>NC_067477.1:41966016-42703516 GCF_947179515.1 Apodemus sylvaticus
TGAGGGTTGGATCCCTAGTGCCAACCAGAACAAGCAAGCAACAAACGGACACACACCTGAGTTTGCTTGTCCTTCACATGGCACTAATGGCCTCGCCTTCTGTGAGATCCCTTTGTGCTTTCTCAGGCACTAAGGAGAGATGAGGCCTCTGTGACCCTGAGTGGCTGAGGACTTGCCCCTGATTGGGTGATATGGAAATGAAGAAAGGGCAAACACACACACAGGACAATTGGGACCCAGTGGGCTGTACTTACTCCTCGGAGCAGCACCAACCTGGAGCCTCCATCTCTTTATGCACAACACAGCACAGCACAGCACAGCACAGCACAGCACAGCACAGCACAGCCCTGCACAGCACAGCACAGCACAGCCCTGCACAGCACCAGGGGTTAGCTCGACTGAGGAGGTCTTTGTAGAGAGCAGTCTCAGGTTACAGTCATCCAGGAGGAAGATATAGCTAAGGGGTTTGTTTGGTTAATTTTATCTGTCTATACCTGCATATATGTTTTATACATGTACATGCCTGATGCCCACAACATATGCCTTGAAACTGGAGTTACAGACAGTTGTGAGCTGCCATGTGGGTGATGAGATTTGAACTAGGGCAGCCAGTGCTTTTAAGGGCTGTCATCTCCAGCCCCCAGTCGCCAGCCATTCTTAAGCACTTGTATATGCTGCTAGTATTACCAGAAGGAAGGCTTTGCCATCCTCTGAGCCTCCCTGGGGAAAAGCTTTGCTACTCCCATGGATTGAGACATTGGGATCCTTGACATGGCATGTCATGTCATGGCAATGCCTATGTCCACAATACACATTCAACAAGGACTTTATCTGCTCTGTACACAGTTTCTCTTGGTTTCCTTGGCTCTTCATACGATCTAGACTCTTTACTGAGGCTGAACCTGTAAGCAGCCCCATGCCAGGCTCATGAGCTGCCTTACATCAGCATATTTTTCACTTGGACTGTTTTTAGGTCAGACAGTCTTTCTGTGTAGAACTGCACAATAATTTTCTACTGCTTAAAATTGATTAGATGAGGGGGCTAGAGACTAGATGAGGGGGTCCTTTGCAAGCATAAGGACCAGAGTTCAGATCCCAAGTATCCACCAAAAGCTAGTCCTGGCAACATTTGTGGTAATCCCAGTGCTGCAGTTTGTAGCCAGATTGGTTCCAGGACATCCAGGGCTATACAGAGAAACTCTGTCTCAACAAAACAATGAAACAAAACAAAACATGCAGGTATATGCTTTATCACCTATCTTAGTATACATTAAACAATTAAACAATTTCTTATTTAAATATAAGGGAATCAGATTTGACAAAGTGTTGCTAATAACTTGTTTAGTGCATTTTTAATCATGTTTGTTTGCATTTTTGTTTTCCTTTTATTGAAAATGGATTCTTGTGAATATCCTGATATAGTATCCCCTCCCTTTATTCCTCCCAGTTCATGATCTCTCCCTGCCTTCTGTCTCTCATTAGAAAAGAATTGGCTTTTTTTAAAAGATTTATTGATTTATTTTATGTATGTGCATACACTGTCGCTCTCATCAGACACCCCAGAAGAAGACATCAGATTCCATCAGATGGTTGTGAGCCACCATGTGGTTGCTGGGATTTGAACTCAGGACCTTCAGAAGAGCAGTCAGTGCTCTTAACCCCTGAGCCATCTCTCCATCCCCAAGAATTGGCTTTTAAAAGATAACAACCAAACATGGTACAATAAAATACATTAAGATGAAGTAAAAACTAACACATGGAAGTTGGACACATCAACTCAATAGGAGGAAAAGAGTCCCAGGAACAAGCACAAGAGTCAGAGACCCACTCACTCTCACAGTCAGAAGGGCCATAGAAATACTAGTAAAAAAGCTATAATACATACAGAGAGGACCTGTGCAAGCCCTGTTCTTGCTGCGTCGGTCTCTGTGAGCTCACGTGTACTCTGTTTAGGTGATTCAGAGGGCCTTATTGTCCTGGTGGGCTGTGGGTCTCTGTGTCTGTCCCCATCTGCTGCCAGAGGAAGCACTGACTACGAGTATAGCACTCTGCAGGCTTCTGCATAGCCATCATTAGGAGGCACATAAAGTGGATACTCGTTTTTGTTTTGACCAGTAGTGTTTGGGTTTACTGAAGCAGTGCTGGTTATGGGTTCCTTCTCATGGAGAGGGTCTTAGGTCAAATCAGACTTGCTCGGCTGCTCCCATAAGTTTTGTGCCACATTACCCTAGCATATTTTGTAGGTGAAACAAATGGTAGGTTAGAGATTTTGTGGTTGAATTGGTGTCTGTGTTTCTCTTGTGGTAGCCTGCAGAGTACCTCATTGCACCAAAACCATGAAAACAGGGTGTGGAGGCTCCGCGTAGGCTCCAGTTTAGCTCTTCACTGACAGTGAGCTGTGTGGGTTTATCTGTGGCAATGGCCCCAATGTCACTTTGCAGAGCAACCCTTCGTCTTAACAGCAGTGGAGGTTGTTTGGAGGGATTTCTCTGGAAACCCTCTTGGCTAACAACTCAATTGAATGTGATCCAGTCTCTCCTCTGGAAACTTCACCTGGCAGTAAAAGATGGCCAGTTGAGATTCCATAGCCCCCATTACTGGGAGTCCTCCTTGGGATCACATTCATAGATTTCCCTGCACTAGATTTCCACCTCACCTTCAAAAAGCCCACCAGTTCGGGCTGTCTCTGCCTGCACTCCTTCCCTCCACCTCATCCCCTCCCCTCTTGATATTGCAGCTTAGGGTGAATTCAGGAGAACACAGAGTTCTGGGTTGCATAATAAAAGTGTCTTTAGTTCTGTAAGAAGCCACCTCAGTGTCTTCCCAAGTGGCTGTCCTGTCCCATTTACCCTCCATCAGTAGAAGCTCAGTCATTGCTGTCATTGTTATCCAAATTTGACCACTTCAGTGTACACAAAGAGAACCTGATTGTTTTGTTTTGTTTTGTTTTTTTCCCATTTCCCTGACCTGGGGTTGCCATTTTTTTCTCCTTCCTTATCTTTCTTGGTGAAGTATTTGTCATTTTAAACTCTGGTTGATTTTTTTTTTTTTAAGGGGAGAGTGAGTTTATTTAGGTTCAAAGTTCAAGGATACAGTCCTTCCTGGAGGGGAAGTCAGGGAGGCTGCACCCACAGTCAGGAACTGAGCAGTGAGTGAGTGTTCAGCCTGCCCCTTCAAAAATTCAGATTATTTCTCATTGTCCAGTTTCAGTGGTCTTTTATATAATTCGACTAATTTATCAGACATTGTCTGCAAATTTATTCTTGTACTTCTTTTCCATTTTTATCTCATTAAGTGTCCCAGCACCAGCCCAGCAGTTATAGTGGGCACTGTTGTTACAATCCCTTTCCATACAATCACCTAGGCATGGCTAGGCAGGTATAGGCAAAATCTGCTCTATAATCATGTTCAGTGCTTACTCTTTTTTTTTTTTTTTTTTTTCACCTTTTTCCGAGACAGGGTTTCTCTGTGTAGCCCTGGCTGTCCTGGAACTCACTCTGTAGACCAGGCTGGCTTTGAACTCAGAAATTGGCCTGCCTCTGCCTCCCAAGTGCTGGGCTTAAAGGCGTGCAACACCACTGCCAGGCTAGTGCTTACTTTTTTAAAAAGTTTTTTTTTTTTTTGTTTTGTTTTGTTTTGTTTTGAGACAGGGTTTCTCTGTGTAGCCCTGGCTGTCCTGGAACTCACTCTGTAGACCAGGCTGGCCTCGAACTCTGAAATCCACCTGCCTCTGCCTCCCAAGTGCTGGGATTAAAGGCGTGCGCCACCACCCGCCTGGCTTTTTAACAAGATTTTTATCTTTAATTTTGTGTGTGTGTGTGTGTGTGTGTGTGTGTTTTACATGAGTTCAGTGCCCTGAGAGGCCACAAGAGGGTGGTGGATCTCTTGGAACTAGAGTTACATGTGATCCTGACCCACATGCTGCACTGACCTCTCTGTTCCTCTGTAAGAACAGTGCCTACTCTTCACTGCTGGGGCATCTCTCCAGCCCCAGCACTTACTTTTTTTTTTTTTTTTTTTTTTTTTTGGCTTTTTGGCTTTTTGGCTTTTTGGCTTTGGTTTTTTTGAGATAGGGTTTCTCTGTATAGCATGGTTTCTCTGTCTGTTCTGGAACTCACTCTGTAAACCAGGCTGGCCTCGAACTCAGAAATCCACCTTCCTCTGCCTCCCAGAGTGCTGGGATTACAGGCATGCACCACCATGCCCGGCTCAGCACTTACTTTTTGGTTCCCATTTCATTCATTTAGATCCCAGCATTTCTACAAAACTGCCAACATCCATGCTGTCATGCAGCTTTAAAAAATATTTTACACAAATGAACGTTGGAGCCCACACATTCTTATACCCAATTCTTCCCCAGCCCTCTTCCCCAACCTCTGGGTGCTTCTGCATAGGCTCTTATAAACCACTGACTTCATGCTCGTGGCATGATCTTGTTTGTATAGGTGTGCTAAAAGTGGTGCTAAGTGTACTGTTTACCTGGAGCAGCATAGCTTCACCACCAGCCTGGCCATTCCATTCCTTGTCTTTTTAATCTTGGGTAGGTGGCGAGCCAGAGGCTCAGAGCCACTGTTAATTGCTGCTCATGTAGCTTATCTTTTTATTTTTACTTTTTGGAAAAGAGTATGTTATTGGCTTGTTATAAAAGTCAAACAGATGTGAGATAAATAGCATAGCAATTAAGAACATTGGCTGCTCTTCAAAGGACCTGAGTACAGTTCTCAGCACCTGTGCCAGGCAGCTCACAACTCTCTAACTCCAGCTCCAGGGGATCCAACATCTCTGCCACTGCAGGAAGCTGTTACGCTTGTGCACATAACCACATGCAGATACACACACCTACACCTATATTTTTTTAAAAGTCAAATAGGAATGGGTATAATAAATAGTTCAGTGGTGTACTGGCTGGTTTTGTGTGTCAACTTGACACAGGCTGGAGTTATCACAGAGAAAGGAGCTTCAGTTGGGGAAGTGCTTCCATGAGATCCACTTGGCATTTTCTGTAAGGCATTTTCTCAGTGATCAAGAGGGAGGGCCCCTTGTGGGTGGTACCATCTCTGGGCTGGTAGTCTTGGGTTCTATAAGAGAGCAGGCTGAGCAAGCCAGGGGAAGCAAGCCAGTAAAAAACAACCTTCTATGGCCTCTGCATTAGCTCCTGCTTCCTGGCCTGCTTGAGTTCCAGTCCTTTAGTGATGATCAGCAATGTGGAAGTGTAAGCTGAATAAACCCTTTCCTCCCCAACTTGCTTCTTGGTCATGATGTTTGTGCAGGAATAGAAACCCTGACTAAGACAAGTGGTAAACACTTGAACTTTGATAGCATGAGAGAGAGAGAGAGAGAGAGAGAGAGAGAGAGAGAGAGAGAGAGAATATATGTGTGTATGTATGTGTATGTGTGTGTGCAAAGTGTGAAATGCAATCTTGTTCCTACTTCTGTTTCCTAGAAGTAATCTTCATTAGTAGTTTGTTCCTCCCTCCAGACACTTTTTAATACACCGGCAAATATGTAGAACACACATATTCTCATTCTCTAGGAACCAGTTCATACAGTATGCTACTGCTTTTACAGTTTAGACCACTAAAAACTGCGGAGGTAAGAGCCAGGCTCTCGTGAGAACTGCATTTAAACAACCCTAATAGGGGTTTTAGGGTCAAACAGGCCCTTAGTTGTTGTCTGTATACCATCCCATAGTCTCCAAGGCTGCATCAAAGATTGCTTTGCTAGAAATAAAGATTGCTTCGCTAGAAACATCAAACATTGTTGTGCTAGAAATACTGCTTAAGAGTTCTTTGCAGCCAGGGCTACAAAGAGAAACCCTGTCTCAAAAAAAAAAAAAAAAAAAAAAAAAAAAAAAAGAGTTCTTTGGTTGCAAGCAGTAGAAACTAATTCAGGTTCTGTTGGCTATTTCCTGCTCCCCTCCCAACAAACTTTATTAGAAAGATTCCAAATAATAAGCAAATAAATATTTAAATGCTAAGTCTCAAGAAAGACAGGCAGAACAAAGTGGTACTGGGTGAGGAGTGTCTCAGTGTCAGGGCTTATCCATTTTAATTTCTTTTTTTTTCTTTTTTTTTTAATTTATTTTTATTTACATTGCAAATGATTTCCCCTTTTCTAGGTCCCCACTCCCCGCCAGTCCCATAAGCCCTCTTCCGTCCCCCTATTCTTCCATCTACCCCTTCCCACTTCCCTGTTCTGGAATTCCCCTATACTCTTGCACTGAGTCTTTCCAGAACCAGGGCCCACTCCTCCATTCTTTTTGGACATCATTTAATTTGTGGATTATGTCCTGGGTATTCAAAGTTTCTAGGCTAATATCCACTTATCAGTGAGTGCATACCATGATTGATCTTTTGAGACTGGGTTACCTCACTTAGTATGATGTTCTCCAGCTCCATCCATTTGTCTAAGAATTTCATGAATTCATTGTTTCTAAAGGCTGAATAGTACTCCATTGTATAAATATACCACATTTTTTGTATCCATTCTTCCGTTGAAGGACATCTAGGTTCTTTCCAGCTTCTGGCTACTACCATTTTAATTTCTGTATTATCCATTTGCGAATCATTACTTGGGGGCCTGGACAGATGGCTCAGTGGTTAGGAGCACTGACTGGTCTTCCAGAGGTCCTGAGTTCAATTCCCAGCAACCACATGGTGGCTCACAACCATATGTAATGAGATCCGATGTCCTCTTCTGGTGTGCCTGAAGACAGGGACAGTGTAGTCACATAATCAATCAATCAATCAATAATTATTTTTATAAAAGAGCCAGAACTTGAAGAGGGCAGAGACTTACTTAGCATAGAGTTACTTGCCTAGTATGTACAAGGCTCTGGGTTCCATCTGTATTACTACTAACATAAAACAGTCAACCAAACAAGTCCTGGGAAAATATGGGTGCTTTAGAGTTCATGTGTCTCATGGGGGAAAAAATCTTAGATTTATGTGTCCTTTCAAGAGTCTTCCATAGTTGGAGAGGTGTAGATTCAGAAAGGATGGAAGTTGAGGTGGCAAAACCAAATGTTTGCCTTGCAATATCAATTGTTTTAACCCTAGATTCTTGCTCCCTGCTAAAGGAGGAGACGACCGCCGAGTTCTGCTGTGGCACATGGAACAAGCTATC
The DNA here is from genome assembly GCF_947179515.1 of Apodemus sylvaticus. Taxonomy (NCBI): domain Eukaryota; kingdom Metazoa; phylum Chordata; class Mammalia; order Rodentia; family Muridae; genus Apodemus; species Apodemus sylvaticus. The sequence continues at coordinate 41,973,142 of NC_067477.1, forward strand.
CATTCCAGGGTCAAACCCATACAGCTGAAGGGCGAGCACCATTCCAACATTTTCTGCCTGGCTTTCAACAGTGGAAACACCAAAGTATTCTCTGGAGGTAAGAAGACAGATTCTATCTTGGGAAATTAGTGAAAAGAGTGGTAAGAATGTATTTTTCTTCCCATATCTTACTGAGCTGTGAAATTACTGGCTTTGTATAATTTTTCCTTCTGTGCATTACAGCAGTTTAGACATGTGAATTAGGGATCTGTCATCCTTTCTCCATGCCCCCTCCCCCCTTCCTGTCTTGGCTGAAAGTATGTTGATTTGTTGTGCACACACAAGAAGCAATAACCTTACTGCATATAGTGCATGCATCCTGTTCTGTCTGTTGATATCTCGTTTTTGTTCTATTGTACTTATTTTTTATTATTATTGGTGTGTAGGTATGTGCACTCCTTACATCTTTACATAGCTTCTAGGAATCAGACTTGAGTCACCAGGTTTGTGCAACAAGTTCCTTTGCTTCTCCTGACCCATTTTCCCCACTTTAAATTTTCATCTAGAAAGATGTGACCATACTGTTTTTTGAGACAATACAGGCCAAGGATGACCTTGTTCTCTGACCTCCTGTGTCTGCCTCCCGAGTGCTGGGATGCCTTCCCTGCTTTCCATCTGGGCTGTTGCTTCTGCTGTTTGGTAGGTTGATGGCAGAGGGTATCGTAGCCCAGGTTGGCCTTAAACTCCTACTTCAGACACTGGGATTATAGGCCCATTGTGAACATTAAGCTTGATGTAAACAACAGCAACAACAAAACTTTTTTTCTTTTAATTGCATTTACTCAGTTATTCAGGAGTGCATGCCATGGCGAGCTAGCATGGAGGTCAGGGGACACTTTGTTAAAGTCAGTTCTCTCCGTCCAGCTGCCCTGGTCACACCTTTTCAAGTCATTGCTTACACAAGTTTTCATTCATCTATGTATTTTAGAATGACTTCTTAAACACTGCTGAAGCTTCTTAAGTTCTTAATTTATTGTATGTGCATGCTATGTGTGAGCACATTGTACATACAGAGGTAAAAGGACGTCTTTGTGGAGTTGCTTTTCTCCTTCTACCTTATGTGAGTTCAGGGATCAACACAGGCTATCAGGATTGTGTGGCTAGCCTCTGAGCCATCTCTCTCTGGCCATAAATTATCTTTTTTTTTTTTAAAAAAATTGACCCTTTTTTTTGTAGAGGAATTTTAATCTAGCAGCATGGCTGCTCTGGCAAGGGATCACACCCACAGACCTGCTGGGTCCATGTGATCCCGCTGGAAGGGAGATCCCTCTGATTGGAATACAGACACAGCCTTAGTACATACCTTTAATCCCTACCAGTGGTGTCTGTTGAGGGACACATAAAGTGACAAATAAGAGAAAGATTTGATGAAATGAGTCAGAGATAGAATATGCCCAGCTCTCGGGAGAACAGCACAGGAAAGAGAAGCTAAGAGGAGAGCATCAGAGGGAGAGGGAGTCAGATGAGCGTCAGTGCAGTGCAGTGGAGTTGTTTGTTGATGAGTTCATGCAGCTCAGCAGAGGCAGTTGAAGCCAGAAAATAAGGCAGAGCCAGAAGATTAGAACAAAATGCCCAGAGTTAGTTTAAGGCCAAGCAGAGCAATTTGGGAGAAGCTGAGAAAAGCCAGATTAAATCAGTCAGCCTGGAGAGGAGGGCAAGCCAGAACAGCTGGGTTGACTCAGCCAGCCAGAGCTCAGAAAGAACTAGGAAGGGTGAGCTTATTCAGCAGTATGCAGATAATAGATACTTCTACAGGTTTCCTTTAACCCTTAGGGTCCAAAGAATCAGGTCTAATCCAGCTGACCTGTCCAGCCTCAGTCCCCTTTCCAACTAAACAACTTGATGTCTTAGGTGGCATGGGGCTGCTTTAGTTACCTCTTGTGCCCTCCCTACTTTTTCAAAATTTTCTGAGGCAGGGTCTTGTTGGGTCCCAAGTTGGCCTGGCTGGCCCACTGTCTGCCCACTATGTAGCTCCAGTTGGCCTTGAACAAGAAGTAATCTCCCTGCCTCTGCTTCCTGAGTACTGGGTTTATAGTTCCCAGCCTATCCTTGTCCCACTGGCTGGAGTTCACTGTTGCTCAAGTGTCTTTGATGTCTGATTCTTTGTCTCTGAACATGAAGGGTATGATTGTCCCTGAAGCTAAAAGTCCCACTTTCCCACAGTTCCTCCTCCTCCTCCTCTTCCTCCTCCTCTTTTTCCTCCTCCTCCTCCTAGTTTGTGTTGTTGGGCTTTCAATCCTTTTTTTTTTTTAAGGTTTATTTATCTAAGTACACTGTAGCTGTCTTCAGACAGACCCGAAGAAGAGGGCGTCAGATCTCTTTACGGATGGTTGTGAGCCACGATATGGTTTCTGGGATTTGAACTCAGTACCTTCAGAAGAGCAGTCAGTGCTCTTAACTGTTGAGCCATCTCTTAATTCTTTTCATTTTGTTTTGTTTTGTTTTGTTTTGTTTTGTTTTGTTTTTTCAAGACAGGATTTCTCTGTGTAGCCCTGGCTGTCCTGGAACTCACTCTGTAGATCAGGCTGGCCTCGAACTCAGAAATCCACCTGCCTCTGCCTCCCATGTGCTAGGATTAAAGGCGTGAGCCACCACCGCCCAGTTCATTTCTTAATTCTTAAAGAACTGGACAGAATCTTTTTTCCAGTGCCCCACCGCATTTGGCAACTGGAAGGTATTAGCATGAGTTCATCTATGCTGTTAGTATATACCCACAGGAGAATTTACAGCTAGGGCTTGGAAAGTTGAGATGACTTAGACCTTACTGCTGTTTTTGCCTTGTATTTATGTGGCTTTGGACTATGCATTTGAGAGTGGGATATGTCTTTGGTCTCACACATGCATGCTTTAGTTGTTTTTGGCTTTATAAGCCATTTGAAGACATATCATGAATATAGTGTTTTAGGTTCTTAGAATAAGAAGTACGAGAAAGCTGTAGAAGAAAGCTTTGCTATTGTTGAGAATCAGACTCTAATGCTATGAAGGATGAGGTAGAACCAGCAGATGTTACCAGGGCCGCTAAGGTGCTCAGCCCTATTCTGAATGCTTTTACAGGCTCTCGTCCTTGGAATACCCCAGTAAAGTACACAGTTGTTTCCTGTGTTCACGTGGACAGCTGAAACCTAGATATATGAAGAGATTTTATTCCAGGTCTTATAATTGCTGGTTCCTTTGCTGGACATGGGGTGGGTTAGCTGGCTGAGTGAACTGTTTGGCCATTCACTTTTCCTGAATGACAGCAGTTTATTTTGGTCTTATCCCCTGAATAATGCATTCTAAACTGTTACCAGGTTATGCTTCATTGCTTTTAAAAAGCAAAACAAAACTCTGTAAAGACGGCTCTGTTAAATATTTTTTAAAAGACAGAATATGTGGCCTTTTGAGACAGGTTCTCATGTATCTTAGACTGGCCCTGAGCTGCCTGATCCTTCTGCCTCTACCTCCCCTAAGGGTAGGGATTACATACAAGCAGGTACCATTATGCCTGACTTCTTAGATTGTCTTCATAGTCTTTCCTAACTTAACACCCCTGTTTTGTATTATGTTGTATTTTGAGTGTGTTAATGCTTAGTTTGTGTGTGTGTGTGTGTGTGTGTGTGTGTACATGTGCACATGTGGGAACAACTTTCAGTAATTCAGTAACTAGTTTTCTCCTTCTACCATGGATTCTGGGAATCAAGCTCAGGAATTCAGGTTTTAAGATTTCCACTTACTGAGCTAACTTGCCAATTTATGCTTTTTTTTTTCTTGGAAACTTTAAAATTCCATATTGTTGGGTGGAAGGGATCACTTGTAGGAATTATAAAATGTCTTTGTTTTTTCCTTTGTAGGAAATGATGAACAAGTTATCCTCCATGATGTTGAAAGGTAAATAGATTATTGGTATGTGAAGATGACTGACCACTTTTTAGATGAACAGTGGCAAATATCTTTTTAGACATAGATTTTAGGTTCTGAGGGAAATAATATGGAACCAATATTAGTTTTCTGAAACAAACAAACAAACAAACAAACAGATTCCTATAATAGTTTCAGTTTTATTTAAAGAAAGAAAAAGATTTGCAAAGTTGGCATATAGTTAGAAATAAGAGAAAAGAGTTTTTCCTCCTTATATTTATATATTATTTATACATAATAAATATTAATAGTTAATAATAACTAATATTTTTTGACTTTTTACTGTCATATGCCAGACATTGTTCTAAGGGATGTTTATGTCCCCCATTTAACCATCACGACCATTTAGTGAGGAATACTCTTGATATCCATGACAAGAGGGAACAAAGGCCCAGAGCTCTTAGGTAACTTAAGGTCAGGTGATGCTAGGGCTTTGCACCAGGTCCTGTTAACGCAGAGCTGTGCTGCCAATCCATATGCTAGTCTCCTGGGAGGCCCTTTGCTTCTGCTGCGTTAAAACCTTCCCTTTGTCTTGTTTTTGGAAATCTAGTTTCCCTCAAAGCTCCATACAAGTGATAAATGAAAACACAAAACTCAGCTGCTGGCTCACTTTTAAATGTTTAGTGTGAAAATTATGAAATTCATGCATGTAATACCTTTAAATATACATATATACTTTATACACACATATTAGATACTTAGGTTTTTCCCTTGAACATTCACTGCCCATTACCTCAATTTGGCATCTTGTTGGTTTACCTGAGTTAAATTTCTCCTGGGAATGAAGGAAACTGACCCCTAGCTAGGTACAATAGGCTGGGCCTCTGTACGCTGTGTTCTATGTGCTTTTCTCTTGCTCTCTGCTTCTCAGCAGTGAGACCCTGGATGTGTTTGCTCATGAAGATGCAGTATATGGCTTGTCAGTGAGCCCAGTGAATGACAACATTTTTGCCAGCTCTTCAGATGATGGCCGGGTTCTCATTTGGGATATCCGGGAGTCTCCCCATGGAGGTAGGTCTCTATGGACAGTTTGGGTTGTGTTGAACAGTCTGATTACAGTCAGTGTGTGAGTAACATCCATCCAGAGAAAAGATTCTCACATGCAGCACAGATACTGACACTGGAGGTCCCTCCTGCCCTGAGTGGTCACAAGGGGGATACATTTACCAGTCATTCTATTGCTACCTATCACTGTACAAAAACAAAATCTGAATATAGCTGTGTAACTCAGACTGGCCTTGAACTCACAGTCCTTTTCCTTCAATTACAGAAAAGGGGCACCAGGCAGGGTTTTTGTTGTTGTGTTTTTTTGTTTTTGTTTTGTTTTTGATGCTGGAAAACAAACACAGTTCTGCCCTGACCCTTGAGGGAGCATCAGGAACCAGAAGGGAGACTATACTGCTGTGCGGCCTTGACTTCATGTTTCACTGTTTCACTTTGTCATCATTAAATCTATATGTGTTTAAAACGTGCAATTTTATACGCATTAAAGATATAAGCCAGGCGGTGGTGGCGCACGCCAGTAATCCCAGCACTCTGGGAGGCAGGGGCAGGCAGATTTCTGAGTTCGAGGCCAGTCTGGTCTACAGAATGAGTTCCAGGACAGCCAGAGCTATACAGAGAAACCCTGTCTCGAAAAAAACAAATCCAAAAAAACAAAACAAAACAAAGATACAATAACTTGGAGGGCTGGAGCTATTGCTCAGAGGTTAAAAACACTGACTGCTCTTCCACAGGTACTGAATTCAGTTCCCAGCAACCACATGGTACTTTACAACCATCTGTAATGGGATCTTATGCCCTATTCTGATGTGTCTGAAGGCAGCTATAGTGTACTCATATACATAAAATAAATAAATAAATCTTAAAAAAATATAACTGTATCAGGAGTGGGTTGTGAAAGTTTTTAGGGAATTCATTTTTACTTCTGTAGACTTTCCCCCTTTGAACTGGGATCTGAGTGTTTAAGTTTGGTTTAAATGGGTTTGATTGGTGTTAGGGTTCAGGGAGACATGAAGGTTGGTGCTTCATGGGGTGTGTATCACATGGGAGTGGCGCCACCTTTTGGGTGGCAGTTAAGAGTCTGCTCCTGCTGTGTTCTGCCTGCCCCTGATGGAGCGGTGCCTCAGGTGACTTGATTGCCATTTCTGTTTTCACAGAGCCCTTCTGCCTGGCAAACTATCCATCAGCCTTTCACAGTGTCATGTTTAACCCCGTGGAGCCACGGTTACTGGCCACAGCCAATTCAAAGGAAGGAGTGGGACTCTGGGACATTCGAAAGCCTCAGAGGTAAGGCCCGCTGGCTCGTAAGGGCTTGAGACTTGCCCTTGTTTCTCAGGAAGTAGGATCAGCAGTGTTGCCAGGACTTATGGAACAGCTGTGTGAGCTCAGGTGAGCTCTAAAGCCTGGACAGCCTCCTCCTGAGCACGGATGGTGCAGCCACTCTTCCAGGCTTCCTGTGGACTCTAGATGGATCATTTCTGGGCACATATGAAGAGTTGAAGGTCTCCTTCAGTCCCTCCCTGCTTGCCCAGGAGCTCTGCTCTGGGTGAGTGGGAGTGGACTTGGGGCTCAAGGGGGTGGTGTTCTAAGCTAGGGTTTCTTCAGCCCACAGGACATCCCTAGGTAGACCTAAGTAGAACTGGAAACTACCAAAATTAAATGGAAATTATGTTATCTATTCATGTAAGTATAGTTTTTGAGAAGGAAATATTTAGAAGAACTATGTGACTAAGTTAACAGCTAGTACCTTGGGGATATTAGGGAGCTGATTTGTTTCTCCTCCTGTTTTTGTTTTTTTTTTTTATTATTATTATTAAATAAGTACACTGGCAGGTCCTGACTAGAGGCAATAATTAGGGAACTTCAGGAGTCATTAAAAGTGGTGAGGATGGAGTATACAGGAGGCTCTTTCAAGGTCCTTACACCCTGGGATGGAGGCAGGGCCTCTTTTGGCACTTGTACATAAAACCTGCCTTGTTTATAAAAACAGTTAACTTCTCTGGAAATCCTATGTGGAGATGAATATCTCTTTGTGAAGCAATATTGCAGAATGCTATGGAGAGTAAGCAAGGTTCTCATTTATTTAAGGGACCTTTGATGAAACAGGCAGGTAAGTAGAAGATTATCTTTCTCGATGTTTAGTACTTCACAGGGTAGTTCAGGAGTTGGAACTGCTGTAGCAGAGGAGTGCCCCTCATGTTGAGCAGGGTTCCCTGAGGTGCCAGAGCTGAGGAGATTGCTTCCTCACTCTGTTGCACATCCTTCATCCCTCCTGCTCTCTAACGCACACTGTGCCAGGCCCCACATGCGCCTTTGCACTCTGCCTCAGGAGGCCACTGTCTGCAAAGAGGATAGCCTCGTGGGTTCAGCATGGTACTCTCTGCCATTTCAGCACAAGGGTTCTATCTAAAAAGGTAAATTTGGACCAACTGTGACACACACACACACACACACACACACACACACACACACACACACACACACCAGCTTGCTGTCTGCTCTACTTAGAATTATAGTGTGCAGCTGGCAGCTGGGTGGACCACTGAGGTTGCCCCAGTAGAAAACTTGAGTGGTTTATGTTTTGATGTCACAGTAATGTCTTGAGAGGACTGCTAGTGTCTTAATTCTGATCTACCCCGGGATCCCTAGCCAGTTTCTTTCTGTGCACTGGGTAGGCCCTTGTCCCTTTCCCCTTGGCTCCTTACTAAATGTGGTTTCTTTTAAAATTTCTGATATTCAACATGTTTGCTAAGGAGTAGGAAGAAGGTGAAAGGGTATTTGGAGCAGTTCCAGGTCCATGCGGAAGGGTGACGTGCAGAGGTAGAGGAGGGACTGGGTGAACATGCTATAGGAGAGGCCCAGGCCCCTAGCTGATGATTGCCATTTTATTTGTACATTAACATGCATTGGATTAAGACTTTTATGTAGAAAAGTGTAGAGAGAAAAGAGGAAAGGTCCATTTGAATGTACATCAGCTCATTCTTTCTTAGTCTGTAGTCACTGCTTCTAAAGTCACTCTCTAAATACAGTGAACAGTTTATGTCTGTCCTTTTGGAATATAATTTAATGCTAATACCAGTAAGTATACATATACACATGAATGACAGAAACGTGTAATATGTAATAGTACATTCTCATGTGTATGAGTGCATGCATACACACACATTCATACTTAGAGGTCAGAGAACAACTTATAGGAGAAAGAACTCTCTCCCTCTACCATATGGGTCTCAGGGATCAAATTATGTTCAGTTTGTAGAAGTATGGGATGTGGGAGAATCTGAGGGGGCTACTCCGAAGGGCTGTTGGACACCTAGAGGTATAATCTCCTTACGATCATGAGGAGGCCCTCCCACTGAGTACCTTTCCTTTCTAGCCCAATTTATGAATATTAAGTTGTTGAACAGTTTCTTTTGCCTTCTCATAAACCACACTGCTCCATTTTAGCTTAAAGCCTGTGGGTGTACAGCACAGTCATGCTGTTCCACTGCTGCCCTGAAATAACCATGAGAGGGCTGGTTGGCAGGATAAAATGTTAGCAGTGGGAAGGACTTGAGTTAGTGTCTGCTCTGACCTTCTGGGGTAACTATAAGGGAAGACACTGAAGAGTGTGCGTTCTTCAGTGCAGTCTGAAGCCTTAAGACACCAATGTGGAGACAGGGTGCTATAGTCCAGGATGACCTCAAACTTGTTTTATAACTAAGGATAACCTTGAACTCATGGTCTCATGCCTCTGTCTCATTACAGGTCTATGCCACATGTGACTAGGCTCTAAGTTTTTGCCTTAAAACATTGTTTATTTTATGTGTATGAATGTTTTACATGTATATGCACAACTCTGAAAAGTCAAAAGATGTTCTATCTCATCAGACCTTTTTCATAGTAACAGCTAAAACTGAATCATAGGCTCTTCTTCAAACTTCTTGTTCAAGTGATTATTCCCTTTCCTGGATTCCCCCATCCTCGAAAGTCCCATAAGCCCTCTTCCCTCCCCCTGTTCCTCATTCCACCCCTTCCGACTTCCCTGTCCTGGTATTCCCCTACACTGCTGCACTGAGCCTTTCCAGGACCAGGGGCCACTCCTTCCTTCTTCTTGGGCATCATTTGATATGTGGATTGTGTCTTGGGTATTCCAAGCTTCTAGACTAATATCTGTTTATCAGTGAGTACATACCATGAGTGTTCTTTTGAGACTGGGTTACCTCACTTAGGATGATGTTCTCTAGTTCCATCCATTTACCTAACTCATTCTATGAAGCCACAATTTCACTGATACCCAAACCACACAAAGATCCAGCAAAAAAAGAGAACCTTAGACCAATTTCCCTTATGAATATCGATGCAAAAATATTCAATAAAATTCTTGCCAACCGAATCCAAGAACACATTAAAACAATCATTCACCATGATCAAGTAGGTTTCATCCCAGGGATGCAGGGATGTTTCAATATACGGAAACCCATCAATGTAATCCACTACATAAACAAACTCAAAGGATAAACTGCATTGTCATTTCATTAGATGCTGAAAAAGCATTTGACATGTCTCAGCATTTCTTAAAGGCTTGATATTGATCTTAAGCCCTCAGATGACTTGTCTGGCCCAATAAACTTAAGGTTGGAAAGTTTAGCTTTCATAGTTTAGGTGAGGGAGGGGAAACTTACATATAATTGACTAAAAGAGAAAACTTCACACCCACAAGTATATTTTACATATTCAGACAAGATGTCATTGATTTCATTTAGATGGTTTCTGGTGTATTTTCATAGCTGTCTTCCTCTGTCAGTGCCAACATCCCATGTATACCATGCTTGGACCTCTGCAGTAGCCTTGGGACAGTCTTTAGAGCTGAGGTCCTCTACTGTCTAGAGAATTGAGAGAAAGCAAAACTTCCCCTGTCTTGCTCTGCCCATCTGACTCCTTCATTGCCTGTTTTAGCTGTCTACCATCTCCTTTCTTTTCCATCTTTTAGTTTCTGTCAGGAACTGTTAGCTTTACGTCAGGTAGCCATCTCTAGCTTTGACAAGGATAATAGGGGAGGTGGTTTTGTTTCTCTTAATAATAAAACTAGGCAAGTCAGGAATTCCTATGAAGATTTACCTTATGAGATGATATCTTAGGTATTGTGTAAATGACTTGTGAGAAAGTGGGAAAGTACTAATTCCTAATTGTGTGGTTGGGTTTTGTCAACTTGAAACAAATCTAGACTTCTCTGGGAAGAAGAAATCTCAGTTAAGGAGTTGCCTCCATTAGACTGAGATGTTGGCATGCCTGTGGGACATTTTCTTGATTGCTGATTGATATTGGAGCTAGCCCACTGGGGTGGCACCACCCTGTGGCGGCTGTCCTGAGAAGAGGTATAAGAAAGGTGTCCTGGGAGCAATCCAGTAAAGAGCATTCCTCTATGGTTTCTGCTTCAGCTCCTGCTTCTGGGTTCCTCCCTGGCTTCCCTTGCTGATGGTCTAACCTGTAAGCCAAATAAACCCTATCCTCTCCAAGTTGCTTTTGGTCAGTTTTTTATTACAACAACAGAAAAGCAAACCAGGACACAACTCTCAGAGGAAATTGCTCTTAGGACCTGGTCTGGCTCTTGAGATAACTAGTGTCTTCTCTTTGAGACCTGTGCCAATACTACTTCAGTAGAGACCAAAATAAATATTAACTTCTTGCACTGGGTACTATTGTTATTTAGCTTAAAACTACTCAGAATCAGTGATCTGCTTGAAGTATCTCCCACTCATCTCTCCTCCTTTGATCTCTCTTAAGCGATGTTCTTTTTATTTTCTTTGCCTCTTCCCCCATCCCCCTCCATCTCCCCTTTCTTTCCTCTCCTAGGTAGATTGATTAGTTTTATCACATATAATTTTAATTAATCAATACTTGTTTTATTTGTCTCTATTAATTTTCCTTCTTTTAATTTCTACTATTTTCTTTCTTTTGTTTTCCCATGAACAGGTTTAATGTGTTTTCTCTTCTTTTGTTTTACTTGATAATTTAGATTGATTTTAATAATTGATTTTAGTTTTTCTAGACCAGCCAAACAGTGTCTGCCATATTGTGCTGGAGGGTTCCTCATATGGTATGAAATGTTAGAACCTGGTGTCAGCATCAAAGCTTTTGATATTTATTGCAACTTGAAAGAATGTGGCTCCCTTAAACTTGACCTCAGAGTACAAGACTCTGAGTAGACAAAGAATTTGTGACAGGGTCTTTCTGTGTTGTTTTGGCTGACCTGGAATTCACAACATTGACCAGAGATCTATGTGCCTCTGCCTCCATTTTATAAATGCTAGAATTAAGGTCATGCCAGCATGCCCAATGAAATTGTCAGGACTTCAGTTCTTTCTTTCTTTCTTTCTTTCTTTCTTTCTTTCTTTCTTTCTTTCTTTCCTTCTTTCCTTCTTTCCTTCTTTCCTTCTTTCCTTCTTTCCTTCTTTCCTTCTTTCCTTCTTTCCTTCCTTCCTTCCTTCCTTCCTTCCTTCCTTCCTCCCTCCCTCCCTTCCTCCCTCCCTTTCTTTCTCTGTCTTTTCTTCCTTTCATTCTTCCTTTCTAAGTATTTTATTATTTATGTGTATCTGTCTATATATGAGTAAGAACAGAGAGACCTCAGATCCCCTGGAGTTATAGGCATTTGCGAGCTTCCAGATGTGGGTGCTGGGAATCAAACTTAGGTCCTCTGGAAGAACAGTATGTGCTATTAACCACTGAACTATCTCTCCAGGCACAAGACAGATTTCTTAAATAGCAATTAGACACCTCTGGCCCCTTAAGCACTTGAACCCATATGCACATACCCTCACTCTTACATACTTTTTTCCCCCATAAGACCTCTAAAATACTATATATAAAAGAAAACATTACTAAGGCCCAGTGATGTAGTATACACCTTTAATCCAAGCACTCAGGAGGTAGAGGTGGCAGATCTCTGAGTTCAAGGGCAGCCTGGTCTACAGAGTTATTTCAGGACAGCCAGGGCTACACAGAGAGACCCTGTCTCAAAAATAAAAAACAAAAAGAAAAACATTACTAAATTGGATTTCACTAAAATTAAGGACCTCGGTTCATCAAAGACAACATCACATCTGTGAAAAGATAAGCCAAGGACAAGTACTTATAATTTTTAATACATATATTGAATAAGAATTTATATCCAGAGTATATAAAAAAGTATGATCTATATAAGATAGAATTCCATTTTTAAGTAATTCTAATTTTTTATTCCTTTTTGAATGTATTATGGGTATTTTGCCTACATGACTGTCTGCAAGCTATGTGTGTGTGTCTGGTGTCCCAAGAGGTCAGGAGACTATGTAGGACTCCCTAGAAAATGTAGTTAGATAGTTGTAAGCTGTGGATGCTAGGAATCTAACCCGGGACCTCTGGAAAGGCAGCCAGTATTCTTAATCACTGAACTAGCCCTCCAGTCCTTGAGTTCCAGTCTTTAAAACCAACAGAAATGCTTTATCAAATAAGGTAACCGAACAGACAATAATTTTGAAAGTTTAAAATTTCTGGCTTACAACTGCAACTCCAGGACTTGTGAGGTGAAAGCAGAGAGGGTCAGGAATTGAAGGCCAGCCCGAAGGTAATGAGATGTTAAAAAGGGAAGGAAGAAAGTTAAAGGTTAAAGCTTTCCAGCTTCATTACTCATGAGGTGACTGAAAATGATTAGAATTACTCCAATGGAAAAGACTGGTAGTGTTGACTGGGCTGTGAGACTACAAAACAAAAGCGCTATGCTTTTAGACATAATTCAACTAGGAACTGTAGAGTTAATGCATAGTACTATATCATGTTAACTGTTGTGTGTGTGGTGCTGAGGATCAACTCCAGGGCATCACACTGTATACATGCTACCAAGGACGTACATCCCTAGCTTATCTAAGGGATAAGAAGTTTGACCACAAGGATTTCAAACTGGAAGCTGCAAAACCAACCATGTAGACAAAGGAGAAAATGCCTTTGTCTGCAGAAGGCAGCGGTCCTACATGAATATGGAGGTCTCTGTCTGACTTAGAGTAGCTGGCTAAGTCTGATCGTTCACCTCCATACAACTTTTAGACTGTCACTCTACTTACTGTTTTCCTTATTAGTTTGATCAGTATTTGCTTATTAAATGTACTGTACTACCAAAAGCAAACAAAAAGGAAACCAAGTGAAGGACTACTCTGTTAAAAACAAAAGGAAGAAAAATCCAAGACTACTATTACTTCATTGAGTATTTACCTTATTCCCTGTGAGTCCAGTTCTCATAACAACCTGTTAACTGTATAGAGAGCTGACTTGAAGGGACAAAGAGAGAACAGGATTAGATGGACCCAGAAGCTCAGATGGCACAGTGGAAAACTACAGCAGAAAAGCAGACTTCCTCATCAGTTAGCTGTAGTCAGGGCCTAGCTAGTTAGCTCTGTTCCGTTTGCTTCCCTCTCTTCCCTATTCCTTCTTTCTTCCCCTCTCAGTTTCTTTCTGTTTTGAGACAAGTATCACTGTGGAGCTCAAGATACCCTCAATATCTGGCAGTTCTCCTGTATCTCCCTTCCAAGTGCTAGGGTTACAAGAGTGAGCCCCCACACCTGGCTTAGCTAGCCTGTCTCTTCCCCCTCTCCTCTTTACCAGAGGATATTACATACGTGTCCCACCTACTGGCACATTTGTTAAACGTCTGCTTTCTCCCCAGAGCTACATTCCATTCTTGGTTGCTTTTATTAATGCTTTCCCCACTCCTACAATTTTTCTGGGTGAAATCGCGGAGTCCTGCGTACGTTTCCATGCTCTGATCATGCCTGGCGCCTCCGTTCCAGCAGCCTCTCTCCATCTCACAGCTGTTACCTTCTTCCTGTAGTTGCTGTCCGCCCTGGCTCCTCACTTGGCATTTTGTGTTTAGAGCAGATCCTTAAACATTTTTTGCTGTTGTCTTATAGCTCGCTTGGGTTATCTTTGTTTATATTCATATACCCAGAACATATATTGTGTAGGATGCTATAAAAATGTAAATAATTTTTTAATCAATAACCTATTTCACAAGCCGGGCGGTGGTGGCGCACGCCTGTAATCCCAGCACTCTAGGAGGCAGAGGTAGGCAGATTTCTGAGTTCAAGGACAGCCTGGTCTACAGAGTGAGTTCCAGGACAGCCAGGGCTATACAGAGAAACCCTGTCTCGAAAAAAACAAAACTACTACTACTACTACTAACCTATTTCACTAGATTAGAAAAGAACTGCATAAGCAGTCCGTCCTTCTATGCAGTCTTTCTTTTTCCTAGATACTCTTCTAAATACAAACACGCGATAGTTTGTCTTTTTTTCTTTTTAATTTATAAAAAACTTTGTTTTATAGGTATGGTATTTTGTTTGCATGTGCTTCATGTGTACCTACTGCTTGTAGAAGATGAAAGAGGTTATTAGGTCCCCTTGATGAGCCACCATGTGAATGCTGGAAATCAAATTTAGGTCCTCTGTAAAAGCAGCCAGTGCTCTGAAATGCTGACCCGTCTCTCTATCCCCTTCTTCTGGTTTTCATTACAGGGTCTTGTCTTGTAACACAGACAGGAACTCATGGTTCTCGTGCCCCAGCCTCCCAAGTACAGAAGTACAGCTGTCCCAGGACACACATTTGATTTCTAGCTACCAAGGTCAAGTCATAGCTCCCCGGGAGCACTCCCTTACTAGATCTCCCTGTCAGATCCTTAAAAGCTTGCCCCTTGTGTTCTCAGCGCCCAGCATGGTATTGCTACAAAGTATGCATCTGGTGAGTCAACTTTCCTCTTACTCTGAGGGGATTTTACTAAATGACTCTGTTTTGTCCTCAGTGAAACCAGTTGCTGTCCTTCCCAGGATTACTATCCAGAAAGAGGCATGTTAACCTGCTCTATAGTTCTTATTTTTCTGAATCTTAAAGGACAGGACTGTGCTGGATGCATCTTTAATATCTAGTATATAGCAAAGTACTTGGGATATTATGGGAACTTAGTAAATGTTGAATGAATGCATTGAACTGTACTCAAACCTAAATAGTTTGTTTTCAGTGTTCTTTTTAGGACTTGGGTAGGATTAAGACCAAGTAGTCTAATCTTGTCTCAGCCTCTTCAGCCTAGCAGTACGTTCAAAGTGTAATAACAGGGACCTTCATGGGAGGTACACACATTCTTGTTGGGCTTTGAGTGTAAGAGACAAGGCCAGGTATTCTAGTAAAGTTGCTTTCTAGCTTTAAGGCACAAGGTGGCACTGTGAAATCAGTTTTGCTCGTTGGTGGACTCTAGGCTCACATGTCCTCTAGACTTCATGATTATAAACATCAGGTTGCTTGGTTTAAGTGAACTGTGGGTCTAGAGCAATGGTTCTCAACCTTCCTAATGCTGTGACCCTTTAATTCCTTATGTTGTGGTGACTTCCAACCATAAGATTATTTTCATTGCTACTTCACACCTACAATTTTGCTACTGTTATGAATCGTAATGTAAATGTTTGTGGAGATGGAGGTTTACCAAAGGGGGTCACAGCTCACAGGTTAAGAACCACAGGTCTAGAGTGAGACCTATGGACTGCTGGTTTTAAGTAAATATTCTATAAGCAATTTTAGCAACTTGGCTTTTCTCCAACAGTGGAAGGTGCCTGTGGTTGCCTAGAGAGGTTGGATTTGCTTTTACAAAGCCTGTGGGCTTTAGGTCAGAGGACAGCACTGTGAAGAAGGTTTCTGTCCTATGCCTCCATGGGCTCCAGAGATCCAGCTCAGGCTTACTTAGCAGGCTTTCTCCCTTAGCCATCTCTATATTGTCTGTCTTTTACAGACTTGTTTTATGTGTGTAAGTGTTTTGCTTCCAAGTACCACTTGCATGGCTGGTGCTGACTCTGCTGGAGGCCAGAAGAGGACATCAGATCCTTTGGAACTAGCATTCTCTATCCTCCTTTGTGGTGTTTGTGAGCCACCTTGTGGGTATTGGAAACTGAGCCTAGGTCCTCAGCACCGATCATCTCTCCAGGCCCCTTCCCACTTTTTACGGATTTGGGGAGGGGGTGTTTTGTTTGAGACAAGATAAATAAATCTTAAAAAAAAAAAAAAAAAAAAAAAAAAAAGACAGGGTCTCATTCTGTAGCCTTGGCTGCCCTGGAACTCACTATGTAGTCCTAAATGGCTTTAAACTAGGAGAAATCTGCCTGCCTCTGCCTTCCCAGTGTAGGGTTAAAGGCATGGCACCTCACCTAGTCTAGGATTTTTAAAATTTTTATTTTTATACCCTAAGACTTGCTGCTCTTGATCTTTTAGATAATGCATTCAGATCGCTGTTTATTACTGGGTAACCTACAACCCAACTGTAAGTCAGTTCCAAGGGATCTGCCTTCTACCTCTGGCCACCTCTGACATTGTACACACATGTGCACAGACATATAAGCAGGCAAACACTCGTAACCATAAAAATAATAAAATTTTAATTAAAACAAAAGAATGGAAGCAGGAAAGTTTAGTTGCAAGCTAAATCTAGTACAACATGAAATCAATTGGGATGATCTTACAGAATTTGTTAAATACAATAATAAGTAAAATACAAAATGGTGCATGTAACAGTGATTTGTGTCATAAATGTGGATGTACTGAGAAGCTGCATAAAATGCATTTATTACAAAGATATAAAAATATCTGGAAACCATGGCAATCGCACTGTCAGCCAGAGTAACTGGCTGGCCTTTCAAGATCATTCTTGGCGTGTGGCTCCTGTATGAAGAGCGTCTCCTCCTGCATCATCCTGTCTCGTTGGCCATACTCTGGGACCTCTCTGTCTGCTTTTATCTTCAGGGGTTTCTCCTAAAAGTTCTCAGAAGCCATCAAATTGTGAATATTGTTTTCTGATCCTTTCCAGCTTGGGATCTTCCAGCCCCTCCCCCTCTTGCTTCATTCCTATGTTCTGTGGTCTTGCCACCCAGTGCTGTGTGCAGTGCTGTGTCCACCTCCTGACTCTCCACCTTCAGATCTTCAGCTCTTCCTCCCTGCTCCTATACCATCCTGTTGCCAGTAGCAACTTCAGTCTCAACTTCCTTTCCCTTCCCCCTCCCCCTCCCCCTGCTTACCATGATCCACTGACTAGTCTCTCACTAGCTCTTACCCTAAGGTCAGGGCTGATGTTATGTGGAGCAGATTACATACCTGGTCTCTTTCACAAAGCTTGTAAAGAGACGAAAAGATATCTATCTTTTGTTTTTAGACAGAATCTCTCCTTGTTCACCAAGCTGGCCACAACTTCTTAGTAATCCCCGCTTCAGCCAGCCCTGAGTACTGGGATTAAAGGCATGCACAACAACGCCCTGTGTTTTTGAAAGTCCCTCCTTTCGTTTGTGTGCTTTTTTTTTTTTTTTAAACTGTGTGGCCTCTCAAACTTGTGATCTTCCTGCCAGAACTCCCCTACTACCTGCCAAGTGATAGGATTACAGGTGTTTGCTACCACACTCAGTGGGGTTTTGAATAAACCAAGACACCTGAAGAACTCAGTAGGTCCCTGAGAAAAAGTCATAAGTTATGGAAAAGTTATAAGTAATCCTAGAAGAAATCTATTATGGCACTTTCTCTTAATTCCTTAAGGACTCTAAAATGAAAAATCTGGGATCTAAAATACTTCCAATCAGGGAAGTTCCTTTACTATAAAATAAAGATTAGAAATGACTTATCGTCATAGCTGGGCTAGGTGTTCATTTGGTTATGCAAAGATATCTCTGCCAGAACTTTAATTCCTTCAGTAAAATTTTAATTTCTTGATATCTTAGATATTAAATACTAAATATCTAGGTATTCTAAATATTAAAGTTCTAGATGTTTCTAGATCTGAACTCAACTCATAGTGAATCATCTTCAAGGAACAATAAATTTGTTCAGTCACAAGTTTATTGTGTAATTTTCTCAGGTTAATTGTTTGGAAGACAAACTCCCCTTGGGGCGGTTTAATTCTTTTGAATAAGACTCAGACCATTATGAAAAAACAAAAGCATCTTGTGGTGAGGGTCTTGATACTGAGTCTAGGGATATAAGGCCAGTATGGGAAGCATAGTGAGACCCAGTCTGGAAATGAAGAGGGAGAGGAGAGGAAAGGGGAAAGAACTGTCTTTGTGGCGGTAGGGGCAGACGGGAGAAGGGAGAGGAAGATGGGTGGTTATCTCTCCCTCCAGCTCATATAAAAGAAATATTTTGGCATTCATTGAACTACTAAACACAGTAAAATAGTTATCATACCTATTTCTAGTATCTTTTAGTATTCTGTATGTTCAATTATAGAGATTATGGAATATTCCAGGTTCCACATAGCTAATCCTAAAGCAGAAACTGATGTGGAGAGATTTTTTTTCCTGTGACTGCTGTTATTTTTGCCTCTTCTTGCAATAAGAACCAGCTCTTATGTCTGAGTTGGAATAGCAGTGCCTTGGCCAGACATTAACATGATGGAGATGGTGGTACCGTTGTATATTGGAAATCTTGCTGGTAGCATCAGGCAGCATTAGATAAGTTAACATAGTCATGGATTTAGGGTAATGTATTTCGTAGGGTCTACACTTGGCAGTTTTATCAATTTCCCATCCTGGTAGTTTGAACAAGAATTCCCCCATAGATTTTCAGATTTTCTTTTTAAATATTTATTTATTTTGTGAATACACTGTTGGCTGTCTCAGACAGACCAGAAGAGGGCACCAGATCTCATTACAGATGGTTGTGAGCCACCATGTGGTTGCTGGGAATTGAACTCAGGACCTCTGAAACTCAGGACCCTCTGGAAGAGCAGTCAGTGCTCTTAACCCCTGAGCCATCTCTCCAGCCCAAGCTCAGATTTCAATGCCACCATGGAGTGGTACTATTTGAAAAAATTAGGAGGTATGGCTTTGTTGGAAGAAGCATGTCACTGGAGGTGGGCTCTGAGGTTTCCAAAAGCCCAAGCCAGGCCCACTGGCTAACTCTCTTCCTGCTGCCTGTGGATCCAGATGCAGAAATCTCAGCTTCATGTCTGCCAGCATGCTGCCATGCTCCCTGCCGTGATGACAGGGAACTAAACCTCTGAAACTTTAAGCCAGACCCAGTTAAAAGCTTTCCTTTGTAAGAGTTGCCATGGTTATGTGTCTTTATACAGCAATAGACTGCTAAGACACCCATATTGAACTAGACATGACATTCCCAGTCACTTCCTTGGCCTGTTTCTTTTCTCTTCCAAGGCCTTAGACTTGGCCAAGTGTTTTTGTCCTGCTAGAGCAGTAAAGAGCTCCATCTGAGTATTTTCTTCTGTACCTTAAACAATAACAAGGAGCAGACCAAGTCCTGGAGTCGGCAGTAGTGTGGGCTGTCAGGTTTGGGCTGCTGCATGTCACATCATGCCTGGAGGTTAAGGTCTTGTGCTGCCGACCTTTTTTACATCACCTCCTGTGTGCTTTTGTTGCATTTTACAGCAAGTCACTGGTGGAAATAACCTTCCGTTCTTCTCTTAGGGATGTTTTACTTGACTCATTGTAGTTTGCTGAGCAGAGCTTCACATGCCACTCAGATTTGGGTGTGCAGTGGCAGACATTTCTGTGAACAGTAGAGGCAGTGGCATCTTTATTGTTGGTGTTCTGAGCTAGGCGGTGGTGGCGAACACCTTTAATCTCAGCATTCAGCACTCCAGAGGCAAAGGCAGGGCAGAGGCAGGCATTTCTGTGAGTTTGAGACCAGACTTGTCTTCATAGTAAATTCTAGTACAGCCAGGGCTACACAGAGAAGACCCTGTCTCAAAAAAGGGGGGAGGGGGGCGTTTCTGAGAGCAAGTCAGGATAGAAGCATTCTTGTATAAAATCACTCAGTTCTCATAGAGGAATGAAAATGTTCTTTTTCAAGGAATGTGAGGAAGGAGGGTGGGGAGAAACAGACATTGCAGATAATGTTGGAACAGTGGCCCTCTGACCTCAGAAGCAGTTTTCTAGTAATAGACAAGAGACTAGAAACTTCCACCCTGCTGGATTTGCATTTCATTGAGATATAATCTTTGTCCACCTTGCTCATTCCCATTCCAAAATGGAATCATGTTTCTAAAAAGTCTCTGGTAAAGATTTTTGTTTATTCTTTGACAACTTCATATGTGTATATAATGTATTCTGATCATTTCAGCCCCTCACTGTCCTTTCTTATCTCCCTCCCACTGCTGCTCAACCTTCCACCCAAGCAAGTCCCTTCCTCCTACACCCCCCCCCCTTTCATTTTCTATTTTGGACAGGGTCTCAGTATAAAACCCTAAAGGTCCTGGAGCTCTCCATAGCCAGCCTCACAGAGGTCCTGTCTCTGCTAGGATTAAAATCCTGCATTTAATTAAAGTTGCTTGCATGCGCGTGGGTGTAGGCTTATGAGGGTGTTGGAGTATTTACCGGTTGCTACACTACTAAAGAAAATGACTCCTTCTCCCAGGAACCAGTGACTGCTGCAGCTCCTCAGCTAGGGCTTGAAGCTCAGGATGGAATGTTGATGGGCTCCGTCTCGTGCAAGTGACCACAGGGCTGTCGGGTACAGTGTCCATGCCATGTGCTACAGAGCACTTGAGAACACTGTTTTATACCCTCTGGCTCCTACCCTGTTCTCATCGCCTCTTCAACAGTGTCCCCCACGCCTGTGGGAGTGGAAGTCATGCATTGTCATGCACTGTTAAGGCTAAGCATACAGTCACTTCACTCAGCATTTAAATTCAGTGAGAGTCTCACATTGACCGCTGACCAAGGCTGAGAGTAGTGCTCACCTATGGATATAAATATAAATATTTAGATCTGCCAACATGGCTCCGTGGGTAAAGTCACTGGCCACAAAGCCTAATGATCTGAGTAAGTTCAGTCCCCAGGTCCCCAGATGGTGGGAGGAAAACTGATTCCCACAATTAAGCACCCATATGTGTGCACACACTTACATACACAGAGGAGAGAGAAAATGTAATGCTCATAAATATTTAAAGGGCCATTTAACAACATATCCATTAAGCAAACAGCAGTAATGTGCTCTTCCATAGAGTCTGTGATCTTCTTGGCCATGATCCTTTAACCAATTTACAGTATGAGGAGTAGATTGCCTCCTGTAAGTGTGGCCTCAGATTCAATGAGTGTGTGGCCGGTCACCTCCGTAGCAGTCACTACTGCCCAGTTGGCACGTATCTGCACGTAGCAACTGGTGTGCTAGCAGAGCATCCAGGGTCCCCTGGTGGTAAGATGCTTTGATGGGATGCTCCCCTGGCAGCCTGCACAGCATCTTGCAGCACTATGAAAGCTAGCCAGTAGAAAGGAAGTTTCCATTTCAGTTCAAAGCTTGATTTCTCTGTCCGGCACCCAAGCTTTGTCGTATCTTCAGATCCAGGCCCTCACCATATAGTTCTGGTAGTCAAGCAAGAGTAATGATGACAGCATGTGTTGTTTGGGGTGGGGTCCTTTGGGGTCTCCCCAGTCAACAACTAGGGAAGCATCACATACCTGGCAATGGATTTTCATTTAATAATCTAGAAGCAGCATTATCCAGTTATGTAGGGGACCTGAGTTCAAACCTTTTTTACAAATTACAAAGTAAGCTAATTACAAACTTAATTATAAATTATAGAGTAAACTAATTTATTACATTTATGTATATATGGATTAATGTACACATACCATGGTGCAAATGTGCTGTCATAGGATAACTTGTGATTCTCTCCCTCTACTACAGGGATCCTGGGATGGATCTGGGGTTTCCAGGCATGGTGGCAATTGCCTTACCTGCTGAACCATCTCCCTAGATCTCAGTACATCTTTTCCAAATGTCCATGGTTTTAGGTGACTTTCCCTTTACTATCTCCTCTCCTCTGCCCCTCATCCCCACGTAAACCTTTGCACACCCAGAACGTCGCCTGCACTTTCATCCCTGTGCCCCCTGGTACCCCCCCCCCAGCACCACTATTCCTCCACGCTGCTGCCTTATTCCTCACTGACCCCGTCAGGAGCTGGTTTTTAGCTTCCTGGCCTCTATAGAAATTCCAAATTAAACACACAAATCTAAAAATTCAAAGCTAGAATTATGTTATACTGACCATATGGTGTTTTGGGGTCCTGGGTTACCATATTCACAATAATATTTTCTAATTCTATACATTTTCCTGCAAATTTCATTATTTCAGTTGTCTTTACAGAAATGAATGAATAAAATTTGATTATATGTAGGCACCACATTTTTATTGTCCATCAGTTTATAGACATCTAGACTAACTCCACTTCCCAGTTATTCTGAACAGAACATCAATGAACATGGATGCACATATTCAGTAGTAGAGTCCTTTGGATATGTAGCCTAGAGTGGCAAAGATGAGTCATATGGAAACCTACATTTTAAAATGTTCTAGATCACCTTTAATCCCAGTACTGTGGAAACAGGATCTCTGTGAAGTTGAGGCCAGTCTAGTCTACAATGTAAACTACAGAACATCAGGACTATGTAGAGAGAGACTTTCAAAACAAACAAAAAATTTTTAATAAAAAAATTCTCTCTCTAGCTCCTAACAGGATCTTGACACATAACCCATGCGAACCTTCAAGTAGTGTCTTTTGAGTTTTGGAATTACAGGTGTACGGCCATTATGCTTGGTCTCTGGATGACTTTGTGTGTATGTGTGAGGAGGGCGTGGGGAGAGGAGAGATGTGTGTGTGTGTGTGTGTGTGTGTGTATTTGTTCACTGGAGGCCAGAAGGGGCATTAGATCCCCTGGAACAAAAGTTGCAGAAGGTTGTGAACCATCCAACCTGTGTGGTGAGAACCAAGCTTAGGCCCTCTGAAAGAGTAGTGCATGCTCTTAACCACTGAGCCAGCATTTAGACCTGAAATACAGAATCTTTAACATTACTGTATCCTGACTATGAAGACAAACTTTTAAGCCTTTTCACCTGGCAAAATGGATCATTCCTTATTCTCACTGTAAGTGGCCAGCTGCATAAACTCCTGCTGAGATGTATCCCATCCATTCTTCTGGAAGAAATCACATTTTGTTCTTTACGAAGTACTCCTAACTACATCAAGTTCTTGTGCACTCTCCTTGGTTGAAAGATTAATACTGTCCCTACCCAGAAATGCAGGAAGAAGAAAAGTTACTGGAGCCACACTTCTGCACTCTAATCAAATTACAAATGGCAGGTCAAAGATCTTCGGTGGGGATGGAATAAACTCACAGACCAGTGCTGGACAGGCTCCTCTTCAGGTCTGACTGGAATGGACAGAGGATAGCTATTTACTGATGAGAAGGGGGGTTGGCAGGGGCCCCTGCTACCTGTCAGGAACTTGAGCTGCTGTAAACCCTGCTGCTGAGCTGGCTGTGCTGGCCAAGTTTGTTTCTGTTGAGTCTTGTTTCACCCCTCACCCACCCTCAGTTCCACAGATGCTGGCTTATTTGCAAGCTCCGTGCTGACTGTAGATTGAAAGCCTCTCATTGTTTTTGAACTCAGTGTTTAGATAACACCGCATGCCTGTGGTGGCCAGGGCACCCTATAAAGGAAATGCCTGGGCTCCAACAGCCCAGTCCTTTCATTCTCTGTGTATGAGTGAGTGCGTGTGGCTTGTAACCAAGACATTAGATGATCATTTATTTCTTTGCTGGGTTTATCATTTGGGGACTTGGGATTCTAGGCTTCTCCTTGGTACTTGGAGTTCTGGGAATGGTTTTTGTCTTTGCTGTCTTCCATCCATTCCCCCCAGGAGGATTGCACGTAGTTTTATCCAAACCTTGTTTCTGCACACAGCCACAGTACCACAGCATTCCTCCCTTAGTGAGATTGCTTTGGGTGGGTGAAGTAGGCATGGCTGCAGCTGGCGTTGAAAGGTTGTGTTTATGACCGTACCAGGTTGGCAGCTGCTCCTGCATGGACATTTCCAGGGCCATTCTTCCTGTAAGTCATCTTGAGGCAAGTCAAGATATCATCAGCAAAAGAAGTTATTTAGAAGCATACTGTATGTCTTAGGGTTTTACTGCTATGAACAGACATCATTTCCAAGGCAACTCTTACAAGGACAATATTTAATTGGGACTGGCTTACAAGTTCAGAGATTCAGTCCATTATCATCAAGGCAGGAGCATGGCAGCATCCAGGCAGGCATGGTGCAGGAGGAGCAGAGAGTTCTACATCTTCATCTGAAGGTCACTAGGAGAAGACTGGCTTCCAGGCGGGTAGGC
Source organism: Apodemus sylvaticus (assembly GCF_947179515.1). NCBI lineage: Eukaryota > Metazoa > Chordata > Mammalia > Rodentia > Muridae > Apodemus > Apodemus sylvaticus. Next base: position 41,997,241 of record NC_067477.1, read on the forward strand.
CAAGGATATTAAAGCCCACACCCCAAGTGACACACCTACTTCAACAAGGCCACACCTACTTCAACAAGGCCACACCTACTACAATAGGGCCACATATTCTAATAGTGCCACTCCCTGGGTCCAGCATATGCAAACCATCACACTGTGTGACTTTAAAAATGTTTTAAACATAATGAAACTACAGAAAAATAGTGCAACAAGAAGATATAATCCCTTAGTGAGGCAATACAAATGAAATTATATGTACTAACCAAAGTATATTTCAAAGCTAAATATAATCTTTGGGCATTAAAAAAGGAAGCAAGAGCCAAAGAGATGTTCAGGAGGTAAAGACACTGGTTTCTGAGTCCAGTGACTCAGGTTTGATTATTGATAGAAGGAGTGAGCCATCTCCCACAAGCCACAGGTTGTCCTAACTCTACTCAGGTGGCTGTGGCATGTGTGTATATGCATTCAAGTACACATGCATACAGTAAACAAAAGGTTAAAAACTAAAAATTTGTAAGGAGTTCAAGGCCATGCCTGTACTGCATGGGACCCTGTCAAAATTTAAAAAACAAAAAATCTTCTAGGCATCAATTTAGTTTTCTTATTTGTTTGGTCAGTTGGTTTTGGATATTTTTGAAGCAGGTTCTTTACATAGCCCTTGTGCTGGGATTAAAGATGTGTGCACCAATATTTAGGTCTCTTAATTGATTTTTAGAACTTATAATTTTTTTCTTTAAAACTATTAGAATTTCTTCCCTACCCACCCATTCCTGCCCCTCTTCCTCTCCTTTCTTTCTGTCTTTTCTTCAAGACAGGGTCTCATGGCTCATATTGGCTTCCAACTTGCTGTGTAGCCAAGGTTAACATTGAACTTTTGATCCTCCCACATCTACAGCCCAAATGCTGGGATTGTAGGCATACATTGCCACTCCCAGTCTATTCAGTACTGAAGATGGAACCCAGGGCTTGTGGGTGTTAGGTAAACACTCTACCAACTGTATCACATTCCTCAGACCAAGATCACTTCTCTATATATGCCAGCAATGTCTGTGAAACAGAAGTTATTAGCTTTGGTGTGGCATTTTTATAGTATCACTGACACACATAGCCTGACTTAATCAGAGATATAAAAGAGAGCATGGCCGTGGCATGGGCACTCATCCCTCTGTAAGGTAAGTTCAAGTAATCAAGAATTCTGCCAAGGGACTGGAGAGATGGCTCAGAGGCTCAGAGCTGTTGCAAACTTGGTTTTGAGGTTCCCAGCACCTGTCTCGTGGCTGTCATTAACCCCAGTTCCAAGAAATCCAGTGCCCTCCTCTGGCCACCAGACATACACCTGCTGCACAGACTTAAACATTCACACATACACATAAAACACACACACACACACACACACACCACACACAACACACACACACAACACACAACACACACACACACACAACACACACAACACACACACACAACACACACACACACACACACACGCACTATAGCATAATCAGTGAACCAGAATATACTGTTTAGGGATGCTAGATAAATGAGAGCACATGAATCAACTTAAGGTCTTTCAAAGCTGAATATACACTTGGGAATTGAAAGGCTGGGAAGCAAGTGCTGGTGAGGTGGCTCAGTAGGTAAGGGCACTGCTTCCAAGTCTGACACCCAGAGTTTGATCTCTGGTACAAGATGGTGGAAGGAGAGAACTAAGTCCCATAAACTGCCCTCTGATCTCCACATGTGCATTATGGTGCATGCCCCTCACTCCACAAATGAATAAATTAAAAAGAAACCACTGTTATTTTAAAGTAAAAGGAAGCAGGTGTACTCTTCCTATTGCAATTGGGGATGTGCCTACATTGAAAGTATATCAGCAGCCCCATGACTGACATGTAAAGAACTTATTTTAATGTAATCAAAGAGACATTCTTCTTTTCTTTTGTTTTTGTTTGTTTCCAAGGGGCCATTCTTTTGTTTTTTTGTTTGTTTCTTGAGACAGGGTTTCTCTATGTATCCCTGGCTGTCCTGGAACTCACTCTGTAGACCAAGGCTGGCCTCATTTTAGAGAGGCCTGCACCACCACTGCCTGGCTTCAAGGAACTATTATATTCTAAGAGAAGATACTTTTGCGTTTATTTACCCTTTGGTTGAAACTCTTGATTTAAGCCTTACAGGACATCCTGGGCACATGAAGAAGCAAACTGAGTGTGTTCTACAAGCTTTATCCTGTCTGCCTCAGATTTGATCCTTGTGCTTTTAACTTCCAGTTCTCTCCTGCGCTATGGCGGCAACCTGTCTCTCCAGAGTGCCATGAGTGTGCGATTCAACAGCAACGGCACCCAACTCCTGGCGCTGCGGCGCCGCCTGCCCCCTGTCCTCTATGACATCCACTCCCGCCTGCCAGTATTCCAGTTCGACAATCAGGGTTACTTCAACTCGTGCACTATGAAAAGCTGCTGCTTTGCAGGGGATCGTGACCAGGTCAGTGCCTTCGCCTTCTGCATTCCCATGACTTTCTATATTGCTCTCAATCTTTGTTTTATACCACATGAAGGAGAAACTATTGAAGAGGGAATAGTGATTCTGGTATTTTTGACTGTCTTTATCCAGGGTGCCAGGGGACATATGTTATAGGGCACACCCTGTAAACCAAAGCTAGTTACAACATGGGTCTAAGCAACCAGCTCTGCCATATTTGTAAATGGACCAATATCCTAAAAATGTGCTATTGTGAAAAGAAAGAGGAGCTCGTGGCAGATGAAGAACTGCCATCTAGACTGTAGTTATCCGGCATGCCCACAGGCACTGGGGTAGGTACTGTGAGGGCAGAGCTGTATGTTGAAGATACAGCTGGTTTCACCTTATAGATTAATATATAATGATAAAAAACATTGATTACGTTTTGATTTCATCAGTTACTTATTATTTATGACTTTTGTCCTATTGGGAGGGTTTGTAGGCATTATAGTCTCTCTGATAAATTACTCTGGTGTTTGGTTGCAGTAAATGGTTTTTTCTTAGGTGAAAGAGGATGTTTGTTATTGCCCCTGACCTTGAGCCAGTCTTCAGTCTGCTCATATCCTCCTTACAGGTTACCAGAGACATCTAACCTAGCAGATGAGGAAATAGACTTATGTTTGACATTTCTTTTCAGTCCTCAAGGACTAGGAAGAGAGCTAACTCATCACTGTCTTGTCTCATATCACTGTCTTGGCCTAGAAAGTCATAAGAACACTCTTAAGATCTGTTGAAGTAACTCGAGTACAGTGAACAATGCGTAGTATTTAGCTTTCTGGACAGAAGCTTCTGTAACTGTAAATTGGGATTGATAATCTTTTTTTTTTTCTGCTCAACTTTTAGAGAGGCCTTAATAGGCTGAATTAAGTAATGGATTTACACCAGACAGTGGTAGCATGTGACTTTAATCCTAGCAGTCAGGAGGCAGAAGCAGACAGTTCTCTTGAGTTTGGAGCCAGCCTGGTCTATAGAACAAGTTCCAAGATAGCCAAAAAATAGTTATGGATTTACAGTAAAACTAGTCAGTTAAGCTTATAATTGTAAGTGTGCAGACAGTTTCAGTGGCAAACAGACTTACTGTCCTAGTCATAGACAATATTTTTTCATTCATAGGCTCTGACTTTCCATAGTCAAGGTTAATGCGGCATTGCCAGTTCATAGTGATCTGTATACCTGGCAGCTTTTCTTTTTGCTACATTTTTGTTTGTTTTGTTTTGAGACAGTATTTCTTTGTATAACCACCCTGGCTGTCCTGGAACTTGCTTTGTAGACCAGGCTGGCCTTGAACTCACAGAGATGTGCCTGCCTCTGCCTCTCTGCCTCTCTGCCTCTCTGCCTCTCTGCCTCTCTGCCTCTCTGCCTCTCTGCCTCTCTGCCCCTCTGCCTCTGCCTCGAGTGCTGGATTAATGGCTCCACCATGCCTGGCATTTTTTGCTGCTTTTAAGTTATTTGTTACATTGCTCACTCTGGCCTCAAACTTGCAGTCATAATGTCTCAGCCTTGTAAGTGGCAGGGTCACAGCAGCTGCCACTTGACTCAGTTGGTCTTTATAGCTGACATCATTCCTGTGTCTATAATCCCGCAGCCTGGGACTGTGTGCTGTGCAGTCTTCCTTGAGTCATAGGCTAGGTAACGGGAGAGGAATTTGGGGATTTCCATAATAGGAATGAATGAACATGGATGACCCCACCTATCTAGACGGCCTTCTAGCTTTTAATTACAAGACAATTAGTCAGGTCCCACAAATGGATCTAGCTATTGTGCCAGAGGGCTTGCACTTAACGTTTATTTTTAATTTTTACCATCCTAGGTTCACTAGATAATTCATTGGCCTCAAAATTAAATTAATATTTTGATAAATTATACTCAAGGAATAAAATATGAAATACGGAACCCACCTTGCTCTAAATTCTAACCACAAAGCTAGCTGAGATCATTTGAACCAACTCTTCCTTTTGAAAAATTTGAGGTTCAGAAAGGTAAGGTGTCCAAATTGCTATGTGTGTGTTTATAGCTGAGCAAGAGCTACAGCTCAGACTCTTAGAAGCATGACAGACTGAAAAAATAAGTGATTTTGTCTGGCATATACAAAAAGGAGCAGTGGAAACTGCACTTAACTGGAAAGCCTGTCTTCTGGCAAAGTAGGATAGCTTCCACTCACTGCCACGATGGCTGATCTTAAACATAAGGTAGATTTTCTTGATTTTTAATTACAGTGGCAAATTGATACTAATTGTAGAAATAGAGTGAATCTGTGAACTATCTATATTCTGATATAGGCCACCATGAGACCCCTGTCTAACTCCAGAGGGTTATTTATCTCATGTTTGGTTCCATGGTCTAATTAATGGAGGTGTGAGAACAGCCTTCCAAGCTTTAGGCCTTTAAAATACTGAAGCAGGTGTTGAAGAACATTAACTGTGTTCCAGGTGCTTTGGTGGGCCAGTCCCTGGGCTTGATTTTCATTCAGAGCCTCTGTATAGTCTACCCACTCTGCTTTAGGCTGCCAATGCATTGGTTGGTTCATCTCTAGAATATTTGAATTATTCAAATTTAACCATCTTCACCTCTAGATTAAATGACAGTAACATTTAGACAGTTGGATGTCAATAGTAACAAAAGATTTGAACTCGTGTTTTTCTCGTTAAAACAGTCTCACTATGTGACCCAGGCTGACCATTAACTTTTGCCCTCCAGCTTCAGTCTACTCCCTTGAGCATCAAGAGCTACAGGCACGGGCACCTGTTCATCTGTGGACTTGATATTCAGGAAGTACACCTCTCATCCCAGAGTCAGCATGCCTCCCCCAGAAGCCTCCTGCACCCAATCTCTCTGTTTTCACTCATCCTTACATTTTGTTTTCTATTTCTGAAGCTGGATTGGTAGCATTCTGTCTTCTAAGCTTTACAGCCCCATGTCTGTGCCTGGTAGGCAAGCAAATCTCTTAATGGATTAAAGAGAATGCTAGTATTCCACCTGCTGGCTGTCTGGTGCACACTCAGAAAGCAACACTTGCCTTTTGTTTCTTCTTTCACGATACCTTAAGTGGTTCTTGTCCAGCCTGGGTCCAGCAGCATTCTCAGGCGTCTGGGAAGCCCAGTTTTTCATGCAAGCAGCTTGTATATCTAGAAATGGACATGCTGATTATTTTTAAATCTTCCCTTTTTTTTTTTTTTTTTTAGTATCAATGCTAGCCCTGCTTGTCTCTATATCTTGCTGAAAGAGGAATAGAGAAGGAAAGAAAAATATAACCAAGTGTAGTTGAAAAGGCTGAACAGCTGGGTGACTGAGCACTGGGATCTCTTTCTTGTGGATTTGACAGTTGGCAAGGGCCCCCAAAATCATGGTAATGAAATCATTTGGCCCTCCTCCAAAGAGCTGTCTTGTGAATGAACCCATGAATCTAACAAAGTGTCCTTAAAGATGTGGCCTGCCGTAGACATGACATCACTGCTCACCTCTCTCTGTTGATGCTGTGTATGTGTAGGATGAGTGAGCGGCAGGAGTGTATGTGTAGATTTACTGCTACTAAATTTACTGATTAAGGATGGTGATGGCACACGCCTTTAACCCAGCCCTCGAGGCAGAGGCACTGCGTTCTCTGTTTCAGGCCAACCTGGTCTACAGAGTGAGCTCCAGGACAGCCAGAAAATGGGTGGGGCAGGGCAAGATGGCTCAGCAGTAAAGACCATTGATTGCTCTTTCAAAGGTCCTGAGTTCAATTCCCAGTAACCATATGGTGGCTTACAACCATCTATAATGGAATCGAATACCCTCTTCTGGTGTGTCTGAAGACAGCTACAGTGTACTCACATACATAAAATAAATAAATATTTAGAGGAGGAGGAGGAAGACTACTACATGACAACAATAGGAGACCTGCCCTGTCACTGTAGCTCTACTTGCTATGACTATCACCCCTGCTGACACTCACTTGAGAACCCCACATGTGATATGTTCTCTTACATACGAAATAAAAATGCACTTTTTCTATAGGAAAATATAACTCTTGGGTTCCATCCTTTGATTTGTTTTTGGATTTTGGCTTTGATTGTATGGATTTTGGCTAATTTTTTCCACTTCCTTGTTTCATTTTCCTCTCTTGCATTTGAATCCAAGTAGTGACCTTTAGGTATAGTTGGTTTCATCCCCCTTGAAAGTGAGGCCCAGAGTGATTTGCAGTGTGAGTCAGTAGTGGTACTAGCCAGGATTAAACTCACATCTTTTTTCATAATCATGCTGCCTCCATATTACTGAGATCAAGTGGTCTTTGTGGGCCAATGAGAAAGTGTATGTGGCTGATGAATTCCTTGTATTGTTTCAGGAGTAGATTTTTAAAAGAATTTTTATTTGTTTTATGTGTGTGCTCATGTGCACCTATGTGGAAGACGACTTTCAAGTGGTGTCGTTTGTTTGAAATAGGATCTCCTCATTCTGTACAGGAGAGTCTTCTGTTCCCACTTCCCACTTCCCTTCAGGGACGTGCTGGGCATTAAAGGGTGACTTTTATGTGGGTTCTGGGGATTCAAACTCATGTCCTCAGGCATGTATGGCAAATGCTTTTACCCACTGAGCTGTCTCCTCAGCCACTAAGGAGTGAATATTCTATATATTTGTTTATTTGTTTTGTTTTCTTGAGACAGGGTTTTACTGTGGAGCCCTGGGGACCTGGAATTCATGGAGAGCCATTTAATCCTCTGATTAAAGGCATATGCCAATATGGCCTGTAAGTGAATTTTAGAGGATTTTGATTTAACCAGGTCTGGTAGTGCAGACCTGTAGTCTTAGCTACTGCAGAGACTGAAACAGAAGTATTCTACCATCCCCAAATAAAAAGTTAGAGGAAGACAGGGGAGGGGTGTAGCTCAGTGGTGGTACACTTGCCCTCCATGTGGAAGGCCCTGAGACTCAATCCTCAGTACCAAAGGGGAAAGGTAGATTGAAGAGAACCTATTTATTAAATCAGCTGTTTTGAATTCTTTTGAACTTTGGACCTTTTTGAAAATCTGAAACCCATAAGCACTGTCAGAAAGTGCATATAACGAGGTAGTACGGTAGATGATCCTAAGGGTTTACAGGACTCCTGGGACCTGGAGCCTCAGTTACTACCAGTCTTCAACAAAGACTTTTTCCCTTGGAGGAGGTTCATCCGTAGCCCATTTACTGATTTCAAGGCTAGAAATCATGGAAAACATGCCAGAGGTGGCCGGGTTAATAACTGTTTGAAAAAGACCACGAGGTAACCTGGATTTATTCTTAAATTAGGAATAAGTGAAATTGCTGTGCTCTGATGATGTGACATGACAGTTCTCCTTTAATGCACAACTCTAGCTGGAAGCAGGGATCTACTTGGAAACCCTGGGAGACATTAACGAAGCCAGACAGGTCATAGTACCCCTGCTCTGCCTGCCCAGTGTCCTTCAGCATATCACTCAGCTTGCTTAAGCTTTGGAGAAGGGGGGAAATCATCATCTTGTGAGATAATGCTTAGAGCTTTTACTTGAACAATGGATATAGCTGGAGTGAGATAATCCAGTCCCCGAGAATCAGAACTGAGGCTCATAGAGGAAGACTAGGTATAGATGCCATTTGGTTAATGGCTTTTCAGACCAAACCTGGGTTTCCAAAATGAATTTCCACAAATTCTTGCCTTCAAGTAAGGCAGGCTACTTGCCCATAGCAGCTCATGATGATTTGGACAGAACTTTGTAACATTTTTCTTCCCTACTGGGCATTTGAATATTATTGGCTGCTGTTGTAGAATATTTCTTTATTAAAATTTTTTCCCTACTTATACCTCATAAAGTTTGGTTATTAATAAACCAAAGAATTCCAGGAGTTTAATAGAGCTGAAATGGGAAGTGATCCAAAACAAGAATAATATAACTTTACATGCAGAACTAATATTATTCTTATTGGTATACATATATACTCCTGGTCTGCATATGAATGTGCATATATGCTGCTCCTCTGGATGTGAACATACATATATGCTCTTCCTCTGGACATACATATGCATATGCTCTCTTCTGGGTATGAGTATGGGTATGTTTTCATTCAAAGCCAATGCAATTCTGTTTGTCTTATCACCCGTTAAATCTGTGGTTTGCCCATTTCAGGAGAAAACTTGTTCTGCTGCTTTAGATAACATTGTGGCATCTATACTATAGCTGGCGTAATCAGACTTGTATTTATACAGCTTGCAAACCTTTCTCTAGAAATGTCCTCTAAAGAGTCTTTCCCAGAGTTATACTACCTTATTTTTTTCCCCTTCTGACAAACATGAGGGGAACTAAAGAACTGTGTTTAATTGAATAAAAATAGTTGTTTTTCTTCTTACTGATCCTGACCACAGAGCCATCTGGTTTTTCTAGCCTAGTCAATACAGTTAATTAGATAGACATGCCATTTTCTGGGGAGTAATCAATTAGTGTGGAAGGAACCTTTGGGGAGAACTAAGTTGATCAGCACACATCAAGGAGTAAATGATTGCTATGTTTCCTTCAGTGGATGTTGGGGAATACTGAGAGCTATGCAGACACACATACCATACCCATACACACATTTTTGTGTGTGCCTGTCTTTCCACCCATCCATCCATCTACATAATTGTCAAGAGAGAAGCAAGAGATTTTTCTTTTACCAAAGGCTTGTTGAGATCTATTCTGAATATTGTGGGTGGCTTGTACCTTTTGATTTTTTTCCTCTTAACTCAGATAGGAAATCGTTTTTTGTTTATTACCATATTTCTAAAATTATATAAAACTTACAATGTAGCTGCCAGGAATTTACCTGTACTCCAAATAGTCCTTTGAAATCATTTTTTCTATAGGCAGCCTAATTTAGATCTTTCTTTGAACATTCAGTACACTAAATGTGTGTGTGTGTGTGTTTGTTTGTGTGTGTGTGTGTGTGTGTGTTTGTTTGTGTGTGTGTGTGTGTGTGTGTGTGTCTTCTATGATTCTTGGGTGATCTTCTCAGCTAGTAAAGCACCTTGCAAACAGAAAGAAACGTTTATAGATAATGTGTTAAAAGATGAAGAGCTCTAGAAAGATGGTGTCTTAGTTACTTTTCTATTGCTGTGCTAACACAGCATGACTAGGACAACATATTAAAGAAAGAGATCCATGTGTCTTATAGTTTCCGAAGGTTAGAGCTCATGATGGTATTAAGCAACAGCTGTGAGCTTACCTCAAGTTATCCACAAGTAGGGGGGGTCAGGGGAGAGAGGGAAGGGAGAGAGAGCATAAGCAAGCTCACAGTGACACACTTCCTCCACAGAAGCCACATCTCTTAGTCCTTTTCAAATAGTTCTACCAACTGGGAACCAAGTATCCAAACATATGAGCCTATGGAGCTGTTTCTGTTCAAACCATTACAAATAACTCAGTGGTTAAGAGCACTTGCTGCTCTTGTAGAAGACCCAGGGTCAAGTCCCAGCACCCATGTGGTAGCTCATAACCATCTGCAACTTCAGTCCCAGGGGATCTGATACATGCAAGTGGCATACTTAACACAGTACAGGTCAAACATTTGCATACCTAAATTTTAAAACAATTTTAAATGAGAGAGATGAAAAATTAGGGGCTACAGAAATGGCTCAGTGGTTCCAAGGCCATCCTGTTCTTCCAGAAGACCTGAGTTCAATTCCCATCACCAATAGCAGGCAGCTCATAGCCACCTGCAACTCTCGCTCTGAGGAGACCTGACTCCTCTAGCCTCCAGGCACCTGCACTCACACATAGACATAGTTATAATAGTTATTAATAATAATAATAATAATAGTTTTAATTTAAAAGAGAGAAATGAAATGGACAGAAGTTGTTGGTATGAATGTTGCGTTTTATCACAGCACCAGAGAATAAAGAATATCGCCTAAATGACTGATTATTACAAGTTAGCAAGTTGACAGAGTATCAGGGCAAGCAAGCCCATGCCACTCCCTGTGTGGTAATCTTTTTTATGACATCCATTGTGAAGGAGTGATTGTTGAGCCCTGTACTTGATCAAGTTAGTGTCTGTGTACTGTCAGTGGTTTAGGTTAAACTTCCCTGTGAACAGTGAAATGAGTCACCGTGGGAACAACTGCTAAGCTTCGATATTAGTTGGAAAGAGATTGTGGAGCTTACAGACCGTACAGCCCATGCTTGTATTGTTATCTAAAAGCCAGACAAAGTATGTCTCCTTTTAGTATATGGTTCTTCTTTTCCTCAGTTCTAAGTATTTGGGAGAAATGGGGACACTTGCCTACATATTGTATTTGCAATAGTCTTCCTCTGGCATCTCCCTGTTCTATTCCACCTTACAAAGTAAAGGATCCTAAGAACTGAGATTTGGGGGTTTGTTGTTTTGAGAAAGGGTCTCTATGTAGCCAAGGCTGGCCTCCAACTCACAGATCTGCCTACCTCTGTCTCCTGAGTTCTAGGATTAAATGTGTAATGCCATTATGCCTGGCTCGAACTGAGTTTTTGGTGGGTGTGTGTGTGTGTGTGTGTGTATGTGTGTGTGTGTTTTATTATTATTATTATTGTCGTCGTCGTCGTCGTCGTCATCGTCATCATTACTTTATATCCCACTCTCTACCTTCCTCCTAGTCACTCCCTCCCACAATTCTTCCCCCTCCCCTTCTCTTCTGAGTGGGTAGGGGTTCCCGTGGGCATCCTCCCTCCCTGGGACATCAAGTCTCTGCAAGGCTAGGTGCTTCCTCTCCCACTGAGGCCAGACAAGGAAGCCCAGCCAGAAGAGCATATCCCATGTACAGGCAACAGCTTTTGGGACAGTCCCACTCCTGCTGCAGTTGTTCAGGAGCCATATGAAGACCAAGCTGCACATCTGCTACATATGTGCAGGGAGCCTAGGTCTAGCCCATGTATGCTCTTTGGTTGGTGGTTCAATCTCCGAGAGCACCAAGTTAGTTGACTCTGTTAGTCTTTTTTTTCTTTGAGATACTTTTATTGACTACATTACAAACTCAAAACAAAAGTCAGTTTTTCGCTACATGCGGGTCTGTTAGTCTTCTGGGGAGCTCCTATGCCCTTTGGGGCCTGCAATCCTTCCCCCTATTCTTCCATAATCGTTCCCAAGCTCCATCCACCATTTGACTGTGGGTGTCTGCATCCATCTGAGTCAGCTGTTAGGGGGAGCCTCTGAGAGGACAGCCATGCTAGACTCCTGTCTGCAAATATAGCAGAGTATCATTAATAGTATCAGGGGTTGCTGCTTGCCCATGGGATAGGTCTCAAGTTGGGCTGGTTGCTGAGCTAAGCCTAACAAGAAGGAAGGCACACACCAGGATGCTTGAATCTCACTTAGAAGGGGGAATAAAATAGTCATAAGAGGCAGATGGAGGGAGGGAACTGGGTGAAAGAGGGGATGGGTTAGGGGGTGAGGAGGGTCAGGATTAGGTGTGGGGAAGCACAAGAGAACTAGATGGCCATGAAAATGAATGGAAATCTGCAACTGACAAGGGTAGGGAAGTAGGGGGCATCTCCAGGAAGAGACACTGACCTGAGATAAGGGAGGTATCTACGAATCAATGGAGGCATCCTTAACTTATACACAGCATTGGAGAAGAGGCCACAACCTGTAGTCAGGCATGAGTCCCAGTGGAGCAATAGGGACCATAGCCAATCCTGTCTATACTACATAGACATAACTCAGCAGAAACTGAGGGAATGGCCAATCAATAACGGGCCCAACTGAGTTTTTAATTTGCTTAGAATGAGATTGGCCAGGTGACGTTGGGTCTCTGAGCTTGAAGCCAGCCTGGTCTCTACAGAGTGAGTTCTAGGATACCCAGGGTGACACAAAGAAACCTTATCTTCAAAACAAAACAAAAGGAATGAGGTTAAATAAGAAATATATCATAGAAATGGTCAGGTATTTTCCCCCTTGTTGTTTGAGACAAGGTTTCTCTGTGTAGTCCTGGCTGTCTTGGAATTTACTTTGTAGACCAGGCTGGCCTTGAACTCAGAGATCCCCTACCTCTGCCTCCCAAGTACTGGAATTATAGGCAAACATTGCCACGCCTGGCTGGAAAGGCAAGTTTTTCATTTCCATGTGCCCACCTGGCTAGAAACAATACCAGGTCATGTATTCCTCTCTTCCTCTTCCTTCTCCTCCTCACAGAGTCTAATCTGTAGCCCCAACTGCCCTGGGACAGGCAGTTTTCCCGCCCGGGGCCCCCACAGTGCTGGGATTAGAGGCATGTGCCACCACACCCAGTTTGATAGCTAATTTCAGATAGCATTTGTGCATTCTTACCCCAGAAAACCCATTTCATGTAAAGCTGACCTCAGTAAGAGGCTTCTGGTCTGGGTAGCTAGCGTAAGTTTGGCACCAGAGTTGTTGCTCCAGATTCCTATGTTTAGTGTGTCTGTCCCCATTTGTGGTTTAGGACTTTACAGCCAGGGCTCACATTTAAAACATCACTTTGGGGCTGGTGACAGGGCTCACTGAGCCTGCCCACCTCTGTTTCTTCTCTTTGACCCATGATAGGAGAGAACCAACTCCCAAAGGTTGTCCTCTGAGTTCTCCACACCTTTCCGTGATACAGGTGGTCCACACACACCACAAACACACACTTACTTACAAACACAGACAAACATCATTGTGGGAAAATCCTGCAAATTACTGTGAAGTTTTACAAAAGGACTGAGACAAGAGATCTGATGTTCAAGCCGGTCTTGGCTATCTGTCTCAAACAGGAGGGGAAGGAGAGGAGGGGTGGAGAAACAGCAGGTATGAATAAAGTCAGAAGATGAAGAGGACAAGGCTATTTTTAAACTGGAGGCCAGCCTGGACTATATGAGAGTCCTTAAGAAAAAATACAGCAAACCAATACAATTTTTGAAAACCCAATTGAAATTAAAGGAAGAAAGTCAGAGCTGGAGAGAGAGTTAGGTTGGGAAAGTGTAAACATGGACCCAGTTGCAAGACCCAAATGCACACACCATCCGGAACCCATGCAGAAAGCTGGGTCATGGTGGCCCAGTATTGTAATCCAGTGATATGGAAAAAAGAGATACCAATACCGAGAGAGACAGAGACAGAGAGAAATTACACCTCTGCTTTATGAAGTTGTTTTATGTTAATGAGAGCACTACTGTAGCTTTCTCTTGGGAGTGATTGGCATTAGAGCTCTTCTGTCTCTGTTTCTTGTTCAGTTTCTCTTTAAGAATTCTTTAAGAGAGCACACCAGGAATGAAAAAGAGAGCGAGCACACCAGGACTTCAGTGCCTTAAGCACTAACCATTCGCAGGCCTCACTAAGTATGAGATTTCAACCAGCCCAGACCTAGGAGGCAACCATAGGAAAGGAAGTTCTACTTCCTGTGGTGATGTTAAATGTGTCACTACCTTAGGCCCACTTGAGATAATCTTCTATACACATTGGAAAAAATGAAGCCTAATGAAAAAGGCCTGTGATGGCAAGTTCAAGGTCAGCCCAGGCAAGTTAGTAAGACCCAGGCTCAGAACAAGTTTTAAAAGGCCCAAAGGAGTACAGTTGAGGGGGGTTCCTGCCCAGCATGAGTGGAGCCCCCCCCCCCCAGAGGAGTACAGTTGAGGAGGGTTCCTATTCAGCATGAGTAGAGTCCCAGGCTTATTGGCTACCTAATTTGTTATGCTTTTTACTTTGTTTTGTGACATGATCTGACTTTGTAGCCCAGACTTGCCTAGAATTCCTTATAGTTTAAGCTAGGATATTCCTCACTCAGCCTTTGCCTTGAAGCCTTCTGAATACTTGGATTACAGGTTTCAGCCACTACACATAGTTTGCTGCTTTATATTTTAAATATCCCAGAATTTTCTGTCCCTTTTTGGAATAGTTTTCTCCCAGATATCCAAATAATTTGCTCCCTCATTTCCTTCAGGGCTTTGCTCAAAATGCTATTTTATCAGAGAGGCCTTCTGTGACCACCTTACATAAATGGAGACAAAGTACCCCGCCACCCCCTAGCTTCTCTATCCAGATGATTCCCTTTTCTTTTAGTGCTTACCCCCACTGGGAACTTGACGGATGCATTTCTCGTTTCTTGTTTCTAACATTGTTCCCCTTTCCCACGTTGTATGTGTCTAATTTCACCCCACGCAGTAAGATAGTAGCTCCATGAGGGTAGGACAGGCCCTCTTCACCATTTCTCCATTCCCCTCCCTAGAGCAGTGCTCAGCGCACAGTAGACACTCAATAAATATTTGTTTAAAGAATAAAAGAATGAACTCATTTTTTATTTCAGGCTCTCACAGTTAGCAGTATCCCAGGCAGCCAACTGTTAATGTTGGCAGGAATCCAACAGCCAAACCACTAAATGCCATAACTGAATTCCTCAGGGCATCTTGTAATTCCAGTGTTGGTGAGCACTTACACAGTCTGGCTAGATGTCAGTGGGTGGAGACACCCCCACCCCCGCTGCCCCAGAAATTATCCCAAGCATTTTACTCCTGGTAGATGGAATAGAAGTTTTAAGGGGAAGAGCTATCAGAACTTGCTTTATCCCCAAAAGCATTTAAAGCATTCCAAGCATTTTCTGTGTGTTTGAGGAGCTATCATATCAAAGCCAGCAGACTTGACTCTGTGGGAACGTTTTCTTCCTTCTAAGGCTGTCTTCTGAGTCAGCATTCTGTCTGGACAGCCGACCCCGTTAATGTTCCTGGGCTCTGCCCCAGTGAATACTAAGCAATTAGGAAAGTACTGATCCTTCAGTAAAGACTTCTGATAAGTATAGCCTTGTGGTATTGTTTTTAGTACACATTTTTTGTTTATTTAGGTTGGTGAGGTTTGGAGAGGGAGGGAAGCAGGAATTTGATGTTAGGTTCACAGCTTCTTCTAAATAGAACAAGAAACAATGGGATATGGACTAATGAGTTTTGTTCCATACACACACACACACACACACACACACACACAAACACACCTACATGTGTTTGTGTTTAATTACTAGATGATTCTTTTGTGATCTGGCTCCCTTGCTCTGTCTTAATAGAGGTTCAGTTTTCAGATGCAACTAATTCTTTGGAAATGCAGTGAGCAACCGCAGAGCAGGGTAGTGTGGAAGACAAGGACCGCTTATGGCTACCAGCCTTTTGAGTTTTCCCTTAAGGGGGAAGCTGTAGAACACAAACATCTGCCTTCTTCTGTCAGGACAGGAAGCTGAGCTGCTCACAGGCCCATTCACAGCAGTCTGGTTGAGGGCTGTTCCTGTGCAGCACTCGCTTTGTGGAGTAACCTGCAGACAGACTTTGGAGAGAGCCTTTGGCAGAGAGGGAGGCTGGCAGTAGGCAGTCAGCCAGAAGGTGGCCCAAGGGGTGGGGAGCTACACCGTTTGAATCTCTAGGCTAAAGAAAAGCCATTGCTGTCTCTGAAGCCCTCATGACTTTCTGAAGCTAGCTAGCCTCATGCTCACAGTGATCTTGTCTCAACTCTTCTAGGAATTGCCAAGTCCTTAATGGAGCCCGGCAACGTATAGACCTACATGTTTTATATTTTCTACTTGTTGTAAGCCCCTTGGGAATCCGGTGTCATTTTACACACCCAGGACAGAATAGTTGGCATAGTAGCCAAGCCTTGAGTTAGTATGTAGTGAATAAATCTTTTCTGTTAAACTCCTAGGCTCCTAAATTCCAACTTCTGAACTGCAGGGAAACTTTTCAACTGGAGTATAACATGTTACGTTTGAATTTCCCAGTCTTGAGCAAGTTTACATAGTGATTTGTCAGCCACGTAAGTGGTAGATTAGGGACAGTAGGGTCTCATTGGGTTCTACCATTCATTTTGGAGAACAACCAGCCTGGCTCTCTTTCAGCAGGTAAAGACACTAAATTCTTTCACCACACTATCTTAACCCTAAACAACAAAACTGTAAACTTCTTACCTTTGCCTCCTACTCATATTTCTTAAGATTTTTTTTGAAGGCTGGTAGAGACTTTTTAAAGCCATAATGGGCACTGAACCTATACTTATATACTAATCAAGCACTCTGTCACTGAGCTACACCCCCCAGTCCTGTCCATTGACTTTTAAATGGTTCAAACGGGCTGTGTGCCTGTTGGACTTAAACTAGAAGTTCACAATGACTTGAGAAAACTATAGGCCTTTCTTTTTCTGGAGAAAATAAGCAGATGGAGTCAAGATACAGAAGTACTTTTGACCTCAAGTTAGAGTAAAACAGTTTTGTCATTATCTGGAAATCAGTGACCTGCTCAAGTGGCTGCTTGTTGCTCTTACTCATAAACACAATGTATTTATAAGTCTAATTAGATGAGATCTAGCAATAATGATTTGAAGCTGCCACATAAAAAGACATCTTTTACTTCCTAAAAAGATCGCTTATGTCCTTATCACGGTTGGGTTGGAGGTAGCCTGCTGCTCCAGGAAGTCAGGGAGATGCAAGAAGTTTAGGATACTTGACCTCAAAGATCTCTATGAAGGTCTAGTTTTTATTTTCTACACTTTTAAAAATTATGACACAGGACTGGAGAGATGGCTCAGCGGCTAAGAGCACCCACCGACTGCTCTTCCAGAGGTCCTGAGTTCAATTCCCAGCAACCACATGGTGGCTCACAACCATCTGATGCCCTCTTCCAGTGTGTCTGAAGAGAGCAATGGTATACTCATATACATAAATAAATAAATCTTTTAAAAAAATTATGACACAAATATTATCTGAGATTTTCCATGTGAAAATACTAGGTTTGAGTTGGGTATATATATACATGCCTATAATCTTAATACCCAGGAAGGTGAGACGGGAGAATTACAAGATCAAGTCCAGCCTTGGCTACCTAGAAATACCCAGTTTCTCTGTCTCTATCTCTGTCTCTCTCTCTCTCTCTCTCTCTCTCTCTCTCTCTCTCACACACACACACACACACACACACACAGTACATTTGAGGAGCTAAGGTGCAATTCAGTAGTATGGTGTTTAACATATTCAAGGCCCTGGATTCAATTTTCACTGTCCCTCAAACTTTTAATTTAAAGATGTACAGTTGTGGGACTGTTGAGATGGCTCAGAAGGTAAAGGTGGTCGCTGCCAAACCTGCTGACCTAAGCTCTCCTCCTCAGGACCCACAGAGTAGGAGAGAACAAATATCCACAGATTGCCTTCAGACCTCCACACAGATGCATGGTATGCATATACAAAAATAAAATAAATGAAAGGTTTAAAAAAAAAAACCTTTTAATGTACAGAGAGGGAGAGACACAGAGATGGAGATTCTGGAGACGCTGGAGACACGGTGCACATGATCTGTTCTTCCCCCCTCCCCCCCCACTGTGGGATCTGGGATCAAGCAGGTTTCAGGCCTACATAGCGATTGCTCTTGCCCACTCAGCCATCTCAATGACCCTGTTTTATTTTGTTTTTTGTTTGTTTTGTTTTTTAAATATCTCTTTACAGAATGATATATATAATTGAATATGTCTTTCCAATTAAATTATTATAAAATAATATATAAAATGTCTCTTTTGTTCCAACAGTATATCCTTTCAGGCTCTGATGACTTCAACCTGTACATGTGGAAGATTCCTGCAGATCCAGAAGCAGGTGAGTATGTCCCAGTGTAGATATGCCAATCTGGTTGACTCTCTTGGTCTATGGCTTGCAGTCCCTTGAGAGAACACTATTACAGTTGATGAATACTTCTTTAAAAATAATGTTTTAGATTTTTATTTTATTTTATGTGTATGAATGTTTTGCCTGTTTATGAATGTATGTGTGCCACATGTGTGTCTAAGGCCCTCAAGAGTGTGAGATCCCTGGAAATGGAGTCGCAGATGGTTGTGAGCCGCTATGTGGCTGCTGGGACCCAATCCTGGGTCTTCTGCAAAAGCGACAGAGCTGATTGTGGAACCTTCTATCCAGCTCCTATACTTCTTTTATCAGAAAATATTCAAGGGAATTTTGAAAATAAAGATTAGAAGCCAGGTCATTTATACATTGTCTTATCTGGCATAAATGATACTTAGGTACTTTTCCCTCCTAAGAACCTACTTTTTAAAAAGTTTTATTTTACATTTCTTTGTTTGAGCATGTGTGTGTGTGTGGACTCATGTGTGCATGCACATTAGCCATGGTACATGTGTGGCAGTTAGAGGACAATTAACTTGCTAGAATCAGTTCTCTTTCCACCGTGTGGGCCAGGATTAGACAGTAAGAGTCTTCATATACTGAGTCACAGCTCCAATCTCAGAACCTTCCCTGTTTTCATTCACTCTTTATGAGAGAGATTGGAGATAGTTCCTAGAAATAGGGTTTCACTAAGTACTGCAGACTATACTCGAATTCTGAGTCCTCCTGCCTCAGCATTCAAATTGCTGAGATTCTTATGTGTGTGTTACTATATCCTAGTCCTGAAAGTCCTTCTTTAGACCTTGGGAATCTCTGGTATCTCCTTTATATCATTTCAAAGGATTTCTCAAAACACTAAAATTTATTTTAAATTGTGTGTGTGCATATGTGTTCGTGTGTGTGTGTGTGTGTGTGTGTGTGTAGGTATGTGCACATGAGTGTCAGAGGCCTTGGATCACTTGGAGCTCGGAACTAAACTCCAGTCCTCTATAAGAACAGGAAGTGCTCCTAACTGGGAGGACTCTCTCCAGCCCTGGAGGGTTTTTTTGTTTTGTTTTTATTTTGCTGTTAAATGCTTTTCCTCATTCATCGCATATCCTCCTTGTTGTTTTATACATGGTTGGTTAGGGCATTGCCTTCTGTTGGACTCCATGGTGATGTAAACTAAAAGAGGGCTTCTCTGAGGGTGGGCCGGTGTGTTTCTTGAGGTTTGATAACCCCAGACATCAAATAACCATTTCTGTATCTGCTCCAGCTATATTCTAACAAAGGCCTATAGTTTTCCATAAATTTAGAGCATTTAAATTTTCAAGCTCATTTTTTAAAAGGTTTATTCATCATATTGAATTGTGTTTTATCTAGTCTGTGCACCACATGTGTGTTTGATGGTCATGAAGAGGGCATCAGGAGTTACAGATAGTTGTAAGTCATTTAGGTGCTGCGAATCAAACGTTGGTCCTCTGCAATAGCAACAGTACTCTTTTTTTTTTTTATTCGATATAATTTATTTACATTTCAAATGATTTCCCCTTTTCTAGCCCCCCGACTCCCCGAAAGTCCCGTAAGCCCCCTTCTCTTCCCCTGTCCTCCCACGCACCTCTTCCCACTTCCCCGTTCTGGTTTTGCTGAATACTGTTTCACTGAGTCTTTCCAGAACCAGGGGCCACTCCTCCTTTCTTCTTGTACCTCATTTGATGTGTGGATTATGTTTTGGGTATTCCAGTTTTCTAGGTTAATATCCACTTATTAGTGAGTGCATACCATGATTCACCTTTTGAGTCTGGGTTACCTCACTTAGTATGATATTCTCTAGCTCCATCCATTTGCCTAAGAATTTCATGAATTCATTGTTTCTAATGGCTGAAGCAACAGTACTCTTAACTGTTGAGCAATCTCTCCAGCCCCTCAAATCTCATTTTTAAAATAATAACATCCTCACCTATTTAATGCTATAAAAATTTATTTGAGGACAGCACAACTCAGCAGTATGCAATGAGTGGTACATGGATGTATCAGAATGGGAAATGACCATCAGAAAAATAACAGAGGACTCTGCCTTGTATATGGCACAACTTATGTCTAGTGCTCAGAATTCAGACATTTTTGGCTTTGCTGTTGCTGAATGAATAAGATCGCTATCACACTTTAAACAGGGTATGGATGGGGTGTGTCCATTTGCTGTGGTCTAGCTACTAAATAAGTTATAAGCACTTCCCTTCTGGAATTTGGAAATGTGGAGAAGCAGCTCCCCCTCAAGCACAGCCAGATGTAGCAACAGTCTACCAGATGTGGCAAGCAGAGCAAACTCTGTTGAAGTTTATTCTGGTTCAGGTTTCCTACCTCCACAGATCACAGATTGATTAGCTGAGAAATAACCTTTGTGTTTAGTTGTATCTTTTACCTGACTTGCAGTGTTTTTGATTGTTAAGCCACTATAATGTTTAGAAACAGTAGAAAGTAGATTACCCTGTCCCTTTCTGGAACTCTTTCACACTCGTATAAAGAAAAATGGGAAATAGCAACAGAATGGGAGCAATTATTTTGTTTGTTTGGTTGGTTGTTGGGTTGGTTGTTGGTTGAGTTGGGTTTTGGTTGTTGCTTATTTTGGTTTGGGGTATCCCCCTAAGTCCCTTGTGTACTGCCTTAGGCTTGAGCCTCTTTGTCTGCCAGTGCTACAATACCAGAGTAGCACAAATTGGGTGAATTAAAAGATAAAAATTTTAAAGTTAGACATTATGGCACATGCTTTGAATCCCAGCATTCAAGATTCAAAGCCAGCTGTTCAATGCCAGCCTGGTCTACAAAGCAAGTTCAGGACAGCCAGGGCTATATAAAGAAACCCTATTCCAAAAAACAAAACCAAACAAAAAACCCATAAATGTAGTCCCTCATTTCTGAAAGCTGAACGGTCAAAGTAGCACCAGAAGATTGTGCTTCTCTGCTTGACTTGAAGAGATGGCCTTCTTTCTTCGTCCCCACTTTTCTCTATGCACGTACACCCCTGATAATTCTTCCTCTTCTTGCAAGATGGCTCTCATGACCCCTTTGAACTATTCAAAAATGGATTCTTTTATAGTTCCTCGAAGAACCAAGGTTGGCTGTGATTTCTTCCTCTCTGAGTCTGTCCTGTCTCTGTGTGACAGTTAATCCAGTTACTGGATTCCAAAGATGTACTCAGACTGGGCCAAGGAAGTCTTTCCCCTGCTGATTTTAAATGCTCCATAGTGATCCAGGAAGCACACCCAGGCCAAGGGCACCTTTAATTCCCAGTACTGGGAGGCAGAGGCAGGTGGATTCCTGTGAGTTCCAGATCAAACAGAATTAAATAATGAGACCCTATCCTAAAAATAAATGACAAATGAGAAAATATGTCAAGTTCCAGGTAAGCTGCTTGAGGCCACATGCCCCACAACTACAGCGGTTGCATTTGAGTTGGACAGAAGCTATCGTTTCTACACTGTGTTTCTGTCTACAAGGGTTTCCCTCGGTCTCAGGAGCTGGTGGTAGGTGAGGGCTTTGCTCTCTCTGTCTTCCAGCATTACATCATGTCACAGAAAGCATTACATCATCTTGAAGTGCATGTAACCAAAGTACCTTTTGCAGTTATTTTTAGTAAGCCCGACTCACTCGGGCGTCCAGCCTTGCCACCGCTACTCTGACAGACCCATCCGCGTGCTCTCACATGTGTGAGCTCTCCTCTTCCTCCTCTTTCTCTTCTTCTATTCTTACAATTAAATTAATTTTATTAAATTAATGTGTGTAATTTTTAAATCAAATAGTCATTCTCTATTTCACCCTATAACAGCTTATAACTTATTGTTCATTTAGTTTAATATTTTTGTTGTTGTGGTTTGGAGGAGGATTGCTCTTCTTCCCACCCCCCCACCCTCCCCCCCCAAAGACAGGATTTCTCTGTGTAGCCCTGGCTGTCTTGGAACTGGATGTGTAGACCAGGCTGGCCTCGAACTCATGAGATCCACTTGCTTCTACCTCCCAAGTGCTGGGATTAAAGGGTGTGATACCACTTGCCAGTTTAGTTTAGTTTTAGACAGGATATCACTGTCTGCCTGCTGGCCTGCTAGCACTGCCTAGAACTTGCTACTTATTTTAATATTTTACACAGAAGCTATTTGATGGACAGTTAAAATACAACTATAACAACCAGCAAGTTGGCTCAGCTGACAGTGGCCTAAGGCCAGATTTAATCCCCAGATCCCACAGGATAACAGACAGATTCATCTTCTGACCCCTCTACCCAGAGTGTTGTGAGAAGAGTAAGCCCATATCCATTCACACACACACACACACACACACACACACACACACACACACACACACACACACAAGTAAGTCTGCACCCATTCATACACATGCTTACACTCACATACACAAGAGTAAGCACATACCTATTCACACACACATATATATACAAACTCACATGAGAATTAGCACACACACACACTAAAATAAAATACAACAAAACAAAAGAATTTAAAAACATGGACGTAAGAGCCACGCAACAGACTGGAGCTGTGGTTCTCCCAGATGTCCAGATTTTCCTTTAATTCCACTTACACCTTACTTATATCCCCATAGTGAAACCTGTTCAGGTCACCATCAGTTAGCGCCCAGGCCCCAGCCTACTTGGGGTGAGCAGCTCCTTGAAAGTAGGCTCTGGAGAGGTTTGTAATGATGCAGCTACTCTCTGGGTGTGTTCTCATCCGGGTGGGTGCTCAGCCTTTCTTCAGACTGGCTTCAGAAATGTTTGACATCTCTTTTTTATAATGTAATAGCTCTGCTTTTTAAAATTATATTTCCTGTGTATGCCCACCCAGGCATGTACACATGTGCCCTCATGCACACATACCCATGTGACTGGGTGCACATGTATAGATCAGAGGACAACTTTTGGGGTTCCTAGGGATTGAACTCAGGTTGTCTGACTTAGCAAATTACATTTTTTGCTGAGCCATTCTTCTGGCCCTCCAATTTTTAAATGTTAGCAATTAATTCATAGTTTAAAAAAACATTCAGCAAGTTTCAGCAGAGCAAACAGCATATCTGAGGGCTCCGTGTAGCTCTTGAGTTTTTGTTTTGACTGCATCAAGGAGAAATGACCTAATCCATCCTCCTGCCTTTTTAAATGAACTGATTCTGGACTGAGGACAAGCATGGCTTCCCTCTTTAGTCATACTTGTTGAACGACTAAAGGTAAGCAAATTAAGAAAGCTGACTTACTATTATGTACCTTAATGGCACAATTAATACTTGACTCTAAATGACAAGCAATCAACATTAATTAAATGCCTGCTGTGTGCTTTATAGTGGTTGCCAAATGCTGAAAATCCTGAGTGCAAGCCAAAGTCAGGGCCTTTCTTTCCCTTTCTTTTCTTTTCGGGTATTTGAGATGCGATTTATTTTTTAATGCTATACAGTTTCTAAAGAAACTAATTTTTTTAGAGAATCATTTGTTTTATGTATATGAGTTCACTGTAGCTGACTTCAGACATACCAGAAGAGGATATCAGACCCCATTACAGATAGTTGTGAGTCATCATGTGGTTGCTGGGAATTGAACTCAGGACCTCTGGAAGTGCTCTGGACTGAAGTCAGTGCTCTTAACCGCTGAGCCATCTCTCTCTCCTGCAAGACTTCAGATGGAGCTGAGGAGACTATTTCTGTTTGACACATCCATGTCAAACTCTTGGCCTGTCTAGGTTAGGTGTCCTTTTTCAGTTGGTGAAACTTAGTCAGAGCACAGACTAGAACCAGGAGCTTTTGCTGTGGCAAAGAAAATGGTTGTGAGAGTGTTTACATCTCTTGAGTAAGAAGGAAAGGCATTAGTTGTGTTTTGTAATCCTGAAAATAAGACAAACAGACCGGAAGTTATGTACACAGCCAGGGAAAGGAGCAGCAGGCCTGAGATCTAGTGCTATCATGGTCAAAGAACAGTCTAGGGCAGATCTCAAAGACTCTTTGTCTAAGGTATTTTTAGATATGGTTTAGTAGTCCTAGAAGCTTTCTTAAAACAATACATAGATGTATAGAAGACATAGGCTACTGAGATGGCTCAGAGGCCTTTGTTGTTGAGCCTGTTGACCTAAAGTTGGTCCTCAAGGCCCACATGGTAGAAGGAGAGGACCATCCTCTGCAGGTCTGCAAGTTGTTCTCTGGCCACTATACACATGTTGTGGGGTGTGTAGACCCACACATAGAAGCTCACACATAAATAAGGAAATCTTTTTTTTAATTATTTATTATTATTATATGTGTAAGTACACTGTAGCTGTCTTTAGACACCAGAAGAGAGAGTCAGATCTCAGATCTTGTTACAGATGGTTGTGAGCCACCATGTGGTTGGTTGCTGGGATCTGAACTCAAGACCTATGGAAGAGCAGCCAGTGCTCTTAACCATTGAGCCATCTTTCCAGCCCCCGGAAATCTTTTTTTTTTTAAAGATAAAGTATTGCTATGTAGCTCTGGCTGACCTAGAACTCAGTATGTAGGCCAGGCTGACCTCAAACTCAGATCTGCTTGCCTCTGCCTCCTGAGTGTTAATAACTGGTTATAACAGTATGATCAGTGCAGATCCAAAGCATTTTTTTCTAGTAACTTAGATATGGAAGTAATTGATTTGGCAAAGTAGTGGAAGAGAAAGGTTACTCTTTAAATAGTTGTGTTTCTCTTTCTTCTAATTTGTCTTAAAGTTCTCACACAGCAGCTTTCCCCGAGGTATGAATCTTTAATTCCATACTACGTGTCTCTTTTCTTCTCTTTCTCTGCTCTGTGTGTATGCACTACTGTTGTCTGAACCTAGAACCTCATATGTGCTAGGCAAGTGCCCTACCACCGAGCAATAGCTCTCTACCCCTGACCTTATTATTTATGGACAAAGGGTATATATAATCCAGAAGAAATGATAGGCTTGATTTTTAAATTCCTGATCCATTCATCTTAAAGTTGGGAGCTTTAGTGAGAAACACTGTAGCCCTTCCTACCTGATTCTTCCCATGTAAAATAAGAATGACAATGTCATCCGAAGCAGCAGTATTTTCCTTCTTGGTATTACTCTGAGAATACTTGCAAACTCAGTGATTTCTTCCTTATTTAAAAAGTTTCTCCCACCTAGCAATGGGCACATATCTTTAATCCACAGAGTTTGAGGCCAGCTTGGTCTACAGTTCTAGGCACCCAAAGCTACACAGAGAAACCCTGTCTTGAAAAATAAAAAAGCAAGTAGTTTCGTCCCCTTTTGAACACTCCTTTTAAAAAGGCAGGATGGGCAGGCAGTGATGCCACCTGCCCCTTATCCCAGTATTTGGGAGACAGAGGCAGAGGATCTCTTGTGAGTTTGAGGCCAGCGTGGCTTACACAGAGAAACAATGTCATCGAGGATGGAGACATTGTCCTTTGTATCCTCATAAAAGAATGACCTAGTGGTTCTCACATGAAGACTGCTAGAGTTGTGAGTCATCTAAAGGATTCCCTTTTTGCTGGACTTTTTCTCGAATAGAAGGGGACCATGCATTTTCACTCTCAAGTCAAGTCAGCCATCCCACAGGCAGGCTAGAAATAGCCATAAGGTGTATTTGTCAGCCCACATATATGTGTAGACAATATCACTTCCTTTCTTCTATATTTAACTTTATTCTCTGTGTGTGCGCATGTGCACTAAGGACAGAGGACAGCCTGCAGAAATGGTTTCTCTCCTTCTACCGTGCGGGTCCCAGGGATGGCGCTCTGCACATCTGTGTTGGGAGCTGCCTCTGACCGCTGAGCCGTCTCATCGGCTCTCTTACTTTTCCTAGACGTACATTTGCTCTCAGTGAGTTAGGCTTAGGCATCTGCTTTTTTTTCCTTCCTTGTAACTGGAAAAACAGCTGTTCTCAGTTGGCCACACATAACATAGTTGGTTGCAGCCACATGTGAAGTACAGATGAAGGAAGAGCTCAGTATAATTGTCTTTGTATGACGAAGCATTGCTACCCATGGAGTGCTGGAGCTCTGCTGAGGGCGCTGGTATCCCCGTCTGGCTTCTCTCATCTCTGAAGTGGTTACATGTTCCCCTAGAGACAGCCAGTGCTCCCTCCGCCTTGTCAGTATCCTTGATTGTGTTTCTCTGTCTCCTAACCCTAACCCTAACCCTAACCCTAACCCTGTGACTTGAAACTTAAAGCCTCCAACTGTCAGTTCAGGCCTTTTGGAAATGTCTTCTGCCCTTCATATTTATAAACTTTTTTGTTGTTGTTTTCTTTTCTTCTCTTTTTCAAGACAGGGTTTCTGTGTTTAGCCTTGGCTGTTCTGGAACTCTCTGGAGACCCGTATTTGTAAACTCCTAATCCTACCAGTGGGGTCAAGACTGAAGTAGGCTCATTTTCTCGGCTGCTGTTTACCAAGCAGTATCCTTGCAGGTTACAGCTGTAGCTTTCTTCTTCAGGCTTTGTTCCAGAGAGTGTGACAAGGGGCTTTACTTGAATTCATTTACTTACTGAGTGTCTTAGAGAAGGCATTATTGCAAAGTTATTTGGGCAGATCATGAATAAATACACACTTTTATTTTCCTTAACACTGCCGGGGGAGCTTAACCCGGCCTTGAATATACTAAGCAAGTGCTATACTACTGAGCTGTACTCGCAGCCAGTACTTTCTTGACTTATAGGAGGGGTGATCAAAAGCGTATTTACCTACATGAGCACATACTAAACTTAGAAGTGGGTTCTGGATCAGTATCTCAAGACATGTGGGGACTCTCAGGTCCATAAAAACATAATTATTAAGAGGAATGTGAATAGATTTCTGGAATTTGGTAAAATTTTCATAGAATTGACATTTTAAAGCATGAAGGATAGGTGAGAGTTTAACTGCTTTTGTTTCTTTGCTCTTACTACGGTAAAAATGCTGTAAAACAAACATCCAAAATTACCATCAGGAACATAGAGACAAACATCTGGATTGATCCATATGGTGGACAATAGAACCCACAAGTGGAGTCCTCCCACCCTCTATTCTACAGTCTTATGTATTCATGTTTCAGTTTGGTCATCAAATATTTATTGGAAACATTCTGCAAGGCAATGTTCTAGAGACTGGGGATTCAGCAGAGACAAGAGGAACAGCAGACATGAATAACATAATGTCTAGTTGTGCAGTGAAAAACAGTAGAACATACTAAGGGGTATAGGAACAGCATTAGTATGACTTGGGGAGTCAATAGATGGCAGATCTTGATTAGATGTTCTGAAGAGGCTTCATTGAAACAGTTACAATTTAGCAAAACCCTCAGAGAGTGGGAAATACAGGCAAGACTCAGTCTTGGGGAGCCAGCAGGAGGTCTTGAAGCAGGAGTGGCCCCTGTGCATTTTGACACACTTGAAAGCTAATGGGTTGGGGCAGAGCAAGAGTGTCACAGGGGATACACAGTGGGAGATGAGGGCCAAGGTAGATGGAACAAAGGAGGATGGGTATCCAACAGAGGGAACTTGCTGAATAATGAGGAGTCAGTAGAACATGATGAGCAGAGGAGTACGTGTGACTTAAAAGGACTGCTCTGGCTACTTAGTTGAAGGTATGTAGTAGGAGCACTCAGGAAAGAAATGGGGAGAACTACTGTGTCTCATGAGACATGTGAGGAGTGGTGGTAGCTTGAAGCTAGGCCCTAAAGTTAGATCAGAGATACAGGTAGGAAATAAAACCATTGGGATTTCTTGAGTAGTCAAGAAAGAATGGCCGTGGCCAGGTGTGGCACTGTATGCCTGGAATCCCTGCTGTGTGGCTGAGGTAAAATGGATTCCTGGTCAGGCCAGACTGTAGAGCAAAGGCCTGTGCTGGGAGGGAAGCAGGGGAGACAGAGGGGGAGAAAAGGAAAAGAAAGAGGGGAGGGGAAAGGAAAGAAAGAAGGAAAGGGAGAAGAGGAAGTGAATTGCTGAAAAGACAAACATGGAGGAGACATGCTGTGTTGAATCGTTGGCAAGTAGGATCAGGTTGAAACTGAATGAGCCTGTGATTCTTTAACAACATCACATGATGTCATGTTAAAGTTCCCTAAGACCAAGAAGGTAATTTTCGTTGTTTTCCCCCCTGTATCACTGGAATCATCTGATACTTCAACTTCTGAAGTGTTATATTGCTCTGTTAGGTATTTGCTCATAATTAGGCTTTGCAGGTTCGTCGTACCTGTCTGGCCCTGTCTTACTCTACTGGGTATGTCAGCATCTAAATCTGAAAAAGCCAAGTTCTTTTTCTCTTCATGAAGGCCTGTGCTCTTGCTTGGAAATGCAAATTTTCTTTTTTGCTGCCTTAATTTTTTTTTTGGTTTGTTTTGCTGTTGTTTGGAGCAAAGTCTCACCATAAATCCCATGACCTCAAGCTCAGAAGCTTCCTGCATCGGCCTTCTGAGAGCCCTGTAACAGGCCTGCCCCTGCCTTCGGCCTGCATCCTACCTTCTGTCATCCTCCTCCCGGTCCCCATCTTGGCTCCTCAACTGCTTTAATGCTTTGCATTCCTAATCTCAGTGCTAATTGAGTTGTTTTTCCTTCCTCTTCTCAAAGGACTGTCACTAGGAGAGTGAGTAGAGAAGAGGACAGAAATTGGGACTTTAATGTTTACCCTTTGTCCTCTCTGTGAGAACATTTGGCCCAATTTGGAGGGAAAAGCAAAAACCAATTTGGTTTCCACCACCACGGCCCTCCTTCCCTCTCCCTTCCTCTCTCCCTCCCTCCCTGCCTCTCTCTCCCTCTCTCTCTCTCTCTTCCTCTTCCCCACCTCTTTCTCTCTTTCTGATCTAGGGATTGAATTAGGCAAATGTGCTGTGCTCTACCAGTTAGCTACATCACTAGCCACCTATATTTTATTTTGAGACGGAGTCTCACTAAGTTGTTCAGACTGGCCTTGAACTTGTAATTATCCTGCCTTAGCCATTCTAGTGGCTGGGATGTTTGCTACCACACCCAGCCTAGTTTGGTTGGTTGGTTGTTATAGACAAGGTCTTCATTAGTTCTAGCTGACCTGGAACTCACAGTGTAGCTGAAAGTGGCCTCAAACTTGTATCAATCCTCATGCCAAAACCTCCCAAGTACCAGGACTATAGGCATGAGCCCCGCTATACCTATACTACTAGAGCATTTTAGAAAGGCCTTTGGATTCTGAGCAGGGTGCTTTGTGTGAGTCACTTGGATCCCAGTGTGCCCTAAGGCGGTGGTATGGATTCTTATAGAATCCCATACTTGTACTTTGTTTTCTGGAATCTATAGCAGAATACATAAGAGGATTTACAGCCCCTTCCACCTCTAGCATCCCTTTTTCATGGAAGACAGCCACATTGGAACCTCAACTTTGACTTTACTATTTATCTGTGCATGTGTGTTTGTGTGTGTTCACACCTGCCACTGTGCATGTGTAGCAGTCAGGGAACCTCAGGTGTCAGGTTCACCTTCCACCTGTTTGAGACAGGGCCGTGTGTGTGTGTGTGTGTGTGTGTGTGTGTGTGTGTGTGTGTTTGCCCTTTGTCTATCCGCATTCTATGGGCTCCAGAGGTCTGTGCTCAGGGCTTCCTGCATGTATAGCAAGTGCTTGTCACACGAAGCCCCCTCCTAGCCTCAGCTTTGACCCTTTAAAAA
The DNA here is from genome assembly GCF_947179515.1 of Apodemus sylvaticus. NCBI lineage: Eukaryota > Metazoa > Chordata > Mammalia > Rodentia > Muridae > Apodemus > Apodemus sylvaticus. The sequence continues at coordinate 42,026,929 of NC_067477.1, forward strand.
GCAGATTGATTTATTTTTGTGTGAGTGTTTTTGCTGTGGTGCCCACAGAGCCAGAAGGCAACCTTGAATTCTTTGGAGCTGGGGTGGCTGTGAGCCAACCACGTGGTGCTGGGAACTGAACCCAGGTCCTCTGGAAGAGTGGCAAGGGCTCTTAACAGCTGAGCCATCTCTGTGGTCTCCATCTTTGACTTTTGAGTAAAATCTACAAATCAGTGCTGTCATGTTTGGCAAAGCCAACTAAAGCAGATAACCCCAAGAAAAGACTGTTACAACTGAACTGTGAACAAACAACAACAGCTTAGGAAGATAGGTCGTTTTTCCTGAGTATGTGTTAGTTTATTTCTTGATAGTCATTATTAGTGATTAGGTCACGACTCCACTCAACAAATCATTTACATTAACTGTATAGTCATTCAAGTCATTTGAAACCTGAAATGCCAAGCAGGGCATCTTTAGCTTTCCTCCTTGTAACCCTGTTTCACCTTCCCTGGGTACATAGCCATATAAAATAGGTATACAAATCAAACAATTGCTGATACAATTAAAAACTTGTTTTAAAACAATTATTTAGTATCCATATAATTTTAATCCGTATGAAATTAAAGCAAATCTGCATCCTAATGAGGTAGAGATGTGCTCGTTCATATACTTAATATACTGCTGGGAGTTGGTCTGGGGCCTTGGGTCACTATTGAGCTACATCCCCAGCTTGCTTGTTTATTTTTACGTGAGGAACTAATTCAGTCGTGGCTGAGTTTTCAATATTGCAGACATAGAGAATCTCTGACATCGTCCAGAGTTGATAGATACTTTGATTGTATAATCATCAATGCAACTCATGCTGCTTCACATAGATATCTGGTATAAAGTGGTAGGTTATATTTAGGGCTGTTTGAAAAATTGTGGGGCATTCTGACCTAATCCCAAGCAAAACTCATTTAATAATTTTTTTTTTTTTAATGAAACGCACGTTAGCAACTCAAACAGCAGGTTTTGGAATCAAACGTTTTAGCACACTGCAGTCCCAAGATATGTTGATGCTGCTTTGTTACTTTTGTGCTGGGAAAGTCTCTGGATGCATAGAGAGCCATCCATTGCTGTAGGAACACAGCCATGATCACCCTAACAAATGGCAGAAATGCTTCCTGTACCTGTTTTATCATCAGAACCTTTTTCAGATTCACTGGATCTGGATAGGAAGGATGAAAAACCCGCCACAGTTAGATTACACAGAAGATTGTCGCTAGCTTTAATCCAGTTTATTTACTAGTGACCACCTGTGCTGGCTGGTTTTGTGTGTCACTTTGACACATGCTGGAGTTATCACAGAGAAAGGAGCTTCAGTTGAGGAAATGCCTCTGGGAAATCTAACTGTAAGGCATTTTCTCAATTAGTGATCAAGGGGGGAGGGCCCATTGTGGGTGGTCTCATCCCTGGACTGGTAGTCTTGGGTTCTATAAGAGAGCAGGCTAAGCAAGCCAGTAAGAAACATCCCTCCATGGCCTCTGCATCAGCTCCTGCTTCCTGACCTGCTTGAGTTCCAGTCCTGGCTTCCTTTAATGATGAACAGCAATGTGGAAATGTAAGCTGAATAGCCCCTTTCCTCCCCAACTTGCTTCTTGGTCAAGTTGTTTGTGCAGGAATAGAAGCCCTGACTAAGACAAATTGGTACCAGTGTTGTGGGGTATTCCTGTGACAATCTGACTATGTTTGGGGAAGGATTGGGGAAGGACTTTGAAACTTTGGACTAGAAGATTCATTCAGTGTTAGGAGTTCTGTGGGATGTTGTATAGGAGCTTGGAAGACCATGTTGAGAACAGTTCAGAAGATGGAGGCCTGGCTTGTGAAATTTCATAGGGAAGATTAAAGACTCTTATCGGTGCCATTGCTATTTTGATTGTGAAGATTCTGTGGTTTTCGTTAGCTGGGGCTGAAGAATCAGCTGAGATTAACAAGATACCAGAACTACTAAAGCGAAAACTTTGCATTACTGGGACTATTGATGCTGGTTAGCTGGAGCTAAGAAATTAGCAGTGATTAAGAAGAGACCAGGATCATTGAGGTGGAATCTTCTGGGAAGTGTTTTCTGAGAGCACAGAGGCTGCTGTGTTCCAGAGAGAGCCTGTACCTCATGCTGCAGCAGGACTTGGTAATGTGTAACAATCACCCAGGTGGTACTAGTTTTGAAGGCATGAAGGGGTCATGACGAGCAGCTGAGGCTTGGCACTGTGAGAGGCCATAGATGACCATTGGTGAAGGTGCAATTGATGACCCACCATGTCAGCCTACTTAATCCAGGAGGCCAAATATGGAAAAAATTCTAGAAAGAGATTAGTTGGGGGAAAGCATATTGCTGTAGTCATTACCAGAATATTTAACCCAAATCTAGCCCAAGTTCACTAATGACAATATTGTTACTCGGTTAACACACTCCAGGCCCCTGGTACTTATTGTGTGCCACAGCATATGATTGTTAGAGTTGGGAGGCCCTAGGATTGAACTCTGGTTGTCAGGCTGGCAACAGTGCTTTTATGCATTGAGTCAAGCCATCTCACTGGTCCTCCAGTCCTCCTAAGACTCTTAGTACTTGCTGTTATGACTGTGATCCAGATCTCCTTTATCTTCAGTTCTCCTGCTGTCCAAGGGCAAAAGAAGGATTCTCTGTATTATCCTGTTTTCTTCCCTCTAGTGTCATCTTAGTATAAATTGAGAGTTAAACAGATTAAAGGTGTCTTGTGTATTTAAATCATCACATGTTCCTGGTTTTGCAAGCTCCTGACTTAGCAGCCTGACTAATCCCAAGTATTCAATCTCATTTTGCTCTATTGCTTTTTTCTGATACAACATTTGGATTTAAACTTGGAAACCGCAGGGCGGTGGTGGCGCATGCCTGTAATCCCAGCACTCTGGGAGGCAGAGACAGGTGGATTTCTGAGTTCGAGGCCAGCCTGGTCTACAGAGTGAGTTCCAGGACAGCCAGAGCTACACAGAAAAACCCTGTCTTGGAAAAACAAAACAAAACAAACAAACAAAAAAAACTTGGAAACCAAAAATGTGATGTTTTAAGTAGCTTTTGATCATTGACAATGGAATTGTTGTGAGTGGGTGTGGGCATTGCTTACAGGCTAAATAAAGGTAAGAGACATATGCTAACCAGTGTTCTGTCCCTCTTTCCCCAGCAACATATCTAGCGCTTTCTGCATTCTACTCTCATAGTCAATCAAAATCTAAGCCCTGTTCAGAGTTGTTTACATTTCATGATTGGAACCTGTTATCACTCGATTTTGTTTGCTTCTGTCTTCCTAGGTGGCATTGGCAGGGTGGTCAATGGAGCCTTCATGGTGCTGAAAGGGCATCGGTCCATCGTCAACCAGGTTCGGTTTAACCCCCACACCTACATGATCTGCTCTTCTGGTGTAGAAAAGATTATCAAGGTGAGGCACTTTGCTCTTCTGTCCTTTTAGGGAAATGTTTGTAGTTTATAACTGGAAGAAACTAGAACAATGTGTGTAGGAATTTAAATCTAAATATTTTGACAGTTTATCAAAGTTCTCCTTGAGCCCCAGGAATAATGCCTGCAAACCTGACGCTCAGAGCTGAGGTTAAGAGAATCACTAGCCCAAAGCTAGCTGTGCTGCAGAGCTTCAAAGGGAATTAAAATATTAGAAGTTGATATTATAAAAGTACGTGGAGCATGGGGTACGTATGTTTAATCCCAGCTCTCAGGAGGCAGAGGTAAGCAGATCTCCATGAGTTTAAGCTAGTATAGTCTACACAGTGAATCCAGGCCGGGCAGAGCTACACACTATGACTCTGGTTTTTGTTTGTTTTTAAGTGATTTTTAAAATTACTTTCTTTCAGAATCATTTTAACATGTTCATTAGTAAATCAGGGTACTTATAAAAACTTTTATATGGGTTCATTTTTATCAGAAATATACATTTGTTTGGGTATGGTGGCATATACCTGTAAAGAAGTATAAACACTTGAGAGGTGGAGACAGGAGCTTCAAAAGTTCAGGGTTATACTTGACTACATAGGAAGTTTAAAGTCAGCCTGGATTAGAGATCCTGTTCCAAAAAAAGAAAAAAATTAAAATTAAAAATATATGTGTGTACTTGTATATATGTGTACATAATTATGCATGTATACATAATTCCATAGAAAGATAGGTAGCTTTTATTTATTATGTTAAGGATCCCAAGCTAATCAGTATGTATGCATTGATACATTTCTGTATTATATACATTCCATGAATATCCCTTCATGTGCTTTTCAGTAATTGCTAATTGAGCATGCTTATTTTTACGGAGGACCTATATAGATCTCAGTTTAGGTTTGATGGCCTTAAACCAGATTTTGTGACTCCTGGCCCAGCATCCTCTGACTTCTCTTTGGCTTTGAGCTATACCTCCAGATCCACTTTCAAAACTAGTCACCAGTCTTTGAAACCAGAAGTGTATTTTGGACACTACTTTATGGGCTGTATTCCAGTAGCTTCTTATCTTGACTAGTAAGTTCTGTTCTCCACATTCATGTGATTAGGAGAACCACTGTCTCTTCTGTTACCTAGTGTGTCCTATGTCTAAATTGCTGTTCTGGTTTAACAGGTTTAACTAAGTAGTTGTCAGATTCATGACTGAATTGGCTCAAAATCCATTTTAAAAAACAAACCTGCATGTGGTTTTGATTGAGGTGACTTAGAGATGAATGCCAACCATGCCATCTGCACACACTCACCCTGGCTGAGGAGTGTTTGTGTGGCTAACACGGAGAGCCAGCCTGGCTTGTTTCCATAGATGTGCAACCTGTTGTCATTCACCAGTCTAGGCGCTAGCTGTCCTTTTCCATATCCTTGCTCTTCCTTCCTCCCTCCCTCCCTCCCTCCCTCATTCCTACCTCACCCACTAGGGATTATATCAGGGCCTTGTATGTGCAAGGCAAGTGCTTTACTACTGAGCTCTTCCTGACCCCATAAAAGGATAGATTCTTTAGGACCTGTGATAACCTGACTTTTAAGTAAGGAGAGATTATGCTTCCTACAATAGTTAAAAATCCTCAATCTTTTTGGTAAAGGTTTTATTTATTTTATGTATATAAGTACACTGACTGGCTGTCTTCAGACACACCAGCAGAGGGCATCCAGATCCCATTGCAGGGGGTTGCGAGCCACCATGTGGGTGCTGGGAATTGAACTCAGGACCTCTGGAAAAGCAGTCAGTGTTCTTCACCACTGAGCCATCTCTTCAGCTCTTCCTCAATATTATTTTTTAATGATGATAAAACCTGAGAGAATTTTCAGAGGAAAAGTAGAAGTATATTTGTGATAATTTAGTATTTTTCCTCCTTATTTTGTTGAGAATTTCATACATGCATCCACTCCCTTACAATTCATGCCCTGTTTCCCCCTACCACTATCCCCTCCCAACTTAATGTGCTTTGTAATTTTTTAGCCCATTTACTCCACTTAGTGCTTTTGTGTGTGTATGGGGGTGGGGACTGGGGAGTAAGGGGTATGTGTAGCTTACCGTGTTCCTCCAGTTGTCACCAGTTGCTTCTAGCTCTCAGCTAGGGATGGGATTTGGTGAGCATCTTCCCATTCATGCTAGAGTCTGGTGTGGCTTAAGTGTGCCCTGCTGTGTCCAGGAAGCACTTCTGCTGTGGTCATCCATCACCTCCCCCTCTCACAGGTTCCTTCCTCATCTTCACAGTGATCTCTGAGCTTTAGGAAGGAGAGGACTATAGGTAAATCATTTGGGACAGAGTACTCTGCAGTCTCTTATATTTGCAGACAATGAAATTTAAATTACAAATTGCTGTCCTGTGGTTAATGTATGGGAAGCCAGGAGGGAGCCTTATCCCACCCCCTTCACCTTGCTGGTGAAGGAAGCGGACAGCGTCCATCGGACCATCCCAGTGGTCCTTCACTAGGATAGTCATTGAAATCGCCCTGTCCCTCACATTGCTCCCCCTCTCCTTTGGCCTGTGAGGAGAGGTTGGCACTGTAAAACGAGCCCTTTCTAGGCCTGCTGACACCATTCTCTTTAGAGCTCTCTCCTAGGGCATCTCCTTTAGAAGAGAAATTCCTGTTTGACATCCACTTGGATGCTTCTGTGCCAAGTCTCCTCAGATATTGTTTAGTCAACTGGTCTTAACTCTGAAGGTCATAGGTTGGAAACTGGCCAAGTTCTCAAGAAAGAGAAGAAAATGTTTTCTCTATGAGGTTATCCAGACTGAGCAGTGGAACTCACTGCTCCCAGGTTCCCATAGGAACAGAGAGGCCATTTCAAACTGTGATTGTGTACTGCGAGTCGAGCACAAAGGGTCCTCTGGGTTCTCAGCATTGCTTTCTCACATTTCCTCACCTGCCTCTGGCTAGACAGAGTATAGTTGGGTTTGGTGGTCTGCCCTTAAGAGGCTGAGACAGGAGGATAACACATTCCTAGGTCAGCCTGAGCTACACAGCTACTCTGTCCCAGGTCAGCCTGGGCTTCATAGCCAGACTCTGTTTCAGAAAAAAGAAGAAATGCAGGAAAGGCAAATGGGAAGGACCAGGTTGAAACTAAGTGCTGGGCCCAACTTTTGTTGGAATGTAGGACCACCTTTGCCTAACTAAGCCTACATCATCCTGAAAGACCCCTGTTAAGCCCCTGTTAACCCTGTGTTAAACCAGAACAGCAGTGTGCATATGTCTCCTGTTTGTGAGAGCTTGCCACCTTTGCCTGGGGTTTACCTGGGCCTGACAACTGCTGTTTAATGAAATGTCACTTCGCTGCTTGCTGCTTCTACAGGGTCAGGTCAGCAGCTCCAGGAGCATCTTCTCCCATGGGATCTGATTTCCTCTGTCCACTCTCCCTTCTCATCCTTTACTGCCTCTTCTCAGGTTGGAACAGAGGCCCCTTTGAGAGAGCCAGCCTCTTCACACCCAGAACAGGTCCTCCATTTCTCTGAATGCCCACACGTAACAAAAGAAAGGTTTTGTTTATAGCTAAAACTTAAGAAGATGGGGCAAATTCTATTTTTTTTTTCCTCCAAAGCTTTATATATCCTGTGAGCTTGCTGTTCGTGGCATAAGTCCCCCTAGGAATTGATGACCCAGGAGGAGAGAGAAGAAATAAAGATGAAAGGGTTCCCAAGACATGGAGACATGTTTGCTTGCTTGTTTTTCAAGACAGGGTTTTTTTCAGTAGCCATGGCTGTACAGGAACTCATTCTGTAGACCAGGTTAGCCTCAAACTAGCTCTGCCTCCCAAGTGCTAGAATTAAAGATATTTGCCCAGCTAACAAAACACTTTAAAAAGGAGGGGTTTTCTCATTTGGGATAATCTCAATAGAGGTTACTATCAGAGCTTGACTTTGAACTGTAGCCTTCAAGAGAATGGTCACTCCCACTTGGAGCTCCTCCCACTTCTATTCTCAAGGTTCCTTTATGAATCCTGCATTCACTTAGCCTTAAGTCTTTAAATTTAAATTTTTAACATTATTCTATGTGTAGGAGCATTTTGCAGGCACATGCCTGTGTGCCACATGCATGCCTGGTGCCGGCAGAGGTCAGAAGACATTGAATTCCCTGGAACTGGAGTTAGACCATTTTGAGAGCTGTCTTATGGGTAGTAAGAATCAAACCTGGGTCCTCTGGAAGAGCAGCAAGTGCTGTTAACCAATGAGACATCTCTCCAGGCCCCCAGCATTGCTGTGCTTTTAAATTGTTGACTTAGATATAAAAAAAAATGAACAGTTTTATAATTGTTTGAAGTAGTTCTGGACCAGGATAATGGAGAGTCAGTAATTCTGATGGCCAGCTAAAGCATTTTGGTCTTAAAGCTTTCTGGCTGTCAGGTTCAGCCACCAATTAAAGAGGAAGCAGCATGCCTATCAATGCTTGGTTATAGCCTAAGTCGCGTCATCACTCTCATAACTGTGGTTGAGAACTGGAATCTTTCCAGGATGAAGGGATTTGCTCAGGACTGTGGGACATGGTGGGACATGGCCTTCTGCTGCTCTGTACTGATCTCAAACAAACACTGACTTCTAGGGGGAAGTTTTGTTTTGCCCTGAGTCTTGGAGCTACATTAGAGTCCATCTAACTCACTGTTTGGATAGAGGATCCAAGCCTCACCCAGGGTTACCAGCTAACTAGGAGCCCACACTCCCAAGTCTCCTGCCTCCTGATCCAGTCTTATTCTGTTGTCCCAATCTTCAGGAATATACAGTTCAGCTTGACCTATTTTGGCACCTTCCAGAGCCAAAATAAAACTAACTTTAAACTTGTGATTTTTCATTCCTGAAGAGAAAATGTAAGGGCTTTGAGATTAGAACTTTCTTTTCGGGAGGCAGAGGCAGGAGGATTTCCGAGTTCAAGGACAGCCTGGTCTACAGAGTGAGTTCCAGGACAGCCAGGGCTACACAGAGAAACCCTGTCTTGAAAAAACCAAAAACAAAACAAAAAAAAAAAAAAGGAATGAGACTTGAAGAAGCATCCTAAGGTGGTTACTTTTTGAGCCCTTCAGCTCCCTTCCAAAGACACCAAGCTCTGATATCCTCAGAGTCTGTTTGCAGAGATGGTTGGTTGTAACTTGAGCCTTGTGCTGCCTAAGTGTTTTCCACACTTGTGATTGGCTGTCACAAAGAATTTAACCGTCCCTCAAACCAAACCTTTGCTTTCTGCTACTTGTTCTCCCCTTATTCTATGTTGGCATTTAGCTGACACACCTCACCTCTACTGACCCCCTTGAGTGCATGTGACTTAATAAGTCATAGACTCTTAAATGGGGCTTCCGTGTCAACCCTGTCCTGGCTGTAGGAAGGAAACAAATGGAAAGAATACATCTGGGTTGCTGATGTTGAGAAGTAGCTAGCCCTAGGTGTCATCAGCCTCCTGTGACCTGGAAATCTTCTCAGAGACTACCTCTCAGGGATAGTCAAGAAAGGTGTAGCAGAGGTGGCAGGCCTCGGACATTCCCTAGGAAGTGAATTCACTCTTAGTAAGCTTTGGAGAACATGACTGGGTGAGGATAGGATACCGTCATCTGAGTTTAGATGCCATCTAAAGATAGGCACCAGCCTGTCAGGCAAGAAAATGGCTGGAATTCAATTGAGGTGCCATGGCTATGGGCTGGCATTAACTGAATTGCTCGGTGCTGTCCCTGTGGTGGACCTGTCTGGCTGTCAGGGAGAACTGGTTGTTCTCATTTGCATCAACAGCTTTATTACCTTAAACTTGACTTTGCATAACTTAACACCACTGTGCAGCTCAGGTTTTGAGTAAAAACACCTGAGTGTAAAACTCTAGTTTTGCTACTTTCCAGCTGTGAGTGTACATCCTTAACCATGGGGGAGAAACCTGGTAAGGGATGGAGTTACAGTCACCCCTCCAGGGACAGTGTGTCTCATCTCTTCCTGAAACTATGAGAATTACCCTTGAAGCAAGCCAGCAACTAGCTCCCTGGTTAAGAGAATCCAGTTTCCTGGGTAACCAAGGCCTACATGTCCAAGAGGGAAGAGCAGTGTAGGCAGTTGTCTATTCTTGTCAGGCACCAGTGAGTAATTCTCATTGGTTAAAAATAGAATTTTGTTGTTTGGAAGAAGTGGAGCTATAGGCTGAATCTTTTTAGGGTGTGTATTTAGTTAGTTGGTTTTTTTTTAGATAGGGTCTCACAGTGTAGCCCTGGAACTCAGCTGTGTAGACCAGACAGAACTCACAGAAACCTGCCTGCCTCTTCCTCTGAAGTGTGCCACTATGCCTGGCAAGGAATATTTTCACTCTGGAAAAACTCTTCTCTGTGCATAGCTTCAATCTTCTAAACTTTTTAAAATTACATTGCCTAATATTCAAATCATCTTTTACCCATCCTCTTAGATTAAGGTTATAATTGCCAATGTACTGACAGAAAACTTAAGGGGGAAGAGACAATATGTGAGTATCTTCCGCCTAAAGACATCCTTAAGTCTCTGGATCCAAGTCTAATTCTGTGCTCTAAGCTGCTTTTACCAACCTCTGAAAGCCACACTTTTGATATACATTTTACAAGAGCCAGTCTAATAAAGAGTTTGGTTTTTGTTTTGTTTTTATACAACTCAAAACTGTACAGCTCAAGTTGTCTTTGCGGCCTCCTTCCTTAGCCTCCCAAGTGCCAGTATTACAGGAGTGTCATTGTACCTATAAGGTAAATGTTTTTAAAGTTGCTTTGTGACTTTAAAATGACAGTGATCTGGGGGGAGTTCTTAAGTGGTTTTTATCATGGCCAGCCACTGAATACTTCCCATTCAATCCCGGTTGCTTTGTTTTTCCTCTTTTGTGTAGATCTGGAGCCCATACAAGCAGCCAGGATGTACTGGAGACCTCGATGGTCGGATTGAAGATGACTCCCGTTGCCTCTACACCCATGAAGAGTACATCAGTCTTGTCCTGAACAGTGGGAGTGGCCTGTCCCATGACTACGCTAACCAGTCTGTCCAGGAAGACCCCCGGATGATGGCTTTCTTTGACTCTTTGGTGCGCCGTGAAATTGAAGGCTGGAGCTCAGACTCAGACAGTGACCTCAGCGAGAGCACTATCCTTCAGCTGCATGCAGGGGTCAGCGAGCGCTCCGGCTACACCGACTCGGAATCCTCAGCCTCACTGCCCCGCTCCCCACCTCCCACAGTAGACGAGTCTGCCGACAATGCCTTCCATCTGGGGCCCCTGCGTGTCACTACCACAAATACAGTAGTATCAACCCCAGCAACACCAACATGTGAGGATGCGGCCTCTCGACAGCAGCGCCTGTCTGCTCTGAGGCGCTACCAGGACAAACGCCTCCTGGCCCTGTCCAATGAGTCTGATTCTGAAGAGAATGTTTGTGAGGCTGAACTGGACACAGATCTCTTCCCTCGGCCACGGTCGCCCAGCCCTGAGGATGGATCTAGCAGTTCCAGCAGCTCCACCAGCTCTGAGGATGAAGAGGAACTGAACCAACGCCGAGCCACCACCCGGCAGCGGAACGCCATGCGGAGGCGACAAAAGACAGCCCGAGAAGAGCGGCCCACTGCTCCAGTCAAGTCCACCAACACCTACATTGGAGAGGACAATTACGACTACCCACAGATCAAGGTGGATGACCTCTCCTCCTCCCCAGACTCCTCCCCTGAGCGGAGCACTTCCACTCTGGACATTCAGCCAAACCGGGCACCACCAGCGGCCAACATGGAATCAGTTGAGCGTAAGATTTATAAAGCTTACAAATGGCTCCGCTACTCCTATATCTCTTACTCGAATAACAAAGATGGGGAAACCTCTTTAGTGGCCGAGGAGGCAGATGAAGGAAGAGCAGGAACCAGCCACAAAGACAACCCAATCCCTTCTTCCAGTAAGGAAGCCTGTCTAGCAGCTCCAACCCAGAGGAACCAGGACCTGTGTCCTGAAGGCTGCAGCAATGATGCTTGTAAGGAAGGGACTTCTGCTGGAAATCCCAACAGCAGTGCAGGCCATGAGCACAGTAGCCATCCTTGGGCAGAGGGGCCAGAGGGCTCTTCTCAGGACACGAACAGCAGTGGCCCTCTAGAGCACGCTTTTGAAACCAAGAAGCTCAATGGGAAGGCTCTGAGCAAGGCCCTGAGCAGTCGGGCTGAGGAGCCGCCCTCCTCTCCTGTCCCCAAGGCATCGGGCTCCGCTCTCAACAGTGCATCTGGCAACTGTCCCAGGACCCAGTCTGCTGATGATGAGGAGAGGAGCCTTGACACCGTCTGTGCCAACCACAACAATGGACGCTTGCACCCCAGACCCCTTCACCCCTACAACAATGGGCAGAACTCTGGGGAGCTGGAGACAGTGTCCTGCTCTTCCCCAGGACACCTAGACACTGACCATGACAGCCCATCCCTGACAGGGACACTTCTACACAAAGATTGTTGTGGGTCAGAAATGGCCTGTGAGACCTCAAGTGCTGGAATGAGAGAGGACCCCTCTGACCCCTCAGCCCTGGACAGCAGCAAGGTTGTTCATGGCCAAAGTGGCCTCAAAAGGCACCGAATTGAATTGGAAGACACAGATTCAGAGAATTCCTCCTCAGAGAAGAAATTAAAAACATGATAAATACAAAGGGAAAACAAAAGCTACAAAAAGTAGCCTTACAAAATAATTTTTCTTGTTTAGCGAACACAGAGGAAAGGAAAAAGTATTAAAGGCACATCAAACCAGGGCCTGAAACGTGTCTGCTGCTGCTCCTTCTGTTAGCCACTCACCAGTGGGTCAGATTGTCTAGCCGGCACTGCCTCGCGCTCTGCTGAGGGCACTGCCAGCGGCTCTTTAGTGAGGTGTGAGCATAGCATTCCTGTGCAGGTTCTGGGACAACGAGCCCGTCTTGGGACATTCAGCTTGTTCTGTGTGTTGTGCTCACTGGCACATGTGGGCTTGTTGTCTTAGGAGACCTTGCTTTTAACTGTCCATCAGCAAAGACCTGTGAATCTGTAGCTTTTGATGTCACACCTGTTCATTATTCACATGACATGGTGTCCTGGTCCTAATTGTCTCTTAGATCAGACTGTGCTGCAGTGAGTTGTACATTTATGCTAGCAGAAAGGAGATGCGAATGGAAGAGGCCTTCCTTCAGCTCGCTGGCTGTGCTGGAGAGGAAAACATGGCTCCTTTCCTAAAAGCTCCATGTTTTCTCCAGCTAACATATCACTGAGCTTTTACTGTGGCTCTAAGTTGAACATTGCCCATGCTAATAAGAGGTTGACGTGAGAGATCAGATCCTGATAGTGTCACTGTGTGCAGATGGGGCATAGCTACGATATGTGCTGTGAGGTGCCGTACAGTGACTAGTGAACAACACACTTTAGCCATTTAGGTGCTGGGTTCCTAAGAGGCACTCAAGGCCAGCAGGTGCTTCCTGGCCTCAAGTAATGGAGTCCAGGCATAGTGGAAGAAGAAAGGACCCCTTGCTCTAATAAAATGGCTGGTAGAAGAATGCTAATGAGTTGTAGTGATGAGCAGAATTTGGTACTATATTCTAGTCCAGTGTCAATCCATCAGTCAGAAATGGGGGCTGGCACCTTCCCTCAGGCATGGAGTTGTCAGAGGCTGTGGGTTCCACCTGAACTTTGCAGCATAGTGATGTGAGTTAGACAGGGAGTGTGGAGAGACAAGTCTCTGGTTTGTGTCCTGGCTCCCAGAAGACATTCTGTTCTGTTGAAGTAGGTAACAGTGGAGAGAAGAAAATATCAAATTTCCAGTGTGTAGTGGTGATTGTAGTTCCTGAGTTGTCAGTGAAGGGTTGTGCAAGACAGGAAGACCTAAGGATGCTGGGATGTCTTGGTGTAGATGTTAAAGCCAGAGGAAGGCAGAGCTGTGGAACTTTGGAGGCAGAGGTGCTGGACAGCTGGAGCTCTGCTGGACCTGGATGGGGAGGGCTTAGCACAGACAGATGTGGTCTTACCCAGTGTTCCTTTCTGAGGAGGACCTGTCCTGCTGGAATGGAGACGAGAGGACCACCTGTGGAGGCTGGAGACCGGATGCCGCTCAGTGCTGGGAGCCAGGGTTCTTATACAGGAAGGCAGTGGGTAAGAGCCAGGGGGATATGTCATCATCTGAGCTTCGCAGAAGGGAGATGTGCCTAGTGTTTGTGTGATGTGGCTGAAGTGTAGAGGCACGGTTTGGGAAGGAGAGGAAGGCGCCTGAGTAGGGTGGGGGTGCACACAGTCGGCAGCTGGACTCTTCCTGGGGAGCGGGGACAGTGACTCTGTAACCAACAATAGAATTACTTTAGATTTGTAATCAAAATGGTTCTATGATTTATCTTTTGACTATTCACAGATAATTGTAAATTCTGGTTTTATAAGCCCAAGTCATTTTGCATTTGCTTTTTCAAAATTATTAAATTGGAATTTTTTAATCCTTTATATACAAAAAAAAGTTATAACCACTCAGTGTGTGTCTCTCTTCCCCTTAGTCAGCTTACCTGGTTCTTCTATTCTGTTTTACTTTAGTCAGATAGATTCACAGTATCTTCCTGGAGGAAAAGAAAGCAAAATTAGCTATTAATAATTAGTTTCTAATTGCTAAATGTGGTCTTTCATTGCTAAAAGTTATCTTATTTGGGTATTCAAAAACATTCAAAAGTCCAAGGTCATTTAGTTTGTAACTGTAGATGCTGAGAAAGGTCATCCTTTGCGGGATGCTTTCCATCCTGGGGAGAGACTTCCAGCTGGTACCAGAGGTTTGGGTTGTCAGGAGATGGGCCCCAAAATAACTGCCAGAGCAGGACAGAAAGGGATGTTTCTTTCAGCCATTCGACACTTACTTCCAGAGGTCTTGTGTTGTGTGTATTAGAAGCCTGGCCAGAGCTACTTCAAAGGCCCCTTTGCCTAAACCATTGTAGAAGCCAGGCCTCCCGTGTTGAAGACATATTTAATCCCCAAATTCTTCCGTGATGGGTGTTTTCCCCAGCAGGAGAGGGCACTGATCAGACAGATTTTGTTCCTGCATTCTGTACATAATGTTTTGAGTGGCAGGTCCAGGGATGAGAGACCATTGCTCTTACCATTGTTTCTCCCTGGTTTTGTAAATGATTCTCAACCAATATATGAGTTCAATGAGCTGTTGGCTTAAGGCAAGTGAAGTTTGCAATTGTGCTGATTTGATAGGAGTCTCGTGTTGTCTGTCAAGGTGCCTTCCTCTGCTGAAGCCTTACCTCCTCACAGCCCTGCCTCTTCTCACCCAGCCACGCTGACTCTTCTCTGTGTATATGCAAATAAACCTATTAATCACTTCTCCCTGGCTTCCTCCTCTCTTCCTGGGAAGACTTGGTTGCTTAGACACCCTCTTCCTTCATTTCTTTGCTGTTTTAATTCCTGCTGGGTTGGAACCTTGATTTAAAACCATACTGAAGACTAGAATACAAATTCCATGTCTTGGAAGTGGCAATGGTCATGTCACTTCTGAATATTGAGACAAAGGTCATATCTGACAATAAAAGGAAAGGTAGCGGGGGCTGTGTCCACTTGGCCTCCTTCCCTGAGCTTATGGCACTCGGGATAGTGAAAACCTGGAACTGGCATTTTTATTAGTTGGAATTTCACATTGCAGAGATAACACCACCAGCCCTTCCTCAACTGATGTTTTCTGGTGCTTCCAAATGCCATGATGCTCCTCATGGCCTCTTTAAAAGAGAAAAATGAAAAACATCAATGTTATTCCTATAAAACTGTTAAATGCAGGTGGTTGTATTAATAGAAACATTCCTATCAACTGAGATTGTCAGGAAAGCATACTTCCAAAGGAAGCCCATTCTTCCCTTTCAGTCGGAGTAGAACTGTGTAGTAGGCCAAAGGGGATACACCAAGGTGCAGTCATACTACTGAGCCCTGGGCCTGTCCCCAAGGGCAGGATAATGGCTTGGGGGTTTTTTTGTTGATTGATTTAGGTTGGAGAGGGTGTCGTTTGGCAGTTTTATCTTCATTTATTGTATTTTACTTCAAAATAAAATCACAGTCTCATAGTACAGCCTAGGCTAGTCTCAAACTGACAATCCTCCTGCCTCAGCCTCCTGAGTGCTAAGTTTCCAAATGTAAATCACCATTCCCTGCTTGTATTATTTTTAGGACAGGATTTTACTAGTCAGCCTAAAATCCTGAATCAGCCAGGGTTCTGGGATTGCAGGTGGACACACACCATCGCACCCAGCTCTAGCCATTGGCAAGCTGTGTGGGTCTCTAGTGGGGTTATCCCAGTCAGAATGGTCATTTGTCGTTGGGCATCTATACTAGAATAAAATAAAATGAGTTTAGATAAAGTAACTCTCACTGTCTTCAAAGACCCAGTGCTTCTGGCAGCATGAATGATAACCTGACCCATCCCGGCTCTAGCTGTGTTTCATTGCTAGTAGGTGTGCTTCTTCCAGGGTGGAAACTCAGAGGCAGAGATGACTCTGGGGAAGAGACCTATGTAAGGCTCACTTCAGTTCACAGTGTCTTAGAAGGGTTCTGTGGAGCCTGTCCCACCGTGAGGAAGTTGTTATCTAGCATTTCAAAAGGCCTAAGTTGGGAAGTGACTCCTTGCTGAGCTCATGGGCTATTCCAGCAGCAGTACAGAATGCTGGCTTCCTTTCCCTTTATCTGCCTGTCAGTACACCACCCAAAGCCAGGGAAAGACAAATACCAAGACACCCTGCTGCCCACCAAGTCCTTGGACAGAAGGGATGTTGTGTTGTCTTGGGGAGTTGAAAGGGAAGACAGCTGATGGTTTAGGAGATTTGAAAGACTCTGCAGTGGAAGAAATGGAGTATCAAGTAGTGTCAACAGCTTCCTGGATCTGTATGCTGACACGCAAAATACTGCAAAATGCTAGTCAGGGGATGGGCCCAGTGGTATAGCACTTGTCTGCTGTGCCTCAGGCAGAGCTGGCTTTGATATCCAGCACTGAAACAGAACTAATAGTAAAAAAATTAATAATAAATAATAATAATAATAACCCTTGGGTTTATTCACAACTTCATCACTGAAGTCATTAGAAGTGTAGAGAAACTTCTAGAATCCATAAATAGCATAGAAAAGGAAGGGGAGAGACTGCTAACCAGAACACCAGAATCATGGTGAGTATGGTGGTGATTGGCAGCATTTCAGAGTAACAGACTTGTACAAACCATCGACACTGGTTAGTAACTATTGAAGGTTTGCCCTACCTTTTTTTGTTTGTTTGTTTTTTGTTTTTTTGGATTTGGTTTTTTGGAGACAGGGTTTCTCTGTGTAGCCCTGGCTGCCCTGGAACTCACTCTGTAGACCAGGCTGGCCTCGAACTCAGAAATCCACCTGCCTCTGCCTCCCAGAGTGTTGGGATTACAGGCGTGCGCCACGACCGCCCGGCTTACCCCTACCTTTTTATGCCACTTCCTGTTGTTTCAATGATGTGAGTGTGCGCATGTAAGTGAGGATGCCCACTGAGGCCAGAGGCATCAGATCCCCCAGAAGCTGAGTTTGCAGGTGGTTGTGAGCCACCTCATAAGTAGTATGTACTCTTAACTGGTGGGCAACCTCCCTAGCCCTACCCTGTCCTCAGGATCCCAGAGTTAGCTGCTCCAGTGTTTCTAGGCACTCCAAAGACGCCTTCTTAAATAATTAACAGCTGATTTCCTATCTTCCTAAGAGACCTGGGAGTAGAAATAGCACCGAACTTGAAAAAGAAGTGTAGCCTACATTGGTTCTGAGTGAAGGACATGATTCGAGCACCCCCAGACTCGGGAGTTGTCTAATAGGTCCTTCAACTCTGAGATGTGGCTCCTGTTCCAGAAGCTTGGATCAGAGGACTCTAGATTCTACTCGGACATTATCATTTTTGAGACATCACCATAGTGCCCAGCAGGACCAGTCCATGAGCCAAGGTCTTTGACAAATATACAACTAACTACTTGAAACCTCAAGCTCCTCAAAGTGTGTGTGTGTGTGTAAAAGAGAGAACCAACATAGGATCTGTACGTATGTGAATATGTAAATAACATGTATAATAAGGCACATAGCTGAGGATGACATGATAGAGGACACAAGTATTTACTGTCATTGGCACCTCTTTTTTTGTCCTCGTGTTTGTTGGCTTGACATCCATGTGCACACCACTAGAAGGCTTTTTGGATGGCAGTCCAAGAAATATGGGTAGTTAACGAACGTCCTCCAGAGAAAGAATGCTGTTTGACAGCAAGTCTCAACCTACAACCACAGGAGAAGAGTAGACATCCCCGTTGCCATAGACATCATAAAGCTTACTTTGGAGCCTCTGGGGAGACCTCTTAGACCTCTGACCCTTGTAGTGCCTCCCTAAGGGCCGAAGCTTGAAAGCCACCCATGGCTGATAGAGATCTTGTAGATCCTTGCTCACAACAAGCTTATAAAGGTTGAGATAAGGAGTGACAAGTTTTATTACTAAAATCTTAATATGATAATACTAGAAAAAGACGTAGGCCTTAAGAGGTGGGACACCAAAGCTCTCTAGACTTCTGAGATTAAGTTCTTAGACCTGGTGCTGGGGTAAGCCAGTCCCCATGGGAAAATGCTGCATGTGCCAAAGAAGAGTTAACCAGTTTTCTATGCAGGGTTGATTAAGTGTGTGGGGAGGGGGGGTGAGAGAGAGAGAGGAGAGAGAGAATCTCAGTATCTCACCCAAAAAGGCTAAACCATAAAACCGGCCAGGAAGTCTAGATCAAGGTAAGGAAAGATCACATCCGCTGCCTGCCTTGGTAAAGGAGCTGGATTAGTGATGCAGGGGCATGGCCGTGGTTCTTAGAGCAGAGAAGGAGAAATGTGAGAGGCGAGAGTTTTGCATTGCTGGTGGAAAAGAGGCAATGGAATTAACACTTAAAGGTAAAATGGTTTCAAGTAAAGCACATGTGCCTGAAGAGAGGTCAGAACACAGTGTCATGCAGCAGACAAGGCTCTGAACAGGCAGAACCTTAAGAAGCACTTTAGAGCTGACCCTACAGGAGAGGGGAAAGGGCCCTCACCAGCCTCTTCTGACCAATTATAAAGGTGGAAAATCGAGTTCCAGATGGTGATCACTAAAGCTGGTGCTCCCAACTAATCTCACTGCTTCCTAAATGTGGTCCCTGGGGCCTGGCTTCCTGCATGATTTCCTTATGGCCTCACTCTAACCAAGTGTGACTGGGGCTGGAGCCCATGCAGCAATAGTAAGGGGTTACATACGGTCCGTTGGAGGGCGGTTGAGTTGGGTGGAGGCTTTGGCAAAAGTAAAGAGTGACTTGAGTTTGGGACAACCTCCCCCTACCATTCTCAGCTCTGGTTGGCTGTAAGGGAAGAGTCATCAACATGCTGGGGTGGAAATACAAGGAACTAGGGAATAGGAACCTGATTCCTTAGGTCTAAAGCCTACCTGGGCTTGAGATCAAAGACCCTTCAAGTTCAGGAAAGGGCCTGATAGCTGTATGTAGTGGCACATGCCTTTTATCTCAGCACCTTGAAGGCAGAGTCAGAATTCTGGCCTACACAGCAAGTCTCTGAACAGCCAGGGCCACATAGAATGACCCTGTCATTTTCTTTTTCCTAAGGAGAAATGCCTGATGAGGAAAGGAATTTTCCTCGTTGCAAGCCCGGTCATTACTCTCTTCTGGAACACTGAGTCTTCTCAAATCAGCTGGGGTTTGCAGCTCGCGTCCACTATGGGTTTGGGGTGGGTTTGTTTGTTTTGTGGCACTGAGGGTTAAACCCACTCAGAGAGATGGGTCAGCACAAAAGGTGGTTGCTGGTCTCAGCTCTATCTTATTTCACACATCTGTCAGGAAAGAATGGGCTGACACAAAAGTCAGTGCCTGGGTCACCATTCCCCCAGCTTGAGGATCCCACAGAGAGACCTATGATGATGTCACAAGTCCAAGTTCCCACTGCTTCAGCGGGATGCCACCTGTGTCTCTCTGGAGCTTGGTTAAGTCCAGTCAGCAGCTGTGTCTACTGACTTTCTCTCCCTGGTTTCAAGTCTGGGGGGCAAACACTCCCTAAGACTAGGAGATAAGTTACTCCTGAGGGGACAGTTTGGACCTGCCAGACTGCACTTTAAACCTCTTCTCTGGGTGAGAAAGGTAAGTTCTTGGATTTCACTTAGAATGAAGGAAGCATAGGCTGGGCTGATGCTGGTAAGACAAGGCAAATGTGTGTTACTCTAGGATCTTCTACGCAAGAGTCAGACTTACCCTAAAGACTGAAATTGCCAAGGGATCAAGTTTACAAAGCCAAACCAGGTACACGTCTGTACTCCCAGCACCTGGGAGGCAGAGGCAAGCAGATCTCTAAGTTTGAGGCCAGCCTGGTCTACAGAGTGAGCTCCAGGACAGCCAGGGCTACACAGAGAAACCCTGTCTCGGAAAAAAAAAAAAAAAAAAAAAAAACAAATCCAAAAACAAAAAACAAAACAAACAAGCAAAAAAAAACACGGAAAAACCCTGTCTTAGGTGGAAAAAACCATGCTATATTTTTCTTTAGGATAATTAGCTCATCTGTTCTAGTTGGAATGGGTTCTTGCAACCATTAATGCAGTCATAGATCATGGAGTCTTCCACGGGGTTGGGATGCGGTTTTGGCAGACAGGAAGGAATCAGGTCTCCACTCTCCTCAGGTTCTAGAGTTCCCACCTTCAAGATCTAGAAGATCTAGGCTCTAGGGGATAACAGCAAACTCCATACAACCAGCTTAACTGTCTGGTCATGTGCTTAACTGGCTCATACAGTCTTAGCACCGGGAGTAGCCAGACCAGAAAGGGACATTATTAGTGTCTCCCCTTCCTCCTTGAGCCTATGCATAGACATTAGATCTCCCCTCCCGCTCCCCTAGCCCCAACAGCAGGTAGCTCAGATTGTAGAGAAGTTAGGCAAAGTGCAAATCTGCAGTTACAGGTGCTCTCTTCCTGTCAGTCCTCATTGGGAATGAAGCACAGGAATGGTTCTGCTACATAGTTTCCCAGACATCTCCTGCTGTGCTAATTCTGATCCCTTTGAGGGGACATATAGCCCCCGCCCCCAGTGGAACTGAAGGATGAAACAGAAAAAGGAGTGTCTGTAGCAGGTCCAGTTCTCCTGCCCCACCCAATTCTGAGTCACTTCCTGCTCCTTGCTGTTCATGATGCTGCTGTGAAGCAAAGTGCTGACAAGAAATATGGGTGGAGGGTCCTGGAGACTGAACGTGCCATCTCCCAGCCTGCCTTCTCAGCGTTGATGAGCACACATGCAAACCAAGTTCAGTGTTGTGAAATCAGGGTTCCCTTCTTTTCCTAAACACTTCTGAGTAAAGTGGGCCGCAGAAGCAGCTAGAAAACAAGCTTTGAAAGGAAAATGGCAGCAGCTTGAGGGAGGCCTAGGCACCATAGCCTCTATTTCCCATCCCAGCTGTCAGCAGCAGGCCTCCTGTGACATTGCTGGTGACCGGCCGTTCACTTAGGGTTGTGGTCTGTCAAGCAGGGTTGCTGCTTTCACTTTATGAAGAGCCTATTATGAGAAAAGCAGACTCATGAAACCAAAATGAGGGCAAAGCGATTCACATTACACACAAATGGAGTCTTTGCCTAAGACTTTCTCAGATACCCCTCTGCCTTTAAAGAGGCACTATGGGGTATATACTGTAGCTAAGTGGAATCTTTTGTTTTGTTTTGCTTTGCTTTGCTTTGCTTTGTTTTGTTTGAGACATGTTTTCTCTTTGAGTAGACCTGGCCACACGGAACTGGCTCTGTAGACCAGGTTCACAAAGATCTGCCTGCCTCTGCCTCCCGAATGCTGGGATAAAAGGCATTTGCCACTGCTGCCTGGCTGAGTGGAGTCCTTTAGGAGCCCACATAGCTCTTAGCTTTGACTGAATGACCAACATCCCCAAACTTAGGAGTTCTCTCAAGAGAATTCTACACAGGACAATTTGAGTCTCTCTGGGAAACTAACAGCCCTCATAGATTAAGATTCCCATCTGGGGCTGGAGAGATGGCTCAGCAGTTAAGAGCACTGTCTGCTCTTCCAGAGGTCCTGAGTTCAATCCCCAGCAACCACATGGTGGCTCACAACAATCTATAATGGGATCTGATGCCCTCTTCTGGTGTGTAGGTATAGTATACATGCAGATAGAACACTCATACATAGATACATATAATAAATCTCAAAAATAAAAATGAGGGGCTGGAGAGATGGCTTAGTGGTTAAGAGCACCAACTGCTCTTCCAAAGGTCCTGTGCAGGTATAGTATACATGCAGATAGAACATTCATACATAGATACATATAATAAATCTCAAAAATAAAAATGAGGGGCTGGAGAGATGGCTTAGTGGTTAAGAGCACCAACTGCTCTTCCAAAGGTCCTGAGTTCAAATCCCAGCAACCACATGGTGGCTCACAACCATCTGTTACAAGATCTGACACCCTCTTGCGGAGTGTCTGAAGACAGCTAAAGTGTACCTATGTATAAATAAATCTTTAAAAAAAAAAAAAAAGATTCCCATGGGATCCCATTTCCCTGGTCCTCCAAATGCCAACAGGGGTCTCCAGAACCATTCCTTGCCTGTGACGTCTCCCCAGTTACAAATCAGTAACAGGATTACAGGTCATAGCACCCCCTTGAAGACTCTAATCCATGAGGTATAAAGAATAACCTCACTTAATAGGGCCAGGACCTTTAAAGGGAATTAGTGAGAGCTAGGGATGGGGGTTCCCTAGGGATGGCACAAAAGGGATGGACCTCAGCTAGGGAGGGGGTTCAGTGGGTTAAAGCGCTTGCCACGCAAGCCTGGTGATCCACACAGCCTGGAATCCACATACAGACAGGGAGAGAAGCAGATTCACAAAGCTGGCCTTTGACCTCTACACATGGACTGTGGCCCACATGCCCCTCCTCACCTCTGTACACATACACACACACACACACACACACACACACACAGAGAGAGAGAGAGAGAGAACATGGAGTTAGAACTGCTCTTCTACAGCCAAGGATACTTTATCAAGGAGACTCTGAGGTGTGCCCTGGCTGCTGTTTCTGGGTGGGAAATCTGTGGGAACAGTTCTATCTCACGTGATCCCAGTCTTGTTGTCCACCAGGAAGAGAAAGACCACACACTCTCTGAGATAGCAATCCACTCCTGGACGTGTGTTCTAGATGTTCCCACCTGATCCTAAAACAGACACCTACTTGTGCCTGCTGCAGGTCTCTGGGCAGTAGTAGAGAGCTGGGCCCAACAGCTATTCAACCTCCGAGGGGGGCAGACATGTAATCTATGGTAGCAACCCACTCCCATAGGCTACCCAGCTATGAGCAGGAATGACCCAGACAGACAGACAGACAGACAGGCCCATGGTGACATGGGTCGTGCCAATGAAGGGCACAGTTGAGATAGTGGCCAAGGCAGTCCCATGTGTGGAAGTGAGCACTGCAGTGCAGTGTAGGGCATGATGTCATCGTGAGCCTTTAGTCCCAGCACTCCACCACAGAGGCAGGCTGGGCTTTATTGAGTTCATGGCCAGTCTGGCCTATATGTCAATGCTTGTCCGGTGAGACAGTAAGACCCTGTCTCAAAAAACTTTTTTTAAAAAGCCGGGCTTGGTGACACATGTCTTTAATCCCAGCTTTCAGGAGACAGAGGCAGATCTCTGAGAGTTCTAGTCCGGCCTGGCCTACAAAGTAAGTTCCAGAATAGCCAGAGCTGTTACTCAAAAAACAAAAGGAGGAAGAGGAGGAACATGTACATAAAAGGAGAATGCACATTGTCCGCGTCATATAAAACATAAGGCAGTTACTATCCCAGACACTAGAACGGAGACCCATGTAAGGGCAGACTGGGTAGATCACATAAGAAGGGACTTCACAATCACATAAAGATCTTGCTAGCTGTGGACAATTCAGTTGATGGTAAACTGACACTGGGTTATCATGCCACCAAAAAAGAAAAACCACACAGAGCAGGGTATGGTGGTACACACCGAAATCCTCCTACTTGAGAGGCAGGATTAATGGTTTAGAGCCATCTCAACTGCCTAGTGAGTTCAGGCCCAGCCTGAGTACATGAGACCATTTTAGAAAGGGAGAAGGGGGAAGGGGAAGACTATGGATTTATGCTTCAATAGAGATGAACTTTAAAAGCATGCTACGTGACAGGTCCCATTCACAAAGATTGCATGCTGTTTGATTCTGTATGTTATATGAAAATGTCCAGGGGAAAACAGGGAGTAAGTACTAAGTGATTAAAAAGTAGTATGCCAGGCAGTTACCATACACCCCTTAAATCCCAGCGCTCGGGAGGCAGAGGCCAGTGGATCTCTTGAGTTGGTAGCCAGCCTGGTTTACAGAGGAGTTCACAAAATAATGAATTGTGTTCTTTGGATGGGTAAATTTTAGAGCACACAAACTATCTCAGTAAAAAAATGTTTAAAGGTAGCCAGGCAGTGGTGGCGCACGCCTGTAATCCCAGCACTCTGGGAGGCAGAGGCAGGCGGATTTCTGAGTTCAAGGCCATCCTGGTCTACAGAGTGAGTTCCAGGACAGCCAGAGCTTTACAGAGAAACCCTGTCTCAGAAAAAACCAAATCCAAAACCAAAAAATGTTTAAAGGAAAATTGAAAGGAGGAGAAAAATCTCCAGTGAATCGGCCTTGGCCACTTCCTCTTTACGCTTCTGGTTTCAAACAGGAACTTGGCAAGGTTCACCTACCTTGACCCTGCCTAAGGGCCATTGCACTCCAGTGGCACGTAGTTGCCTCTGGCCCTTAAGACTTGGGAAAACCTGATTGGCTAAGCGTTCCTAGAAGGAACTCAGTACTGACATGGGGGCTGGGGAAGAGGGGCTGTCTGATTGGCAGCTTCTGCCTTCTGCTCTCAGAACACTTCATCTGATGCCTAAGGATCTCACGACCATACCAGCCTCGGCCTGCTTCACAGTGGACCAAGAAAGGGACATCAGAGCCGCCTGACCAGAAGTGGTCAGAGGGAGCTGAAGGAAGATGCATTTTCCTTTATCAACACCAGTGTTGATTAGGTGCCTTTAGAACTCTGGGTGACTCAGTTTCTTTCTAGGAAATGAGCATGAAACACCAGGAGAAATTTGGACAGGAAATAAGGAAATGCATGTGGAAGCTCCTAGCACTGTCCTGTCTCATAGATAGAACTTGTTAGATATTTGTTGAATCCCAAACCTAACCAACCCCTCAAACAGGCAGCAAAAAATATACAGTCTTGAGCTTGGGGAAGTTGGTAGAAGGATTAACATGGAAGAGTTGGTTCATAATCCTAGCTGAAATCCTGTGTGCCGGCGAGTGTGGGGAGCCAAGAAATGAAGGCAGGATGACTCTAAGTTAGTTGTCCTGACAACAAGAGCGTGAAATCCAGTTTAAGCACAGTGGTCAGCCGGGTTTGAAGTGGCTCTCTGACAGAGCTAGTTGCCAGAAAGCATCCACCTTCCCCTGTGTATCCGTGGATAGGCTCCTTTGATCCAGCCTAGAAAAAAAATGCTCATACGCCTCAACTTACCGACATAGGTAGAAATGAGAAAAGACCCCAACAGATTCCTGACCACCCTTCCTGTGGAAACGGAAGTGGATGTGTCCAATGAGCCACCCAGGGTGCAACTGTTGTCCTTGGGTAGAGATGACAGAAGCCAATTTCCCCTCAGGAGCCTTTGAAGTCCGAATGAAATCTTGGTTCCTAGAGGTACTGGTGGTGACTTCGGGCAGTGGGAACTGGTAGGTCATGCAAACTGTTTTGCAAACTGTTAGGTCTCAAACCCAGGACAAATGGCTACCTGAGGTTCCATTAACATATGAAAGTGACCTGGCTGCCAGCCTCTCCCTGCACCTCAGTCCTACCTGTTACAGGAGAGGGTTGGCATGCCCTGCCCCCACCCTAAACTTCTCCAGTCCAGGGGCTGCCCTTCCCCCAGCTACTCTCCTTCTGTAATCCAGCCATTTTGCTAAGCCAGTCCTTCTGGCTATTCTCCTACCCTCTAGCCTCCTAACCTCTTGAACTGGCTCTCTCCTCCCCCTTCCCCCTCTCCTCATGCGTCCCAGCTCAGATCATTCTGTATTTTCCCAGATGTCCCTGCCTCTGGCTATGCTCTACCTTTTATCTACAATGAATCTTCTCCACTACCTAGGACCAGTGTCCTTTCCTTTTTTATTTCTTTTTTTAAATTTTTATTCACAAAAATACATGACATTGTGTCACGGAAAGCTATTGCCCGGCCAGTACTGCTGAAGAGTTCCAGAATGGAGTGGCCCGAACATTTCTCCGGGCATTAGTAGTTCTTCCTGTGTGGTTCTCTAGGCTCTGCCCTGTCTCAGGCTGGCCTCTTCTGAGGTGTTGAGGTAGCTGCACCGTCATTCAGGACAACACACTGCCTTGTTCGGTGGATGAGACACAGAAGCTTCCTGAGGTCCCTAATGGAGTCTGAGGGTAGCTCTGCCTGGGCCACTACAAGCCAGGTGAAGGTCTCCTGCTCCGAAGGGTAGGAGGGCAAGAGGCGAGACTGATAGGAGCTGTTGCGAACCCACCTGGAGATCATGCTTTGCCATCCAGGAGATGAATAGATGCCAAGAACACAGCCGTGTGTCTACCACAGGTCATATATCTCATTTACAGCTGAGGCTGGCGCCTGAGACTCCCAATGTTCAATACCTACTTTATGACAAATGCAATGTGAGCTGTCCCTAGTCTTAGTGACAGTGTAGTCAGCTGCCTTTGAATCAATAATGTCCCTGAGGGCCTCAATGGGTAATCACCACCTCGTCGCTAGGGAGATTAAGCAGACAGAGTCTTTGTAGCTATAAAGGGGTGCCCTCATTGATCTCTAAGGCACAACTGGGGCCTTTGCACCCAGCACTTGATAAGAGCACAGAGATGAGCCTGTTAATTCCAGGATGGGCCTCAGGGAAGCCAGGGTGGGCTTGTCCAGGCCATGTTTTCAGATTTGTCATTTCCTGAGAGGCTCTGGCTTCCCTCTGCTCTCACCTCCTCCCAGGCTAAAGTGGACAAACCAGGGCTGATAATTGAGTTAGGTCAGCTTCCTCCCTGGCCCTGCCCTCCTCATAATCTCATTTCCACAGAATGAGGGATAGCAGTGTCCAGGCTCAGGAAGAAATCTGTTCCCTCGTGTCCGCTGGGCCTGTTAATTGGATAGAAGGACTCACTAAGCTTCCACAGAACCCTATTAGGTACAGATTTCCTCTGGTTCCCACAGGCCTGCCCTGGAGGACTCTCCAGGCCTCAGCCTACAGGGAAATTCAGCTTTCAATTTAATTTATGTATAAATGAGTTGTCTTTTTTTTTTTAATGTGTATGGGTGTTTGGCCTGCATGTTTTATCTGCGTATCATGTGCATGCAGTACCTGCAAAAGTCGAAAGAGAGCATTGAACCCCCTGGGACTGGAGTTACATATGGTTTGAGCCATCGTGTGGGTGCTGGGAATCCAGATTGTTTGGAAGAGCAAACTGTGCTCTTAAAATGATTGCACCTAGGCTGGAGAGATGGTTCAGTGGTTAAGAGCACTGACTGCTCTTCCAGAGGTCCTGAGTTCAATTCCCAGCAACCACGTAGCTCACAACCGTTTGTAATGGGATCAGATGCTCTCTTCTGGTTTATCTGAAGACAGCAACAGTGTACTCACATAAAATAAATAAATACATCTTTAAAAAAACAAACAAAAACTATTGCACCTTCTTCCCAGGCCCCAAGTAACTTAAGTCTTTGTTAGAATAGTCGCTGCCACTAAGTGCCTACTATGTGTCAGACTTAATGTGCTGTGTGTGTGTTAATAGGTGTGCTGTGGACTAAGGATGAAACTGTTACTCGTGGCCAAGGGTCTCTTTCACCACAGGAACCATAGGACCCTCCCTCTATTTGAGGGGATGAACATCCTTGGGCAGAGCTTTGGGCTGCTTGGTTGTTTGTTTGTGGGGCTAGCTGTCTGATTTTTGAAACAGTCAACTTATGTATCCCAGAACATATTAGGTAGCCCAGTCTGCCTTTGAACTAAAGATCCTGCCTCTCCCTCAAAGCTGTTGACGGCTAGTTTTGTTGACTCTAGAACAGTCCTGTGTCTAGGGTGATGTAATGCCTGAGTGTGAAGTGGCCCTCTGGGGGAGCTGCCTAGCACCAAAGGCCATCAAGGGTGCCCCAAGTTGTGACCTACATTACCTTCCTAGACAGGCCCTTCTCTCTCTCTGAATGTTTCCAAGGGACAGGCCAGAGCTCAGCCCCCACCTGTTCTCTGAGCCTAGAGTCAAGAGTCAAATCGGATCCTAGGGGACTGAGGTGCAGAGGACACTAACTCCCCTCTTCCTGAGCTCCACACTTTCCTCTCATGCCAGCTGCTGCGCCACTGTCCAGATATCACCACCCCCAGGAGAACGTGCTGTCCACTGGCTGAGGTAGTCAACTTCATGCTGGACCTTGCCTTTCCTTCTCCATCCCAAGGCCCTCTTCCTTGACCTGTTTGGTCTGTGCAGCTCTACTGTTGCATGCTGGGTAGGATCAGTCACTCTTCTAGTGTTGTCTATTCCTGTCAAGAGAATGTGAGAGCTTTGAGGAGAGGCCGTTGGCTCTCTTTACCTCTCTCAGTTCCAGGAACAGACGGAGCTTTTAAGATACGCCTGCTGAGCAAAGGGGTGAATAAATGAACCGTGAAAACATTCCCTGCAACGTTTTTTTTTCTAGGTAGCTTTTTATTTTAGTTTTGATTCTGTCTCTTCTATCCAAGAGAAAATGTGCTTTCTTACTGTGTTCTTTCTTTCTTTCTTTTCCCTCATCCTACTCATTTTTTTTTTTTTAAAGTAGAGCCTCCTGTAGCCCAGGCTGGTCTCCAACTCTGTATGTAGCAGAGGATAATCATGAGTTTGTGTTCTTTCTGCCTTTACCTCCTGAGACCTGAGATGACAGGTGTGTACCATTTACACCTACTTTTATTCAGCACTGTGAGTCCAACCCAGAGCTTCATGAATGCTAGGTAAGATCTTCGCCCTAATTTCTATATGCAGTTATCTATCTATACATGAGAGTTCCACATTCTTTCATTGAACTAGCTGAAGACTGAAAAGGCAAGTGCATCTCTGCTGAACCTTACAACCCTAACTTGCAGTTATTCCTTGTATACGTACTGTGATATGGCATTATGGGTAATCTGTGTTGGGCTGGCATGCTTAATCTTGTCTTCTTGATGGGAATTGAGAGATACTGAAGAGATCAATGAAGCACACTTCGCTGTGTGTCTACAAGGGCATTTCCTAAGATGATTAGCAAGGTAGATCCATCCTGTGGGGCTCCATTCATTCGGAGGAACAAAGGGGCAAGAATGTTTCTTCCTGTTTCCTGTTATGGGGGTGGGGGATGGACTGCTCTATCCCACTTTGCCCTTTCTCCATGATACTTTATGTTGGCACAGGCCCTGGAACAATGAGCCAGCGGACCAGTGTGTAACCCCCGATGCTGTGAGCCGAGATAAACCTTTTCCTCTCATGACTTGTTTCCTCGGGAGTTTTGTCACAGTGACAAAATAAAAGAGACCAACCTTTAGGCATTACAGGTGCTCTAGAGAGGGAAGTATGCAGGGGTAGGTGCATGGGACACCATTTCTAAGGGGTTGTCCATCTGCAGACCTGGCGGCATGCTAGGAACGCTGGAACAACCACCCAAGGACACTTAAGAAGAACTATAAGTATGATTTGAGGAAATATTATTATTTTGAGCAAAGCAAACACTGATTTAATAAGGAAACCTGAGAACTCAGGAATGGAGGGACTCCAAGGGAGGAATATCTTGAATGACGTCCGTGACTCATTTTAATAGATGGTGATCAGAGGCTGTGGCCTATTAAGTCTCTGAGTAAATGACAGAGGCTGGGCCCCATTCCATGGAGGGAACTATGGCGTTCTGTCTCTTTTCAGCACTCAGAAGGTAAGGTTGTTCTGAGGCCAGGACTGCCTAGTGAGGCTTTGGGTTTGGGTTTGGGTTTGATTTGGTTTGTGACAGGTTTCTCTGGAATTCACCTTGTAGACCAGGCTGTCCTGGAACTCAGAGATCTACCTACCTCTGTCTCTCAGTGCTGGGATTAAAGGCCTGCGTCACCACCACCCAGCAAAGCTACATTCTTTACTTTTAATGTTAAAAAACACAGAAAATGCCAGGCGGTGGTGGTGCATGGTGAGGCCCTTGGGCCTTCTTTCTACCTAAGCATGATTCTTTATTTTATATATATATATGACTGCCTAGTGAGGTTTTGTTTCAAATACATGAATGAAAATAACAACAACAACAATAATAATAATAATAAATTAACAATAATATGAATAATAATATTATTATCATACTGAAAAAGCTAATAAAAATAAAAACATGAAAACAGGGTAATTCATGAGGTCCCTGTCACCTGCTTTCCACAGATGCCAGTTTATGGCCAAGTTTATTTCATTGTGGCTCCTATTTTTAAACACCTCTCCAACAGGATTTTTATGGTCATAGCCTCAACAGAAGAAAAATTAGTGCCTGTTCAATTGAATGTATTGTTAAAACCCACTATAATTATGTTTGCTGTCTAGTTCTAATTAATTTCAAAAGATAAATGAAAAC
The DNA here is from genome assembly GCF_947179515.1 of Apodemus sylvaticus. NCBI lineage: Eukaryota > Metazoa > Chordata > Mammalia > Rodentia > Muridae > Apodemus > Apodemus sylvaticus. Next base: position 42,056,986 of record NC_067477.1, read on the forward strand.
ATCTCACTTCAGTTATTATGACCTTTCCCCTTGCATGTGGTTTTACATTTATTATTTGTTTTGTGGGGGAAAGCAGACGTACCACACAGAGAACAACTGTGGACATTGGCCCTCTCTTTCTGCCCTGTGGGTCCTGGGCATCAAACTCAGGCTTGTAAGCTCAGCAGCAGGCACCGATACCCACAGAGCCATTTGCCACCCCTCCCCTTACATCTGTTTGTTTTGGGACTGGTTTTACTGTGTAGCCCCAGCTGGCCCAGAATTTGCTTATGTAGACCAGGCTAGCCTGGAACTCATAGAGAAAGGCTTGCACCAGCATACCCAGCCCTGCATTTTTAGTAGGTTTTGTCATCTGCTATTAACCACTATTCATTTGATGCACACAGGCTTATAGACACTTACAGGCTGACTTTTATTGAACACGGGTTAGAAATAGATCCAGAGAGAGACCCTTTCATCCTCAGATCTGCTGGTGAAAATCTGCTTCCTATTTATATGTAGACTGAGAACACAGCCAGAGCAGCAATGGTCTCAAAACCGACAGCCATCAGCAAGAAGGGGAAAGAAAGAAAATGCTGCGTCGGCCTTGCTGAAGAGAACTATATGCCTGAACACTCCACTGGAGTGCCAGGACAACAGTTCAACTATAGAAGGGAACCATTGTCACCTGAAACAGCCCCTCAAAGCTTCCATAATGCACGCCATAGTTCCCTCCATGGAATGGGGCCCAGCCTCTGTCATTTACTCAGGAGACCCAGGCTGTCCTGGAACTCAGAGATCTACCTACCTCTGTCTCTCAGTGCTGGGATTAAAGGCCTGTGTCACCACCGCCCAGCAAAGCTATATTCTTTGGTGTTAAAAAACACAGAAAAATACTTTGGAGAAAGGTTGGGTTTTGTTTTTGTTTTGTTTTGGTTTTGTAATATACTATTTATTTATTTATTTATTTATTTATTCTTGAGACAGGGTCTAGCTTTATAGCTCTGGTTGTTCTGCAACTCCCTATGTAGAACAAATTAGCATTGAATTTACGACAGTCTTCCTGCTTCTGCAGGAACACTTGAAATGGAGTTACAACCTATATGCTATAAAAAGTGCACTGGTCTTCAGGAAAGAATTCCAGTAGAAATTCCAGTGGCTTTTGCATCACATGCCTGTGGAGCCCTATTGAAACCTACCTAGATAAGCAGTCCCTGGGCTGCATCCCATATAGGATTTGGGAATTTATTATGGACAAGACAGAGCTCTCCAGTCATCACAAGGCACTCCCCGTGTCCTTTCCCGTCCCTACCCTCTACCCCACCCTAGCCTGCCAGGAATCGTGCACTGCTCTGATGGCCTGGGCCAGCAACATTTCAGCCTGCTCTCTAACTGATAATGCTGGCCGACCCTTCCGGGGACTCAGCCCTTCCTTTCCTGTGCTCTAAGGCCAGGTAAGTCCAGGAAGACCCATTGTACAGACAACAGTTTCACAGGGACCCCACCTAGTGAGACCAGGGCCTGTCCCTACTATCCTATTAATAATGAGATATACCCCAGGCCTTGACTTTGAGCCTGGCCTGCCAGGCCTTCCTCCCTTGAAGATTGAGCACTGAGCATAGAAACTCTATATCAAGCCGGGCAATGGTGGCACACTTTAATCCCAGCACTTGGGAGGCAGAGGCAGGCAGATTTCTGAGTTCAAGGCCTGCTAGGGTGAGTTCTAGGACAGATAGGGCTACACAGAGAAACCTTGTCTCCAAAATAAAAAAAAAATAAAAAAAAAATGAAGGCAGACAGACAGACAGACAGAAGGAAGGAAGAAAGGAAGGGAAAGAAGGAAGGAAGGAAAGAAGGAGAGAGAGAGAGAGAGAGAGAGAGAGAGAGAGAGAGAGAGAGAGAGAGAGAGAGAGAGAGAGAGAGAAACTCAGTATCTAGAGTAAGAGGCAAGACCAGCTGGGAGAGCTCAGAGTCACCGTGACTGGAGTCTGCTAACCTGGGTTTCAGTCTTCTGCTAGCTGTGAAACCTCTTTCAGCCCCTCCTCTGCCTCTCCCAGTTTCTTTTTCTCTAAAATGACATTATAATGAAGCCTTTTTAAGAAGCTACCCAAAGCACTCTATAAACTCACAAGTGCTATAAAAGCATAAAGAATCATTACTGTACCATAATAAATTCCCAAATCCTATATGGGATGCAGCCCAGGGACTGCTTATCTAGGTAGGTTATAATAGTCTCTGGCTACAAACCCCATAGCACCACCATCTTCCTCAGAGGAAGGGACCTGAAGTCCTCTGGGAACCCCTGGAAGGCTTTGATATAGCTTCTTTGCTACTTTAATTGCAGTTATTTATCGAAAGCTCACCGTGTGCCTAGTAAAGCACTTAGAATTGAATATGTCAAAGCTAAGTGTTGGCGGTGCGTGCCTGTAATTCCAGGAGCTGGGAAATGGAGGTAAGAGATCAGCTACATAATGAAATCTACAGGATGCCCTGTCTCAGAAAAAAAAAACTACTCTCAGCAAATCTTCACAGGCCCTGCTTGCCTGCTGTTGTTCAAATCCTCAGGAAATTAAGTAGCATGTTCAAAGTCATGTAGTGAGAGATAGACCAACAATAGCAAGTGATAGACCTAGAGTTTGAACCATGAACTATGATTCTGTACCCTTTGTTCTTTTTTATCTGTTTGTTTGTTTGTTTAATGTTTTGTGTGCATGTCTTGCCTCTGTGTATGGATGTATGCCGTGTATGTACCTATTGCCTATAAAGGAGGTCAGAAGAGGGTGCCGGACCCCTGTAACTGGAGTTATAGATTATTGTGAGCCACTATATGGGTGCTGAGAGTTGATCGTAGGTCCTCTGGAAGAGTAGCTAGTGTCCTTAACCACTGAACCATCTCCCCAACCCCTGTACCCTTCAGTGGTCCTGAGGGACCCTATGATTTCTGTCATGAAGGAGAAATAATATCTGCCTTGTATAATTGAAACCCTATGTGGGAGAGTGGGACAGGTGCTAATGTCTGTAAAGGCTTGTCTCCCTTTGCACCATATGTGCAGTGGGTGAATCCAGAGGGGTTGATACTAATGTCTCAATGGCTTCCAGGCACCACTGAAAATAAGGAATGAGAGCGTGATCAGAGGGTCCCTGGTGCAAACACTTAGCACTTTGCTGGGCATCATATCCAGCCTGCCCTGGCCGTTAAATGTTCTACAGCATAATGGAATAACAGTGCCAGTGTATTTGTTCTAAGATCTTTTCTTAAGATTTTATTTTTTTTGAGAATTTCACACACAGATATTTCCTCTCTCTCTCCCTCTTTTTCTTTTCCTTCTAAGTTTCTGTAACTTCTTTTTTTTTGACTTTCAACATAAAAATTTATTGTATAATAGTATTTTTCTCATTTACTATTTTTACATTTTATGCACAAATATTTATCTGAGTAAAAATAGAAAATAACTGTTTTATGTAAAATTACAAAAAAAACAAAGAAATACATAATTGTTATTATGATAGTATAAGTGTCTTTATTTAAAGAGTAAAAATGTATGCAAAAATTCTCCCTTCTACAAAAGACTGAGTATTTTTTTTCTTGGGAGTAAGTGAAATATTGAAATATCAACTTTTTTTTAGCCTTTGTTTCTGTAACTTCTAAGTCATATAATAATATGTTATTTTTAGGGGGTTCTATGTGCGTGTGTGTGTGTGTGTGTGTGTGTGTGTATGTATATGTGTGTGTGTGTGTATGTGTGTGTGTATGTGTGTGTGTGTGTGTGTGTGTGTGTGTGTACTGGAGATTGGATCAAGGGCTTTGCACTGCTAAGCATGTGCTTTGAGCCATTTAAAACACTTCAATTGAATTTGTTCATTCCTTTGGTCTCACTTTGCTCTGCTGTTTTGTTTGTTTTTTGTTTTTATTGCTGGGGACAAAACCCAGGGCTCGCACCTGATGCACAGGCGTTCTGCTCCTGTGTGCATCTGTGGTCCAGGCTTACATGTAAGATGGCTCCGTCCTATAAACCCTGCTTCCACCACGGTCACACTGTGGAGCAGCCTCATCACCCAAGGGAGGGCTCTCCGGGTGCCCAGGTGATCTAACCTGTAGGGTTACTAGGGTTACTAGCTCCGCCACCGTGTCAGTTAGATCGTCTCTTCTGGAGTTCCGTGTAAGTTGGGGCGCACGTATGCGCAGCTCACTGCCTCTCTTCTTCCTCTCGTTGTGATAGTGTTCTGGCAGTCACTAGTCCACTCCTTATTCCTGAGGGACATACCCCACTTCTCATCAGCTCATCTGGGCTTGTTTTGTTTTGTTTTTGTTTTTGTTTTGTTTTTCTAAGACAGGGTTTCTCTCTGTGTGTACCTGTGGCTGTCTTGGAACTCTCTCTGTAGACCAGCCTAGTCTCAAATTCAGAGATCCTCTGCTTCCTGGGTGCTGGTAGTACAGGACACTAATCATCCCCCAGCTCAGCTCATCTGTTGATAGATGCCTCAGGAGTTTACAGTTTGGCCTTCTCTGAATAAAGCTAAATACGAGATAGATAGTTATGAGTAAATTGTAGTCACATCAACAATTAAGGTGGCTGGGTAGTGGTGGCACACACCTTTAATCCCAGCACTTGGGAGACAGAGGCAGGTGGATTTCTGAGTTCAAGGCCAGCCTGATCTGCAGAGTGAGTGCCAAGACAGCCAGAGCTACACAGAGAAACCCTGTCTCGAAAACGACAACAACAACAATCAAACAAACATTTAAGGTGATAGAGAACTGCATAATTGTTTTCCAAAGTGGTTATACCTTTTCATGTGCCTACTAGCTTCATAGCTTTGTCTAAACTTGTGCTGCTGATAGTTTTCAGTAGGTAGTGGTATTTCTTGTGGTTATAAGTTACTGTTTTCGTAGTGTCTTCTGAGTCTGAGGACCTTTGCACATACTTCTCTTCCATATATCTCTCAGTGATGGGTTTGCTCAAGCCTTAATTTATTATTAAAACATAAATCAAGAGCACTTTCTGCCAAGCCATCAGATCACCTGGAAAGGACAGATGTGAGGGAAATACATTGATTAATGAAGCCCTATATGTAGTATGTTAACTAAGCCTGTGATTATATAGCAATATAAACCAAAAAGCTTCTGTGCTTGGTAGCACACACCTTGAATGCCAGCATTAGGAAGTGTGGTGGTTTGAATAGGAATGGCTCCCACACACTCATGTGTGTGAATGCTTGGCCCATAGGGAGAGGCACTATTAGGAGGTGTGGCCTTGTTGGAGGAAAAAACTCACTGAAGAGGCGGGCTTTGAAGTCTCCTGTGGTCAAACCACACCCCATGTGGATCAGTTTCCTTCTGCTGTCTGTGGATCAAGATATAGAACTCTCTGGCTCAGCAGTTAAGAACACTGACTGTTCTTCCGAAGGTCCTGAGTTCAAATCCCAGCAACCACATGATGGCTCACAACCATCTGTAATGAGATCTGATGCCCTCTTCTTGTGTGTCTAAAAACAGCTACAGTGTACTTAGTTATAATAATAAATAAACTTTTGGGCTGGAGCAAACGGGGCTGGAGTGAGCAGAGGTTCTAAATTCAATTCCCAGCAACCACACGATGGCTCACAACCATTTGTACAGCTACAGTGTACTCATATACATAAAATAAAAAGATGTAGAACTCTCAGCTCCTCCAGTACTATGTCTGTCTACATGCTACCATGAAACTGTAAGACGGCCCCAGTTAAATGTGTTTTTTAATAAGAGTTGCCTTGGTCATGGTGTCTCTTCACAGCAATAGAAACCCTAAGACAGGCAGACAGAGGCAGGCAGATCTCTGAAAGTTTAAGGACAGCCTGGTCTACAAACTTAGTTCCAGGCTAGCCAGGACTACATAGTGAGACCCTTTCTAGAGTCTCTCTGTCCCACACTCTTCTCTCTCAGATACTTGCCCTCAGCTGGCCTTGAACCTACAACCCTCTGCTTTAGGATCTTGAGTTTGGAATTACAGGCATACCTCTTCACCCATCTCCCTTTCCAGTTTGTTCACCTTTTGTTACTCTTCTACACCTTGGTGCTGTCTGAGATGACAGTAAAATAGAGATGGCTCAGTGTTTAAGAGCACTGGATGCTCTTTCAGAGATCCTCGGTAAAATTCCCAGCATCCGGATGGCAGCTTACATCACTCCATTACTTTACATTACTCCAGTTCCAGGGGACCCGACATCCTCACCCAAACATACATGCAGGCAAAACACCAATGCACATTAAAAATAAGAAGTGGCAAGAAGTAGGGAAGGCATGTTACTTTTCTCTTTTCTCAGTCTTTAGGGAGAAGAACTAGGTATTATGTTATAGTGAGCTTTTGCCGGGTTACACCGCTCCTATGTTTCTAGATTGCTGAGTGGCTTTTAAATTTGTCAAGTGCTTTTCTTTACATAGCTCTAATGAGATGATCATATGATTTTTAAGACTTGTGCTACTGCGGTAAGGTCTGATGATTGATTCTCCGTGGTGAACCAGGTTTTCCTGCCTACCGTAAACCTGATTTGGTGGTGCCTCATCTCCCTTTCTCTCTATTGCTAGATTTGATTAGCTAAAATGTTGTCCAGTAGTCTGTGTCTGTGTTCATTATAGACTCATTTTGTTCTTGTAATCTTGTAGTCAAATGTTTTGTCTGATTTGGGTATTCTCATAAGGCTGACCTTTAAGATGAGCTAAGACATGCCATTTTCTCTCCCATTTTCTGGAAGGACTTTGATTCTGTTTCTTAAGTTTAGGTGGAAATTACCACTGGAGCCAGCTAGACCTGGTGTTCTTCCTGCTTTGATGTGTCTATGAGGGTGTCAGATGCCCTGGAACTGGAGTTACAGACAGTTGTGAGCTGCTATGTGGATGCTGGGAACTGAACCTCGGACCTCTGGAAGAACAGCCAGCGCCCTTCTTAACTATGGAGCCATCTCTCCAGACCTGAGGGAAGATTATTTTTTTAAAAAATAACTTAAGCCAGGCGGTGGTGATGCACAACTTTGATCCTAGTACTTAGGAGGCAGAGGCAGGCAGATTTCTGAGTTCGAGGCCAGCCTGGTCTAGAGTGAGAGCTCCAGGACAGCCAGGGCTACACAGAGAAACCCTGTCTCAAAAAAACCAAAAAAAACCAAAAACAAAAACACCAAAACCTTAAACATTTATTTATTTATTTATTTATGCTTTGATTTTTGAGTCAGGATTTCTTTGTGTATCCCTAGCTATCTTGGAATTAGCTCTGTAGATCAAATAGACCTCCAGGTCACAAAAGTCCACCTGCCTCTGCCTCCCAAGAGCTGGGATTAAAGGTGTGCGCCACCACTGCCTGCTGACCTTTTTTTTTCCTTCTGAAATAAGTTTCACATAGTGCAAGGCCATTATTTTAACCCTTTCAGGGGTTTTTACTAGACTCACAGTGTTATTTGGTTATCACTATTATCTCATTGCTGAATATTCCCATCATTCCAGAAAGAAACTTCATATTTCTCCAACCTCCAGCTAAAAACTCTGAATCTGTAAAAATCACACAGGGTGTGGGCTTTGCATCTGGTTTCTTTCACTTAGCGCTCTGCGAGGCCTGTCCCTGTGAACCGTGCAGCGACACCTCATCCCCTGTATTGCTGACTAATATTTCTGTGGGAGCATAGCCCACATGATGCTTCTCTGCTCATCAGCTGGTGAAAACTTTCCATCTTTGTCTGTGATAAATAATGCTGCTATACGCATGTATATATAGCTCTTCGTGTGGTTTCGCTTCTTTTGGATGTATACCAAGAAGTGGAATTCCACAGATGATAACTCTGAGTTTAACTCAATTGTCTTAAAAGATTATTTTGTTATTTGTGTGTGTGTGTGTGTGTGTGTGTGTGTGTGTGTTGTGTGTGTGCCTATGGTGTCAGATCCTCTGGAAGTGGAGACACAAATGGTTGTTGTGAGCCACCCAGTATATGGGGACCAGGAACTTAACTCAGGGTCTAAAATGTTTTTCAGTAGTCTGTATCTGTGTTCATTAAAGACTCATTTTGTTCCTGTAATCAAGAGTATACACAAAGAAGGAAGTGCTCTTAGCTCTTTAGCCACCTTTTTAGCCATTCCATTTTCTCTTCTTTCAATACATTTTAGATGGTTATGGCAGAAAACACAAGTCATCCCAGCAGGTCCCAAGTTTGAGACCAGGCTGAGCTCTGTATCAAAACTCTGACTCCGTGTATACACACTGTGATTATTCTACTAGGTATAGAGCGCTGTAATGCTGTGGCTGCTCCCCCTCCCCCCACACGTCTCTACCATCAGTGCCCTTGAGTCTCTTCTTATTCACCTATTAGGTTTGTTTTATATTGTTTTTGGAGTAACATCTACGCAAATCCTTTCCTAGATTTATTTTTGTTCTGTTTGTGGAGTTTTGATTTGTTTTGTATCTTAGTTTTGTGGTGGTGATGGTTTTTGAGATAGCATCTCAGGTAGCTCAGGCTGGCCTTGAACTTGTCATGTAGCTGTCAACCTTGAACCTGATGCTTCTGCTTCCCCCTTACATGTTCCGGGGTTAGGATTACAGACATGCACCATCATAGCTGGTCTCTATGGTGCTAAGACAGAACCCAAGGCTTTGTGAACACTCAGCAGGTACTCGACTCCACTTGGCTCAGTTTTATATGGGCTGGTGCATAGTTCTATGTTTACATGTGTTGTGTGTGTATATATATATATATATATATATATATAGAGAGAGAGAGAGAGAGCATATTTATATGGGCTGTCTTTTATTGTTGAGTTATATAAGTTCCTTGCATATTGTGGATACTAGACTTAGCAGACACACAATTTATAAACACTTTGTCTGAACTGATGGGAAGATTTGTTTTTGATGGGAAGAGCCTCATGTATCCCAGGCCAACCTTAAACTCTCTATCAGGCTGAAGATGACCTTTGAGCTCCTGATCTTTCTCCTCCACCTCCCAAGAGCCGGGACTGCAGGCATTCCCTAGCGCAAGTGTCTGCAGGGCTGGGAAGGAAAGCCTTGAGTGCACTGAGAGCAGTCGGCCAGCTAGGCTCCAGACCCAGCTTTATTTTGCTCCCCCACCCCCATAATTAGTTTTTCCCTAAGTTCTTATGCTTTTGGTGTTGTAAAAAGAAAAAGAAAATAAATAAAAACTGTGGGCCATGGCTGGAGAGACGGCTTGACGATCAGGAGTGCTTGCTCTTGCAGAGTACACCGGCTCAGTTCCCAGCACCCACACGATGGTTCACAACCATCTTTAACTCCAGTTGCAGAGGATCCAACATCATCTCTGACCTCCAAGGGCACAAAGCATACATGTAGTACGCAGGCAGACATGCAGTCAAAATACTCAGGTAAAATACAATATACATTTGTAAAAGAATACAATATTTTAAAAATAAAACAAAGCCTGATATCCATACATACAGTGTAGCCCGACACCACAGATTTAGCCCATTTTTACAATAGCTCAGTTTCACAAAAGTATATGCATCTGTATTCTACTATGAATGTTACAGATTTACAAGGCAGCCAGATGGGTCAGCAGGTAAAAGCACCTGACACTGTTCCCAAGGCCCTGAACTGGACACCTGGGACTCATGTGGCAGAAGCAGAAAACTTCCAAAAGCTGTTCTCTGACCTCCACATGTGCACAAAATATACACAAAACAGAAAAAAAATAAAGTCTAAAAAGATAGAATTTTAGCTAGGTGGTGGTGGTGGCAGCAGCGGCAGCAGTGGCACACACCTTTAATCCCAGCACTTGGGAGGCAAAGGCAGGCAGATCTCTCTGTGTTTAAGGCCAGCCTGGTCTACAGAGCTAGTTCAGAACAGCCAGAGCTATACAAAGAAACCCTGTTTCAAAATCAGGGCAGGGAAAGGGATTTTATACATTCTGCTCTTACATTTAAGTATTTGACCCATTTTGAGTTTGTGTGTGTGTGTGTGTGTGTGTGTGTGTGTGTGTGTTAGTTACAGGCATTGCATCTTATGTACATAGATGTCCAGAAGCTCATAAATATTGTTTTATTTCTAAAAAAATCTTACTACGTGTATTTATTTTTGTGAGTGTTTGTATGTAGGTACACGTGTGCCACACTGCACACATGGCTATCAGAGGGCAACTCTGCTTGTTAATTCTGGAGTTAATTCTCTCCTTCCACCTTGTGGGTCTTCTGGATTGAACTCAAGTGGCATGGCAGAACTTGGTGGCAAGCGTTGTCCACAGCTGAGAGTTCTTTGCTGCATGGCTGAGTTGACAATCAGCTGACAGCCCCTGTATGATTTTCCTTCGGTCGGTTTTGTTTTGAGGATCTCCCTGCATCACCATGGCTGGCCTGGAACTGTCTATGTAGACTGTATTGATGGAGATCCACTACCCCTTCCTCCCAAGTGCTGGCCTGACTTTACCTCTGTACTTTTGATTTTATTCCATTGATCTATGTGGCTCTGTTTATGTCAGTCCTGCATGTTTTTACCATAATAGCTTTAGTTTGTTTTGTAAATATGCCTCTTTTTGATCATTCTTAAAAATCTGAGCATTTCATGGATGCTTACGATGTATCTGGTCATAGCCACATCCACTCCCCAGTCTATCCAGCTCCGCCTACTCCCATCCCTCAATAAGTTACTTTAGACAGAAGTTTCAAAATCAGTAAGTGTTAACTTCCAACTTTGTATTTTCCCCTCAAAAACCAGAGTTTTTCTGGTTCCTTTGTATTTCCATATTGAATTTTAAGATCAGCCTGTCCTAAATCTCTGCAAAAATGGCCATTGTTGCTTGGGCAGAACATTGGGAGTGTAATGGATTGGGGAGCATTGTGAACTTAATACAATAAGACTCCATGCCGCGGGCATCGGGGAGCCTTCCAGTCACTTCATTGTTCTTGCGTCGCCTTGAGCGATGTTGGTGGATTTCAAAGTGCGAGCTTCAGCATCTGTAGGAATAATTTCAACCACAAGTTTCTCCAATAGATATTGAGCTCCTTAACTTTTCTGTTGCTTCTCGGGTAGTTCAAGACATCTGTGTTTCAGTATGTATCTTGTCTGTTTTCAATGTCTATATGGTCTGCATTGATATTTTTAGTTTTATTTTTTGATGTTAATAGTCTATGTCTGTCCTTCCTTCCTCCCTTCCTTCACTGGCTGGAACATTGATGTGTATATACCATATGTATACAGATGCCCACAGAGGCTAGAGGAGGGCATTAGACCCCTTAGAACTGGAGTTACAGATGGTGATAAGCTACCATTTGGGTGCTGAAAATAAACCTATGTCCTCTGGTAGAGTAGTCAATGATCTTGGCATTCAGCCATCTCTGTATCCAGCCCCACCCCACCCATTTATCTGTCTATCCGTCCATCCATTCTTCTACCCACTTATTTATTATTACCCCTTCCCTTCCTCCTCTTCCTCTTCCTCCTCCTCCTTTTTTTTTTTTTTTTTTTTTTACAGGATCTCTCTATGTAGTCCTGACTATCCTAGAACTCACCATGTAGACCAGGCTAATCTCAAACTCACTCTGTCCCTCCCAAGTGTTAGGCTTAAAGGTATGAGTCACCTCAGCCAGCCTTGATTACATCGTAATGAACTTTTCCATGCCTGTCTCAGTCCTGGCAATACTTGCTATTCTGAAATTTATTTTGATAGTAAGATAGCCACTACGGTGTTTTAGTTTGCTTTACTGCCACTACTCACCCCTACATCAGCCGCGCTCTTTCCCCTTCCCTTTCTTCAATACTAGGGATTGAACCTAGGGTGTCAAACATGGAAGGCAAGCCCTCTACTATTATTGAGTTATAATCAAATCCTATTTTTAAATACAGAACTCTATGTTGTCCAGGTTGACCAGAAATTTGTGACCCTAAATGATCCTTCTACCTGAGCCTCTTGAATGTCTGGGACAAGAGACATCCACCATTATGCCCAGCAGAGTTCTTTTTCAAAGATTTCTTTTTATTTACTGGCTTTATTAAAGTTTAATTGGAATGTAATAAATTACATATGTTTGGAATACAGTTTGATGATAAGTTTTAACATATGTACACACCCATGGAAATTATTACACAATCCACCTTTGTTTTATTAGTGTTTGTACGGTATGTCTTTATCTACTGTTTTACTTTAAACCTACTCTGGCCTATGAGATTTGTTTGTTTGTTTGTTTGTTTATGTGTGTGTACTTGAGCATGAGTGAGTACCTACGCGAGTGTGCACATGCATTAGTGAGCACACATGCCTGTCTGTAGGTATAGAGGTCAGGACCTGGTGTTAGACATCCTCCTCTGACACATGTCACCTTTGCTTTGAGCCAGAGTCTCTCCTTGACCTGGAGCTTATGTTTTCTCAAATTGGCTAAAAGCCAGAAAACTCCAGCAATCCTGTCTCTGTTTCTTAAGAGCTGAGGTTATAAGTCTGAGCAGAGTGCCTAGCAAAACCCTATCCTCTTGCCTTCACCTTCTTAACACTGGAATTACAGTGCTCCCTAACACTAGGATTACAGTGCTCCCTAACACTAGAATTATAGTGCTCCCTAACACTGGGATTACAGTGCTCCTTAATACTGGGATTACAGTACTCCCAACACTGGGATTTCAGTGCTCCCTAGCACTGGGTTTACAATGCTCCCTAGCACTGGGTTTACAATGCTCCCTAGCACTGGGATTACAGTACTCCTAACACTGGGATTTCAGTGCTCCCTAGCACTGGGTTTACAATGCTCCCTAGCACTGGGATTACAGTGCTCCCTAGCACTGGGATTACAGTACTCCTAACACTGGGATTTCAGTGCTCCCTAGCACTGGGTTTACAATGCTCCCTAGCACTGGGATTACAGTACTCCTAACACTGGGATTTCAGTGCTCCCTAGCACTGGGTTTACAATGCTCCCTAACACTGGGATTACAGTGCTCCCTAGCACTGGGTTTACAATGCTCCCTAACACTGGGATTACAGTGCTCCTTAGCACTGGGTTTACAATGCTCCCTAACACTGGGATTACAGTGCTCCCTAGCACTGGGTTTACAATGCTCCCTAGCACTGGGATTACAGTGCTCCCTAGCACTGGGATTACAGTACTCCTAACACTGGGATTTCAGTGCTCCCTAGCACTGGGTTTACAATGCTCCCTAGCACTGGGATTACAGTACTCCTAACACTGGGATTTCAGTGCTCCCTAGCACTGGGTTTACAATGCTCCCTAACACTGGGATTACAGTGCTCCCTAGCACTGGGTTTACAATGCTCCCTAACACTGGGATTACAGTGCTCCTTAGCACTGGGATCCAGGCCTGGGATATGACACCTGGTTAAGAAATTTTATTTTTAAAGACTGGAAAAATAGTAAGTCACACTTACTTGTACCTTTAACACTTTGCTTGCCCTTTGTCCCTTTGAGTAGGCCAGGCTTGTCTGTGGGGTTCCTCTCCTCCACATGCTCACAGAGCAGGTCTGCTGCCGAAACATTCCTTCAACATGTGGTTCTCTGCAAAGCCTTGATTTTTGCCTTCCTTTTTGGAAAGTATTTCCACCGGGCATGACATTCAAGTTTTTTTCCCTCAGCACTCTAAAAAAAATATATCATTCCGTTCTCTCTAGGCTTGCATAATTTCTACAAGAAATCTGCTTTAGTTCTTAGGTTTCTTTCTATTATCTCCTTTTAAATTTTTTGGGCTATTTTAAAGATTTTCTCTTTGTTGTTAGTTTCTGGTGATGTTTTTCAAATATTTTTCTGACTCTCTTCCAGTTCTGGCTCCAGTTCCACGCACACTAACCCTCTTGATATTATCCTGCACGTCTCCATCTCTATCAACATTGAATCTTTTTTTTTTTACTCTATTAGTTATTTTGTTGCTGCTGCTGCAGTAGAATGTCTGAAAATAAAAGCAAGGAAGGAAAGAAGGAAGGGAGGGAGGGAAGGAGGGAGGGAGGGAGGGAGGGAGGAAGGAAGGGGGAGAGAGAGGGAGGGAAGGAGGGAAGAAGGGAGGGAGGAAAAAAGGAAGGAAGGAGGGAAGGGAGGGAGGGAGGGAGGAGGGGAGAAATGGAGGGAGGGAGGGAGGACAGATGGAGGAAAGGAAGGAGGGATGAAGAGAGGGAGGGAGGAAGGAAGGAGAGGAAGGGAGGGATAGAGGGAAGGAGGGAGGAAGGGTTTATTTGCGTTGCTTGAGGATACATCCACCATGCAGGGGAATGCATGTGGTGGCGAGAGTGTGAGGCACGTGTTCACACTGTATCCTCTGTCAGGAAGCAGGAGATTGATTCTAGCACTCCGCTCCCTCTTCCTTTGTATTCAGTCTGGAACTGCAGTCCATGGAATGTGACACCCTCCTTCAGGGTGCACTGTCCCTCCTCAGGGCCTCTCTGGACTCACCGGATAGATGCACAGCGGTGCTTCTACTCAGCAGGCAAGATGCCAATGAAGATTAGCCAACACAACTCCATCCCTTATCAACTTGTCACCCAGACACATCGCTAGCTCGCAACACCTCATACCGGCTCCTAAAGTCTCTTGTTTATCTGATAAAGCAAAAATGCATTTAGTCTATTTCCACAAGTACCCAAAGTTTCAACATTCCCAATACTGTTCAAAACTCCAAAGTCCCACGCCTTGATCCCCTGGGGGAAAATGAAAGGGAAAAAGTTACATGCTTCCAATATGCAATGATAAAGAATAAAGCATTCTGTATTGGCCAGGGTTCTCTAGAAGAGCAAGGGAAATGGGTATATATTTAAAATGGGACTCACAAGAAATACACAGTGGGGACTGGGAAGTCCCAAAATAGCTTTGCATGTGCTGGAGACATGGAGAACCTGGTAGCTCTCAGTCCGTAATGCTGTGTGCCTCGGTAGTTCCAATCTAATGCTGAAAACCTTAAAGATTTCCTTTTTTTTTTTCTTTTTCTTTCTTTTGGTTTTTTCGAGACAGGGTTTCTCTGTGTAGCCCTGGCTGTCCTGGAACTCACTCTGTAGACCAGACTGGCCTCGAACTCAGAAATCTGCCTGCCTCTGCCTCCCAGAGTGCTGGGATTACAGGCGTGCGCCACCACCGCCCGGCTAAAGATTTCTTGAGTGTTGTTGGCTTCCATCCATGTTAGAAGATTGTAGACCAAGAGTCTGAAGTCAGCAAAGGACAGCAGCAGCAGCAGCAGCAGCAGGATCAGTGTACTCACCAGCAAGAAGTGAAGCAGACCGGCAAGCATCATTGCTCTTTCCTCAGACCTCCTCCTATCTGGGCCACCTTGGGTACATGTCACTCACTCTGGAGAGGGTTTTCTCGCCTTGGTTAATGCTTTCTGGAACTGTCTTTACAGAGCCACCCAGAGGCATGCCTCTTAGCTGATTCCTGATCCCGTCAAGTTGGCAATCAACACTGACTATCATAAATCTACATTTCCAATATGATTGGTAAAAGAATGCTAGGAAGGAATGATTAGACCAAAACAAGACTGAAACCTACCAGGAAAATGCCGAACCTGCAGCAACACATTTGGCAGCTGGGGCTTGTGATAGACTCTGGGTTGCAATGTTTGTCTTAGTGATCTACTGATGTGATAACATACCATGACCAAAGCACCTTATAAAAGGAAGCATTTAATTTGGAGGTTCATGGCTCCAAACCGTTACAGTCTCTGCAGGGAGCATGGCGGCAGGCAGGCAGGCAGGCAGGCAGGCATGATGCTAGAGCAGTGGTTGAGATCTTTCATCTTGAAATAACCATGAGGCAGAGAGAGCTACCTGGGAGTGGTATGGGCTTTTCAAAGCCCTCCTCTGGTGGCACACCTCCTCCAACAAGGCCACACCTCCTCATGCTTCCCAAACAGTTCCACTAACCAAGGACCAAGTATCAAATACATTAGCCTATGGGGGCCATTCTCGTCCAAACTACCACACCAACTCTGCTGCCAACACAGCACACGTGACATGTTTCTTGGGCCAGCTTTACTTCATGCCTGCAGCTTTGTTTAGAAGACATTCCAGAGTTCTTGCATCTATAAAATCCTGGAATCTCTACTAAAACATAGACTCTGCCTTCCCAGCTTCATGCAATGGACCCTGGGAGGCTTCACTGCAAGAACTTCTTACATTGCCTCAACAGCCTTCTGGAACCTTGGCGCAGGCCTCCATGACCCCCTCTCTCTTGTTTCTTTCATGCATAAAAAGCAATAGCACATGGTTGCAGCATATTCTGTGTGACTCTGAGGACATTTCTGTAGCTAGTGTTTCCATTCAGGGAAGTCCTTCAGAGGCACTCTCAATGTAGGCTTGCTCTTTTCCGTTGAATTTTCTTTCTTTCTTCCTTCCTTTCTTCCTTCCTTTCTTCCTTCCTCCCTCCCTCTCTCTCTCTTTTTCTTTCTTTCTTTCTTTCTTTCTTTCTTTCTTTCTTTCTTTCTTTCTTTCTTTCTTTCTTTCTTTCTCTTTTCTCTCTCTCTTTCTCTCTTTCTTTCTTTCTTTCTTTCTTTCTTTCTTTCTTTCTTTCTTTCTTTCTTTCTTTCTTTCTGGTTTTTTTTTTCTAGACAGGGTTTTTCTGTATAGCCCTGGCTGTCCTGGAACTCACTCTGTAAACCAGGCTGGCCTTGAACTCAGAAATCCACCTACCTCTGCCTCCCAGAGTGCTGGGATTACAGGCATGTGCCACCACCGCCCAGCTTCCATTGAATTTTCACAAGGGGAAGCCCTTGATGGATGAGATCTTACCCTCAAGACCCCTCTCCTTTTGTTGGTCACGTGCAGAACCTGTACTGACTGGTTTTGTGTGTCAACTTGTCACAAGCTAGAGTTATCACAGAGAAAGGAGCCTCCCTTGAGGAAATGCCTCCATGAGATCCAGCTGTAAGGCATTTTCTCAATTAGTGAGGGTGGAAGGGCCCACTGTGGGTGCTGCCATCCCTGGGCTGGTAGTCTTGGGTTCTATAAGGAAGCAAGCCAGGGGAAGAAAACTTATTGTTACTTATGTAGCAGTAAGGAACATCCCTCCATGGCCTCTGTATCAGCTCCTGCTTCCTGACCTGTTTGAATTCCAGTCCTGACCTCCTTTGGTGATGAACAGCAATGTGGTAGTGTAAGCTGAATAAACCCTTTCCTCCCCAACTTGCTTCTTGATCATGATGTTTGTATAGGAATAGAAACCCTGACTAAGACAGAACCCAAAGTTTTTCCTTAACAAGCACAGCTGCCTGTGCCTTACATCTGTCCACTCACTCCCTTTCCACACCAAACTGTACATCTTCCACATCTGTCTGCTTCATTTGTTCTCTCTCTCTCACTGTAGACTTGGGTAGAGCAATGAGCAGTAACTGGGCCACAGCCTGGATGTTGTCTGGTCTTGAAATTCCTCCACCAAACAAATTGTCAGGACCCAAAAGCAGCCAGAATGTTTTCAATATGTAAATTTCAGAATACATTTTAAACGACCTCTAGCCTAGTTCTCTGCAGTGATTCTCCTGAAGCCTCAAAAGCCTGACCTCCACTATCTGCAGTCTCGCTGCAGTGTCTTTTTTTTCTCTCAGTTTGGGTATTTTTGTGTCTGAAAGACTGACTTCAGGAGAACACCAAGCAGGTTTGTAAAGGCCACTTTATCTATTTCCTAATTGTATCATTTCTGGGTATTTTTTTATGATCCTATGTTCCCCTTATTCTTCACCTTTTCCTACTTTATAATGCTATTTTTTGGTTTGTGTTTTGGTTTGTTTTGTTTGTTTGTTTGTTTGTTTGTTTGTTTGTTTTTTGAGACAAGGTTTCTCTCTGTAGCCCTAGCTGTAGTAAAATTCACTCTTACCTCTAATTTACAGAGATCTACCTGCCTCTGCCTCCCAAATCCTGGGATTAAAGGTGTACACCACCAGTGCCCAGCTATACAGCTAACTTTAAATTTGATTAGAGATATTATGAATCTTATAATATTGAGTGCTAGATTACATTGTCTCCTTTATAGAGTGATAGACTCTTTCTCTCAGGCAACTAAGTTGCACGCAGATAAAGCAGGCAACTGAACTGTATACAGATAAACCCAGTCTTTTCCAGGCTTGATTTTAAACTCTTCTAGGAATGAGCTAGAAAGCCTTTCTCCTAGGAGTCACTCAGGCATACCTCACAGACACAGACCTTGGGAGCATGACTGTCATGTCAGCACACAGGAGGTTAAGGTTAGGAGCCTGGGTGGCAAAAGTAAGACTGCTAAAATACATATTATCAGGAGGGTCTGATCCCAAATTTTATAGAGAAATACAAAAGAAAACGAAAAATTATCCAGAAAGTGGGTCAATGTGTCAAACATGTACTAATGTGACAGTGTACTGCCAACAGCAAGTTTCAGACCAGCCTGAACTGCATGAGACTGTAGCTCAAAAATTTTTTTTAAAATGTTATACACCACTAGGCAGTGGTGGCACAAATCTTTAATCCCAGCACTTGGAAGGCAGAGGCAGAGGCAGGCAGATCTCTGTGAGTTCAAGGCCAGCCTGGTCTACAGAGTGAGTTCGAGGATAGCCAAGGCTAAACAGATACCCTGTCTAAAAAAACAAAAACAAAAAACAAACAAACAAACAAACAAACAAACAAAAAACCCCGAACTATTTCTAGAAGAAAGCATAAGAGGATATCTATATGAGCCAGACAGAGACAAAGATTCCTCAGGCCAAGCCCAAATGTCCCTCTTCTAGGCAGGTCCCTGGTCTTCTGGTGGCCTTGTCACCTGCAGCACCCGAAGGTTCTAACATTCATCCAGTCGCACTTGAGCAGTATATGTTTCTAGGGCTTCACCGTGTTCCCCAATTAGAGAGCTTGGTTGGGGTGGCGTAGGGGGCATCCACACATCATTATGCATGGTTACCCACTTTTTCCCTTTAATACAAACTGGCCACGTGTTACATTCTCCAACCACAGCACTTAGGAGGTGGAGACCGAAAGGTCAAAAGTTCAAGATCATCCAAGGATCAAAGTTAGCCCAGGCTATGTGAGTCCCTGTCTCAAAGGGGGAAAAAAACTTAAGGTTTATCAGGTGTGGTGGTACATACTCGCTATCTTATATCACTTAGAAAGCTGAGGCAGGAGGATTGTGAGTTCAAGGTAGGCTAGGGGTATATAGAAGCCTGTAAAGGAGGCTTCCAAGTCAGTACAGAACACACCCGGACACCAAATTCTCAGTACAAAGGAAATTTATTACCCCAAAGGGGCAAGGGGAGAGGGGCATGGGAGAGGGGCATGGGAGAGGGGCAAGGGGAGGAGGGGGCACAGGGGCTTGCTTGTCCCTGTGTCAGATGAAGACAACAGCAGGTGTCTCTGCAGGAGTGGTTTTTAAGGGGGAAAAGTGGAGGTCTGTGTTAGCATGAGTTGGAAAATCCTGATTAGACACATGATCCAGTGTAGCCGAAGAATGACTTTTAATTGCTGGACCTTGGTGTTTTGATAGCTGGACCTTGGAGTTTTAATCAAACACAAGGAAGTAGCTAAATAAGGGACTAGACCTTGGGGTCTAGCTTTAGGAATGTAATCTAACATTTTAGCGAGGGAGAGGAAAGCAGGGTGGGAAAGGCCTGCTAGCATCGTGTTTGCCATGCTTGGGCATGTTGGCGAGCCCTTCAAAGACCCTGTTCAAATAACCTGGCACCCCAAAAAGGACTGTGCCACTCCTTAGTGTCTTAAAAGGAAAAGGGGGGGCTCTTTTTATTTAAAGATGTATTTGTTTGATTTTATGTATATGTAAGTACACCACGTGTTTTCATGTGCCGGGGGAGGCCAGAATGGGAATTGCTTGTAAACAAGCAATTGTGGGTGCTAGTAACGAAACTGGATCCCCTGGAAGAGTAGTAAGTTCCTTTAACTACCGAGCCCATTCTCCAGCCGCCAAACAAGTTTTTAAAAGAATGTGTGGTATGCCTGAAATGACTTTGTATGTTCTATTCATGTCCTCAGGTAAGGACACACACATATACATATACATATACATATACATATACATATACATATACATATACATATACATATACATATACATATACATATACATATACATATACATATACATATATATATGGGTAAGTATGGGTGTAGGGAAGGAAATGTGAATATGCAAGCATGTGTCTGAATGTGTGAAAGAATTCATGAGCTGAGTGTGTACAGTGCACTTGTAGTGTGGGATGGAGCTGGAGCTGACTGCGTGCTGATGAGTCATAGCAGGAGGGCCCTTCCAGCAATGGACCAGGACCAGGCAGGGCAGTGCAGAGGCAGAGGCAGAGGCAGGTACGGAGAGCCCCTCTTTGTTCACCCCATTTCTTATCCACAAGCCTGAAGCGCACAGAAGACTCTGTGGCCCACGGAGCATCTCCCTGTAGCAGCCTCCTGGTACCCATCAGCAGAGACTGGGCATGCTTCTGGCCACAGTAGAGCCAGCAAAGGACCTTGAGAAGCAACTGAGTTCCATGTTTTTGATACCTTTATCCCCCTGGCAACCTTGTGCAGGGAGGTTTTTACACCGTTTAGAAACGCTGAGAAGTGTCTGCCCTTTGGAGCCAGGGCAGACCCACGTTTTCTGGTTCTAAGATCAAGGGCTTTTCTGACACAGCCCAAAGGGTCTGTGCCAGCCACTAGCTTGGTATGAGAACAGGCAGAGATAGTTCCTATTGCTGTAGTTCGAATGTAGAATGTCTCCTGTGGGCTCATGTATTTGTACAGTTGGTCCCCAGCTGTTGTGGGAGGTTGTGGAAACACTGGCTGACATAGACCACTGGGAATGGGGCTCAGTTCCAGCCCAGGTCCATTTTTTGGTCAATATAGGAGAGACAAGTCCTCATCACTGCCTGGACTACAGTCACCAGGTCTTCCCCACCACAATATTCTATATACCCTCTGAACAAGATATTTTTACTTAAGGATGAGAAAAGTAATTAATACAGGTGCTAATAATTTTTTTCCAGCCCCACTTGCTCTGGACTGCTCTGGCCATATTTATTTCATATATGTGGGTACACTGTCTTTGTCTTCAGACACACAGTGGAAGACTGCATCAGATCCCATTACAGATGGTTGTGAGCCATGATGTGGTTGCTGGAAATTGAACTCAGGACCTCTGGAAGAGCAGTTGGTGCTCTTAACTGCTGAGCCAGCTCTCCACCCTCCCCCCCAATAAAATTCTAAAAATGTAGAAAATAAAAATAAGTTAAAGTGAAAAAAAAGTTTTAAATGGGCTGGTGAGATGGCTCAGCAGGTAAAAGGCATTTACTGCCAAACTGGATGAACCAAGTTCAATCCCTGGGTCCCACAGGATAGGAGGAGAGATCTGGACTCCCACACATTGTCCTCTGACCTCCATTTGTATACGGTGGTGTGTTTTGCCCATACAAACACATATGACAAGTAAGAAAATCAATAGAAAAAAGTTTAAAAGAAAAATATTTTTGTCCGTTTTGTTGTTGTTGTTGTTGCTGCTGTTTTATTTTGTTTCATTTTGTTTTGAGACTGGGTCTCACTATATAGCCATGGCTGGCTTGAAATTGCTATGTAGCTGGGTATTGGTGGTGCAAGCCTTTGATTCTAGCACTTGGGAGGCAGAGGCAGGTGAATTTCTGAGTTCGAGGCCAGCCTGGTCTACAGAGTGAGTTCCAGGACAGCCAGGACTATACAGAGAAATCCTGTCTAGAAAATACCAAAAAAAAAAAAAAAATAAGAAGAAGGAGAAGGAGAAGGAGGAGGAGGAGGAGGAGGAGGAGGAGGAGGACGAGGAGGAGGAGGAGGAGGAGGAGGAGGAGGAGAAGGAGAAGGAGGAGAAGAAGAAGAAGAAGAAGAAGAAGAAGAAGAAGAAGAAGAAGAAGAAGAAGAAGAAGAAGAAGAAGAAGAAGAAGAAGAGAAAAGAAAAGAAAAGAAAAGAAAAAAAGAAATTGCTATGTAGAGTCTCAGAGATCTGCATGCCTCTGCCTCGTGAGTGCTAGGATTAAAGGCAAATGCCACTATGTGCAGCTAGGGAAAAAAAGGTATAGTGTCACTTGATTCCATATGCTGCTCCTACATGAATGGGTCCCTGTGGTCTCAGCTAAGCGGTCTGTATGGATGGGTATTGCATACCAAACCCCTCCAATAGGAAGTAGCTACTCTCACAGTGATGTTCCACACAGGTGGCATTCTACATAGTCATTAACACCCAAGGGGCCTGGCTAAATAGAATTGGCAGCAGCTTGAGGGACAGGGCAGAATCCTAGAGACAGAGGGGTGCCTGGGAGGAACAGACACCGCTAGGGAACATGGGGACCAAGTGGCTTCGGACTGAAGCTACTGACCGAACAAAGGGAAGCCTTTCAATATTCAAACACTTCCAGCATGGTCAGTCTCCATGTCAGCCTGGCCCAGAGAAACCTGCATCCGCACTCTTCCTGGAGGTGAACGGGGAGGACTTTTTTCCTATGCCTTCCTTCATTCCTTCCCTTCTTCCATGTTCACAGCAAGTGTTTGGTTGGGTGATAAAATCCAGCTCCCTGTAGGAGCTCCTGGCCTACCTTCCTGGGAGACCCCATCTAGGAATCTAGGCAGTCTAGTCTGCATCCTAGGCTGCCATCTTGGTCCATGGACTGCTGGGAAAACTGGATTCCATTTTTATGAGTTCCCAGGCTTGTTAATAATTTTATAAGAGTTTGAGAGAAAAGCAACAGAGTAAGCAGGTTGTAAATCCTGGCAGGGGCTGGGAAGAGAGAGAAGGAAAAGAGAGAAGGTCACACCTTCCAGGTTACAGTTCAAGCAAGCTGGCTTGGTCAGCAATGGAGGTCTGGCAGCAGCTGTAGAGGAGGGGAAGGGGGTGTCTTCAGAGAAATAGAAGTCTCAAAGCATCAGCAGAAATATCCAAAAACATAAAAAGGGGGTGGGGCTGACAAGATGCACCTTCAGACAAAGCACTTGTACACCCGATGGCCTGAGTCTGAGCTCTGCAGTTCACAGAAACATGAAAGGAGGGAGGGAAAGTCGGAGGGAGCCAACTCCAGGAAGCTGATCTCTGATCTCCAGAGGAGCACCTTGGCGCTCGAGCCACCCTCCCAACACAAACTAAAAATCTTAAACCAAAAAGATCCCACCTAACAAGAGCAGAAGGAATGTATACTTTTTGACTTAAAACTTACAAAAGGCTAGGCTTAGTAAAAGCGGGTGCTCTATAAGCAGTTGTTGGTGGGAGAGGGGAGGGCTTCTGGGAAGTAAGGATACATTAGATCCTTAAGGGGATAATTATTCCTCCCACCTCCTTAGCAGATTGGCAGGTGAATCAACTTTCCTGAGGCACAACTTTTAGTGCTTGCCTGCATGCGTGTGTATGTGCATGTGTGCATTCGTGCGTACATGCGTGCAAGTGTGTGTGCGTCCAACTCATATGCATGTGGACCTCTCAGAACTTGCAGGAGTTGATTATCTCCTTCTACTATGTGGAACGGAACTCACATTGTTAGTGTCTTTACCCAACTGAAAGGTCTTGCTAGTATTACCACTTGGATTAAGTCTTAAGGGAGGAGACAACAGTATGTAGTGTTCTAATCTTTGGGACAAATCAGAATGTCATGTCTCCACACTGGACCACTCTTCTGATCAGAGGATATAGTTTTCAGGGAAAACAGGAGGTGGGGGTTCAAAGCTGGCTGTAAGGGAGGGGTTTTCTCAATCACCTCCAAGGCTGCTAATGTCTGCCTACCTCCTTAAGCCCTAGAGTGAAGAACAGCTTCCCATACTCACAGGAAGCTCCACCTCAGCCCTCAGTGGATCCCATCCTTAATAGCCAATTAAAAACACCAAGTCAATAGTGAAAAGGAGAAACAATGTAACCACACTGGGAAGGACGATAGGAGACACACACAACCCCAAGTCCATTTCCAAGGTACTGGCATAGGGTAAGGTAGAGAAGGCAAGAGGCCCATACATGAGGGTGCACACCTTTAATCCCAGCACTTGAGATAGGCAAGTATCTGTGAGTCCAAGGCCAGCCTGGTCTGTAGAGTAAGTTCTCTGGACATCCAGAGATACATAACAGAGATACCCTGTCTCAACAAAAAGAAAGAAAGAAAAAGAGAGGAAAGAAGAGGCGAGAAGGCAAGAGATGTGTATGCCTAAGCAGTCTGACAAAGATGTGGCCTCGCCCACCACTGTTTCAGCTCAGAATCGCTTTACAAGGTCACCTGATCACTTAAAACTTCAACCTCCTCTTCAGGAACATGCTCCTGAGAGAATTTGATTTCTTGGGGTCTTTTGTTTCAATAGTCTGATAACCGAAAGCAAGGACGCAAGGCTGCTGGGTGCAGAAGGGTAAAAAGGGGGACTGCCCACCTCTCTTCCATATGGGACAGGCCAGACCCACTATCTTTTATAGTAACGTTTTACAACCAAGTGCTGAACAGTGCAGATACTTTGTTTCTCCTTCTGCAGACTTGATTGGTAGTTGTGATTTTTTTGGTTTTGGATTGATTGATTTGATTGATTGATTGATTGATTGATTGATTGAAGTTTTTGAGACAGGTTCTCAATATGTAGACCTGGCTGGCCTAAAACGCACTATGTAGACCAGCTGGCTTTGAATTCTCAAAGATCTGTCTGCCTCTGCCTTCTGCAATCTAGAATTAAAGATGGACACCACCACATCTGGTATGGTTGGTAGTTTTTCCAGTTTTATTTCTCTTGCCTGAAATGTTTTTAAGATTCCAAACTCTCCTAGCTGGAAGAGAATGTTCTTTGTGTCATACAAAGAAATACGTGAATAGAGTAAAAGTAACCGGCAAGTTCTTTTTGCAAAAGGGGTGTGCCATGACTCAAGCAGACCAAGCAAGCACACTGAGGAGAAAACTTGGTGTGACATGACTGACAGATTCATAATCTGTGCAATGGGGGGAAATGTGCTAGACTCAAGTCTTAGGAATGTCCAGGTGTTAAGCAAAACAGACATGTACACAGAGTTTCAAGATGGTCTTTGTAGGGCCATCTACCTTTGATGGAAAACAAACCTGTTTCTTACATCTTGAGTCAAACTGCTGGTGCTGATTCTTTCAAAGGGCTGAGGTCCTTTATCTAGATCAAATCCCAGGAGCCCAGGCTAAACTCTCCTTCTCTGTCTGGTTTGGAGCTCTTCCATTATCCTAGGAAGTTTGGGGGATTTCCTTGTTTGTTTGAGTGCAACTGTGTGTCTTCAAGTATTTTCTGTAACATTTCTATATCAGAAAGAGAGACTCATCTAGAATGGAAAATTTTAATTATTTAGATAAGATCAACCGCTCCTCTAGACAGTCAATGAGCCCATCTCCTATCAAGGCACAAGTCCCCGAGCGACCCACCAATATCACAGATTAAGTGTGGACAGTCACCTCCTTTATTTTTTTCAAACAAGCATCTGAGTTAAATCATCATGGATATAGCAGAAGAAATTACCCTTGCATATGTAGGCCTAGAAAAGCAAAGTAAAGAAACAGAAGCAGAGGGAAAAGTTCCATGGTCTCAACCCAAACAGGAGGACACTTTGAGAGGTAACCATCTTCTGAAAGGGATTGGTAGCATGGTGGGAAGCTCAATAAATGTGTGTGCATGTCCCTGTGTGCGTGTGTGTGTGTGTGTGTGTGTGTGTGTGTGTGTGTGTGTGTGCCTGCATGCTTTTAGCCCTGGGTATTAAACTCAGGGCCTTGTGCATAATAGGCAAACACTGTATCACTGAGTCACATCTACTGTCTTTGTTTTCTCTGAGACAGTCTTCCTATGTAGTCTCACTGGCCTAAAACTCAATTTATATATAGTCCAGGTTTCCTTAAAACATGGAATCATCCTGTTTCTGAATGCTTGCAATACCGATATGTGCCAACATACCAATAGATGTGTGTGTTTGTACATACGTGAGTGTGCACTTGCATGGAGGCCAGCTGTTAACATAAGTGTCTTCCTCAATCATGGATCTCACTGATGCAAGGAGTCTGCTAGCCACAAGGCCCAGGGACTCTCCTGTCTCTGCCTGCCCAGTGTCAGGATTACAGAGAACGCTGCCACGTTTGTTTCACATGAATTCATAGGATCCAAACTCATTGCCTCACACTTGTACAGCAAATGCTTTACCAACTAAGTTATTGCCTTGGCTCCTCAATAAAACGTTTTGTTTGCTTGTTTGGTTGTTTTTTTTTTTTGTTTTTGTTTGTTTGGTTTTGATTGTTTGACAGGGTCTCTTTGTGTAGCCCTGGCTATCCTCGAACTCACAGAGATCCACTTTCCTCTGCCTCTGAAGTGCTGAGATTAAAGGCCAACATAGCCAGGCTCAATAAACATCTTAAATGAAGATCCCTGGCTGGAGGCATCAGTACCTAATGCTGAGGGATGTTGAGAGAATTCAGTGATAGAATAGGTAACATCCTGGTATATGGTGGGACTTCAGAAAAGGTAAATATTATAAGACTCTTGCCTATGAAAGGCAAAGACCTATGCCAATGGCTTCCCTCGATTAAGCTTTCTCCTGTACCTTGGACAGTAGCCCTAGCCTAAGATGAAGGCAAGTAGTGGGCGTGGCATCCAGCTACTTCTCAAGGATATAGGCCAGTCCTTCCCACCAGAAAGGCCCCAGCATCTGACCTGAGCCCATGCCTGAAGATCAATTGGCTAAACAGTGGTTGGAGTCTGAACTGGGCATTTCTAGGTCCTTGACCTCCTATTCAAAGAACTGAACATAAGGATTTGTGCAGATTTGTAAAAGATGCAAGATGTACTGGCTGGTCTTGTGTGTCAACTTAACACAGGCTGGAGTTGTCACAGAGAAAGGAGCTTCAGTTGGGAAGTGCCTCCATGAGATCCAGCTGTGGAGCATTTTCTCAATTAGTGATCAATGGGGAGGGCCCCTTGTGGGTGGTGCCATCCCTGGGCTGGAAGTCTTGTGTTCTATAAGAGAGCAGGCTGAACAAGCCAGGGGAAGCAAGCCAGTAAGAAACATCCCTCCATAGCCTCTGCATCAGCTCCTGCTTCCTGACCTGCTTGAGTTCCAGTCCTGACTTCCTTTGGTGATCAACAGCAATGTTTCCACAGTGTGGAATAAACCCTTTCCTCCACAGCTTGCTTCTTGGTCATGTTTGTGCAGGAATAGAAACCCTGACTAAGACACAAGATAATTTTACTTGGAGCAATGTGCTAGTGCAGAACTATCAAATATGTGTCAAAACTGACAGCAGGCCACATGAGAATACCCCAGGGCCCTTGGCTACAGTCTGGGGTCTCTAAGGGAGGAGGTCTAAGAGCAGGAGGGGCTGTTTTTGAAGGGTTGTAGTTTGGGTGGTTGCCTATTTTGATTGATAGATTAGGTTATATAATCATTTCTCTACTGCAAATACTCCTTCCCACAATGCGTCTGACTTTAATTATATCTATACCCAAGCTATACATAGGCATAAGATGGCAACTACGGGGTTCTCCCAAAAAGGTGACTAGAGGACACAGGCTTCTTTTTTCTTCTGCGCATGCACCTAAAAGTAGTTCAGGTGGGGTTGGCCTTTCTAGTCTTCAGACCTGGACACACGGGGAGTAGATTTGATTAGAAACTGTCTACATTTGATTGTTTCCAGGCCAGGGGAACTCATACTGTTGTTCAGAGGTAGGAAAATGTGTATCCCAGTGCAGGTGGGGAGTCTAAAACTCTGAGGGTTTCAGGTGCATTGTTTGGAGAGGGGTACATTGCAGCGTGTGCAGGGGAAGGAAGGTTGCTGAGAGCATCATTACAAGAACAGAGAAAGCACATAGCACATAGCCAATGCCAAATGGGAATTTGAGGATACTAAGCGGATCTTCCATGCCTGCCTACCTCCCCATCACTTACTGATTGGTCCTGTCCTGCATGAGATCCCTGATCATATTACTACCAGGATCTCCCTCTGGTCTCCCCTTGGTTCCATGGTCCTTGCAATCTCTGTCAAATCAATTCAAACAAGACACACAGAGTGTGGAGTTTATTACAAAATGGCAGACCTCTTAAGGGTGGTAAAGGACAATGGCTGAAGTGCCCACTGTAGAGAAAGTCACTCTCAGTGCACTGTGCTGACCTACTTTTTTGGTAGACTTTATACTGTTTCTTGAAGTTTCTGGGATGGTTTCCTGAGGCATGCTTCCTGTTCAGGTGATTGACAGGCTCATTTGAATTGACTTTTTTTTTTTGGCAGTATTGAGGATCAAGCCTAAGGCCCACACATCCTAGGCAAGTGCTCTACAACTGAACTACAGACCCAGCCCCTGTTTGAGCTAAATCTTCCCAGAGGGACAATGGCTTGTCTGCTGTTTTGCATAAAGCCTTCTGCTATGTAATCAGGCTTCCCTGTAATGTCAGAGGTACAACTCATAATCCAGGTGTGGCGGCACAATGCCTTTTGTTCGAGCATTTGGGAGGTAGAGACAGGGAGATCCCTGAGTTCAAAGCCAGCCTGATCTACAGAACAAGTTCTAGGACAGGCAGAGAAAAACTGTTTCAAAAAAACCAACCAAACAAACAAACAAGAAACATCAAAGCAAAAAACCTCACATTCCATCCTTGACCAGTCCACAGAGTCCTGCTGTTTCAGTTCCTGGGTTTCCAAGTGGCTGATTATGAGGGAGGGG
Organism: Apodemus sylvaticus; assembly: GCF_947179515.1. Lineage (NCBI taxonomy): Eukaryota > Metazoa > Chordata > Mammalia > Rodentia > Muridae > Apodemus > Apodemus sylvaticus. The sequence goes on from NC_067477.1 coordinate 42,085,528, forward strand.
CCCAGCCTTAGTGGCCTTCAAGGCTGCTAGCTAGGATCCCATTCCCCTGGACCCTGGTGCTGCAGACTCTCTCTCTGGGAATCACATACTTGAGAGATTTGTGGGGAAGAACATGCATTTAATAAGTAATAATTGACTTACTTCTGCATTTTAATTAATTAAAAGGATTCAGCTGCCAGAGCCTCCAGTCAGCATGGGATAAGATAATTTTAGCCCAAAGCAAGGAAACAAAACACTGGAGCCAAGCTGTGCGGCTTTTGCAGGGTGGATGCATTGGGAGCCCCTCCCCCATTCCTAACCCCAGTATTTGAAGGCTCTAAATAAGAAAACCCTGCCCTGATGACTCTTCCAGCATTAGCAGTGCCACCAAATGGAAGCTAAAGTGATATCTGAGGTGGTTCCCAGGGACGATCCCATGAACATGACAATATCAGGAAGCTAGCTGGTAATGGGGTGGGAAGAAGGGAGCTGATAAGCCTTAAAACAGGATGGGCTGGAGAGATGGCTCAGCTGGTAAGAGCACCGACTGCTCTTCCAAAGGTCATGAGTTCAAATCCCAGCATCCACATGGTGGCTCACAACCATCCATAAAGAGATCTGACACCCTCTTCTGGCGTCTGAAGACAGCTACAGTGTACTTACATATAATAAATAAATAAATATTTAAAAAAAAAAAACAGGAGAGCATTCAAACTTGAAGTGCATGCATGTGTGTGTGTGTGTGTGTGTGTGTGTGTGTGTTTGTGTGGTCTCTTGAGTATGTATGTATGTGTGTACTCACACATGTGCATGTGTATGCATGTGTGTCTATTCATATATATATATATATATATATATATATATATATATGCATGTATGTGCATGTCTCTGCATCTCTGTGTATGCATGTATATGTGTGCATGTGTGTATGTGTGTGTGTGTGGTATTTGGTTGTTTTTGTTTGTTTGGTTTTGGTTTTTTGGATTTGGTTTTTTTCGAGACAGGGTTTCTCTGTATAGCCCTGGCTGTCCTGGAACTCACTCTGTAGACCAGGCTGACCTTGAACTCAGAAATCCGACTGCCTCTGCCTCCCAGGCATGCGCCACCACTGCCTGGCTGTGTGTGTGCTATTATAACAACTTATTTGATTGTTGGAAAGAGGTCCCATCAGCGAGGGACTTCAGCTATGAACTATAATAATTATAGTCTATTATATATTATATATAAGTGTCTGTTATATGACAGGCAACCGTATTTAACGTAAACCTGTTCTTCAAAACCTATCTGTTAATAGGTTTCATCCCCCACTTTACAGATGAGTAAACTGAGTCTTAACTGGTCTCAAGATTAAGTCACTAGTAGGTCAAAGGCCAAACTCCTCTGACTACCAAAGTTAGGCAGTCTCCAAACAATAAAAGAACTTCTCTCCTGTGCATGAGTCAGTACTTTGGAATCCTGATTCCAACTCTGCTTGCTGGAATCTTCTGGGAACTTTCAAAAACATCCAGGCCTGACTTCTACTCCCAGGGACTTTAATTTAGGGGTCTGGCCATCTCTAAAGGCTCCCAGGGTGGTTTTAACATGCAACCAAAAGCAGAGCACCACTGGCTAAGTGGGGAGCCACCCCTCAAGGCCACTGAGCTCGTTTGCTATGCTACCTTGCCAGACCATGCCTGGATAAGTGTGAGGATGCCCAGAGTTACAGCTTTAGTCTCAGAGATCTGAATCTGGGTCTGGCTCTAGAGTCAAGCCAGAGAACAGGCAACAGTAACCAAAGACCAGTGGCAGTAGTGGTCAGACTAGTCACTTGATAATTCGTTGGTGGGCATGCTAAGTGCCTCTCTGCCCTGGGGACTAGTGGGTAGCCATGGTGGGTGGGATGGAGTACTGGATCTCATTCATTCTCTGTGGGGGCAATCAGCCCAGAGCTGATAGAGTGAAACCTTGCTGGGGTGACTCCCAGGTCCCACAAGTGCTCAAGAGGCAAAAGCAGGGCTGGGTGCTGGAGCCTGTCTCTGCACTCACCAGTGCTTAATGAGATGCTTGGTCCAGGTTAGACACACCTTTTTCTTCGTGGTCAGTCACCTCTCATATGTGTGGCCCTCACTTTCTCACCTATGACACCCCAACTTGCAGTACTGCTGGGAAGACTGGACTAGTCCAGACACAGCCTGGGTTGGAGTTTTCCTGGCACAGAGTGGACACCCGGCGCCGCAGACACCCCCTTACCCTTCATCCTGGCGCCTGGGCTGGCTGTGAAGTACTTCCCAGCACTGACTTCCATGGGGGTGGAAACTCTGAGACAGTAATGTCTCTTTGTATTTCCTCAGCAACCAGCCACGCTCCAGAGCTGTTGGCCAGACCCAACTGTTCTCAGTTGGCAGCCCGCAGGAATGACTCGCCCCTCCTCCTAGGGAGATGCCCGGATCGATCTAGCAACCCTCATGTCAGTACTTGCTGGAGTCCATGGTAAGTACTGGGGCTCAACCAGGACTGCACAGCAGAGTTCAGCAGAGGATGGGAAACAGGAGAGGGCTTTAAAGTTCTGATGCCCAGGATACCCAGATGGCCCAAAGAAAGCAGGTCCCCACCCCTGTCACCAGCAGACCTTACAGTCTTTGTTTAAAATACAGACTCCAAGTGCAGGACACTTGCCAGATGCATAGGACTCTGGGGATGGGCACCAGGATTTATCCCTTGACCCACTTCCCTGGAGATTGCCTTCTGTATCATGTTTCTCCAGTAAGCGCTAGGCATTTTACGGAGAAGAATCCAGTGTAAGGCATAAACAACTCACTTTTCGTGGTTGGATGGGAACATGTGCCTGGTCCTGCCCAGGAGGAGGAGGAGACCTGCTGGGAGCTGGGCTCTCTGACAGGTAGGGAAGATGCTCTAAGAGGCTGTTGTACATTCCTTGGAGCAAGCTCCTTGGGTAGGACCAGCTAGAGAGTAAGGTGGGACATATTCATCCCCACAGTCCCCTGTCCCCTGCCTGGGTAAACTGCTGCCCCTGAGCTGCTGAGCCTCCTGGGTAGATGTGGCAGTCTGTTGAGGCCACCATAACAAGGTGTCACTGGCTACACAGACATTTACCTCTCATAACTCAAAGGCTGGAAGTCTAAGATCAAGATGGCCACGGGCCACATTTCGTCTAATTTCTCAGACAGCTGCCTTCTTGTGCTGTATCCAGGAGAAGAAAGAAAAGGGCTGAGAGGGAAGGGGCACGCACTCGCTCTCGCGATGATGTCTTCCTCTAATCTACTGGAGGAGGGCCCACCCTTACAAACCCACTCAGGAAGACTGGCATCCAGCAAGCAGAGCGGCCCGAGCTTTACAAACCCAGAGCTGGAGGTTGGGGTAGTCTCAAGGTCAAGGTCAGGAGAGAATAGAATGTTAGGGACCCACAAGGAGCTGCACTTAGTTGAGAGAAATTACACTGAGAGACCATAGGGAGTGAGCAAAATCGCCTAGCTGGGCAGATGTGCAGTGGAAGCGGAGGCTGGTGGGCTACTCTCTGGCAGAGGCTTCAGAGCTGCACGGGACTCAGGGTTTTGTGCTGCTCAGGCACCAACCAGGATAGGAGGAAGTGAGGAAGTTAGCTAACCAGCGGAACAGGTGCAGGGATCTCAGGCGACCGCCCAGCGTTTCTCGATGGCCTGAAGTGCCCTAAACACCACTTTCCTTTCCTTCCTTCCTTCTTTCCTTCCTTCCTTGGTTTTGTTTGTTTGTTTGTTTGTTTGTTTGTTTTTTTAACACTTAGCTAAGCTGAGGCATAGTGGCACACACCTTTAATCTCAGCTTAGAGGCAAAGGCAGATGGACCTCTCTGAGTTCCAGGCTAGCCTGGACTATGTAGAGAGTTCTGGGATAGCCAGGGCTACATAGTGAGACCCTGTCTCAAAACAATAGCAACAACTAAAACTAAAACAAAAACTAGCTTTACTAGTTATAGTGTCACATACACACGCACACCTATAGTCATAGCCTGCATTTGGAGATTATAGGACGAGTTTTTGCCATCAGTTCTCTCCTATCATGTCGGTCCTGGGGATGGAACTTGGGTCTCCAGTGTTGGCTGTGAGCACCTTTATCTGCTGACCCATCCTACCAGTCCCCCTGCTTTGTTGTGTTTTGTTGTGTTTTGTTAGCAACCGTGTCTTATTCTGTAACTCAGGTTGGCTGGGACTCGGTATGTAACCTTGAATCTGAGGCAGTCTCCCTGCCTGTGCCTCCTGGGAAATGCCTTTATGTCTGTTTTGTTTTGAGACAGGGTCACAGTTAACCCAGACGGTCTGAAATTCCTTAAGTATCAGAAGACAAGCTTAAGCTCCTGGTCTCCCCACCTCTGCGTGCCAGGGTCACAGGGATATACCACCAAGCACAGTCTAACCAGCACTGGTTTTAGTTTAGAAGCTGGGCTTTTAGGAGAATGGGAAATAGAAACTAAAGAAAAAAGACGCTACCTACAGAGCCCACCTTTGACAGCCAGCTAAATGTGGGACTGAGGCGAAGGCCAAGGGAGGCTGTGAGAGAAGGAAGCCGTGGGGTGTTTGCTTTGTTTGTGTGTCTGTTTGTTGTTTGTTTTGAGAGTGTTGGAGCCTTTCTTGGCTCTTGATGAACTTAACTTGGGGAGCTAGGGTGCAGACATTGATGCTACAAAGCTACCCCAAGCCAGTGGGGTCAGAGCTTGTCGTCTTATCCTCAAGGATAATAAGGAAAGGCGAACATAGACTTATTAAGGAGAAGGAAGGAACACTCTTGAGGGTGGGAGGTGATCCAAGAGAGGAAAATCCTGCTTCCCTGGGTGTGCCCTGCCCAGTAGATCTTACACCTGGCTCCTTTTTTTTTTTTTAAACATTGAGCCCAATTCCTTTTGCTTATGGTTTTGTTGTGACTCAAATTTCTTTTCTTTTTCTTTAAAGATTTATTTATTATTATACCTAAGTACAGTGTAGCTGTCTCCAGACACACCAGAAGAGGGCATCAGATCTCATTATGGATGCTTATGAGCCACCATGTGACTGCTGGGATTTGAACTCAGGACCTTCGGAAGAGTAGTCGGTGCTCTTACCCCACTGAGCCATCTCTCCAACCCTTATACCTGGATCTTATGGCAGGAATTGGATGGAGTCTGAGGTCATCTTCATTGGAGCTGCTTTTGTTTTACTTACTTACTTACTTACTTACTTACTTACTTACTTTTGTGAGATAGGATCTCTGAGTACATCCTAGATGAAGCCACTAAGGACTCTACAGACTTTCTGCCCGCTCCCCAGCCCACCCCCGAACCGACTGTGTGTTTCTACCCCAGTCAGTGTAGTAGACCCGTGTGCTAGGTGGCTAGCTCAGGACCCACCCTGAGTCTCCCTCGACTGCCCTGCTGAAGAGGAGCTAGTTGCCATGGTGAGAGCTGCTCCTGCTAGAGGAGCTGCAGTGGCCTGAGGTGAGCACAGCTGAGCACTGCTGCAGGGCTTCCCTAAGCTCAGCGGGTGACCAGCTGCCGAACCCAGCGGCCATTGCTCAGGGCTGGTGGCACACACAGAGTGGCCCCTGGCGGGGAGCAGCCCTTCCTACTTTCTCAGAGTATCAGGAGGGGCCTCCTCCATGTGGGACAGAGACAGGAGGCCTCACTTCAGCCAGAGTGACAATGATCCCTTGCAGGGGTTTCTGTGACCGCCTTGGCTAGCAGAGGGATAATCCAAGGGAGGCAAGAAGGTAGTTTGTTTCAACAGGACTCAAGTAACTGATTTTGGCTTAAATTTCCAGAGTCTGACCCCAAGTGATTTATTTTAGGCGTATTTAAGCACAGCACAATTTTGTGAAAAAATTTCCTGGTGATACTGCAATCTTAAGCTTAAGACATGGCTACATCAAAACTCTTTGTAAAGCACAGATAACATTTTCCATAGATGGGGGGGGGGGGTTCTATAGATTGACTGTGTGATGCCTTCCATAAAGATGGGGCTTACAGTTAGACAAGCTCGTGATAATGGTCTGGGGAAGGATCCAGTGTAGCCTCAGCCACACAGAGGGCAGAAGTCACCAGGCTGTTAATCATTCCTCTCCCAGCCTTCTGGGCAGAAGCAGGTTGTACATCCCTCCCTTTGAAGAGACAACCCTGTGTGTTTAACATTCCTGGTTTTCCTAGAATTTACCTGTGAGCACAGGAACCACTAAGCCTCCCTCGGTCTCTGGACAGGCTGTGTTGATTTGCCAGCCTCTCAGCCCTCCTTTTTAGCTACAGAGTTAGGAGCGCCACAAAATGCCTGTGTCCTGTCTGCGCATAGACGCGTGAGAGTATCCACTACCCCACACGAACTCTCAGACAATGCATTTTGGAAACACCCACACAGCTTTAAAAAGTACAGTAATAGCTAGGCATAGTGGCTCACACCTTTATTCCCAGCATGCAGTGAGTTTGAGGGCAACCTGGTCTACATAGTGAGTTCCAGGCCAGCATGGGTTTCAGGATGACAAACAACAACAATTGCAACTAACCAGGAACAGTGTATAACACCCATAATCCTAGCGCTTGGGAGGATCATTACAAGTTCAAGCCCAGCCTTGTCTACATAGCAAGCTCAGGATAGCTGGGAGTACTGTGTACACGAGACCTTGTCTCCAGTCCCCCTCTGCCCTGACAAAAGTACAGCACTGGTCCACAGATGTCTTGGCATCTCTGCACTTTTCAGATATTCCCAATTTGAGGAGGCTGTGCTGCAGGTAGCTCTCCATACTTACTGAACCACTAACTTTGGGAACCACTGACATTTGTTAGGTAGTTGGATTCTAATGCCTCTCCAGGCAGATTCAGTGGCCCTAAGGCATAGAAAGAGCTTACCATTATAAGACTTCTCCCCTACTACAACCCCTACCACAACCCCCACCCCCACCACCTCCTTGGGCTTCTTGCTTTGTGGTTACTGGCAGTCACAGCTCCTGGAATCATGGGATCACATGATGAGAATCAAAGGTTAGGAATAGGGCACAGCTCAAAGGTGATAAGAGACAGCTTGAGACTTCTTTCCGTTCATCAAGGACAACAGTCTCAGAATGCCCTCAATAGAGGCCTCTTGATTCTCACTGAGCAATCACAGGCCACCCTAAGCTGTGGGGGTGGGGTGGGGGGTGGGGGGGTGGGGGGGTGGAGGGGTGGGGGGGTGTCTAAAGAAGTGAGTTTGGATTTTTCTGGTTTCTGTAATTAAGAAAGGCTAGAAGCGGCCATTGAGCAACTCAGTCACCAGAATGGCAGACCATGCAAACCCAAGGTGGACGTGCAAGTGGAAGAGAACAAATTAGATTCTTAAGTAATCAGCTAATTAATTATTTGAAAAATCAAGCTAATATTGAAGTTGTTAATTAATTTGATCAAGCAGTTGTCACTTTTTGTTTGATTTCCTTCGCATTCAGAAAACACCTTTAATAGGTTTTCCTTAACATATAATAAGCCCCTTGGAGGCTGGAATTTGCATTTGTATGTAAATTTGGGGGGTGTTACAGTTCAGTGCCACAGCAGTTGGTAAAAATGTAGGTGAGAAGATTAAAAAATAAAGTAGTGGGGGGATGGAGAGATGGCTCAGCGGTTAAGAGTACTGTCTGCTCTTCCAGAGGTCCTGAGTTCAAGTCCCAGCAACCACATGGTGGCTCACAACCATCCGTAATGAGATCTGATGCCCTCTTCTGGTGTGTCTGAAGACAGCTACAGTGTATTTACATATAATAAATAAATAAATAAATAAATCTTTAAAAAAAAATAAAGTAGTGGACCACCGTTATTAACACTCTTTAAATTTAAATTTTTAAAAAATGAACTGCAGGCACTGTGGTATGGTACACTTTTAATCAGTATCCGGGAGGGAGGCAGAGGCAGGCAGATCTCTATGAGTTTGGGGCCAGCCTGGTCTACAGAGCTAGTTCCAGGACAGTCAGGGCTGTTACACAGAGAAACCCTGTCTCAAAAAACAAACAAACAAACAAAAGCACTGCCTGAATTAGCTGCCTAGAAACCTCTTAGTATATATTACTTTCCAGAATTTGCCCCTGGAATAAAGACGTGTACAAATTCCAGATATTGTCACTGCCAAAGCTGTTCATGAAAACTGGAAACAATTAAGAAGAAAAAAAATGGATATAAACGTCTAAGGACCAGAGATTAGCTAGATGGTATAGCCAACATACGTTGGAATACTACACAACCATAAAAACCGCAGTGCGGGAACTACATAAGAAGAGAGAGAAGTGGGTGGAGGCTGTGCGGGCACAATCATATCTTCATTGTTCACAGCATATTTATGCCGAATACTAAACCCAGACAAAAACACGAGGATGAGATGGGGCCAAACCAGGCCTTCACGTGGGCTTAGCAAGCACGCTGCCACCCCTTCACCTCCCACACTCTTTCTCTTGACTTGCCTATGGTAACATGTTTGGTTTTATTACGGGGAGAAAAGGGAGAGTGGCTAAAGGAGGGCCCAGGTTCCCTTCTCCCACCTGCTCCTCATCCCGAGTCCTACCCCAGGCCACACAGGAAGGCTTTCTTGTCTCCGGGTGCCCTCAGAGGCTTCTGTGGACCCAGCCAGCTCTGCCAAGTTCCCGATTCAATGGAAACTCTTACTGTCTCCATTGTCTTCTAATGACTGCACTTAATTATGTGTGGATTGGGTGTTATTTGGACAGAGCCTCTGGCCTGACTTTCTTCACCGGTGCTTTGTGCTAGAAGCCAAGACAGAAAGGTTTAGAGGAAGGACATGGGTGGGCCTTGAAGTTTGCATCTGAATAGCAGCCATTCTACTAGAAGAAAAGTTGGCCTTGGGCTAGCCAGGAGACCTGCCAACAAAGAAATGTGCTTGCTGCTGCTGCTGCTGCTGCTGCTGCTGCTGTTGCTGCTGCAGCTGCCTGGGATCTCGAGTGAGGCAAACAGCTTGCACCCTGGTGCTGGGCCTCAGTTTCACAAGCACACATCATCCATCCCTACTATGATGGAAACTTTTTAGTAAAAGTCTCACTTCGTAACCCAGGCTAACTCGGAACTCACATGGTGCTCCCTCAGCCTCCTGAGAGCTAGAAGTACAGGCATGTGCTACCACACAGGACAGACAGGCATTGTGACTATGTATTAGGGGATGAGCAAAGCTGGCGGCAAAGAGAGTCCCCTCCCCCGCCTCTCTCTCTCATGCATTTTGTTTTTCAAGACAGGGTTTCTCTGTGTAGCTCTGGCAGTCCCGAAACTCTCTCTATAGACCAGGCTGGACCTGAACTTTGCCTGCGCCTCCTGAGTGTCGGGATTAAGGGCATGCACTATCACTGCTTAGTACAAAGGCCCTCTTTCCAGGGACCGAAGATGCTGAGTGGGATGGACAACTGAGGCAGTCAGCAGTTAGACAAAGCAATGCAATACCAGAGGGTAACAGGGATAAGGGAAAAGATGGTGGGAAGTGAGAGGCAGTGGCAAAGGCCATAGGTCCATGTAGGGGTCCAGGGGTAGGCACTTGGAGCCAATGACAGTGGAACCAAGACCTGGCTGAACATCTGCTGGGACATACATGAGGTTTGAGTGTCCCTAGGGGTCTCAGGTGTCTTAGTCCTCAGAGTGACAGGTTGGGAGACAGTTCTTATGGTGTTATATACCCAAGTTCAGTTCTGAGCTGACCACAAACACACAGGCCACAGGCTAGGGGCCTCCTTATCCTAGCTCTCACTTCTTGATCAGCCATCAAAGAGGCACAGGAAACCAGGATGGGGGCCCAACATCGGCACACGTGTCTATTATTATAAAATATATGAATCCACATACATGAGGAGCCACAGATATGGGGCTTTACCACATGCATGGATTTTGAATTCTTATTCAAGGAAATGAGAATTTTTGTACCTTGTTTTTTCTTTTTGGGTTTGTGAGATAGGGTCTCATGCAGCCCAGGCTGGTCTCAAACTTCCTTCCTATGTAGCTGAGAATAACTATGAATTCCTGACTCTCAAATGCCAAGATTGGTGTGTACCACCATGCCCAGTTTTGCTTCTCTGGGTCAACCACACGTTTGCCCTGTCTTAGCTAACTCGCTTTAACTTCTGCAGGTTTCGGTTGTTTTTCTCAAACAGCAAGAAAGACTCACCCATCTCCTCTTGTGCCCCCTCAGAATTGCTCATGGGTCTTAACACAGTGACTGGGAAGCACACTGCGAGTCTCTGCGGGGAGTGGACGAGATGGGAGAGTCAGAGACGCGTGCTCATCTGGAAGGTTCACACCCAAAGCTTCATGCCTTCCCTTCTCACCTGCTCTCTTCTCCACACCACATCCCAAACATTGTGGAGCTGAGGCTGCATGGTGTGGGTGGCACTTTGTTGTTTGATGCACGCTGATGGTGACCTCACTCCCCACTCCCTCTGGAAGCTCGCCCACCAGAGTCACGGAGCCTTACTAGGTGGATTTCAGGCATTAGTGAGCAGGTTAAGGGGACCACTGGGAGAAGCATAAAGCCTCCAGATTTCAAAGTGGCAGGGAGTTGGATGTGTTGGGGAGAGCGTCAAATTACTCCTTCGAAGAACTGGGGCCTTGCTGAGCACCTCAGTTACCAGCTCCAGTGTGCCAGGTCTTGCCACTCTCCTGGCTTCATACTCTTGAGCTATTTGTAAAATGGAGTTATGAATGATTGCCACACAGGATGGACACATATGCAGATGTGCACACATGGGATATGCAGACACACAGGATGTGCATACATATAAGATGCACACGTGGCATTTGCCTAGTGAGGCTGAGGGGAAGGGATCCCTGTAGCTGGCACTGGACAGAGCCCGATCAATGACTCTAGATAATAGCTCACCAGCCTCCAGTCCACTGCCTTTGTTTGGCACCCTAGCTCCTTTGTCAGGGGATGGGGTGGGACGAGCCCTGGCCAATGACATCACCTGACAGAGGGGCAGAGAGATGACTCAGAATTAGTAAAGGCGCCTCTCTCAGAGCCTGATGACATGAGCTCCATTCCCAGGACTCACGTGGGAGAAAGGAGAGAGCCCCAACGTTTGCCCTGTGACCTTCACACATATGCAGTGTTCTCCCCACAATAATAAATAAAATATAAATGGCACGATAGGAAGTCCATGTCTAAGCAGAGTGAATTATTCTAACACGACTCTGCAGTCTCCTTCGTCCCACTATGGCAATGCTAGAGGAGGCTCTCCGTTGGCACAAGGGTGGGAATATCAGCCAAGACAGCTAGATTGCTGTCTTACTGACCAGAAGGCAACCATATGATGTGGCAGGAGGGAATACATCCATTATGGGACTCTTTGTTGCCATGACACAGTCTAGTCTATACTGCCTAATAAAACCCGAGGCTCAGTTTCCTCCTCTTTGAGAGAATAACACTGATTTTACATGGTTTGTGGTGATTTTAATAATGGCACATATATCATGTTCTTAGCTTGATGAGAATCTTTTTTTCCCCCGAGACAGGGTTTCTCTGTGTCGCCCTGGCTGTCCTGGAACTCACTCTATAGACCAGGCTGGCCTTGAACTCAGAAATCCATCTGCCTCTGCCTCCCAAATGCTGGGATTAAAGGTGTGTGCCACCACGCCCGGCTGCTTGATGAAAATCTTATTCTTCCCTTCTGTAGCAAAGGCAGGTAAGCCCACCTGACCAGACCTTCCCATAGGCCTCTGGGACATAGCAGGAGGTCAATAGTTCCTTGCTGAAGCAGACATACAATCCCCGTTATGCACAAGGCAGGGATTAGAGTTCTGTCTTTCCACACTTCCCGTTTGTCTCATATAACTCCTGCGGCAGTAATTTGAGGCTGGTGAGAGATGTGCTTCTGACAGCCACTGATGTCCGTTTTCCATTTGTAACAAGCTGTGACAACTCCACCTTCCCCACCTACCCCCACCCCTCATCAGCTGGACTGCTGGGGACCAGAGGGTGAGAGCCTTCCCACCCCATTCCTCATGGTCTGGCCACTGAGTGCCGAGAGGGCAAAAGAAACATTTGGGAGTGTCAGCATCCAGGGCTCCGGCATCTCACCTGGCCCCTGCCTGGACAGTAATAAAAATAAATGAAACTGAGCTGTGAGGGCCTTTGTGCTTTGTAAGTAGATTGGTAATGCTGGGAGAAAACCATTACTGTGAACTCTCATTAGGCAGCCTGGGTTTGTCTGAGATGAGCTCCAGTGGGGTTTTCTACCTAGCGATCCTGGTAGCTCACTGACAAAAGCAACGTCATGAAACTCAAAGAGAAAGTGAAGTTGTGAAGCAGCTCAGTGGCTCTAGCTGGTACCTGATGCTGGCGTGCAGACATCTAGGAGACAGGGGTGGGGGCCTGGGAGGGAACTGGGGGTGTAGACGTGGGGCAGTAGGAGTGGGGGAGGGGAGGGCAACATTTCAAGACCCAGCACAATGTAAAGCAAAACACACTCAGACTGACACAGACACACAGTGGTGAAGAAGGGCAGCAGCCACCAAGGCCTCAAAGACTCAAAGTGCAGCTCGGCTGTGCAGGGCTTGGTCCAGACCCACAAGGGCTGCCACTGGACAGGTAAGGAGCTCTCCCAGGCAGCTGGAGAAAGTAAGTTCTACGCCACACTCCTTATGAGAAACAGATGACTCTTTGCTCCTAGATGACGATGACATGACGAACGCCTCCAGAAACCCATCTCCGTCCCTCCTTTGTTCCAAAGCAAACACTTCCTTGGCTTCGGTTTCATGCCCAGCTGAACTCTGTGGGAGGGAAACTCCTGGAACCGAGCACCTGGATGGAAATAGCTGTCTGGCAGCCTCTGGGGCCAGCTGTGGCCATGGGATTGGGGACTGCTTTTATAATGACATCTGAATATCCACATAAGCATTCAGCCTACCATTGAGCAGCACCCCAGCTCCTGATAAGATTCTGAATCCTCGTCTAATTTATTCTAAAATTAGAGGGACAGACAGGTAGACAGACAAAGAGGAACAGAGACAAAGAGACAAAAACAAAGACAGACAGAGACAGAGAGTCAGACAAAAGACAGAGACAGACAGAGACAAACAGAGTCGGAGTGTAAGGGAGAGTTTATTTTGGCCTTTCCAGCAGTTCCTCAAGAGCAAAGCTAGGCAGCCACTTGCTCTCTGGTCCTGGCTGAGTCCTCAGGTCTTTGAATCAGTGGTCCTTCCCTTTTCTTTCCACACCCCAGCCTCAGCTCAAGAACAATCTCTCACTTTGACAGAGCAGGGGGAAATTTCAGATCAACAATAAACCCCACTGTGACTGATCTAGCCCTCTTCCATCTGTGCAGTTAGCGCCCCCCCCCCCCCCAGGGATCTGTACTTGGGATTGCATGTGGTTTATGTTTGAAGTAACCTTGTGTCATGGTTAATTTTACCTGTCAGCTGAACAGAGCTGTGGAGATAGCCAGCGACTTGGTGAAACACTATCATTGTTTGTCAGCGAGAGTATTTTGTTTGTTTGTTTGTTTGTTTGTTTGTTTGTTTTGGCCTAGTCTAACATTTGAATTGTTAGAGTAAATAAAACAGTCTGCGCTCCCCAATGTGAGAGGAACTGGTCTAGCTACTGAAGGCGGGCTGGAATGGAACAGGAAGGTTCGTCCTTCTATGGTAGAGAGGCTTCTTCCTGACTTTTCTGGGTTTCAGGTCTGCAAGTCTTTGGTCTGGGACCACACCATTGGCTCTCCCAGGTCTCAGCTTGCTGCCTGACTCATCCCATTGACCTTGAGACTTGCCACCTTCATGACTGAGCCTGTTCCTAATAAGAAGAGAGAGAGAGAGAGGAGGGATGGAGAGGGAGAGGGAGAGGGAGAGGGAGCGAGCTCTTGCAGGTGAAAGCGTATTTCCAGGTCAGAGCCACCAATGGCCCCACCATGGAGTCGCCCTGGAAAACATGCTGTCGAGTTTGCAGTCTCTTTGCACAGAAGGCCCCGCCCTCACCCCATCTCTGGCTCCGCCCTTTTGCATTCTCCAGGATCCCTGCCTGCCTGCAGGGTTATTTCCAAAACAAGTGAGGGATGGGCGATTCAGGGGGCCTGCGCATTTCCATCTGCTATGGCTCCCAGAAACAATTTGGAGAAGGAATGTGTGTCTTAGCAGGAACTGGGTTCCGCTGGGCTAGCATCTTGGTTTTTACCCGGAGGAAAGGAAGGACGGAGGAAGGGCAGAAAAACAGAAAGAAATGGCTAGCAGCTTTCAGCGACCAAGTCTAGATGAATAACTCCGGTGGAACAGCTTGTATTTGCAGGTAACCTATAAAGCCGGCACACTGAGTACAAAGGACCATCAACGTTAGCATGCCACATGCCACATGCCACTTACAAAATCATACATATCAACTGATTTCCATTCTCGGTATTTGAAAACAGTTCAACACACACCGTCAGCACTGCTCTTTCTTGTTCCAAGCATAGGAAGATGTAAGGCAGTGGGGAACTACTCAGGAGGGTGGGCATGGTGGGACTAGAGGGCCTTGGAGACCTGAACAACCACCTCTGCAAGGCCTCCCCTCAAGGCAGCTCTCTGAAAGACCATGAACCGGGTCCGAAGCTGTGCCAAGGTGAAGTTACTGGGCTCGTGGAGGCCTTTCCAGAACACACAAGAGGCCTTGAAAAATAAGGTGCGTGGGAGCCTGTCAGGTAGGCATGAGGTAACGTTCCCAGAGTGCTCCCGGCCTTTGATTAAAGGACCACTTATCCCCGAGTCATTTTCCTGCTTGTATTTGTATGTGCAACACCAGCTGTGACAATGGAGCCCACAAAGGCCAGCCTGTGGCTGCTGTTGTCTAATGTGCATGGAGAAGGCTGGAGGCGGACATGAGATGATGAAGTTTGCCTTTGGTCCAAACACGGGTTCAGCTGGCTGAGGTCTGCACAAAAGCCCAGATGGGTTAATGCAGAGTTAATGTCTTCTGGGCCCCAGCAAGAGTGGCAGCTCAAACTTAGTTTGAATAATGCAAGGAAAGGCTTGAAGTACTCCTCCCTCCCTCCCTCCCTCCCTCCCTCCCTCTCTTCCTTCCTTCCCTCCTCCCTCCCTTCCTTCCTTCCTACCTCCCTCCCTTTCTTCCTTTCTTCCTTTCTTCCTTTCTTCCTTCCTTCCTTCCCTCCCTCCTTCCTTCCTTCCTTCCTTCCTTCCCTCCCTCCTTCCTTCCTTCCTTCCTTCCTTCCTTCCTTCCTTCCTTCCTTCCAGATAGGGTCTCTAT
Source organism: Apodemus sylvaticus (assembly GCF_947179515.1). Classification (NCBI taxonomy): domain Eukaryota; kingdom Metazoa; phylum Chordata; class Mammalia; order Rodentia; family Muridae; genus Apodemus; species Apodemus sylvaticus. Next base: position 42,100,682 of record NC_067477.1, read on the forward strand.
GTTGCCCATTCTGCCCTGCAACTCATATACAGACCGACCTTGAACTTGGAATCCTTCTGTCTGACTCTTGAATGCTGGAATTACAGAAACAAGCGTGTCACCCTATCTTGTTTCAGCATCTTTTGTGAGAGGTGATATCCCAGTGTATAAGGGCCAGCCACAGGAAGTGGCCCTCAGTGCTAGGCAGAGCTCCTACCAGGGAAAGCAGTATGCCCAAGTGGAGGTGGGCCAGGTTCTGACCTCTGTGTGGCTCAGCCTCACAGGCCAGGGCTGTCCTTCTCCATCTGGAGTCCTCTCCAATCCCATTTCACCCTGCTCGGCCCTTAGAAAGAACTGCCCAGATTTACCCAGAAGCTGGAAATTTGGTCTTCCACTTGGAATATGTCTACTCCGCCTTGTCTGCAGCCTCTACACCCAACCAGAAGCTGGTACATGTCCCTGTCCCCAGCTGTGAGGGATAGAAAGTCTGGCCAGCATCCAGTTCTCGTCACACCAGTTGTGCTTTCAGAATGCTTGTTCCACTATCACATATGTCAGGCACAGGCTAGGATGTGCGGTTTGGGGTTAGACTTTGGTCACATCTTTCTGTGGCCTTGCCTCTTCAGAAAATGGACATTGATCACCATGCATCACACATGTGGCGAGTGCTCTGTGAAAGATGGCCTTCCAGCTGGATGGTGGTGGGGCCACACCTTTAATCCCTGCACTTGGGAAGCAGAGGCTTGCAGTGTTCTGAATTTGAGGCCAGCCTGATCTACAGAGAATCTCTGTGAGTTTGAAGCCAGTCTGGTCTACAGAGCGAGTTCCAGTATAGCCAGGGCTGTTACACAAAGAAGTGCCGTCTCAAAAAATAAAGAGGGGGAAAAAAAAAAGAAGGAAAGAGGAAGGGAGGGAGGGGGAAGGAGAGAGAGAAAAAGGAGAGAGAGAAAAAAAAGAGAGAGAGATGGCTATTCAAGATGGAAGCCAGGTCTTTAAGAAGATCCAAATCTCAGCATACAGCACTGAATGAAGGCTCAGGAATACAAGAAGGGAGAGCTAACATTCTACACCTCAGCATCTGTGCATTCACAGCATCCCTGCCTTCTCCTTAGAAGCCGGAGTTTTTGTGTGTGTAAAAATGGGATAATGTAAAGAGTACAGAAACCCTGGACCGTGGCTTGGTGGCTGGAGATGAGCAGAGAGAAGAAGAGGCAGGCAGGTGTTACTTCAGAGATGAGGTCAAGAAGAACAATGAAGCTTCCTCTTCATTGATTCCTCAGCTCCGAGAAGTCCGTACCCCGTCAGAAGGATACTTAACTGGTTACAGACAGCAGGGCGGCAGGCAGGAAGCAAGCGACATCAGAGGACCACTGGGGCATATTACTCTCCGGCTTCAGTCTGAAGTCATCCAAGAGACTGTGAGGCACAGCTTGGGACCCCTAGGCCTGCTCCTCAGCTGTAGTGCCCTGCTTGTCCTTTGAGTCTGCTGGCTGAATCATGTAGCCATGCTAACCAGCTGATGGTTACCTTACAAAGAGAAGGGTAGGTAAAACTTGAAAGCAAGGGCTAAGAAGACCGTAGGATAAACCAAGCGAGGTAGCACACATCTGGAATCCCATCTCTTAGGAGGTGGAGACTAGAGGGTCAGAGATCCAAAGTCATTCTCAAATACATACCAAGCTGAGGACAGCCTGGGTCATGAGAGAGAGAGAGAGAGAGAGAGAGAGAGAGAGAGAGAGAGAGAGAGAGAGAGAGAGAGAGAGATGCTGGAGAGATGAGATGGCTCAGCAATTAAGAGCACAGGCTACTAGGACTTCGGTTCAATTCTCAGCACAACCATCCTTAACTCTAACTCCAGGGGTTCTGATGTCCAGAATTTTTCTTAGTTTTTTTTTTTTTTTTTTTTTAACCTCGGTTCAAAAGTTGAAAAGTTGGCTGCTCTAGGCTGATCTTTACTGCTGGGATCTCAGGGGAAAGCAGCTTCTCGATCAGCTTTCATTCTGATTGGGTGTCATGATCATGGCTAAAATCAATTATTATGCCTGATTGGTCAGGTCTGGAAGGGGTGGAGTGAACCCTACCTGAAGCACAGGGGCGGTGCTTTCCCACAGGAATCTTGAGGCGCGGTTGCCAGGAGCAGGTAGCCTTTGCCGAGCAGCCGACGGAAGAACAGATCCTTATTGTCCCTGTGTTTTTATTGTGTTCTTCAGCGTATCCCGGTGCTGCTCCCCTCAAGCCACCTGGCTTCCTGGCTCTTTGTAGAACGTTTCTTCCTCTCATTCAGATCTTAAACACCACCCTTCAACAACACTTCCCTTCAACACTGTTTTAATCTTTTTCAAAATTAGCTGTTTTGTATGTGACTTGTCTGTGGTGTGTGAGCTTGGGTGTGTTTGTGTGTGACATATGCAGGCATGTGCACCAGAAGATACTGTGCGCCCTGCTTTACTGTTCTCCGCCTTATTCCTTTAAGACAGGGTCTCTCCCTGAACCTCGAGCTAGGTCTGGGAAATAGCCAGCTCCCATGAGCCTCCTGTCTCACCCCCCTCATCACTGGGGTGACAGGCACATACACCGTTATGACTGCTAAAGGGAAAAAAAAACTAAAGATTTTGTACTTAGCTTTATGTTTGTGCATACCAAAGAATATTTTAAAAATTGTGTGTGGGAGTTCATGCTTGTAATCCTAGCACCGAGCAAACTGAAGCAGGAGGACTGCTGTGAATTCGAGGCTAGTCTGAGTCACAGGCTTTTTACTTGGGAATTTGAACTCAGCCCCTCATGTCCGTGAAGCAAGTGCCCTTCAACACTGAGCCATCCTTCTAATAATATTTTAAAATATTATTTATTGATTTTTATTTTACGAGCATGGGTGGTTTATCTGCATATGTGTTGGATCCCTTGGACTGGAGTTGTAGACAGTGGTGAGCTGCCATGTGGGTACTGGGAATTGAATCCAGGTCCTCTGGAAGAACAGTCGGTGCTCTTAACTGCTGAGCCATCTCTCCAGCCCTGCGCCATCTCTCTAACCTGAACCTCACCTTGAAAACGCAAGTGCCCGCTCTCCCTTGCAATGTCTCTGATTCCCTTTCCTTTCTTGTTCCCCTTGAGACAAGGTCTTAATTATTTTTATCAGCCTCTCCCACTGAAATGTAAGCTCCATAGGGCAGAGACTTTTATCCATTCGGGTCCCTGCTATATCCTTTCTACCTAGTGCCCAACACATAGTAGGTCCTCTATAAGCAAAGGCTAAATAAGGGCTGTGCACAGCTACCCTGTGAAGCACCTGAGATAAAGGTGAGGCTCCTGCCATTACAGCCGAGGCTCTAAAACTTATGAATCACCTTGGCTGGAAAAAAACCCCAGTTGTTTTAAAGATTTATTTATTTATTTATTTTATGTATATGAGTACACTGTAGCTGTGCAGATGGTTGTGAGTCATCATGTGATTGCTGGGAATTAAGCTCTGGCCCAAAGATTTATTTATTATTATATGTAAGTACACTGTAGCTGTCCTCAGACACACTGAAAAAGGGTGTCAGATCTCATTATAGATGGTTGTGAGCCACCATGTGGTTGCTGGGATTTGAACTCAGGACCTTCGGAAGAGCAGTCAGTGCTCTTAGCCACTGAGCCATCTCTCCAGGCTCCAGTTGTTGTTTTAAACACTAATTGTTGAGTGTTAATAAGAAAACAGCAGAGGGGAGCGTCACACATTATAGTGTGTTCCCTCTATAGAGTGGAGGTTAGAAGGCACCCTGATGCAGTTCAGACTGAGAAAGAGGCAGGAGGCTGGAGTCACCGCCTAGCTGCTGGGAAGACAGACATCCCAGGCAGGAAGGAAACACCTGGCCCAGCTCAGTCAGGTCTGAATCACACTGAAGCAGTCATTTAGTTTCAGCAAACAGCAGCAGTCACTTTTAAATTAGTGGCTCATTTGAACTTTACTGGTTTTATAGCTTCTTTGAAATAGAATCTGTTTTGCTTTTATTGTCAATGCTAAAGGAAAAAAAAAAAACAAAACCCTACAAAGTCTGTATCTAGTTTTACGTTTGTGTATGTGGAAATAATATTCTAAAAATTGAGTGTGATAGCTCATATAATCCCAGGGGATGGGGAAACTGAAGCAGGAGGATTGCTGTGAGTTTGAGACTACTGAGCCATTAGCTGCAGGATGGAGCCTTGTTTCAAAAAAAAAGAAAGAAAGAAAGAAAAGGAAAAAGAAAGAAAGGAAGGGAGGGAGGGAGAGGAGGATGAAAAGAGAAGGGAAAGGAAAGAGAAAAAGAAAAGGGAAAAGAAAAAGAAAAAATAGAAGAAGAGCAGCAAGAGGTGGGTGGGGGAGTGAGAACAATAACCAAGTGCTGCGACATATGCATGACGGTTACAGTGACAACACGTCACTTTGTAAGCTAACAAAAGTAACTAATTCAAACATTGTAACAGAAACTAATAGGTATGTGAGCATTTGTATCCTTTACAAAGAAACTTACTACTCAAGATGGACAAACAAACATCTTGTTAAACCTTTGTCTCTGACACCGGAGGGGGAGTCTGAGAAGGATTTCAAGAGAAGGCCCAGGAACTCAAAGATCACTTGGCCAGTCCAGCGGCTCCTGTGGCTTCCCAGTAAAGGCTGGGTTTACTTAGCTGAACTCAACGTTCAATTCCTGACCTTATCCTGCCTCCCACCTAGGGAGAGTTGACCCCTCCCCCCCAAGCTATCTCATCAACTCCAGGAAGTGACCTGGCCGGCCTCTAAGGTTGAGGGCAAGTGCTCCTTCCCTCTGCCTCCCCCCCCCCCCCCCCCCAGCCCCAGGAATCTGCCTGCCGACACCCAGGTTGGGGGGATTACTCACCAGGAATTCCCAGCTGTACTTTGGGTGTTTGCCTGCTGATATTTGCTGGGAACTAGAGATATCTGGGAGGTCTTCCCAGCTTTTCTTAGCCGGCTGGGGCAGAGCAGCTGTCAAGTACAGCTATCTTTGTTCTCAGAGCTGACCCCAGAATTGCTGCTGGACCTAGAGATTAGCCTAGGGTCCTTTCCTGCCTTTAGCCCAGGAAGTTGAGAGAGAGATAGAAGTTTGCTCACTGAGGAAAAGAGGGTACCAGAAAGCCAGTTGCTCTGTCCTGAGACCAGGGAGGGAGCTGGGCACAGTGTGGGAAGCAAAGAAACTCTTTTGCCAGCTGCTGGCCAGTCTTAGAGATCCTGTAAGGGCAATCTGCCCACTGTCCCACACACCCTGCAGTCTGTGGTGGGAGGGGAGGAATGGCCCTCAGGAAACAGTTCCAGTCAAGCAGAAGATGAAGTCTGGGAGAGGCTGGCTAGGCTGCTCAAGGGACACAGCCCACTCGAATGTCTCCAGCCTAACTTTCCCCAAAGGCTCAAGGACTTATGAATTGCTCGCATAGACCACGACAAAGGAATGGCTTCTGGCTGATAGGAAAACCGAGGCAGAGGGTTGGGATTTTACTATGGCCGTATTTTCTACAGCAAATAACTCACAGAAACACTGGAGGTGGAAAATGTGGACAAAGGGCTCAAATAGAACAGAGAACAGGGTTAGAGAGATGGCTCAGAGGTTAAGAGCACTGACTGCTCTTCCAAAGGTCCTGAGTTCAAATCCCAGCAACCACATGTTGGCTCACAACCATTCATAATGAGATCTGATGCTCTCTTCTGTCATGTTTGAAGATAGCTACAGTGTACTTACATATAACAATAAATCTTAAAAACAAAACAAAACAAAAAAAAGAACAGAGAACAATTTGTGAGCTCAGAGAGGTGTGCTGTGAGTTTCAGAGAACGTGAGGTCTATCGGGTCTGTGGACCAAGCTAGTTTCAACCTTTTGGACCTAGAAACCCAAGCAATCATAGTGTGGTTCACTTTCTGTCACCATGATAAACACCATTATCAAAATATAACTTATGGAAGAAGGGGAGACATAATTTTTCCTAGCTCCTCCTAGCCTTTTATGGCTTGAAGTTGAATATCCTTTATTCAAAGTGTTTAGGACTACAGAGTGTTTTGGATTTCAGGGTCCCCACCCTTCATTTGGGAGTACTTATGGATACATAATGTGGTATCTCAGGAATGGAGTCAAAGTCTTAATACAAAATTAATTTCTGTGGCAAATACACAGCCTAAAGGTAATTTTACACCATATTTTTAGTACATTTGCATGTTGACTGCAAACTATCATGTGAGGGGAGGTGTGGAATTTTCCCACTTGTGGTGTTATGCTTATGTGGTAAAAGTTTCAATTCAGGGAACATTTCACATTTTGAATTTCACTGGCCATGGTGATGCATGCTTGGAATCCCTGGAGACGGAAGCATATGAGGTGCTTGAGAGGTGGCTCAGAGGCTAAGCACACTGGCTGTTCTTCTAGAGGACCTGGGTTCAATTATCAGCACCCACATGGCAGCTCACAGTCATCTGTAGCTGCAGTCCCTAGAGAGATCTGACATCTTCTTCTGCTTCCTCAGACACCAGGCACACATGCGGTGCACTGAATTACGTGCAGACACAATAAATACCAATACCTGTAAATAAATATATAGTTTTTTAATTCCAGCACTTGGGAGGTGAAGGCAAGAAGACAAGAGTTCAAGGTCATGTTTTGCTAAGGAGAGTTCAAGGCCAGTCTGGGTTGTGTGAGACCATGTCACAAAAATTAAAGATGGGGGTGGGGGATGGGGAGTGGGTGGGGCTGGAGAGATAGCTCAGTGGTTAAGCAGGACCTCTTTCAGAGGTCCTCAGTTCAATTCCCAGCAGCCACATGGTGGCTCACAACCATCTGTAATGGGATCTGATGCCCTCTTCTAGTGTTTTTGAAGATAGTGATAGTGTACTCATATGAAATAAATATATAAATCTTAAAAAAAAAAAAAAACAAACAATCAAACATAGTGTGGGAGTTCAGATTAAGGGTTATATTCATTCTGTGTTCAAATGACTAATGTGCCTCTGTGTTCTTAGGAAATGTCCAAAGGAACCCATTACCCTGTCCCTGTGAAGGAAGAGAACCCAGGATACAAAGAAGGAAATCCCCAGTTGGCGTACTAGGATGCCGCGCAGTGGTTTTAGTTTCTAGTATCTTATAGATCCTACTTGTCTGTGTTTCCCTTTAAGGCTCTTCAGGGCCCATACCTCACAGTAGGGCAAGGAGAATGAGTGACTGTTTAGGTCAGTGGAAGAGTCCTTGCCTAACAGGCAATGAAGGCTCAGGTTCAACCTTCAGCAGAAAGGGAAAGAAATACAAGTCCAGTTCATTTCCTCTCAGATTGTGCTCGTCTCTAACTAGCTGTTGCATGGCCAGAGTCTACAGGAGGAAGCCCCAGGTCTGAGCCCAGCTTGGGTATTTGCTCTTTCGAAGCCTTCCAGAATGCTGCCTGGTATGGAGTGGATGTGTGCTATGCATTCCCAGAATTCTCAGGCATCTCTGTGCCCCCTTCTTTCCCAGGGAGGTTTGTTCCTCTACCTAGAGTAAGTCTGACTCAACAACAGGATACCTGTGGCTCCTAGTGACTCACAGAAGCAGCTGCTCTGAACATGCCTGATGGAGGAGGCTGCGGCAAAGTAGGAGGTGATGGCCTCTCTCTTGAGCAGCTCCTCAGTAAAGGCTGACCTGGCGGAGAAGTTTCAGGGTTCTCTTCTTTGACACCGCCTGAGCAAATGTCTTGGGTTTCAGCCCCCCACCCTCTAGTGTGTGTAATGGCAAAAACTCTTCCCACGGCCTCTGCTCCTTTGTTTTTGCAGCCAGAGAAATCCAAAGGACGCAGAAGGGAGTAACAGCTGGGCCTCCAGGAGGAGTCAGAGTGTTTCCTAGTTGACTCTTCCCCTTTGCCCTTCATTCATCATCTTGCCTCCATTTTCTCTGCACACATAACTCCAGGGAGTGATAGGAATTGAACCCAGGGCTCCAAGCACACTCTGCATGCCTCCACCACTGAGCTACACCTTCAGCCCAGGACTCTGTTTTGACTTGTTTGGTCTGTGTCTTCTTATGTTACCCAGGCTCATCTCAAACTCAGTCTTAAGCGATCCTCTGGTCTCTGGCTACACCTTAGTGGCACTTTGGGTATGAGCCACCAGGACTAGCGAGAGAGCGATTCCTTTTAAACTTTCATTTGAAATGTCAGCTGATGCAGAGGGTATAAGACTTTTATCCCAGCACCCAGGAGGTACAGGTATGTGGATTTTTGTGAATTCAAGGTCAGCCTGGTCTACATAATAAGTTCTAGGCTGGCCGGGGTTGAACTCTTGTCTTAAAAGAAAAAAAGAAAGAAAGAAAAAGAACAAAAATAAATCAAAATCAAGTGAGATGTCATTCAAAATAGACTTTATTTATTCAGCTGGCTCATTTCTACTAAAGCAAAACAAAAAACTTTCTACTCAGAGACAAACAACCATCCGCTGAATGGTCACCAAACACAGACTGTTTTAAGAGACACAGGGTCATGTCTACCTTGCTGGCCTGCCCCATGTCTTATTTTTTTCTTTGTTGAGTTTTGCTTCTTTATTTGAGATAACAAGTTATCTGAAAGTCAAGCCTTGGACTCAAGATCCCCTGTCTCTGTCTCCCAAGTGCCGGGATTAGAGATTCGTGTCATTATAGTCAGCCTCTTCACTGTGTGTGTGTGTGTGTGTGCATGTGTATACTCATGTGTATGTATATGTATGCTATGTGTGCATGTTTGTGTCTCATGTACATATGTGTGTGTACTCATGTGTATATACGGGTGTGCTGTGTGTGTATGTGTGTGCATGTGTGTGTGTATGTGTATACTTATGTGTATGTATATATGTGTTTTTATATACTCATGTGTATGTGTGTGTGTGCTGTGTGTGTGCATGTTTTTGCATGCATGTACACGTGTGTGTACTCATGTGTATATACAAGTGTGCTGTGTGTGTATGCGTGTGTGTATGCGTGTGTGTGCATGTGTGTGTGTGTGTATACTCATGTGTATGTATATATGTGTTTTTGTATACTCATGGGTATGTGTGTGTGTGTGCTGTGTGTGCATGTTTTGCATGCATGTACATGTGTGTGTACTCATGTGTATATATGAGTGTGCTGCGTGTGTGTGTGTGTGTGTGTGTGTGTGCATGTGTGTGTATACTCATGTGTATATATATGTGTGTTTTTGTATACTCATGTGTATGTGTGTGTGTGCTGTGTGTGCATGTTTTTGCATGCATGTACATGTATGTGTGTACTCATGTGTATATATGAGTGTGCTGTGTGTGTGTGTGTGTGTGTGCAGGTTGGTGTCAGGGGTTTTCCTCAGTCACTCTACCTCTTACTTCAAGGTCATTTACTGAGCCTGCAGTCTGATGATCCTGTTAGACTAGCTGGTCTGCGAGTACCTGGAATCCCCCCGTTTCTGTCTCTCCAGTGCTGGGATGACTGGGACATGTTACCACCATGCCTGGCTTTTAGGAATGTGCGGAGGTTCAAGTCCTCCTGCTCACACATCAAGCATTTGTTGAAAGAAACATCTCCCCAGAACCCCTTTCTTCATTCTTCACTTCTAGCACAGTGACAGGCACAGATACATTCCTGGTGAGTGCATGAATGAAGGAAGGAAGGAATGAGTGACATGTGGGGAATTAGTGAAATATGCATGGCAAATAGAGAATGAATTACTACTGGACTCTATGGTGGCAGGGATAGGTGTTATTTATTCATTTGGATGATCAATAGCACATAAAAAGTCTTACCCAAAGACTGCTCGCCCACCATACTGTTTTTTTTTTTAAACAATACCAGGTGGTAGGAGGAAGGATATGAAGCAACTGAAATCCTCACCTCCTGCTGCCAGAGAGTAAGTTGCTACAGCCAATTTGAAGAACTGTTTGACAATATTTACTAAAAGAAGCATATGCCAACCTTGTGACCTAGCCGTTACACTTGGAGGTATACATTCAAAAGAAATGGATGCTTCTGTGCATCAAAAACACACAAAAATAGTCATTGTGAACTGGGCGGTAGTGGCACAGGCCTGTAATCCCAGCACTTGGGAGGCAGAGGCAGGTGGATTTCTGAGTTCGAGGCCAGCATGGGGTCTATAGAGTGAGTTCCAGGACAGCCAGGGCTATACAGAGAAACCCTGTCAAAAAAAAAAAAATTAAAAAAAAATGCTCATCGTGGCTTTCTTCATGGTAGCTACAACCAGCAAGCAGTGAGGATGACAGTGGTCAGTTACTCAGGACATACTTGTGTAATGAAAACACACACACACACACACACACACACACACACAGAGCTATGACACAGGGCTGGGGATATAACTCCTTTGATAGAATGTGGCCTAGCATTTACAAGACTCTCATTTTAATTCCCAGTAGTGCATATACTGGGCATGGTGGGAAAAAAAAAGAAGTTTAGGGTCATCTTTAGCTACATAGGAAATTAAGAGGCAGCCTGGGCTACATGAGACACTGCCACAAAAACAAGAAGAAAACAAAATAAAGCTGGGCATGGTAGCCCATGCTTTTAATCTTGGAGACAGAAGAAGGCTGATCCCTTTGAGTTCAAGGCCAGCCTGATTTACATAGTGAACTACAATTGGAAGAAGAGGAGGAGGAGGGGAAGGGGAAGAGGAGGAGGAAGAGGAAGATGAGGAAGAAAAAGAAGAAGAAGAAAAGAAGAAGAAGAAAGAGGAAGAGGAAGAAAAGGATGAAGAAGAAAAGGAGGAGGAAGAGGAGGAGGAAGAGGAAGATGAGGAAGAAGAAGAAGAAAGTGGAAGAGGAAGAGGAAGAAAAGGATGAAGAAGAAAAGGAGGAGGAAGAGGAGGAGGAAGAAGAAGAAGAAGAAGAAGAAGAAGAAGAAGAAGAAGAAGAAGAAGAAGAAGAAGAAGAAGAAGAAGAAGAAGAAGAAGAAGAAGAAGAAGAAGAAGAAATAAGGTAAGAACAGCTTCTGGGTATGAACCAGACCGGGTCTTTGTATCTTCATTTGACTGACAGAACTCAGAGTACTGATTGGTCAGAACTCTTGATTAACATACTTAATCATGAGTTATGCTCTGATTAAAAGTGACTATTACAAACCTGCAAGCACCTTAAACTTTGTTTTTGAAAAATGCAACAATTTTAGTAACTATGTTTCCTTTATAGCAAGTGGCATTACTCTGGGATTAATGTCACCAGAGGGACAAACAACTGTGAGAAGGTATGTTCATTAGCTCTGGCCCACCTCTCAGGGTTTCCTCTCCTGCCATCAGTTATGGCTTCCACCCACTTGCCGCCCCGCCCCCACATGCTCCGGTCATCCTCTCACATCATTACTTCCTTCTTCTCAAAACATTCAGGTCTTTCTTCTTGGTACTAAGCCATTCTTAAGCTGGTGTCCTTGAACACACATGGTCCTGTCCCAGGAGCTCCGTATGGCCTCTCAATGCCCACTTCCTCACGTTGTCAGTCCTCTCCTCCAAATTGAATCCATCTTTCAGACTACCAATAACTTAAGTGTCTGTTTTAAAGAAACCTTCCTTCGACTGCAGCTCTTCTCCATTGCCAGGATTCTCTTCTGTGTTCATGACACTTATTCACCACCTAGTGAAGTCATTTCTTTTTCTTTTTTGTTTTTTTTTTCCAGGTTGCCCTGGTTGTCCTGGAACTTGCTCTATAGACTAAGCTGGCATCAAAGTCAGAGATCTGCCCGCCTCTGCCTCCCTCTTAGGAGTTCTTTAACTCACAGCTGTGGCCACTCCACCGAAAGCCTAGACAAAAGAGTTTTCAGCTGTGAGGTCCAGAGATCATTGCTTTAAGCACTGCTCCCAGACACTTCTGGTATCCGATGTGGCCCATTCCCTCACCTTGAAAACCTATCACCCTCTACTCCCGTGGTACAGAGAAGCTCCAAGCTCTCTCCTCCTTTGCTAGCAGCTTTTTCTCGTTCTCTTTCATGAGTGATTGCCCTTTACTTTCTCATTCTTTCCCTCCCTTTCTTCCTCCCATCCTCTCTGCTCTCCTTCCTTCCTTCCTTCTGTGCAGGAATCAAACCCAGATCCCAATTGTACTGGATGATTTTGGGTCAACTTGACACAAGTTGGAGTTATCACAGAGAAAGGAGCTTCAGGCAAGGAAATGCCTCTATGGGTTCCAGCTGTAAGGCATTTTCTCAGTTAGTGATTAAGGGCCCATTGTGGGTGGGGCCATCCCTGGGCTGGTAGTCTTGGGTTCTATAAGAAAGCAAGCTGAGCAAGCCAAGGGAAACAAGCCAGTAAGAAACATCCCTCCATGGCCTCTGTATCAGCTTCTGCTCCCTGACCTGCTTGAGTTCCAGTCCTGACTTCTTTTAGTGATGAACAGCAACATGGAAGTAAAAGCTGAATAAACCCTCCCCCCCTCCAACTTGATTCTTGGTCATGATGTTTGTGCAGGAATAGAAACCCTGACTAAGCACCAGTCTGTGCGAAGCAGGTGCTCTAGCACTCGGCTAAGGATCGGCCTTTGACCTCTTCTCAGGCACACTGGTGTCTGTTGTTGCTGCTCTCATGACAGGTGTCCTACACAGACAATTCTCACATCTGTTTCCTCTGAGGTCAGATACGAAGCCAGACTGCTTTCTAGACAACCAAAGCCAGACATTTGAAGGGCACCTCAAGTGTGTTCAAACTCAATCCACAGTCCTGCACCTAAACCTTTTTATCCCAGCTCATGTGGTCAAACTTCCCTCACTCACCAAATTTCCCAAACTACAAATCCTTGTCAGTTCTCAGCCTCAGCATTAGTGATATTTGGATTCAGAAAATTCACTGTTGTGAGGAGGCTGTTGTGGCTAATGCAGGATTCACATAGCATCCTGGCTGCTATCAACTAGAAGTCAATAATGACTCTGCTTCGAACTTACCGAGATCTGCCTGCCTCTTCCTCCTGAGTGCTGGGATTAAAGACATGCATTACCACAGCTTGGCTTTCTAAAGTGATTCTTGACACTGACATATCCTCTAGTAAGGACAGGGATTAAAATCTACTAGGATTGAAAAGTCACTAGATTAAAGGCATGCATTTAGGTATCATCGTGCAACTTGCACAAGTTTCTATTTCTCCAGGCTCTGTTTATTTTCTGTTAGATGGAATTTAAATATTTGTTACAGGTAAACCTCGTGGTCTGTTCCATAGTGGACCATGAAAAACTTGCTTTCTCTCTTTATATCCAATTAAACTCCTGTTCACTGCCCAGGATCGCCTCTGTTCACATCTCTCCTGTTGCGGCCTGGTTTCGACAACAGGTCCTTTTGGTTTGCAGCCAGCTGTTTCCCTCTGGCTTCACAGGGCACACTAGGCCTTCCCATTGGCCCTGTTTCCTTTCCCCATCCCTGTTCTGGTCTAGCTACCTTGAGACATCCAGCTGTATGTATGGAGTCTCCTGCTCCTGTGTGTTGACTTCCTTGGTCCCTCTGCCTGGAATAAGCTTCCAAGTTCATCTGACTCTCATTCCCTCCCTAAAGCTCACTCAGGTTCTACCTGGAGCCTTGCTCCCCACAGGGCTTAGTGTTCTCTCTCCCAGGTTCTGTAGAACCACATCAGATCTCCCCGTGTTTCTCTCTCATTTGGGCATATCTTTGTTTCCAAGTCTGTCTCTGATATACTTGTGAGGAAAAATTGTGGATTTTTCATCATTATTATATACACAGGACATCTAGCATGTTCTCTGACACGCAGGTCTTCGGAAAATATTTAAAGAGTGAATGAACAGATATAGCACCATTATTGATCTCCCTGTTAGGTTTAGAGCCATAGTTTAGAAGTGCTTATAAAATAGTTCATAGATCTGCTGTCTCTATCCCAGAAATAGTTGTTTCCTTGGCCAAGAGCTTAGAGAAGACACAGTGCTGATGGTAACACTGGCATGAACGTGCGTGGCTGACTCATGACTGGAGGAGATGTTTACACCCCCATCACTGTGTCCTCTGCCAACCAGAGGTGCTTTTCCCCCACTCTAACCATTGTGGGCTTTAACTACTCTAATTCAGAACTCTTCCTGTCAGTAAACATCTAACAAGTTGTTAGACTACACTAGCCTCTGGATTAAACAGCCATTCTACAAATACAATTGGCTTTAGAATCTTGGATTGAACTAGCCAGAGAGTAAAATTCCAAGGGTTGGGGATTGAGAGACCTCATGGCCTCTGCATCAGCTCTTACTTCCTGCCCTGCTTGACTTCCAGTCCTGACTTCCTTTGGTGATCAACAGCAATGTGGAAAGTAAAAGCTGAAATAAACCCTTTCCTCTTGCTTCTTGGTCATGATCTTTGTGCAGGAATAGAAACCCCGATTAAGACACCAATATAGCCGGGCGGTAGTGGCGCATGCCTGTAATCCCAGCACTCTGGGAGGCAGAGGCAGGCGGATTTCTGAGTTCGAGGCCAGCCTGGTCTACAGAGTGAGTTCCAGGACAGCCAGGGCTACACAGAGAAACCCTGTCTCGGAAAAACCAAAAATCCAAAAAAAAAAAAAAGAAAAAAAAAAGACACCAATATATGTGAAGCAGGTGCTCTATCCCTAACCCTAACATGACATTTCTTTTCCTTTTAGGTTTTTTCTTTTTCTTTTTGGCTGCATGCACATCTGTGTGACGGTATTAGAAGCCCTGGAACTGAAGTTAAAGATAGGCCTGAGCTGCCATGTAGGTGCTGGGAATTGAACTCAGGTCCTCTCCTCTGAAAGAGCAGTTACTGTTCTTAAACGCTGATCTATCTTTCCAGCACCATGTTACATGGCATTTCTATTCGGGAATGATTTGATGATTTGAAGTGTACAGTGGATGTAGGTTACATATCAATCAATCTTGTGCTGTTCGTATCTGCAGTGGTTCTGAAATCAGTCCCGAGTATTAAGGGATGACTGTATAAATTAAACTCCACTGGTACACAGAAGGATGTATTTGCTGTCCACATCAGAATGCAAAACCAACTGCAGGTTTCCTTGTTACTGATTTTCATACTCAGCATCCCTCAAAAGACCACCAGGAATCCGGGCCGCTTCTTCCCAGGATGCAACAGTGCTGGACCAACACATTCCCACCCTCCTTTACTGAGCCCAGGGAGTGCTGCCAGGCACCAAGCACTTTAGTTAGTCTTGCGCTGTTTCTTCTTCCTCCTCATCCAAGGATAAAAAAGTTTTGTCAGGCACAAGGTTACACACAAAATGGGCCTGTAGGGTCTCTTGTTCAGCTCTGCTCTTTGAGTCTCAGTTTCCCCCATCTGTTAGGTGTATGATACAGGCAGACCATTTTAGGGCTCTTCCTAGTTTCAAGAAAGTGTAGGTGGGGAAGCTGTAAAAGTGGGGAAGGAGGAAACTAGTCTCCAGAAGGTAGCTTCAGTTGTGTTAGTCCACCAGGGCATACCTGCCAGGGAACCTGGGTAGCCGGGAGCCTAGCTGCCGCACAGAAGTCCGCAGCGAGCCAGTGCACAGAACCCCAGGGAAGTACCCAAAGATCATTGGCAAGGCGGGAAACTCAGTGGGCTGAGAAATTTCAGCTAGCCACAAGTCAGGCTCCAGAAGGACAAGGATCAGCTTGGTCCCGAGGGGCGGGGCGGGAGCAGTGGTGGAATCAGGAAATTCCTTTTTACTGTGGGCCCTCCCTACTCCTTTCCAGGGTAACAGTTTGTCCCAACCTAGTTTCCCCCAAGAAAGAGAAAACGAAATATGCCTTGGGTTTCCCCGCCCCCTGCTGGGGTTTGTAGCTTGCGTGAGACCTCAAGAACACCGGCGCGCCTGAGTTCTGGGCCTTCCCGCCGGCAGGGAACGGGACCAATCCTCAGCGACTCCTCGGGCTCCCGAGCACGGTGCCATTTGGTCCCCGAGCTCTGGGAGGCGTCCCCAAGCACCACTCCGGTTCAGCTTAAGGTGGCGTCACGTGAGCTGCGGGGGAGTGGGAATCCAGGGAGTGGGCGGTGGCGTGCACGCCCGGAGGGGGCCGCCCAGTCCACCTATTTGCACAGAGACCCGCCTGACGGATGCCAGGAATTCCCAATGAGAGGCGCTGGGGGGAAGTTTGGGCAACTCGGCCTGGCCAATAGAGAACCTCGGGAGGGCTCTGCCCCTTCTCCCCGCCCCCGCCCGCCTCTGCTCCCGCAGCGCGAGTGTTCACAGAGCGCAGTGTGCGTGGAGATTAGGTCGGAGCGCGCGTCTCAGGGAGGCAGTCCGCGAGCTCCAGCCGCCTTCGTCAGCAGCAGCCTCGGCGAGCAGAGCCGCGGCGGAAGCGGGCGCAGGGGAGCGAGCCCGGCCCCGCCACCTCAGCCCAGCCCAGCCCAGCCCAGCCCAGCCCAGCCCAGCCCAGCCCAGCCCTGCCGACTCCCTCCCCACACCCGGGCAGCAGCCACCGTCGCCAGGAGGAGAAGGTGGAGGGAGAAATCCAGCCGCTAGCACGCACGCACCATCATGGACCATTATGATTCCCAGCAGACCAACGACTACATGCAGCCTGAAGAGGACTGGGACCGGGACCTGCTCCTGGATCCGGCCTGGGAGAAGCAGCAGAGGAAGGTTAGCAGCCACCCCCCACCCACTACAGCCCCGAACCCTGATCCGCTCTGCCCGCTGCACTCCTGGGCTCCCGGTTGGAAACCAGTTCCCGGCGCGCAAGAGCGGAGGCGGGGACATCGCGGCCACGGCGAGGTTGGGTATTGGGTTACAGGCACCGGGCGGGAGAGCGGAGCACCCCTGCTCTGGAGCCCGCGAACAGCTAGCCGCGGCGCGGAGAGGTGGCGCCGCCGGCAGGCAGATAGCCTCGGAGCGGGTGGTCTGGGCCACCCCGGTGCTGCTGAAACCGTCTACCCGTGGGCAAGGCGCGGGGGCGATGCTCCAGAGGCTGGGGCTGAGACTTAGGTTTCATGGCTGCTTACTTGGGATCGATTTTCCCCTTCTCTTTTTCCTGGCGCCTCCATATGGCGTGCGGTGGCAGCACGCTTCCTGGGCCGCCCCTGGGGCTCTGTACCATAGAGGCAAGCTACCCCGGTCTCTGCACTCCGAGCTGGGTCCGCAGACTATAGACAGAGCCGGTGTCGAAGGGTTTGGCGACCTCCTCGGGATCTACCTGGAAGTGGACGTGCCGGAGTGCGGCTGGAGCTGAGGGGGTCGTTCGCGGGCTCCCCAGGGCCTTGTGGGGGCGGGATCAGGACGGTGAACGGTTTTATTGCTTAACTCAGTGAACTGGTGGCTGCAAGCCTTGCATCTGCGTTCTGCCCTGTTCTTTGGCTGGCGAAACGCGAGTTTGAGTAGCTTGGCTCTAGTTGGGCTCCTGGAGGAGAGACAGTCTAGGAGATATTTGGGGTTGTTCTTCGAGGATCCCTGCTTAGCCACGGCCCTGTATCCTAGTCGCCATCGGCGAGGTTCAGGATATGCTGCCCGGTCTGAGCTGGGAAATTGGCGATGGGTCCTGAGCGTAATGGCTAGTGGCAGGAAGAGGTCAGAAACCACTCTTGGTTGGGGAAGGGGAGGCATTAACCCTACCATGGCTTCCTGAGCAGAGAGTGCTTTTCTCAGGCGGCCACATACCCTGACCCCCCAACCCCCAGTTCCCGGCCAGTCCCTCCCCATTTTATACCCCCCCACACACACTTCGTGATCTGGGAATGGGGGTGGGGGTTACAGGATGGCGCGTCCCTCTGGATAGTGCGGTTAGGGCTGGGCTTGAGGGAGAATGCTCATGTCCAAAAATGGTAACATTCATTCCCTTTTTTAAACTTAAAAGGGGGGGGAGTTTAGTGAGCCGGCTGAAGTTTTTTTTTCTCAGCTAAAGGCATCCTGTATTAGCTCACTCAGGAATCCTAAGCCCCGAAACGGTGCCCTTTTACTCATTTCATCAGACTAGCAGAGGTGATTTAAAACACACCACAATGCGCTTCCTTAAACTGGCGACCTGGGGCCCTGCCCCTGTCTCTTACTGCCACAGCAACTTAAGAGCGTCCCTTGGCTTTGAACTGACTTCTTTGTAATGTATTGGTAGCTTACAGACACCGCCCTCTTCCTGTCAGCCCCTCCCCCTCTTCTGGGAGGACTGAGGGCTGAGGGTCTTTCCCCCTTCTTCACTGCCGAGTTTATTTCCTGGGACTGTTGGTGGAACAGAAAACTGAGTGAGCAGTTTGGAGATTCCCAGGGAGGATGAGAGATCTCCCTCCTTCCCCTATTTCTTTATATAAAAACAAATGTTTCTTAAAGTGACTTTTTTTTTTTAAGTGTGCATTGATGTTTTGCCTGCATGTATGTCCCTATGAGGGTGTCAGATCTCCTGGAACTGGAGTTACAGGCAGTTATGAATTGCCACGTGGGTGTTGAGAATTGAACCTGGGTCCTCAGAAAGAGCAGCCGATGCTCTTAACTGATGAGCCATCTTTCCAGACGTTAAAAAAAAAAGAAAAAAGAAAAAAATCTTTCTTTTAAGATTTTAAGTTGGCTAGGAGGGGTGGGATCAGAATGGTGAAAATCTTGGGATCTTCCATGGAGAATAGAAGTCCCTTCCAGGAGTCTACCTTTGTGCTGGAAGAGACAGGAGTGATGGAGCTGTTGAAGGGCCAGGCCTGTGTCCAGATCCTGAGCCTTGGGCCGATATGCACACTTATATTAAAGAATGAATGGCTGGACAAACATGTTCAATAGAGTTGTAGAGAAAATGATAGCTTCCCAGAACACTGACCTGGGTAAGAACAGACATCGGGGGAATTTGGTCATCTCCAGGCATATGCAACATATGTAGGCTGATGTTGGCTAATGTGGGCAACATGGTAACCGTTTTATCTTGGAGATGCCAGCAGCCTGTGAGCTAGACACATGTGAGGATGAGTACACCAGTTAAGAGAGAAGTAGCTTGATCTGAGGGCCCGTGTACGGCGCACTGGAAGCAGCTGGTGGAAGGATGGAGAACTACTAAGTCTGGCATCCCAAGGCAGTGGGGTTTGCAATCAGGGAATCCACATTTGCTTAGGTTAATAGTGGGAGTCTGGCAGAAGGCTCTCTGCTTTTGTCTGGAATGCCTGGTCTAACTAAGGTTGCGGCCCTGGCTGTTCATTCTCTATTGCCTTCTGTGAGCCTAAGTTTCCTCACCTGCAGAATTTTAGCCCCGTGTAGTGTTAGCAGAATAATAGGGGCATTTTTTTTTTAAAAGCTTAAAGGAGCATCATGTAGGGTTTGCTATTCTTCCTACTGACTGGGAGTGGGGGCGGGTATTCTATGGGACCACCGCATGTGAGTGAACAGGTCCAAAGGAGGCAGGGGAGAATTGAGGTGGCCCGGTGCAGTGGGAGCCGAAGGTCAGGGCATGAGAGGCAGAGGGCAGCTTGCTTTTAGCCCTGGTGCAGCATAGCTCTTTGCGAGACGGTGGGCAAGTCACTTATTTCACCTCTCTGTGTGTGGTGTGTGTGTGTGGGTATGGCTATGTGGTGGCTAGAGACCGATGTTTGGCGACTTCCTGAGTCACTCTGTACTTTTTATTGAGATAGAGTTATTCTATGCCCTGCCCTGGCTGGCTTGGAACTCTGCAATGTAGAACAGATTGGCTTTGAACTCAGAGACACCATGTGCCTCTGCTTCCACACCTGGCCAACTCTCCACTTTGTTTTTGAAAAAGGGGGTGAGGCGTGTGTGGGGGTCTCTCTCTCACAGAACCTGGAGCTCTTGACTCAGCTAGTCTGGCTAGCCAGCAAACTCCAGGGATTTGCCTGTCTCTCTACCCCGGCTAGTGCTGAGCTTACAGGCCTGTGTCACTGTACCCAACTTCTTATGTGGGTGCTAGAGATTGAATTTAGGTACATTTAGTACTTGTGCAGAAAGCCCCTTCGTGCCTGGGCCATCTCCCCTGCTCTGAGCTTTTTCTAGCTAAAGTTTCACAGATGCACTGTGAATGTTCACTGACTGTGAGCCAGGCTGAGTTTTAGGTGGCGGAACTGGGACGTTGAGTGAGACGGAGCAGATCTCTCTGTTGTTGCCTTGTCTGTGAACCTGATGCATTTCTGCCCAACTCCTCTCCCCCTTTCCCCAGTTCTTAACCCGCTCCTCTGAAATGGTGTGGTGGGAACTACTTTCTTCGTGGAGGTGGATGCAGGTAGAAGCCTGAGCAGGCAGGAGGCATGACTCAAGGAGCCAAAGGGGGGTGGGGTGGTTGTACTTATCCCTTCTTCTAAGAATGCTTTGGGGCAGAGTTCTTGGGGCTGGTCCACCTACCTCCAAATGCAAAGTAAGGCTACAGCATAGAACCCGTGGACCAGAGGAGGTGCAGCTTGGATTACCTTCCTGACTTCCAAGATCAGGCCTGAAGTCATCTCTCTTTCCCAAGACAGTTCTTTTCATGATGACCAAAGGTGTCTCTCTGTGTGTTCCCTCTCTGCGATCTTGCCACACCTTTGAGTATACGAGCACAGGTGTAAGGCAGGCTAAAGGGAATATTGACTTGGAGTCTTGGAGTCACGTCTTGGGTCTGTCCTCTTTCACCATGACCTTGGGCCAGGTCCTTTAAGCTTCGACTCAGGCTCCATACTTGTAAAAATCAGTTGATGCAAAAAAAAAAATTTTTTTTTAAAATGTGCATTGGTGTTTTGCCTGCATGTCTGTGTGAAGGTGTCCGGTCCCTTGGAACTGGAGTTACAGACAGTTGTGAGCTGCCATGTGGGTGCTGGGATGTGAACCTGGGTCCTTTGGGACAGCAGCCAGAGCCCCTAACCACGGAACCATCTTTTCAGCCCCCTAGCTGATGCAGTTTCAACTTGAGATGTAGGATGGTACTTCTGCTGCCAAATTCTATTTTCCTCTTCTCTCTGGTCTTGGAAGTTCTGGGTGACTGGATATTCCCACAGGTGTCAGCCTTGGGGCCTTTCATAATAAAAAGACAATCAATATTTGCTGAGTGTTCACTGGCTGTTGGCAGGTGAATGAAAGTGGCTGCGGGTAGGACGCAGGTAGGCTAGGTCTCAGCAAGATAGGCCACCTCACTCATTCACACTGGCTTCTGGGCAGCTGGGCAGTGTCGTAGGGGCTTACCTACAACTGCCCAAATGGAAAGGGCTTGTGTGGATGGACTTACCTGGGAAGGATTAGACATCCCAGCCAGGGTGGTTCCCGTTGGAAGTGAAATTAGAAAGAGCAAAGACTTGGCTTTTCCATTCTCAGATTCCTCATAGTCTGTCCTCTTGACTGCCATGCCTGTGACACTGTCTTTGGGGCCAAGAACCCAGGCTGCCCTGTTCTTTCCTGAATTTCTGATGTTGAGCCCAGGGACAGGACTGACTGAGGCTGCTGCTTGGGGACATAGATGCTCTTTGTTCTAGATAAAGACTCAATCCTAGGCCTGCATCTGGTTCTAGCTTCTGCAGATGAATGTGTACTGAGTGTGCTGGGGGAGGGGGGATCTAAAGGTTGGCTTCCTCAGACTTTTGTCTAGCTGTGCCATCTTGGATCTACATAGTAAATTCTAGGCCAGCTCTAGACCCTCCCTTAAAGCCCCTTCCCCTACCCAAAAAACCCAACCAAAAACCAAAAATAAAACTTAATCAGAAAGTACTTAAAACTTGTATCATCATGACATAGTGCAAGAAACTTGACACACCGAGAGTGAACGTCTGAATGTCCTTTTTTTTTTTTTTAAATTTATTTTATTTATATTAGTATTGTATAGCTGTCTTCAGACACACCAGAACAGGGTATCAGATTATGTTACAGATGGTTGTGAACCAACACGTGGTTGCTGGGAATTGAACTCAGGACCTCTGGAAAAGCAGTCAGTGCTCTCAACCCCTAAGCCATCTCTCCAGCCAGAATGTCCTGTAGGAGCCATTTATTTAGCCCAGGAATTTGCCCGCCCTCACACCTCCTGGCAACTTCCCCAAGCTCACTTTACCCTAGAACTTGATGGAGCCCTTCCTCTTCAAACCCTGCTCCACATGGGTAGGCTGGGAGCAGGTGCCCCTCCCCCCACTGGTTAAGCAATGGACAAAGCCTGAAGAAGTGGGGGAGGGAAGGGTTGGGCCATTAGGCCACAGATGCCAGCTGGCCCCAGCCCAACCAGGTATGAGAAGGCCTGGCTTGTGGCCCCACAACCAGAGTCTCCAAGTTGAGGGGCACTAGTGGTGGGTTTGTGGGACCAAGAGGCTGACAGGCTCCCGAAGGGTACGTGGCCAGCGTCTTCTGGAGGAATCTCTTCTCTGAGGATGGCTTTTGGGAGGTGCTCTCTAAAAAGGCCTGGCACTGGGCACCTGGTTGATGGCCACAGACTGGAAATTGGGCTTAAGGGCTTGTCATACAAGACGTACTTTTTATGGGTCTAGAGCTGAGATGGGGTAGCCCCAGCTGAGATACAGACTGGCCATGGTGTTCTGCTGTGGCTCCTGGAAAGAGGTCAGTCCTAATGTGGTTGAATTGTCGAGATGACCTAATGCCATTGAATCACTGAGATGGCGACTGGACCAGTTACAGGGTGTTAACTGAACACCCTGGGTGCTCTGTCTTGTGGGTCACGACACCTGCAGTTTACATGGAGAAACTGTGGTGGTGGTGGCCTGGGGGGTGGGTCTCATGTAGCCCAGGCTGGCCTTGATTATATTTTGCTTATCTGAGAATGGCCTCCTGCCTCTACATCCTAAGTGCTGGGAGAACTGATAAGTAACAGCACACACTGTGGCGCTGGGAATTGAACCCCGCGTTCTCATGCATGGTGGGCATACATTCTACCAACTGAGCTGTATCTCTAGCCTCTGGTCTTTTACTTACTGAGAGTGATGCTTAAGCCATGCTGTCCAAGCAGGTTATTGGTCAGACTCCTAGGGCTCACACCTCCTTAGGGTCCTCCCAGCTAGTCAGCCCCAGTGATGGATCCCCAGGCTGACATGTGGCCAAGGGTTACCTGCTCTACTGGCCTTGCCTTGTCTCCTCAGGATATGGCCAGTGGCTTCACATCTCTACAGGAGCAGTCCTGTGAGCTGGGCCCATCCACTCAGCAAGAATTCTGTCAGGGCTAGGTGTGGGACTCATCCTTTTCTTGAATGGGAGACAGAGGCAGGCACATCTGTCTACCTGGTCTAGGTCGTTAGTTCCAGGCCATGCACACAGTGAGACCCTGTTGAAATAATAATATGCCGGCAGGTTCTACACCTGCATGGGACAGTGAGGGGGACAAAGAGTTCCTCAGACCTTCTACCAAGGCCTTCCATTGACTGGAGGTTATTTGACAGGGCTTTGGTGGGCGGGGCACTAGGAGTTCAGCCAACAATAGGTATCCTGAAGGCCCATATGCATGTGTGTCCCTGTCCTATGTCCCTGGTGGAGAACTGTCTGACCTTTTCAGGATCTCAAGGTCAGGGTGACAGCGGCCTTGGGATCTGAAGCCGGTGGTCCCATCCCCCTCTGTTGTTTGCTCTGCAGTGCTGCTTATAAAATAGTCTGCACGCGTAGGAACATTAAGCAAAGATGGATATATACAAATAAAACCCCAGGGGTGGACATGTTCTGGAATTAGACTGTGGTGGTGGTGTTTGCGTGGCCTTGTGAATAGATTCAAAATTACTGGATTGCGCATTGCGAAAATGGTGACATTGATGTTATGAGAACTATGTCTCGATTGAAAAACCCAAGAAAAGACTAATAATATAAAGAAGAAGAAGCTGACAGCTGCCTGACATCCCACCTTCCAAATGTGAATACTGTCACAGGAGTTCAAATGGTATCGGCCCGCCTCATAACAACGTATCCTTACTTTGGTAGCAGTGCCCTCCCCCACCCCATTTCTTCTTGCTCGCTCTCTGCTCACGGGCTGGGGTTTGGAACCATGAGCTGTGGTAGGAGTAGAGCTGAAGAGTCATCAGGAAGAAAAGCGAGTCATCTGATTGGCCTCTTGGAAGCTGCCTGAGAGTATATGACACATAAACATCAGAACAGGGCTGGGGAGGAAAGGTGGGTTTTCCTATCGTCCCAAGTCCCACCTTGTGAGAGAGTCCTGGGGGTGTTCAAATATAAGCCCCGTTGGACTATGGCTACTTCCCTTCTCGCCTTCTGCTGTCGCCAGGGTCAGCAGGCAAGGGTGGCTTTCCTCAGGGTCAGGGCAGGCATGGGCTGGGGAGGCAGCCCCACCTCCTTGGAAAGTTGCCTAGCAATAGTGGGAAGGTGACTTAGCCCGCTGTAGAGGTGGGAGGAGAATAAAAGGCAGTGAGGATGGGAACTGGGTGTAGATGCGGAGGATGCTGTTCCCCTGGAAACTGCCTGCTTGGTCCTTGGCTGCCATGGGCCTCTCGTAGGACTGTGAGTTGCTATCCACTGAGATGGATCAGAGTCTTCTCCAAGATCGTGTCCCAAAAGTTCCAGGGTGGAGGAACCCTTGCATGCCAGGTATTCAGTCAGACAGGCTCAGCCTGTAAGCCAGGCACCCTCAGTCAGGGGCCTCCGTCAGCGTTCGCAGCAGCAGGGAACAGATGTAGGGTGGTCACTCTTCCTAGAATGATCTGAATTTAGGGACAGAGTAAGATGTTCCTGGGGCCCACAGAGAAAGGGTTGGACATGAAGCCCCAGGTGTTCATTTTGGTTTGAAATGTTTTATAAGCAAAAGGTACTGAAAGGGAAATATAAACACACTGTCCACTTCCGGGGAGGGAAGGGAAGAGCCTCAAGGGTGGACTGGCCAGGAGAGCTGTCTGTTTTACATCAGTCAACCAACAAGTAAAAAGACCAACGGCTCACAGTGATTAAAGGTTAACTGACTGAGATGACCTTGGTCTGCATGCCTCTTCAAGGAAGGCACGGTTAGTCTCCTTTGCTAGATGGGAAACTGAGTCACGGAGAAGTAGCTTGCCCAGGAGCTGACTGGCTAATAAGCTGAGTTATGAACAAAACTAGACGGATTAACTTCCGAATTCTGACTTTTAGCCATCTGTACAGTCACACCCGCTGCTGTGAAGGGGCTTATGACTTAACTGAGACTCAAGTCTCAAATGTGGGTGAATACTACCTCAGGGCGGGATGTAATCAGGGGCTCATTTTATGATTCATGGGTCTTCACATTTATACTCTTGTATTAATTGTGATGTGATTTCTTGCCATTCATGGCGATGAGCAAACGTGTGAGGACTCATCTCCATTTTAGGGTAGAGAAAACGAGGCTCAGAAAAGTTAGGTGACTTTAACCAAGGTCTGGACACAACTTGAATGTGGAGGGAGTCTTAGCTGGACAGATCCTGGATGACTCAAACACTTCTGAAGTTGGTTGGAGGGTTGGGGGGAGGGGGATGCCAGTAGCTACACTGTGCACCCCCAAGGTGCTCCTACCCGTGACTCCAGCTTTTGGGGTTCAGTCACCTCCTCCCTGTTGCTTCCTTCTCTCACCTGCCCTGCCCTTTGTTTATGGTCACCCAGGGGGCCCAGCAAGGCTTTGCCCCAGGCCCCAGGACTATTTTGATTGCAGGTGTCCACTCTTTAAACCTAGAGAGTAATGTTCGGAGAGGCATAGAGGGAAAGTTGAGGCTTAGGCTGGTTTTTGCCATAACAGGACGTTTCTGGGCCAGGCTGAGCAAAGGGCTCCTGCTGGAGGGCAGTGCCATTTATTGAGCACTGAGCATTGTAGGGCCTCAGAGTCTAAACCAGAGGCCCCAGCTGTCGGTTCTGGGTAGGAAAACAGCCAGTCAGGGAAGGTGCCTCTTCACTCACCTTGCTTCTGCTGCTTGGAGGTTGGGGCCTGTGGGGCTGTCTGGAGTAGGGTTGCAGGCCTAGGATTATGTTGCCAAGCTACAGCTTAGAGGGCCCTGAAGACTTATTTATTTTAGCTGTTTGAGACAGGTTTTTGCTCTGTAGCCCAGGCTGACCTGGAACTCACAGTGTAACCCACTCTGACTGCCAAGGCTCAACAATTCTGCCTTGGTCTCCTAAAGGCTAGAATTATAGGCGTGTTATAGGTCTGAGCTACCTTGCCCTTCTTCTGAAGAAGGATACTTTAGTATAGGCTTAATCGCAAGGATAAAGGGAGAGAAAGGTGCTCAAGGAAGTAAGGCACACCTAACAAAGCATGGGTGTGGGCTTCTCAAAGAGGAGTTTCAAAAAGGGACAGAGAAAGTTGCCCTTTTAAAGTGACCGTTTAAAGCCGTCTGAAGAGGTGGAAATGATAGGAGAAAGATGGTGTTGGGTTCCATTTTTGAGCTGTAGGTAAAATGCCACAGGGGACATTTCAGAACCTGGAGGTGAATGATCTCCCTCAGGCAAATCTCTTAGTGTATCTTATCTTCCCTTAGGCCAGGAGACCTCTTCCCTTGTGGATGGAGGGGCTGTGAGAGTCAGGTCCTCGCTTCTCATGTCCCACACAGAGAGGCCGAACAGCTTGTATTTTGGGGGTGGAGAAAAAGTGGGACCTTTAATCCCTCTCAGGCCAATGCTCGCCTGGAACTGGGGCCCTGTCCTTCCCTGCCTTGTTAGCTGAAGCACAGACCCCTTTGTGTCTCTCTGGCTGCCAGCAGCCCCTCTGTTGTTTCTGGCTGAGGCCTTGAGTCTGGGGAGAGTGGTTCCCCTCAAACACCACAGACATCCTCCAGATAATACATAATGGCACCTTCCAGTCCAGTTCCCCATATTTCTGTAGAGCCTTTCTTTCCAGGAACCCAAAAGTGATTTTCCAGACTCAGTTCTGGGAGCTGGGGTGAGGAGGCACGTGGATGTGTTTTCCGGGAGGCAGGCTGGGCCCGGATCCCTGTTTCCTGCCCTTCGGGTTACTATGGACAGGACTGGAGGTGTCTGTGCACACGAGGCCCTGAGTTCACTCACCCACCCCAGCCCTGCCACCGCCTTTGATGTATTGTTCTGTGGTTCTGGGCCTGGAATCTAGCTAGGACTTTGTGCATACTAGACCAGCGTGACAACCCCACTCTCTTCTTTTTTTTAAAACGTAACTTAAGCAACGTGGGGCTGGTGAGACCTTAGCAATGAAAAGGACTTGCTACTAAGCCTGAGAACCTGAGTTCAGTGCCTGGAACCCACATGATGGAAGAGAAGAAGCAGTTGCTGGAAGTTGCCCTTTGACCTCCACGTATTTGCACAGCTGCATATAAATAAGTTAAGGTGTAATGGGATACTTTTTTTTTTTTAAAGTTAAACGACAATAATCTTATAGCCGGATTAATTAAATATATATATATATGTGTGTGTATGTGTGTGTAACTTTATCTTATTTGTGTTTGTGTGTCCATATATATTTACTTATTTATTGGTTTTGTTTTGTTTTGAGACAGGGTTGCTTTGTAGCCCTGGCTATCCTGGGGTTCACTCTGTAGACCAGGCTGGTCTGGATCTCACAAATCTACCTGCCTCTGCTTCCTAAGTGCTGAGATTAAAGGTGTACACTACCACTCCTGGCTTTATACATTTATTTTGAAAATTAAGAACTACACCTTTGATGCTTGTACTTGGGCCTATCTATAACTGTCCTGCTGAGGCTGCCTGGCACTGAGTGGTAGGGTCACTTTGGCACCCAGGGGTGCCTGACTGGAGAACCCTCCCCTGGGCCTTTCTCCATAAAGCCCCTGATTGAAGAGCGGGTCCAACTTGAGGTTTACCATCCTGGGCCTGTGACTGTTACTGTGTCCCAATCCCACTAAAGCATGAGAGCCGTCTATAGTATTGTGGGTCAGGCTGGGCACATTCTCAGTGTTTCACAGATGGGCTTGCATTTAGGGCTCACAGCACTTGAGATGGAATGGCTGGCGGGAAACGAAGGGCATC
The DNA here is from genome assembly GCF_947179515.1 of Apodemus sylvaticus. Lineage (NCBI taxonomy): Eukaryota > Metazoa > Chordata > Mammalia > Rodentia > Muridae > Apodemus > Apodemus sylvaticus. Next base: position 42,128,353 of record NC_067477.1, read on the forward strand.
CTGAAAAGATCTGAAAGGTTCAGGTAAGCACAGCACGGGTTTCTAGAGTGTCTGCCTTTGAAGCTAGTTCCTGAAGAGCGTGCTGACTGTAGAGTTCTGTTTTCAGGCAATGGCACATTGGAGCTGAGCTCCAGCATTCCTTTCTGGAATCCCATTGGCCTCCCTGGCCACATGGACTGGTATCCTGAGTTTCATGCTTCGGTTATTAAACATATGGTCGTATTAACCCTGTCCAGGAAGCTGGTATGCATCTGTGACCATTCTGAAACTGGAGATAATGGAGAGATGGCTCAGTGGTGTAAGAGCTCTGGCTGTTCTTCCAGAGGACTTGAGTTCAATCCCCAGTACCCACATAGCAGCTCACAAGGGTCTGTAACTCCAATTCCAGAGGATCTGACACCTTCACACAACACACATGGAAGCAAATGCCAATGCACATAAAATAAAAATAAATAAATAAAAACTGGAGAGAAGCTCGGAGCTCCCATGGAAACACTGCCTCCCATGTCCTGTTGAGGCCTGGAGGAGGCTTTGCCGGGGTTTCATTGTTCCTTGCAGGTGACAGGTAAAGTCAGAGCCCAGCTTCCTGCCTCTGTGGTGGGCTCTCTGAGGGAGAACAGAAGTCAGTTTCAGCATTGTCTTTTTTTCCTAGGCTTTTTTTTGGCATCTGACTCCCATACCCTGTGGTTACCTGCTCCCATGTCCTGCCTAATATTTATTTTTCCTTCCTTCTTTCCTTCCTTCCTTCCTTCCTTCCTTCCTTCCTTCCTTCCTTCCTTCCTTCCTTCCTTCCTTCCTTCCTTCCTTCCTTCCTTTCTTCCTTTCCTTCTTCTCCTTCCTTCCTTCCTTCCTTCCTTCCTTCCTTCCTTCCTTCCTTCCTTCCTTCCTTCCTTCCTTCCCTTCCTTTCCTTCCTTCCTTCCTTCCCTCCCTCTCTCTATCTTTCTATCATCTATCTATCTATCTATCTATCTATCTATCTATCTACCTACCTACCTACCTACCTACCTATCTTGATTTGCTTGAGATAGAGTTTCATGTGTCTCAGGTTCATTATGTAGCCAAGGATGATCTTGAACTTCTGATCCTTTTTCTTCCATTTCTAAGTACTGGAGTTACAGGTGAGTTCCACCAAGCCTTGTTTTCAGTAGTGATGGGGACTGAAACTAGGGTTTCAGAAGCTAGTACTCTGTGAGACAGACATTCCTGTGGGGGGCTTGGATGAACATATGAGTTTTAGAAAATGGCAGAGGCAGGGAGCCGTGGTAAACCCCTGTGGTTCAGTCCCATTCCCAGTCCCTGAGGACAGCTAGTGGGATGACAGCATGTCACTCCCACCCCTGCTCCGCCCTTTTCTTCCCCTGGCTGTAAGCCACTTAGCTGTTGCCTTTCTCAGTTGGCACCTGGGCTTCCAGGATGGGCTGGTGAGAAACTTGGAAGAGACAGATGTGTTGGCAGACTTGCTGTACTGTCTCAGAGTGTCACTGGGAAACTCTTGGCTCTAAGGACATTTGGAGGATCAGTGACCCGAGGTGTCTTAGACAGTAGAAGGTCTGCTTGTGGGGTTTCCTGGAGTCCTCTAGCAAGTATGTCTTCAAAAGCCTCCCTGAAAGACATTGTCCAACTTCCCTATGACAAAGGCACACGAAAGCTGTGTAATAGCTGTTTCCTAACTCACTGTGTGCCTCTGGCCAGGTGTCTGGGTAGCAGGAAAATCCAGCAGGAAGGTCTGTGTGTCAGGGTCTGAGTAGTCAGTGCTACTCCAGCCATGAGGTTGTGTCCTGGGTTCAGGACAGAGGTCTGGTTAGCTCCCCAAATTCAGGTGTAGCTTGGAACCGTCCTCATCATTAAACTGGGTCAGAGCATTGGATGAGCTTAGACTCTGCTGTGTCTCCTGTCACTGTTCCCTTTGTGTCCAGTCACAAGGGTGCTGTTGGTCATCTCCCAGCTTCCTTGAAGACAGTCCAGCTGTGGTTTTCCTCTTAGCCATGTGCACACTCCGGATTCTTTCCTGAGGAACTGTCCATGCTGGCCCCTCCCCTAAAACCCGCACTACTTTCTCCCTGGAGGTTAGGTATTTGGCTAAGGTTCCTGCTTCAGAAAATCTTAGGAAGTTTCTGGTCCTCTTGTGTTTGCTTGGGGGCTCCAAAGGATATCAAACTAAAGTCTCAGTTTTCCTTCTCCTTCCATAGCTGGGCTAACGCTGAATGCTCTCCCTGAGGGGTGGACCTTAACCTGCTGTCTTTAGTCACCTTAGCTTTGGGGAGTTGTCTTAGTTAGGGTTTCTATTGCTGTGAAGAGACACTGACTGCGGAAACTCTTATAAAGAACAGCATTGACTTTGTGCTGGCTTACAGTTTCAGAGGTTCAGTCCATTATTGTCATGGCAGGAAACACACAGCAGCACACAGGCAAGATCTAAGTCTTGATCCACAGGCAGCAGGTAAAGACCTGTGCCACATCAGAGCTAAGCTTGAGCATAGGAGACCTCAAAGCCCATCCCCACAGTGACACACTTCTCCCAGCAAGGCCACACCCACTCCAACACCTCCCAGTAGTGCCGCTTCCTATAGGCCAAGCATTCAAACACACGAGTCTATGGGAAGATTCCTATTCAATCCATGATAGGCCGGGCAGGTGGTAGCGCACACCTGTAATCCCAGCACTCTGGGAGGCAGAGGCAGACGGATTTCTGAGTTTGAGGCCAGCCTGGTCTATAGAGTGAGTTCCAGGACAGCTAGGGCTATACAGAGAAACCCTGTCTCGAAAAAACCAAATAAAAAGAAAGAAAGGAAGGAAGGAAGGAAGGAAGGAAGGAAGGAAGGAAGAAAGAAAGAAAGAAAGAAAGAAAGAAAGAAAGAAAGAAAGAAAGAAGAGAAAGAAGAGAAAGAAGAGAAAGAAGAGAAAGAAAAGAAAAAACAAATCACGGTAGGTGTGGCACTAGATGGAACCATGGGGCCTCCAGGTGGCCAGGACATGGTGTCCAGGAAAGCCTTGGTTCTCTTGCCACCTCCCTGTTGGGACTTTGGAGAGTGACATTTGGAACACTGCCCCTTTTGAACTATTAGCTCCAAGAGCTGCTTGTTAGAGTCCTGTTTTATTCTCTCAGCACAGGAACACTGGTGCTATAAAGTCCCAAAGCCTCAGGAGACCCAGGGGTTTTGTTGGTCCTGGACCAGTCAGTCATAGCTGAGAGTTGCTTATAACCCAGGATGGTTTTAATCACAGAATGACGGTCAGTGCCCCATGCTGGTGGCTAAGATTAAGATGGTGCTCAGGGTCTTAACTGGATTACCACAGGGGAATCATCTCCTTGCTGGCATTCTGTTTCTATACGCCCCACCCCACCCCTTTTTTTGTCTGTTCGTTTTGTGATAGGATCTCAACCGTGTAGCTCTGGCTGTCTGGAACTCTGTGAGCAGGTAGATCTCAAATGCAGAGATGCGCCTACCTCTGCCTCTCAGGTGCTGGGACTAAAGGGGTGTGTACCACTGTTCTTGGCTTGTTGGTGGTAGACTTTTCCTTTTAAGGTTTGTTTTTATTTTTATTCATGTGTCTGTGTGAGTATGTGTGCACTTGTGTTTGGGTTCCTGCAGGGTCTAGAATTAAGTATCAGATCCTCTGGAGCTGAAGTTACAAATGGTTGTGAGCGGGCTAACATTGGGGCTGAGTCTTGAACTCAAGGCCTTTATAAAGCAGTCTTAACCACTGAGCCATCTCCCTAGCCATGTTGGTCCCCTCTGAATGGATGCTCAGCGAATTCAAGCATTTCTTTAGGTGATCTTAAGATGAACCCCTAGGCTTCCCAGTCTGTGCCTGAAGCTAAACATTCTGCAGTCTTACTTGTGGGAACTTTCTGTATTCTCAGTTTTCTCCTCATCTGGATGGTAAGCAGGGCCAGGTGAGCAGAACCAAGCGAATGTCTTTCCCTTACCCAGAAGTCAGTGCTCCATGACGTAGGCTTAGCCTTCTTTGTCTTGACTCAGGAAATGCTTGGCTAGGGTGTGGCCTTGAGTGGGAGGCAGCTGTCCCAGGGCTTCAGAGTGAGACCTTGTTTGGAGTTATCAATGGTACCTTAGCTTCCGCCCCTAAGCCTGGCTGCTCTAGGCATGATGTAGGATGTTCAAGGAAGAATAGGGACTGTCTCTGCCTGCTGCAAGGTAGGCTGACACAATCAGCCCCTGTGTTGCCTTGGCCACTATCGCCTGTGTGAGGGAGGCTCCTTGCTTTGTGGACTCTGTAGGCTCAGTGGGCCCAAGAACCAGGCAAGACTTTTTGTGTGGAATCTAAGAAGAACTGGTGTCATAGGTGGCCCTGCCCCTTACTCATTCCCGCCCAGAGCTTGCTCTCATCCTTCTTTCTTCAGCAGCAGTTTGAAGAAAGCAAATCACAGGATGCCAAGTCAGAAAGGACCTGGAAGGTCATGTGGATGAAGGAACAAGAATCCACAGCAGCAGTGTGACTCGGCCAGGGGCCCTCTGCTGAGATCTTGTTCTGTGTGGGGCTGGCTTTGTAAAGGAGTCAGGAGTCAGAGTATTTGGGAAGGAATGGTCTTCTCCCATCCCTGCAAGTGGGTACGAACCTGAGAGTGGACATGCCCAGCTCTGACACACTCTGAGGCAGATAAAACTTTTGGGGCTTCTGGCCACTATGTGGGGGCGCCCAACTTCAAGTGAATTTTGCAAGTTAGAGTTGTGATAGGCAGGTAGGCTTCTATACGCCAATCATTCTGGATTGGCCCATGAGTTTGCATGGAAGCGGGGCTACAGGGACCCAGCAGTATGGCTGTGGTAGTGACAGTCCTGGTGATTACAGCTCATACTCAACTCCCACATGCCCAGTCCTGTACTGAGTCCGGTTCCTGCACTAGTGGTGAATCATTGTAACCTCCTTCTAGAGAAGTGGCACTGTGATATTTAATTCCCTCTTAGCAAAAACATCCTAGGCTTTGATTCAGTCATTTGCCTCAACTTACACAACTCTTTGTGGGAGGCTGAACATGGAGTTACCCACTGTCCTGCTGTCTTCCCTCTGCTGGGGATAAGCGCTTACCGCCAGCCCTGCCTGGGACAGGGATGCCCCTCAGAGTTCGAGCTGTCTCTACTTCCCCAGGTCCCAGTAGATTCTCTTTTAAATAAATAGCACAACACATTCCTAAGGAGCAGGAAGGTGGCTTTGCCTGATGTCCCAATGTATCAAGTGGTTGAGATAGGGCTAGCCTGGGGTCCTATAAAGCCTTATTATCCCTCCACATTTCTGTTCTTGGCTTTCAGCACTAAGGATGGTCTTGGAAGTGAGGTTTTGTTGGGTCAGCTTCCATCAAGGCATCCCTTCGAGCTCCCGGAAGCTGGTATTGTAGGCAGCCCTGAGTGAAGCCCCTCCCTGGTATGTTGGTTGGGCAGTTCCTGGTCTGTAGGTACTCCAGACCTCCACTCTCTGGAGCTGCTGTGATCATGGTGACCCTCTGTTGCAGGGTCTATGCTGACTGCTGCCAATATACTGGCTTGTTTTATCCCTATAAATAGGAGGGGGCACTTGGCTCTCTGGACAGGTGCCAAAATCAACTCTTGGAAGCTGTCAGAGCAATCAGACAGACACACTAGTTCTGTAAGACTAACGCCCCCAGCACCTCGCACCCAGACTGCAACACACTGTCCAGCCTGGTCCACAGCATCCTGGGCCTGTGAGGGTCTCCCCACGCTGTATGTTAAACAGTCCCAGACTTCTGGGAACTTTTCCCTCTGTTATGTTTAGCTGGGCTTAGGGCTGGGCCGTTCATTGCAGAAAATCCCAGGCAGGTGAACGCAGTGATGTAAAGATAGCCAGAAGCCAGACTGGGGCTGGCCCTCTAACGGTCTTACCTCAGTGAGTCCTTCTCTTCAAGTAAAGTTTTAGGTATGCACTGTCACTCAGACTGGTTGAAAGGGGCTATGGGAATCTGGTGCGTTGTATGTATCATGGTGACTGAGGACCTGATGGTCCTATAAGATTATGATGAAGTTGAAAACTTCAACTGCTGCTGCTGCTGCTGCTGACGATGATGAAGACAACAAAGACGACGACCACCATCTTGTTGCCTCTGCCGCCTACTTTCTTCCCAGTTTCCTGTCTCTCTCTTCCTCTTCCGAAGCCCATACCAGCCTCCAGTGTGTGGCAGAGGATGGCTTTGGGTTTCTGATTCTCCAGCCTCCATCGAGTGCTAAAATCACAGGCATGGGTGATCACACCTAGGGCTCCTCTTCCACCTCTGCATTGCCGCCCTGTCCCACATGCCTGCCTCAGTCAGTACAGTGGTGTGTTCTCAAGACTTTCTACCTGGGAACAATAGGCTACAGTATCTAATCTAGGTGGACAGGAGGCCATTGTACCACTTAGCTTTGTGTGAGTGTGCAGTCCTGGTTACACAGTGACAGAAACCTCTCAACACGTTGCGTGGGATGCACAGCAATAATGGTCATTTTAATAGTAGCATTGGGCCATGTGGGTGCAAACCCATCTCATAGCATGTGGCTAGAGCTGTGTTCTCTTCTCAAAGAAAAGTTACCCCAGCAAGTACGTCCCACAGAGGAACCCATCCAAGGTCTTGTAGCCACCATTTTATAGCTGGGGAAACTGAGGTCCAGAGAGGTATAGTGACTGGCCTGTAGGGTAAATGACATCTAGGATTTGACTCTAAGGACCGTGACTCTTTCTCTCTTGTTTTTGTTGTTTGTTGTTTGAGAGTCGGTCCCATCCTATAACTCACTCTGGCCTGTAGCTTACTGTGTACACTAGACTTCAATCAGAGAACATTCTGTCTTGGCAGTGAGAATTACATGTGTGAGCCAACCCATCTGGTTTGAGACCATGGCTCTTTTGCAGAGGCCTCTGTGTGATCTTTGTTTCTATCCTCAAAGTGGGCATTGCACCTGGGATCAGAAAAGCTGGAGGATAGAACGGAGGGTCTGGAGTCCTGACCCTTGAAGAAGAGTGGCTTCTCTGTTGGAGGAAATGCTGCATGGTACCCAGTGGGTTTGGGAGGCTCCTCAGAGTTCCTCCCCTGGCTCCCTGTTGGGGATGGGGGATGAGTTCAAGTTTAGGTGGAGCAGATGCCAGTCTGGAAGGCTCCGTCTCTACTCCTGAGTTGGATTTTTTTGTTTGTTTGTTTTTGTTTTTGTTTTTGTTTTTCGAGACAGGGTTTCTCTGTGTAGCCCTGGCTGTCCTGAAACTCACTCTGTAGACCAGGCTGGCCTCAAACTCAGAAATCCGCTGCCTCTGCCTCTCAAGTGCTGGGATTAAAGGCGTGCGCCATCACTGCCCATACTCCTGAGTTGGAAAAGAGAAGACTCTCTTTTCCTTTTTCATTACTCTCGGGACATCAGTATGGCCCTCTGTCACAAACACCACCGGCTAGTTCATTCCTGCATCAAGTGAAGATAGCAAATAATTTAGAATCTAAAGAAGGTATCATCTCCTTGGAGGCTGATTCTGACTCCTGCCCTTGCCCAGGATGCCTGTGTGTTACATGCATGATTTTGCATGCATGACGTAGAACTTACAGGAAATTTTCATGTAGACACAGAAGAAGTCATGTGAATTAGTGTCAGAACATGCCTGATCACTGTCCTTCTTGTTGTAATGCGCTGCGGTCTGACCTGCTGGGCATGGCTGGAGTAGAAAGGCTAAGGAGAGGAGATGCTGTCTTAGTGCAAATGAGCGTCCACCCTTTCCTTGTGCAAACAGTTACTGAAGGGTTTGAACTAACAGCATACATCGTTGACTGGGCGCCATGACAGTGTCTGAAGTGGGTGGTCAGCAGGTAATGCAGTCCTTACACTCCTGTAGTGGGGATGAGAGCACTCGAGCCAGTTGGACTTAGTTCTTCTGCCCAACCACATTTGCTGTGGATTATTTATTTATTTATTTATTTATTTATTTATTTTTAACTTAACATTGTTTCTTTTATTTATGATGTGGTACATGTGTGGCCAGAGGGCCACTTGCAGGAGTTGGTTCCCACTTTCCACTGTGGATCCTGGGGATCGAACTTAGGTCTTTGAGATTGGTGGCAGACATCTTTATCTGCTGAGACATATCCTCAGCCCAACCTTTTACCCCTCCACCCCTCTGTATAGTCCTGGAACTCTCAAGAGATCTGCCTGCCTCTGCCTCCTGAGTGCTGGGATTAAAGGCGTGAGCTACCACTGCCCAGTGCTTGTATTTAACAGATGTACTGTGTGTCAGGTCATAACCAGAACACAGTCTGCGATCTGAGTCTTTAAGTAATTGTGTCGTCGTTGGACAATATATAGGTCTGTAACCTGTGCCAATTTCAGTATCACTGAGCAATAAGAATTTTCTGCTCTGTTAGAATCTTACAGGACCACAGACGCCCCATTGTCCCATCCGGTGATTATGAGGCACCTACCTCCCTTAAGCCCTTGTTCCATCCAGATAACAGCAGGGTGTGTGATCTCTGCCAATGAGCAAATGGGTGAGAGCCACATGCTGGCATAGTCTAAGGAGTCAGAGGTCAGCCCCTGCTCTACCTGCAGGCAAAGTGGCACTGAGCTAAAATCCATAGGTAAGGAAATAGTGATACTTGGACTCCAAATCCACCCTGGAGGACTCGTGGTATAGTTCGGTGGGAGAGCATTTGCTGAATATGCTTGAGGTCCTAGGTTCCCTGTGTGTGTGTGTGTGTGTGTGTGTGTGTGTGTGTGTGTGTGTGTATGTGTATGCATGCGCGCCCACACACAAATGCAGAACATGGTGGGCATGGTGCTGCACACCTAGGACTCCAGGACCAAGGGGCTGAGACAGGAGGATCACTACATGTTTGAGTCCAGTCTTGATAATACAGAGTTCTGGAATAGCCTGGGCTACAGAGAAAGACCCTGTCTGTTCCCCACCTCACCCCACCCCCCCAAAAAAGAAGAGAGGAGGAGAAGGAAGAGGGAACGAAAACGAGTCAGGCAAAGGTATCAGAGAAGTTGGGCAGAGTGTAACCACGGGCAAGAAAGAGGAAGCACCAAGCTTGGGGGCAGGGGAGCCACGTGAATGTGAAGGAGTGGGCTGGAACACAAGAGTTGGGGGGACTGGGGAGCCCTGGGTGAGCCCTGACTGAATCAGTAGAGAGATAAGCTCTGGCCATCTTCAGGGAAGAAGTGGTCACTAGGCTTGTTCTAGGATCTTTGAAGCACACAGCCATCCATCTTGTGCGCTACACGATCATGGGTTGAGCTAACCTCATGTACAGAAGCTCACATATGGGGCAGGGCGGAGACCCAAATCACGAGGGATATTTGGTGGAAGCTGGGCTGGTTTGAGGTCACAGGCTGCCATTTGGGTGAGAGGGATTGTGTGTGGGGTGGGCTGAAGCAGGAATAGGACTCTGTGGGAGCTGTGCAGGGACACAGGCTAGCTCTGAGTCAGGTATCTAATAGTGCTCTCTAGCCAGGGACTAAATGGATAGAGTGGGATTGATGTGGTCTTGAATGCGCTTGCATTGACTCTGTACTGCAGCTGGGTGGGGCATGTGCAGGGAGAGGGCTCTGTGATGTCTGATGTCAAGGCCCTTTACTGTACGTTCTAAGAATTTAGGCCCGAGACAGTGACTGTGGGCATAGGCACTCCGAGGAAGGCTGTGGAGGAGGCACTGGCCTGTTGCCATGGGAACTCTCTCTGCTTGTGGGTTTCCACTTGCAAGGATGCCCTAGAAGGGAGTGAGCTCATCCTACCTGCAAGGTGATGGATGAGTCAGCCTCGCCATGCTGCCAGATGGGAGCTTGAACTGCAGACCCCCCGACCCTGCCTGCTCTACAGGCCACCCAAGTACCCTGCCAGGGATCTCCACTTTTGTCACCAGGCAGTGAAAGTAGCTGCCAGCCATTCATTTTGGCAATATCACAATTCTGAGTCCAGGAAGTCTCCAGTCACCTCATCCAAACCTTAGGCCTCTGCACAGGGGACATCTGCTAACACCTTAGCTGACATGCACTGGGCACCGGCCACAGTTGTGCTGGGACCAGGGTTCATAGCCAGGGGCTGGGCAACTGCAGAAAGTGGAGGCCGGGGTATAGGACTCAATCTTTTAATAAATGGATGCTGTGGGAGAACATGGCAGATACTGAGTAGTTCTTAGGCGCCCAGAGGGTTAGGCGGTGCTGATCTAGCTGATGGAAGGAAGCTAAAGTTTTCTGACGGTTTTAGGTACCCAGAGGTCCAGGGGCCATGGCTGCTTCATGGATATTGCATCTGACGTGTGCCCAGCTGTGGGGGAGTCAGCCATTGGACGGGGATGGACTGCGGGAGTCTGAAAGACCAGGATGTGAGAGAGCCAGACGCTTGTACCATTGCCACTGGGGGCCTGTCATGTTCCTTACATGGCAGCCTGTGAGGTGACATGGGAAAGCTGTGCTTTCTTGTCTCTTGATTCAGTGGCTTTACCCCCCCACCCCCTCCCCCCCTTTGAGAAGATAAATGACTTCAACAGGAAAAGGACCGTCTAGCCCTTTCACCTAAACAAAAACCGCTTAGTTTCCAGCAATCTTCTGGTGATTTCATCTTCTCCGTAGTATTTGGATAGCAGTAATCATGGTGTATGTAAAATTTAGCTTGGCTTTTGTATTTTCCTATTTGGCATTTTACCAAAAACTTTTTTTTTTTTAAACAGAACTTTGCAACCTCTATATTTCTTCCCCCGAGAAAGTGAGATCCAGGAATAGAGGTTGTTTTCGTAGACGTGTATTTAGTTGTACATTTCCTGTCTCCTTCCCCCAAAGCATTTGAGGTAGACATATGCAAAGACTTCTGCATAGCTGGGCCTCAGAGTTGGAAGACCCAGAGCCTTGGTAGGCCAGGGTAAGCCTCTGAGATCAGTCAGTTAGAAGTTATTGGGAAAGTACGTAGCAGGGCAGTTATGAGCATGTACAGCTTTTTGAGAAGATCCAAGTTTGATCCTCAGTTCCCACCAGAGCAGCTTCCGACCATTGTAGCCCCAGCTCCAGGAGGAATCGGACACTGCTGGCTGCTTGGGGCACCTGCAGTGTCCCTTACACTGTGCGCACTAATTTAAAAAATAAGAGGTTAGTTTACTTGTAGTTTCAGAACTCTGAGAGGTTGAGGCAAGAGGTGAATTCCAGGCTAACCTGCTACAAAATAAACCCTGTCTCTAACAGTTTTTAAAAGGGTAGTGGTTGTTAGCTAGAGATGGCTCAGTGGGCAAAGACACCATGTGCTACCAAGCCGGAGGACCTGACTTATGTGATGGAAGGAGAGGACTCATTCCCACAGGTTGTCCTTTAACCCCCACTACACACCATGATGCACTGATGGCTCAGTGGTTAAGGTCACCGGCTGCTCTTCCAGAGAACCTGAGTTCCCAGCACCTACAAGATGGCTCAGAGCCAGCTAGAACTCCAGTTCCGGAGGAGCTGATAGCATCTTCGGACCTCCTTGGGCACCGAGTACACACAATGCACATACATATATGTAGACAAACACATTCCTACACATAAAAGAAATAAGTCTAAAATTTGTTTAAAAACAAAGGGAAGAAGGTTGGAGAGATGGTTAAGCAGGTAAGAGAGCTTGTTGTGTAAGCAGGAGGACCTATGTTCAAATCCCCAGCACCCACATAGAAAGCTGGGCACAGTTACATGCTCCTATAGCACCAGCACCATAAGTCTACGGAGACAGGAAGGTCTCACAGCAGGCTCAGTGAGAGACTCTTTTTTTTTTTTTTTTTTTTTTTTTTTAAAGATTTATTTATTATCATATGTAAGTACACTGTAGCTGTCCTCAGACACACCAGAAGAGGGTCTCAGATCTCATTATGGATGGTTGTGAGCCACCATGTGGGTGCTGGGATTTGAACTCAGGACCTTCAGAAGAGCAGTCGGTGCTTTTAACCGCTGAGCCACCTCACCAGCCCAGTGAGAGACTCTTAAAGGGAAGGCAGAGCGTGATAGGGCAGGCACCTGGTGTCCTCTGGCCTTTGCACATGGATGTGTAGGGGTGCTCATGTGCACATGCACACACACACACACACACACACATAAATAAGTAAATAAGAGCAAAACCAAAGCATAGGGACATATTTTTTGGTCAATTATATCTCAAGAAAAAAAAGCTGAAAGGATAAAATACAGAAATAATAGGAGGTGGGGTTATGCATGCCCTGGTGTGCGGGTGTGTAGCTCAGAGGACAACTTTGTGGATGGAGTTGGTTCTTTTCCTTTTACCTTTGTGTCAGCTCCAGGAATTGAACTCTTATGTAGCAAGCACCTTTACCTGCTGAACCATCTTACCAGCCTAAAATTAAATTTTATTTTGTTTGATTTTGAGACAGGGTCTCACTATGTAGCTCTGGCTGACCTAAGACTCACAGAGATCCTCCTGCCTCTGCCTCTCAAGTGCTGAGATTAAAGATGCATGCCATTATGCCTGACTCTCAAAAGTTAATTTAAGAAAAGAAATTTTTTGGTCTGTCTCTGGTATGCTTCCCCCTCTTGTGTGTGTGTGCGTGTACGTGCGCGTGCACGTATGTCTTTTTCTTCAAGGCATGGTCCTTGTATCCAAGCTATAAGCCTGCCCCAGTCTACTCTGTTTCTGAGGTGTTCTTCAGACTCCTTACATGAGATCAAGCAGGCAGCACTGTTTTGTGTAGCTTAGTTCACTAAAAGCGGTCAGTTCTGTAAGTCAGCATTGGTCTCTGTTTTGACCCTTTTGGCCTCTAAAACAGGAGGTAAAAGTGGAATAAACTGTTTATTTCCTAGTATGAGGAAGTCTATGGGCTCATTCGTTTATAAGCACTAGCCACCAAGGGCATGAACAGTTAGGAGAGAGGTCCACTGGATGTGCGGTCAGTAGTTCATGAACACACAGAAACCTCTTCTGTATTCTTGGTTTTCAAATGAACTCAGCGTAGGAGCCAAGACTTGGTGTTAAATTGCACTTGTCTTAAGGTGTTATGTTATTGTCATGTCTGAAGGACATGAAATCCAGCAATGCTGTTTCTTGAAGCCTAACCTGGGAGAACACAGGTTCTTGGAGATGTTCCTCAGCAGTCTGTGTGGTGCCCCAGCTTGGAGTCCACAGGTTTTCTGAGGCCTTTACTATGAGAAGAACTGTTTGCTTTGCATGCTGGGTACCAGAGCTTCTATTTTGGTATGAACATGAGAACATGGCTACTCTACTTTTGCAGCATGCTGAGAGGAGGCCAGAGCTGTCTCTTGCAGGCCATTTTGCATCTGCTTTTGTCCACAGGTGATGCTGGCTTCGGCCTCCTCACACACCAGGGTAGAGGTACTTCAGGGAAGAAACCACGTGATCACTTGGGCTGGGCATGTCACCTTTGCCTGCCATCTTGTGTCCCAGCTGACACTGTCCAATAATGTCACCGTGATGGCATATTTTCTTTTTCTTCACTGCTTTTGGTTATTATAGACAGTTGGCTTTTCCTTTTCTTGGTATTCTCAGGAGAGCTGTGTAAGTTGAGGGGAGGCAATGGTCTGTGTGTATGTATGTGTGTGTGTGTGTGTCTGTCTGTCTGTCTGTTTGTCTGCGTGCAGTTAATGATGGTCTTGAATTTCAGTCCTCCTGTCTCAAGCTCCTGAATGCTGGTAGGAACCTAAAGGCAGGAAATGAAGCAGAGAACATGGAGGAACACTAACTTGCTTCCAGGCTCACATTTTTAACAGCCCAGGCGTACGTTCCCAGGGGATGGTATCATCCTCAGTGGGCTGGGCCCTCCCACATCAGTTAGTAATCAAGAAATCCCCACAGACATGCCCACGGACCAGTCTGATGGAAGCAGTTCCTCAGTGGAAGTTCCATTTTCCCAAGTATGTCAAGTTGACAACCAAAGTTAGCCATCACAGTGTGGAAACAAGACAATACCGTTATCATAGTTCTACCATCCCAAGAGCAGTAGTGAACTTACAGCCTTTGGCAGCAGACCTTTGAACTTGGGACAACCCCACTGCCAGGGGGTGAGGGCACATTTTCAAGACAGGGTTTCTCTGTGTAGCCCTGGCTGTCCTGGAACTCACTCTGTAGACCAGGCTGGCCTTGAACTCTGAGATCCACCTGCCTCTGCTTCTGCCTCCCAAGTTCTGGTATTAAAGGTATGCGCCACCACTGACCAGCATCTTAAACTATCTCATCCATGAACCTTGTGCTTACATTAGCAGGTTCTGAAGGCCATGCTAATTGTTTGGTGCTACATGGAATGTGGTTCAGGAAATTCTCAGTGTTGAGAGATTAATCTACCCATGCCTGTTACTCCTAAGTAACGTCTTTAAGAGCAGGAATAGTAAGGAATAGTAGGTGAGACATCAAGACATTGAGACCTCAGTGTTGCACGGGGGCCAACAAGCTTTGGTGGGAGAATTATTCAGGCATGGAATTTGTGTGCAAAAGTGCTGTGCCTAGATCTGGCTACTGACTGTATCCTCTAAGTTTCTGCCTGTTGGAGAGCCTTGTCTGGACAGGCAGGGTGTTTGGTAACTTTGGAGGGAACTGTGCGGGAGCCTGAGCCTGCTTTCTCACTTCCCTTCCTCACTTCTCTGAGCTAACCACACCATGACTCAGGTGCACACTACCCTCTACTCCCCCATCTTCAAGAGGAAGCTCCTGGGCTGGGGACCTCTTCTGTGCTAGCAGGATGGCTGGCTGAGCTCTTGATCTCCTAACCCAGAATATTACTTCTCATCAGTCTTCTGTTACCCAAGCCATTATTGTCTGAATTTCCCAGAAGCTGGGACAAGGAGGAAACAGTTACTGGAGGAATGGCTTGTCCTCAAATAGGGAATGAGGCCTTGTCTTGATTTGCCCTAAGAATTGATGAAATACAGCTCCCAGCAGCGATTCTCAACCTGTGGGTCACAGCCCCTTTGGGGGCGGGTCAAACAACCATTTCACAAAGGTAGACTAAGATCATTGGGAATAAACTAGCAATGACAATAATTTCATGGCTTGGGGTCACCACAACATAAGGAACTGTTAAAGGGTAGCGGCATTAGGAAGGTTAAGAGAACATATGTCCCCTTTGCAGCCTGTGGTAGTCAGGAGAGCTGACCCTGAGGTCATGACAGCAGGAGAGCTGGCCCTGCCCCTCACTAGCTGTAGCACTCAGGAGAGCTGGCCTTGCACCTTGCCTGGGTAACACAGTAGAACTGGCCCCGATGGTGAAAGCACAGGTGAGCCAGATCCTCATAGGTTGTAGCACTTGGGAGAATAGGCCCCAGGCCTTGACTGGGTACAGTGGAGCTGGCTCTGGAGGCATGAGTCTGGGTGATTCAGTTACAAGGGCATGAGAGCTAGAGGGCTGACCCTGCTTCCTGCCAATGGTGGCCTAGAGTGGCCTAGCAGGAGCAGTGCTGGAGAGCTTGCGGTAGAGATGTGGGAGACCCGACAGGCTGACCAGCTCAGCTACCACCCAGTTCTGGATCCAGGGCTTTGAGTTGGCACACCCCCAAATCTACATCATCTGTGAACCGTTGGGGCATGTGAAAGGGCCAGTCCTGTTGATCCAAAGCTGCAGGCTCTCCATGACACAGGGTAACAACAGGATCGCCTCGAGAAGTCCTGATGAGGATCCAATATTGATGGAGTCACAGAAGCCAGAGACCTTGAATCAGAGCAATGACTCATTACATTGAACATTTGCAAGTGAAGATGTGTGCGCAGAGGGGTGTACTGTGGGACACACTGTGACACACTACAGCTTCCACAATGAGATGTTTTCTATGCTTTGCTTTGTTTGATTTTGTTTGTGTGTGTGAGTATGTGTTTTTATTTTGGGGGGTAGAGGACAGATAGGAGGGGATAGGGTGTAAATATAACTTTTATTTGCCAGATGTTATTGTCATCTTGGAGGCTTACTGCTCAATAAGCTCACCTTTTGTAGTTCTTTCTGAACTCTGGCTGGCTGGTTCAATTCAGCTGTTCTGGCTCAAACTCCTCTCCAAGCTGACTGATTCAAACTGGGTTCTCTCTCAGCTTCTGGCTGAATTGCTCTGCTTGGCCTCAAACTAACTCTGGCAATTTGTTCTTATCATCTGGCCCCTTCTTATTCTCTGTCTTCAATGGCCTCTTGACCGGCACTGCACAAACTATACAAACTGAACAGAACTCACAAATGAACTCAACTGAACTCAGCTGTGCTGCATGAACTGCACTGACTGAGTTGATTCAACTTCTGCTCTCTCTGCACTGCTCTTAAGCCTCTTCTGTCTGTTCTCATGAGCGTTGGCCATATTCTATCTCTGACAATTCTGTCAAATATCTCTCTGATTTGTCACTTTGTCCCCCGGTTAGACATTAGTTCCAAACATGGCTGTTTCCTTCTATAAACTAACTTTATCTTCATTGTTTGGGATCAAAGCTACTAAGTATATGTCTGATTCCAGCCAGAGGGGTTAAATATGTGTTACTCTAGCTAGATCACAGAGGTTTAGGAGGTCTTTGGATGTGATCCTTTACCAGAGTGGCAATGTTGCTGCATAAAAATTCCTCTACAACTAGGAGATGAGCGGGACTGGGGTGCATAATTGAAACTCACAAAGAATCACTACAGAGTTTAAAAAAAAAATCACATAGAGTTCTTGTAGAGGACCTGAGTTTGATTCCTGTCACCCACAATGTTGCCTGTAGCTCCAGCTCTAGGGGATCTCATGTTTGGCCCCCTATGGATACCTACCCTATGGATACACACACACAGATACATGTATATTCATGTAATTTTAAAAAATAATAAAAATAAATGTGTAAATCCATTTAGATGGCATTGAATGCCAAAATTGGTGTGTGTGTGCTGGCATTTGGTGTTGTATACACAATAGTGACTCACTTGGGTGGCTGAGGCCTGTTCAGTGAATAGGCACTGAAACCCAGGTCCCTGTCATCTGTAACTCTGTTCCATAGAGTAGAATGGGTTCTGAGCTGGAACAAAGTCTACAAGTGTCCCTTGAAAGAGGAAGAGAGAAATACATCAATGATCGTGTCTTATCATCATCCAAAGCCCTGCACTACATGTAGAACCATCGCTCTCTCAGAGATGGATATAGGAGATGCTTGATGTCTCGTATCCTATGCTAGTCATGTGACATACATTCTGAAACTGGCTGTGGAGGATCAGAATCATGGAATGCATCAGAGAGACTCTGGCCAGGGGCTCTTTCTTAGGGTCAATGACGAGGATAACACTGCAGTGTCTTCATCACTGTTGGTAGTGCCTGTGTAAAGTAATTCCCATTGGAACCTTGTCCTGCCTACAGGTTGTGGCCATGTGGATCAGCGGGGATTGATTTGTTCTGTCTGTCTGGAGTAGGGATTGATTTGTTCTGTCTTGTTTGTTAGGCACTGTGCCTTCCTTTCTTTTTGCACTCAGAGTATCCCAGTTAGCACTACAGAAAGCCCACTAAGGTCATGTTGATTATGAGGTAGAGCTGGCCTCTTGGGGAAGGTAGAGGCTTTTTGTGGTGGCCAGTGAAAATGTGGCTTTGTAAGTATAGCAAAGGGCCTCCCGTCTTATCCTTAACTACACAGTCATCCATTTTCAGTGACCACAGTTTCTCTGTAGGTATACCGTTGCTTATATTGTAGCATTCTCTGTCACCCAAGAGAAGGTTTCACTTCAGGGCTGTATTCTTTAAAGAGTGGTCTGTGGGCTTCCTGGGCACTGTCCAGGCCTATGAACCACATGACCTTTGCAGAGCTCAGGTGTGTGTTTCTAACAAGTATCCCATGTAATTTTTTTTAAAGATAAAGCTATAGAATTTGGCAAAGGAATATCACTCCTTTGGTGCGAATATGGGAGCAGTTAAGCTCAACCCAGTTCCTTCTTCATTCTTAACTTCCCCTGCCTCCAGGACATTCTGCTGAAGCCTTCTCTCCTGGTGGCTCAGATCCTGAATTCTAGCTGCCCCCAAGTGGGAATGAAGTTTTCCTTCTGGACCCCAAGCCCTGCCTCCCGTTATTACTAAGAGTGAAAGAAAGGAGAGGTTGCCTTCCACACGTCATCTTGGGTCTGGGCTGATGGGCTAGTAGACAGTCTGCAAGGCTACTTTAAAGGGGTATTGCAGGGGCTACAGGGACGTCTGATGCGTGTCCGTCAGCCTGGGGACTCTTGGGCATGTTTACCTGGCAGATAACCACCACTGCTCATGGATCCCTCGCAGCCTGTGTTGTTCCTCTGCTGAGCACAAACAGCTATGTCCTTCACTGACCTGCCCAGATCTGTTGTTTGGTTTCCTGTGGAGTGAGGACATTTTGACCCTGCATCCTGTCTTGCTTGGTTCCCTAAACCACCTTAGTGACTTCTGCTCTTCTAGTCCCCATTTAGCCAACTTCTGTCCTAGATGTCTCTGGCTTCCATATGGCAGCGTGACAGCAGGGGACTGGGCTGACTCTGAACTTGTAGCTTCCTCACCGCTGTGGGACTGGGTGGTTTTACCTGGGGGTCAGCCAGCAGCTGTGTTTGCTGGCACAGGACTCCAACTGCCTCTGTAGACAAGCCCTGCGAGGGCAGCTCAGGAGGCTTATAGGATCCAGTCTACCAGGATACCCCCTGATGTTGCACTGTGAGGGACTAGGGCTTGTGTTGGCGAGTGACAAGACTGCGCGCCCTGACTGCCTTTGCGTCCAGGGAACTTCTCAGGGGAGATGAGAGCCAGGGCAAAGAAAAGGAATCGGAAACTTATTCTTCAGCTAATTCTCTGCTACTGTCTTGGACTCTGCGGCTGGTGACCTCTTGAGTAGAGTCAGCTTGGAAAATTCATTTATTCTTAACATTGGGTATGAACTCTGTGAAGTGTACAGACTTGTCTCGGAGGGTAAGGCATGTGGAAGACATGGTTCAAGAAGGTGGGAGATAGATTTCTAGAGGTGACCAGATTACCCTGTACAAAGAGCCTATCATCCAGAAAAGCCTCAGAAGGGCAGCAGATCCCACTTGGCATGAAACAGACCCGCTCAGACTGACCCACCATTGTGAGCTCAAGGTTAACGGAGGTGCCTGTCATCCACCCTGTTTTCTAGACCCTAAGAGCTAAGTCCAAGAAGACTAGCTCTTCTTGTTGTGTCCAGAGCCTTTTGGGACAGAGCTGATGGGCAGGCTGGACTCCTTCTGCAAAACCCTTGCTAGGGCAGCCTTCCTATGCCCAGGGTTGCCCCGTTTGTCCCTTTGTGCTAGTCACCTCTGTCTGTGTGAGTGTTAGGCACTCAGGAGGCCACCATGCTCAGCATTGGGAGGACTTTGACATTTTGTTTAAATGGGGACATTATTGAGAGTGTGCAAGGGTGAGAACCGGAGGCTCTGGCTCTTTAAGGCTGGACCTTCTAGTGAATTTTGGCAGAGGCCATACTGAGTGTTTAATTTTAGGGCCAGGGAGGGGGCTGGGGAAAAGTCCCCAAGCATCTGGTTTGTGTTAAGCCCTTCCTTTAGAAAAAAAAGACTGTGTTTATGGTTAAAATCCGGCTGAGATGGGTGGGGGCGGGGAGTTGGGGGGTGTTGAAAGGGACACTGTTATCCAGCATCAGGCTTTGCATTGAAAAGACAATGCGCATAGCCACCGTCTTGTCCCCTGACCCCATCTGAGCCAGCCAGTTCCAACTCTTGAGAAAAACGGCCACACTATTTTCATCTCTGCCTTTAAAGCAGGATGTTTGCCTTCAGACAGTCTCCAGCAGCTGGACTTTGCGAGGCTGAAGCTGTGTCCCTCGTGCCTCCCTCCTCAGCACTCCCTGGAGTTGGCTGCCTATCAGCTCATTTGTCTGCAGTCTGCCGTCTGCCGCCCCGGGGCGGGTCAGCCACTCTTAGGTCGAAGCAGGGGCCACAGGAAGACGCAGGGTGGCTCCAGTAAGCCTTCCTCCTGAGATCCCTATAAGGACTCTCAGAACCACCCCTCCCCCCAAGTCCGCCCTTTCTGCCAGTAGAAAAATAGAGGGCCAGACGAATGACCAAGCTCTTCCAAAGTCTCACAGCAAGATAGTGTTAAACTCAGGATTCAACCCCGACTCTAGATTCTGAAGTCCTTTCTGCTTTCCTGCTTTACAAGGCTCTTCTCTTGCTTTGTTGTTCAAATTAGCCAGCCTTGCCTCTCTGCCTTCCAGGGGCCCAAGCACAGACTCTGGGGACTAGAGATGGGGCCTCAAAGGGTCTCCAGGGTCTTAAAGGTCCATGGAGAAGGTTCACCAGGCTGTGTCCATCTCAGAGGCTGGCTTTGCTCACCTCTGTCCTCCAACAGCAGCCTGTGGGAGTTTCTGAGTGAGTGATGAGATGGCCTGGTCCTGGGGGGAGGGGTGACACAGGTGTTCCAGTTGGAACCGTGCTCCTGGAGGGGTGCCAGGCATGAGTGTGTACTAAAGCGTGCCTGGTTCCAAAGCCACATCCTGTGTTCTCCTGTCCCAGCCCTCTAAGTTACTATGGGGAGACTGAGACCACCAGAGCATCCAAACCACAGTGGGCTCAGACCTTGCTAATGTCTCTTCCAGTGTTGGGAGCAGAGTGTAGGATGTTGGGACTGAGATAGAGAGGGAAGTCTGTGTCCTGTCCTTTTGACTTCCTGTCCTGGAGGATGGTGTGTGCGGCGTGATATCTCCAGTGCAGGTGGAGTCAAGTGGAATCTAGGCCTCCAGGATTAAGTTGAATCATTCTCTTGTGTCTTCCTAAAAGGGGAAAAAAAGCAGTCTGCAGTGGCTCACTTCCTTCTGGAGAAACTGGAGCCTGAGTCATCCTGGAGTCAGGACCCGGGGAGGGGCCCCCAGTTTGCTTTTCTTCTGGCTATGGGAGAGGTACTTCCCTTCTGCCTGTCCTCCAGGGCAGAGGGCAGGGCAGGGCCTGGGGCAGTGCAGCTGTCCCCTACCTCCCCGTCTTGGGAGGTCTTAGTCCTTTTTTGGAGCTGGCGGGGAAGGGAGGAGTCCTGTGCCGGTCTAACTCATTCTTCAGCATACTCGGTTGAAATGGTTTTGGGACCTCGCAGAAGTGGACCTGTTTTTATGTTTTCCCTTTTGTGATTGGTTTGCTTCACTTCAGGTTTGTCCAAGTAGAATTCTGTTTCAGAATTAACTTTTTAGGGCTGAATAATACTCCATTGTACGTATTGGCACATTCTCTAGTCACAGATGTTTGGGTGACTTCGGTATCTTGGCTATGGTCAATAATGTTGCTAGAAGCTGGGTGGAGAGTTGAGTCTTGGCATCTCTCTGTGTGTTCCCATGAGGTCCTCTGTGCCCGCAGGTGGGGTTGGCAAGTCAACAGAAGGCCTTAGACACTACTCCATTCTCTTCTTCTCCTAACTGGGCTTATCACGGTAGCTGTCTGTAAAGGCCTGTGGACTGGCCAGCTGGGTCCCCAAGGACACATCATGTCTAGCGCTGGCTGCCACACAGTTCTGGGGAAGTCTGAAACTACATGGCTACCTTGAAGTTTCAGTATCTTCTGTTGAGAGAAGAGTTCTTGGGGATCAGGTCCCCACCCTCTGCCTGCTTTCCCAATTCCTTTGGCCTCAGACTTGGGGAAGGGGCTCACATCCTTCTGAGCACCCCAGGGATTAGTGGGGACCCCCCCTGTTTGCAGCTGTCTCCATTTCCTTCCATTCACTTTATCCCCAGCTTTTCAAGGTTAGCATATGACACATTTTTGGCCAGTGAATTAGATACACTAATGCAAAACTTCCTAGCTTCCCCTGGAGCTGAGCACCATCTGTTTTTTTTAACAGCAGGATCCTCTGCCCTGATTCCTGCTCTCTCAGAGACTGCTGTAACCAGCAGGTGGTTGGCCGCTGTTTTTTCAGCCTCTTGATACAAGCCCTTTCAGACAAGTCAAGTGTAAGGCAAGCCGGTCTCTGCCTGCTGCCAGTGTGGGCTTAACTCCAAGAAGCCAGTGTTCCTTCCTGACCCTGCTCCCCATGGCGACCTGCATGTGGTCCCCTCTGGGGTGCTTCATGCTACTTATAAAGCATGTGCCTTCTCAGTAGTGGGCCTGTCAGCTAATTGGAGCTCCCTGGAGTGGGACCAGTTTTTATTCTTTTCCAGGGCCTAGTAGTGGCAGGTCCAGTAACCTGTACAGGTGCTTCTTGACTTGTAATGAGGTCGGTCACCTTCCCAATAAAACCTTGGGAAGTTGGAAATATTCTGTTAAGATGCGGGTAGCACAGCTAACTTACCCAGCAAATGCTACACTGAAGAGCCCTGATTGTGCCCCTACTCCCCCTCTCCACTTTAAATTATTTATTTTATACCTAGGAGTACACTTTAGCTGTCTTCAGACACACCAGAAGAGGGTATTGGATCCCCTTATAAATGGTTGTGAGCCGCCATGTGGTTGCTGGGAATTGAACTCCGGACCTCTGGAAGAGCAGCCGGTGTTTTTAACTCCTGAGCATTCTCTCCAGCCCTTCATAGTTTATTCTTTATTTGTTATTGTGTGTGTGTCTGTGTGTGTCTGCTCAAGGAGTATTGGATCCTCTCGATCTGGAGTTCCAGGCACTTGTAAGCTATCTGGTATGTGTGCTGGGAATCGAACTCAGGTCCTCTATAAGAACAGTGTGCACTTTTAACTTCTGAGCCATCTTTCCAGCCCAGATTAATTTTAAGTGTCTGTGTGTTGGTATGTGCATGTGAGTGCAGGTAGCCAAAGAAGCCAGAGAGGTGGGCAGATTCCCCTGGAGGCAGAGTTGCAGATAGTTGTGAGCTGTCAAACGCAGCTGTTAGAAACTGACCTTGGGTTCTATGCCCTTAACTGCTGAGCCTTCTCTCCAGCTCCCCCTCCCGTGAATGCATTGCCCTGTGGTGTGATGGCTCACTGCCACTGTCCAGTGTCACAAGAAGATAACACTGAAAATCACTGCCCCGGGGACTGATCAAGGTTCAGCATTCCAATATGGTTTCCACTGAATGCAGAACTCCTAGAAAGTTGGAACCCCGATAGGTCCAATCATAGGATAACATCAGCCTCTACACTGAGTGGATGCCCAGACATGGCAAGAAGGCAGAGGAAATTAGGGATCCGGTGTTGGTGAACTCTAGTTTGGGGTTTGGGACCAGTTCTCTCTCTCTCTCTCTCTCTCTCTCTCTCTCTCTCTCTCTCTCTCTCTCTCTCTCTCTCTCTCCTACATCTAGTATGTATGTGTGTGTGTGTATGTGTGAGTATGGTGCTCATGAGAAAGGCAGAGAACAACTTGGAAGAGTTGTTTCCTTCTACTGTTTGAGGGATGGAACTCAGGTTGGCATATCTGGCCCCAAGCACCACCCCTTCACCCCCATGCTGTCTCTTTGCTAGCTGTGTTACTTAACCCTCCTGAGTGTCGATATTTCCATCTCTAAAATGGGGATAGAAGCAACCTACCTCTTAATAAACTTAATAAAAACAGTTAAGCGTGACCCTTGGTATAAAGTGCCGACTAAATAAGGGCCAGCTGTCCTACATAGGTCCCCTGCACTAGCTGCAGGGGAGCTTGGGGAGGACTCTGCGGGAAGGCGGGGCCTCCGCCCACTCTCCCACTCCCCATGCTTTCCCTCTGCTCCTCCTGGGTTTGTTCTAGGCCAGGGTCCTTGGCCAGGCTGCTTGACAGGTGACAGGCAGGCTCTCCTGTATAAAGGGAACTGCCTCCTCCTTGGGCAGGGAGGAGTTTCCAAACTCTGGCCTGAGGCCGTCTGTGTGCTCTCAACTGGGATTATGTCTGAGGGTGAGAGGGGTCCCAGAGTGCTTTGGGCTTCATTCCGATGTGCTGTGCTCTCTGATCTTGAACATCCTTTCTTCCTTCCAGCTCTGGGCATTTGGCAGAGAATCCCAGCTTCTCTGGTTACTATGTTACTGGTTCATTGGTGGGCTCTGTTTTTTTCCCCTCTAGGTGACAAGCTCCAGAGCTACTATGTTCCATCCCATGCAGTCCCCCATCCATTTCTCTTCCACTCCTGTTGCAGGCCCTTGTCCAGGCTCTGGGATGTAGATAGGATAGGATAGGATAGGATAGGATAGGATAGGATAGGATAGGATAGCCCTGTTGGGAGCCATGCTTGCTGCTTTCTTCCCAGGAGAGAAGCTCTGCAGCAGTTGTACGGTATCTGGAAGAGAGTTGGCACCTTAGCAGCTGTGTCTTTGAGCCTCACTTTCTTCCCCAGTCTGTGAGCTTGATGTCAGGTGTCTACTTAGCTGCTCAAACTGGACCTAGAGCTCCCTGATTCAACCAGGAAGCTTAAGGGTCCACTGGTCACAGCGGTTACCGTCATGTGTCTCCGCACCAGGGTTTTTACGTGGGTAATGGGAAATCTTGGGCAGGGAGCACCTTACTCACTGAACCCTCTCCCCAGGCCCCAGTTTCTTCAGTAGAGACAGACAGGCATGTGTGCCCTGTGGGGACATTGTTAGAACTAAACCAGCATGTGGGATGTGGGCCACCTGGCGTCTTGTCCCTGGTGAGCTCGTGGAGATAGTGAAGTTAGCGGGATGAACCGGACCGTGTTTTAGCCTTCTTTGCGAAGGCCAGGAGCCTGCACTTCTTGGGCATTTCTTTAGCCCCCAGTTGCCCAAGCTTGCTTGATTACAGGACTTGCCTGGAGTTCCTGTTACAATACCTATTTGTGGGCCCCACTCCAGGACTCCGGAACTAGAGTGGCATTTGTCAGGGTGGGATTTCTGACAGCATTTGATATAATGGGGCTAATTTGAGAAATGTGATTTTTTTCCCTCTCTCTTTAGCTCACTCTTCTTGAATAATTTATCTTAACCAGATGTAGTCCATTGATAGGAGACAGGTATGAGTCCTCTGGAAGGGGAGACATTGTAGGGGGGAAACCTTGTCTCCAGCAGTGGACCCAGAATTGGAACTCGGGTCTTCTGATGCCGTGTGTCCATTTTCCTGCAAATATCTAAAAAAAACCTGTAAATATCTCCGTGCTCTAAAGCACGGAGAAGTGAGGGGTGCAGAGAGGATGACGGGAAGGGGTGACTCACTCAGGCTATCTTAGGGGCCTGTAAAGAGCTGCTGAGGTGACAGATGGTGAGGTGGAGCACAGGTGTGCCTTCTGAAAACCAGGACCCAGGTGAGCCTGGTGGGCCTTGGGCTTTGTCCTGAGCCATTGATCATCAACAGGAGTTGGAATGGGAGAAGATGGAAAGGCATGTTTTAGCTGGCACAGGCTAGGTACGGTGGGCAGGCTGCAGTGCCTGCCTAGGCTGTGGAGGAAGTCCCATGGACAGAGGGTGGCTCTTTGTCCAACTTGATTAGTCTGGAGAGCCTTGTAAAAGCATGCGCAAGGTTGGCTCCCTAGTTCAGACGGGAACGTGTGTAGCTGCTGCAGCCAGCCACGCTGGCTTGTTGGCCCAGTGCCTGGGAGATGATCTTTAGGTTCCCTACACCCCCGGTTTACTGGAGGCTCTCACGCCTCACTGGTGGTTTGGCTGCAAGTTGGTGTCGGTGAATAGCAGGAACCACCGCTGAGGTAGTTGGAGTATGGCTGGGCACAGTGACTCTGACACCTTCCCCTACCCTCCCTTGTGGGCTCAGATCAGATCAGACACCTGGTGGGGGTAGGGGTGGGGCGGTCTCTGACCTCTGCCTCCTGGCGTGTGTCTAGGCTCCACCCACTTATCTGTCTTCACTGGCTGGGTTTGAGCTACCTTGTCTTCTTAGGTCGCCCCTTCTTTGTCTACATCTGCTTGCAGCAGAGTGAAGTCCCTTTCCCAGATGAAGGTGTCCTTGTGTGCTAACCCACACCCACATCTCACACCCACCTCGCCACTACCCTTCTATTTATTTCAGCTGAAATCCGACCAGAGATCTTCAGTGGCTTCCATTGTTCTCAGGAAAATAATCTCAACTGCTGTGGGCACCCAGGTTCCTAGGCGGCTGGCACTGTGCTCACCTCTGGTGCTAGCCACAGGGGTTATGTTTGTTTCTTTTTGTGTTTTTGTTTTTTGAGTTGGCACCTGCCCTACCTAGAGCCTTGGCTGTTTTGTTTCTTCTGCTTGCGTGGTAACTCCCTCACGCGGGCAGCTCAGTTCTCACTGGCGATGTGAAATGAATAGCTTTTATTATCAGCCCCCCCCCCCCCCAACTATTACCAGGAAGGTCTCTTTTGCAAACTTTTCACCTAAGTAGCGCTCTTTAGAGCAGGGGTCAGGTCAGAACCCAGCCATGAGCTCATGCTTCTGCGACATTTCCTATATACACGCACTTTGCTTGCCATTCCCGTCCCCTGTGAAACTCCACTCACAGTATCAGTACTCACTGAGAATGAATGAATGAATGAATGAACAGATGAATGAATGAATTAATGAGTCAGCTCCAACTCCCTGAGGGAGGTGGGGAGAGAATGGGCAGATTAGGAGGATCTGTATTGGCCTGCTTCCAGAGAGGCTGCTGACAGGGGTGGGGGGAAGTGGGGGGTGGGAGATGGGAGGGGGGAGCCCAAACCCAAGCCCAAACAGGGCGTTGCTCATATCCTGCCATCCACACCACCAGCTTGGCTGCCTCTTTAATTATTCATTGTCTTTCTCAATGGGCTTTGTGTTCAGAAGCCAAGAGTCAAGAATTCAAACCGCTTTCTACCTTCCCAAAACTGAGCCTTAGAAGAGAACCCCGCCCGACCCGAGCTGCTCTGCATCCCCAGGGAGTCACAGGGCCAGTGCCCCTCTTCTGTTCTGGCTGGATCTGAGTATTGGAGGTGATTCTTCGGTCTGTGTCCTGGGCTGCCCTTTAGCTGCCCTCTTCAGTCCCAGACTGGGGACAACTAAAAAGGTTTTCACATGGCTGTATGAATCTAGATCTAGAACCCGATCTAGAGTTCCTAAGGTTGGCAGGCAGGGCTATGTGGTCAGACTGTGTCTTTATGGCTGGATGGCTTTCCTACAAGAGACTGAGCCGTCCCATGAACCACAGTAAAGGTCTCAGTTGGGCTGTGCTGTCGGAGTTGCCGCTCACTCCATCTCTCTTCCTTTAATGGAGGGTTGTAGAGCAGATCAGCTGGAGTGACGCATGCCTTAGTGAGTTGGGTGTGCAGACTGAGTGAGCCGCTCCCTGGGTGGTTCTAATAGCCAAAGTCACTGATTAGCTTCAGAACCTGATTGATTGCTTCTGCTCTCTTGGGGCTTGAAGCTGTTCTCTTAGCCCTCAGGGTCCATCTCTCGTGTTCCTCTCAACCTTTGGAGCAGACTGGAGTGATGATAGTTGGCCTGGGACTGCCCCTGCAGCCCAGGAACCCTCCTAGGGGAATGAGTGGCGGGCTCTTTGATCTCAGCGGAGGGCAGTGACCATACTGACCCACCGCTGAAGCCCCTGACTCTGCTCTGGCCAGCGGTCTCTGAGCATCCCAGCACAGTCAGAAAGGGTCTGCCAGATCTTCAGTTCCACAGAAGTGTATCTGTACCTTAGCCGCCTGCTGCAGATCTGTCTGCCCTGTCCCTGGCTGGTGTCAAGCTGGTCATACTGAAGGGTTGACTAATTGCCAGGGCAGCGAATCTGTTAAGCTGGGCTCCTGATACCCCTGGCAGCTGATGGTTCTCCCAGACAAGCTGGGATCACAGTGATGGTTACAGGCCCCATCAATTAGACCATGGCTACTTCTCCTTACTGGAGGGGTTTAGCGTTTCTGTGCTGCTTTGTGTGCGTGCATGTGCATGCATGTATGTAGTTCAGGGAACGTGTACGCACTTGCCAATGTCTTAACATGGAGCTATATCCCAAAGCCTCTCTGGACTACTTTTTTGCTTGTTTGCTTTTTTTTTTTTTGTTTTTTGTTTTTCAAGATGTGTAGCCCAGACTGTCCTGGAGCTCCATCTATATGTAGACCAGACTGCCCTTAAACTCAGAGATCCGCCTTCCTCTGCCTCCTGAGTGCCCTGATCAAAGGTGTGCACTGCTGCCGCCACCACTGCCACCCTGCTCTGAACTGGTTTTCAAGGTGCTGATCTGTACTGTGTGTGCTGAAGGAAAAAATATGACCTCCAGTTAAGGGAATTGAGGTAATTAGGTTCTTCAATCGTGGCCCACTGTCATCGAGGGTCCATGCAAGATAACTGACTGTCACATTTCCCCTAAAGTCTTCCCACAGCAGACCCTCTGGGACCCCCCTCCACTCTTTACTTGCCAACGGTGCCATCCAGTATCCAGCCATGGGGGAGTGTTCTGGATGGGGGTTGCTGGGTTATAGGGTGGGTACACATTAACTCCCTCATGGGATGCAGACCACACTCTACAAGTACTGTAGAGCCCCCTGGTCACCCAGCATCCTCCAGGTGCTCTCCAGGGTTCGCAGAACCATTTAGTATAGTTTCAGGGTTCCAAGACAATTTCCACAGTCTCATTTAGCAGGGTCCTCACCAGTACCGTTTCCCTTCTTGTACGTTAGACTTCTTTGACTGATGGTGGTGTTCTAGGCTTTTTGCAAGGACAAGCTCCTCGCAAAAGGTATCCTGGAAACTGGGGCTCAGAAAGGTCAGGAATCAACTTAAACCCCAAGGTCAGTAAAGCGGCAGGCCAGGAGCATATCAGGTCTCTTGTGCCCAGACTCATCTCTTAACCACCAAACCTGAGGTCCTTAGATGGTGGGGTGGGTCCACAGACCAGTGGCGTCTGGAGAAATAGGATGTCTCCACCTTCCCAGAGCATTGGAAGCAGGAGCTCTGGCGGTGGAATACATCCGTACTTATTCTAACTAGTGGTTCTTCTGTGAGTTCAAATCAGAGGCCCTCTCCCCTGAGACACTTCCTCCGTCCCTCTGTTTTCCCATCCTTCTTTCTCCCTTTCCAACATTGGGTTAGCCTGTGTGAGCCCAGGCTGCTTTTCAGGGTGCTGCTTGGTATCTGTTACAGACAGAGATGCATCTCTGTGGAGCCCTCCAGGAGCCCCTCCCAAATCCCCGAAAGCTGTTGGCAGGACAAGATCCCAGCTGTCTCCGGTCATTGCTTGGAGGGTGGAGTTTCTGGACACTGAGTCAAAGTATCCAGATGAGCCTGGGTATGGACTGCGGGACAACTCAGAGAAGGGCCAGAGTGACAGAGGGAGACCTGGACAGTTTCTTCATCTAAGCAGTACTTTGTCCTTGGAATTTGTAATTTGTGCTGAGGATGTGGTAAGTTGGTAAAAAAATGCATCGCATAAACTGATCTGTTCCTTGTCTGTAAGAGAATCAGGAGTTCAAGGTCAGCCTCTTAACATAGTGAGCGTTAGGCCAGTCTGGGTTACGTGAGAGAGACTATGTCTCAAAACCAAACCAAACAAATTATAATTTGTGGTTTGACCCCTGGAGAACAGATTCCACAGAGGGCCTTGGAATCCAGTCCAGCTCCATTTCTCTGGTCTGCACAGCGCATTCCACAGAGATGACCCAGGAAGAGATGGCTGCTAACCTGATCTTGTTTTCTGGGCCCTCGTCAGAAATCAAGTGTTTTTCCATCATCGCAGAAGGGGTAGGCTCGACCCTCTCACGCACAGGTGCAACCATTACGGCGTCAATTGCTGTGTTACCACGCTAGGGAAGAGGTGCGTTCGGGGCTGGAGCTTGCCAGACCACAGAATCCCATGTGGAAGATTAGCAGGCTTGTCATCTGTGGGAGTTCTCTGTGAGACTGGGTGACCTGTAGGTCTTAGGATCTGTGCCAGGCAAAACCAAATGAGCTCACTTTTAGGTGGCTTTTCCTTCTATGGGGAAGGAATGCACAGGCTAGTCCTGTGGGTCCTGGCTTGCTGAGGTCTGTGTGCTGTCAGATCAGCGAGGGCCAGAAGCACTCTAGATGTGAGTCAGGGACACCAGCCATCCCCGACTGGCCTCCCGGAGTGGGATGCCACTCTGCTTAGAGAAGACTTGCTCCTCCAGCCTTCGAATCCTCATCCTAGCTTGCTTGAAGGCTCCAGGTTAGCAGTGGGTGAGCTCAGTCCCTATGTCATTAGCAGTGAAGGATCCAGAGCCTGCCTTTGAGACTGGATTCTTCCAATGGGCCAAGTAGACAGAGACAAAAATAAAAAAGGCTAATATTAGCATAAAGGATTTAGTGGGATTCTAGAATATTTTACTTGTTGCATTTTAAGAAAAAGAGAGTTTTATGGGAGTATAATTTTATAACAATGCCTTTTCACTCCTTTATAGGTGAACACAACCAATTTGAGAACATGTGTAAAAATACATTTCATACTCCTCGGCTATTACCACCAGCTCTAAGCAACCGCTGTTTAGTTTTGGAACCAGGGTCTCATTACGTATCTCTGGCTAGCCTAGAACACACTAAGTAGACCAGGCTGGCCTCAAGCTCACAGAAATCTGCCTGCCTCTTCCTACCCAGTATATGCTACCATACCCAGCCATATTTATTTATTTTTAAGACAGGGTCTTGCTTTGTAGCACAGAGGTTGGCCTCCACCTCTTAATTCTCCTGCCTCAGGCTCCCCGAGTGCTAGATAGGCCCTTTGCCTAGCTTTACTACTGTACTTTCTGTCTGTGTGGAAGAAGTGGAACGAACACACACACACACACACACTTGCACACTATGGAATGAGCTTTGGGCTGAGCTCTGCCATAGCTCACAACAGTGAACTATGGAATGAGGTTATTTTTGCTCTTCTTTTTCTCATGCTGGAACCAAGACTCAAGAGAGACCAAGCATGTCTTCAACTCTAAAGCTGGTGATGGGCAGAGCTCGCAGTTGCTGGTCATTTGCTGTGAACTCTTCTGTCTTTAGGAGCAGGGCAGTGGAGGGGATATGACACTGGCAGATTGGTAGGTGCAGTTGACTCTCTTAGCTAGGAGCTAAGCGGACAGACTGTGCATCCTCACTGGGATTATGTGTCCCAGTGACATGACTTCTCCCAGGTGTGCAGGTTCAGTCTCACAGGGCAAGGAAGACCATGCCAGGACCTCATGGTGGGCCCTTTCCAAGCAGGGATCCAGCAGCCCCTTTGACCTGGGTGACCCTGTTGGTCCCAGTCTCTGTGTCTACTGAAATGGGCTCTAGACAGACACAAACCGGAAAACACAGCTCCCCTTCTGCTAGAAGCTGATGTGTGTCTCCTCATCAATGGGAGAAAACAGGGCCTCTTGATTGCCAATACTTGGTTCCCTGTCACTGATTAACTCTGATTAAATAGAAAGGGGAGAGGAAGTGACAAGAGACATTTGTTGGGTTCCCGCTGTGACCAGGGCATTTTGCCAGCTGGTTAGCATGCATTGTCTTAATCTTCAAAGCCCTTGAAGTAATGACATTGTTTATTCTCTTTGTCCGGTCAGGCAATTGAGGCCCGGTCACTTGGACCAGCTGGGTTGGCCTTTTTAACCATCAGTCTGCTGTTGGCAGAACACTGACTATGGGTCTTGTTAGTCCCATTTTACCTGTGAGAATCTCAGGATG
This sequence comes from Apodemus sylvaticus, assembly GCF_947179515.1. Lineage (NCBI taxonomy): Eukaryota > Metazoa > Chordata > Mammalia > Rodentia > Muridae > Apodemus > Apodemus sylvaticus. The sequence goes on from NC_067477.1 coordinate 42,159,678, forward strand.
AGGACCTTGCCCATGGAGTCAAGGCTAGTAAGAGGTTAGGTTGGGTCCCAAAGCTTAGCCTGTTTGGCTATCTGTACCCTGGGTTTCCTTGACCCCAGCATTCATACAGGGATGTGGGGGCAGGGGTGGATGGGGTGACCTAGAGGGCAGAAGAGAACAACCACTGGTTGAGGGCTCCTTCACAGCAGCTCCCAGGTGGGTGGAAAATAAACAGATCTGGGTGGAGATGTTCTGTGGAACTCTGCCTTGTATTTGCAGGTGAACCAGCTGATGACGCTTGCTGGCTGACCGCCCTTAATAAGATAACCAGACACTCCTGTTGACATTACCAGCACACTGGGCATTTGAGATCTCTTCTGGATAGGTCTCTGCTTAGATAAACTACTTAGAACACATGCCCTGGCCAAACTGGCCACATGTGTGTGGACTCTGAGGGACTCTAGGGTAGCCCTGGGGAGTGGCCCTCCCGTGTCAGCTGGCAGATGGAGCAGGGAACTTAAACCCAAGCACACCAGGAACTCTGGCCACAGCTGGGGTCTGGCTCTGTCCAGTACGCTCTGCTCCTGGGCAGGAAGATCCCAGGAGGGGAGTCAGTTTGTATAGGAAGTCCCAGGCCACCCTCAAGAGGCTTCTCCTTTGGGGGTTCTGGGACCATGTGGCTAAGGGGCTATCCTTTGATTCTCCCCACAGTTAACCATTATAGACTTAGCTGTGGGGGAAATATGTTCCAGATGCCGGATTGTCTGCTGTGCCTGTGTCTAGTTATGCCTTTTCTTAAAGGATTTTAACAGGGAATGTTTTCAGAGCCCTCTGTCTCTCTCATACTTTGGCTTTTTGTTTTATTTTGAGTCAGGGTTTCTCTGTGTAACCCTGGCTGTCCTGGCACCCTTGGTCAGGCTGGCCTTGAACTCACAGATATCCGCCTGCCTCTGACTCCTGTGTGCTGGGTTTAAAGGCATGCACCCACTGCATGGCTGTCATATTCTCTCTGTGTGTGTATGTATCCATGTATTTATAAGGCAGGATCACATATGGTCCAGGCCATCTTAGACTTACTGTGTAAGCTGGGAGGACCTTGAACTGATCCTCCAGCCTCTAGCTCTCTAGTCCTGGGGTTATAAGCATAAATCACCTATCCAGCCTTCATTTGTTTAAATGTCGGAGAGTTTCCCCACTTTTTTATGGAAGCCATCACTAATACAGTAATATCATAGATACTCTCTTCCACCTAACAATCCCAGAGAAACAGGAGGTCTATTCTGTCTCTTCCCAGAAGCCTTACAATAATGTTGAAATTTACACTTCTGACAGACTCTCTTTACATTTGGATGGGTTTTTAAATAGATAATGACAGCATGTGGTGTAACATTCAAAAGAAAACAAAAGGATATTCTTTGGAAAGCAAACAGCTCTCCCTTTCCAGTTCCAAACCTCTCTAACTCCACCCTAGAGCCTGCGTGGTTCCCAAGTTCCCCGTGTCCTCCAGGGAGAGTCCAGCTTCAAGCTTTGGTTTGGTTGGTTTTGTTTTTCATTGCTTTTGAGAGAGGGTCTCACTATATCTTCTAAGCTAACCTCAAACTGATTCTCCTTCCCCAGCATCGTGAGTGATAGGATTGCAGGTATGCCACACCATGTTCCCTTGACACCAAGCCTTAGCCTGTCCAGTACACTAGTTACAGTTATCTGCTGGGTTGGGAGGGTCAGGAGCTGCAGTCTTGAGACCAAAACACCGGTCATGTTTTGAGTCCCTTGAGGATAAACCATCCGTCCCTGTGGAATTTATTGGGAAGAAACTACAGAGAAACAAAAGATTGTTACCAAGAGTTCTGTTTAGCTGTGTTGTCCAAGCACCAGATAGCTGATGGGATTTCAGAGCTAAGAGAGGTTACCTTATCTGCGGTCACGTGCCTAGCTGAACCAGGGCAGGCCCAGGCTTCCTGACTGTCTCCAGTCTTTTGAACAATAACTTCCCTGAAGTCCCTTGGTTCCAAGAGACAAAGCTGTGTCCAGGAGAGGTGTGGCCCACAGGTGAAGCCTAGGCCTGTGGTAGGCTGCTGCTGTCCTGTTCCTGCTTAGCCTGTCTCATTTGGCTGCAGGGCATTGTTTACTCTGTACTGGTGTCAACCAGAGCCTCTCTGGTCAGGTCACTTGAGCATGGACAGCTTGGATTGTGGACAGGGGAATAAATGTCCCTTGCTGTGGGAGAAGGCGGAGAGTATAACCAGCCAGCTGTATTTATAGACAGTCGGGCCAGGAGAGCAGCTAAGGATCCTGGGAACTTCAATTCCTGGAGCACAAGTGTGTTTGCATTTGGTCTTAGTCATTTGTCATGTCTGTGTGATTGCACACAGCTCTAAACCTGTGTTTATAAGCAGTAGTGCATACAATCTTGTGTTTCAGACTTCTTTGTTAATAACACATACACATTTTCCTATACTCACATTGTTTTAGAACCTATCATATTAATCGTCTACTAAGTGGACACATGGTGATTCACTTAACACAGATAAGTTAATCTTACTTACCTGCACACAGTTGTACAAATTGCCTTATTAATACAATTTGGGGTCTTTCTGGTTTTCTCCATTCACTTCAGTTAGGCTAGGGAACAAGTTTTTGCTTAATGCCTTTTCTTTTCTTTTTTTTCTTTTCTTTGTTTTTAAAGATTTATTTAGCCAGGTGGTGGTGGTGCACACCTGTAATCCCAGCACTCTGGGAGGCAGAGGCAGGCGAATTTCTGAGTTCGAGGCCAGCCTGGTCTACAGAGTGAGTTCCAGGACAGCCAGGGCTATACAGAGAAACCCTGTCTTGAAAAAAACCAAATCCCCCCCCCCCCAAAAAAAAGATTTATTTATTTCATTTATATGAGTACACTGTAGCTGTCTTCAGACACACCAGAAGAGGGCATCAGATCCCATTACAGATGATTGTGAGCCATCATGTGATTGCTGGGAATTGAACTCAGGACCTCGGGAATAGCAAGCAGCCAGTGCTCCTAACCCCTGAGCCATCTCTCCAGTCCCTATGCCTTTTCTTTATTTGGCATTTTATACCCAGGATAGAGTCTCCGAATTGGGGTGTATAGTTCAGGCGTGTTCTAGTTCACATTGGCAAGCTGATTTCCTCTAGAGTTGTAACCAATCATCAGCCGGTACACAGTTGTATGGGGGAGGCGAGCTGGGGGGTACCGGGGAGCAGCATTGCCTCACACACCCTCCAACAACAGGAATTAGCAGGAACTCATTTTGCAAATATAATTACTTTCTCTTGCTGTGATAAGCACCAGGACCGTGAGGAACTTAGGGAAGAAAGGATTTATTTTGCTCCCATGTCCGGATCACAGTTCATCAGTGAGGGAAAGCAGGGAAGGTTCTCAAGGCAGTGCAGAAGCAGGAGCCACAGAAGATGGCTTCTCATTGGCTTTCTAAGGCTCGTGGTCAGCTACCAGTGAGTGAGCTGCCTTTCCACCCCATCAATCAATACTTTAGAAAAGGCCCCCATAGATTTGCCTACAGGATACCCAGACGGTGGCAGATCCTCAGTTGAGCTTCTCTCTTGCTAGATGATCACACCTTGGGTCAGGCTGACCAGCTAATCAGCACAATGAGCCGATTTGTTGTTTAATTCACAGGGCAAGGAGGAATGTGTGTAGCCATCTAATGTCCTTTGTGAAACACATAGGCTGTTGATCAGTTCCAGCTGAGGAGTCTTCTTGCTTCCTTACAGGATGTCCCCTCCTCTACTTTTGATAAAAATACCCCCAGATCTTGCTACCAGATTCTGAAATGGCTGATGTCACCAGTGTTCTTCAGGAGTGTATATAACGCTCGGTGCTTATCAAATGCACCACATGTTGTGTTTGTATATAACATGTTAGCAGACTTAGAGGTTCCATGCTTTCCCACTGTGGGAGCAGAGATTCCCAGTGAGACTTAATTTAGACTTGGCTGCTGACTCTTTTTTTGGAGGCAGACTGGGTCCTTGTGGCATGCATTATATTTTCAGTTGTAGCAGTATTTAAAGATTCAGCAGTTCCACATAGAAGTCCAGGTTTCTGCAACCCCCCCACCCCCTTTTTCTTTTCTTGTTGAAGCATCACTGCGGAAGATCCAGTGAGTTAAATGAGTAAAACACTCAGAAGAGGGTCCATCCCATAGTAAGCACACGCGTGCTTAGTAAGCACAATTGCTTTCATGTCAGCTGTGGCATGTATGTTTGCCTGTGTTAGACCACATTCTCCACAGGGTGGCTTTTGGAGTTGTCTCAGTTTTGGATAGACTGTTACTAACCTCCAGTGGTAGGGTCCATGATGGGTGTTAAGCATCTGATGTCTAAGACCACACTACTCCTCCAGCTGCAGAATCTTCTGACCTTAGACCCTGAAGTGTCAGAGTCAAGATACCCTGCTTACTCACTGAAGCATGTGACCCTTGGTGTGGCTTGGTGTGGTCACCTGGTCTTACCAACACTTTTAGGGGCTGCCTGGGCTTTTGTAGAATTATCATCATAAAGGGACTTCCTTACTCAGCTGCCCTGCTCCCCCAGGGGGACTGTGTGAACCCCTTCAGCACATTCACTTGGTGTCCTCCACTGACATACAAACATGTCCAGCTCTGGGTCCCTCTGTCCACTGAACTCCGATCTTTTCCAAAGCTCTCTGTCCTTTATCTTCATGAAAGCAGCTGCCGAGGATCTGTGTCACAGTGCTCTTCCGGATATGGTCATGAAGAGTTGCAGAAGTGACATCACCTGCACGGGGTCATTTGGGTTCAGCTGCAGAGAGTCCCTGTCTCTCACCAGCTGCCTGTCGAGCCTGGGGCCGAATCAGGCAAGCGTCTTTGACTGTGGAAGTTGAGATGACCTCCTCAGACAGGTCTTGTCTCCTGTTGGTTAGAGACGCAGTTCCTGAGTCCTGTTACTCCTGCCCATCTCTTTCCGGTCTACTTCCCTTCTGGTGGTCTCCCATCTCTTGACAGTCACCCACTAGCCTCCTTCCTTACTCTCACTGCCTTGCTACCCAGAGAGGCCGGCTCTCTCTTGCCAGTGCTGCTGACGCTGGCGGGGGTTTCCAGAAAGAACCCTTGCAGCTTTCATTTTCCAGCGACTGGTTTTCAGTGGAATTTCATGAAATTTGGCTCACTGGTGCGACCACTTTGTTTCAGCCTTGCTTCTGCATCGCTTCCAGGAGCCCGCCCATACCTGAGCCACACACCCATGTCATCTCGGGAGCGGAAGTTGTGAGGAAGTTAGAGTTGATGTCCATGGCCCGAGGAAAGACACTTAACCCTCTCTAATCCTGTGACTGAGGAGTTACAAAATGAGGATGTTGAACTCAACATCTCTTCAAGCCTAATGCCATCATAGATGGAGTATGCTTATAGTATGCACTGGAAAGACAGTAGCTTTCTCCCAGTAGCATGGCAATAGTGATTGCTAGAAGCTACAGAATAGCCCTATCCCTACCCCACAACTCAGGTACCCCTTCATGTTTTTGTTTTGAGATAGGATCTCACTGTGTAGCCCTAGCTGTCCTAGTATGTAGATCAGGCTGGCCTTGAACTCATGGAGAGTCACTTGCCTCTTCCTTGAAGTACTGGGGCTAAAGGTGTGTCCCTCCACGCCCTCCTCCCTGGGTTTTAAGAGGGCTCTCATCAGACCTCCTGTTAACAGTCCACAGGGTCTGGGTTGTTTCTCTCATCTGGCTGCTGGCTGCCTGAGCAGGAGCTGTGACAAGCCGCTCACCCCAGTGATAGAGGCGGGGTCTTTGTGGGCACCCCCGTTGCCACCTCACCTGTGTGGTCCTGCAGTTCCTGCTCTGTGCACTGAGGCCTTCCTGTGTTCGCTTCCCTGCTTCCACTAAGGTTAAGGCTATGGCTGGCACTGACATTAAAAACTCAGTCCCTGCTGGGTGTGACTATTTGGAAATCTTAATAGAAACTACAATGGAGGTTGTCATGATAACAGCAGGGGCCACTTCAGGGCCCACTGTATTTCAGACATATTAATATTTTGGGGCCATTATTAATATACACAAATACTACTACTTGGTTAATATCATTTCATTTAAGCCTTGCCTCAGGCATGTCTGGTAGTTAATTGTTGTCCCCATTGTATAGTTCTGAAAACTGAGGCCTATGGAGAAGGCTGTATGATTTTAGACACCGTTGAGCCAGGAGACAGGAAGGGCACATTCTCAAAAACCAGGGGCATTCTTAAGGTATATTAAAGGAGACAGGTTGCCATGGTAACTGAAAAAAAAACGTGGTAGAAGCCGAGAAACTGAGACCTGGGCCCTAGGAGCTGGGACAAGATGTGTCTCAGTGGCCAAGCCACGCACTTCTCCCCTTTGTGTCCCTCAGATACCCAGCTATGTGGATGCATTCTTACCTTCACGCCACCGTTAGGTACCAAGGTCAGGGAGGGGTGAGGGGACCCAGGTTCCTCCCAGTTTTCTCTCCTTGTCCAAGATCTGCAGAGGCTGGCGGCTGGACACACATGAACACGTGCATATATGTGTGTATATGTGTGCATGGTGGGGAGAGGTGCAGGAGTAGAGGGGTCCAGCAAAGCCACTGTCACAGCTCTGGGAGTCTCACTGTGGTCCTTGCCTAAGCATGGCTCCTGAGACACTGTGCATGGCACACTTCTCCTCTGAACACATTTCTAGAACAAAGTGGATCCTATGAAGGGGCCGACCGTTTTCTCCCTCTCCCTGTCTCCTTATTAGACTGTGAGGTGAACAGGATCCTAGAGGAAAGTGAAGACTTTTGGGGTGAGGGAACCTTAGATAAAGGAAGGCCCTGGGATGCAGGCAGGCATGTGGGTCTTTGCCCCTTTATTTAAATGAGGTTGGCCCTGTTAGGCCTCTGTAGCACTGCCCACCCTACTGGGTGTTGTGTGGGGCCAGGAGTTTCTGCAGTGGGTATCCCTTTGGCTGCTAGCTTTTCCTCCTTGCTCAATCCTGGGGACACTGCTAAGGAGAGGGTCTTTCTTTGGAACTGTGCAACTTGGAGAGAACATAGTCACGCGGTACAGGGCGGTACACAGCGTCTCTGCTGTGATGCACAGGATTGCTGTCAAGACTTTACTGCCCCTCTGCTTTATCTGTTCTTTAAGCACGCATTAGCACCAGTCCCAAAGGTCCTCAGCAGCACCTGGAAAGGTGGGGCCTTGGATAGCTCGGTGGCTGGAGGCAGAGAGAGAGAGAGAGAGAGAGAGAGAGAGAGAGAGAGAGAGAGAGAGAGAGAAGCCCAGAGTGGAACCAGCCTTCCCTGGCCCTATCATGGTTTTTGTTGTTGTTGTTATTGTTGTTGTTTTGTTTGTTTTTGTTTTTTTGATGCGTGGGTGGGTATCTTTTTTCTTCTTATTGGTAATGGCACCCTCACTACATACATGGCAGGCACTTTGTAAACTGGTTTTTAGATCCTGTGGACTTAAAAGTGCCTTGCAATCCCATTTTACTGCCAAGAGAACTGGAGTTCAGAGAACAGTGGATTCAGATCTGGTTTGGAGAAGAGTGTGTTGTTAACATTGTATTACTGGGCTTTATGGCTACTGCTTGTAGGGTACTGTAATACTTTGGAGGGGCTCAGGGCACTAAGCCTTGGGCCTCTGGGGACTAGGGATTTTATTGACTCTTCCTTGAAAGGCTTCTAAGCCCCAGAGCTTTGTCCTGGAGACCTGAACAAACACAGGTGTTGTTCTGGCCCCTGCAGCTTCCCCAGGAACTGGGGCTAGCAGCTTTCCACAGCCCTTGGCCTCTTTCACAAGCCAGTGTCTTCTTACCACACAGCCTCTTCCTCCCTCAGCTCCACCCCCCTCTTCAAGACCAGGTTAATACACCGGGAGAACTCGGAGCCCTCAGCCCGGCAGCTCCAGTTTGTCTTCCAGTTACTGGCACTGGCCAGTTTCCCTGGAAGCCTTGGGAAGCCTTTGGCTGAGGGTTGAAGGGACTACAGGTTGGAGGACGGGCCTGGAAGAGGCTTAAGAACAAGGTGCTGGGAGATAGGAGATGTTGGTCATGGAATAAGACACTCCCATCCCTGGCCCCAGTGAACGTGCTGTGTGGTGGCTCTGGGCCAAAGTTGGGCAGGTGGGAGAGATTGTGTAGAAACAGAGGAATTGTACTTACTCTGAAGATCTACACGTTCCTTGTAATATTCTGAAATGTACCTCGGGGGCAGTGGGGGGCACCTGGCGAGCCCACGCCAAGATGCCCTCCTAAGAAATCCTAATATAAGGGAAGTTTTGTTTGAGGAAGGAGAGGAAGAGAAGGGGTAGGGGTAGACTGATAGCAGCAAAGCCATGAGGGCGGAGAATGGGAGACAGGGAGGGAGGGAGAGAGAGGGGAGAAAGAGGGAGAGGGAGAAGGAGAGAGAGAGAGAGAGAGAGAGAGAGAGAGAGAGAGAGAGAGAGAGAGAGAGAAGAAAGAAAGACTGGCTGGGAACAGAAAAAGAAAACTAGAGCTGGGGTGGTGAGCAGTCCTTTTATGCCTCCCCCATGCCTGGCGGCGGCAGGTAATGACAGCAGGTGATGTCATAAGCCATTGCCAGGTCTCTGGGAGGAGCCTAGCCTAGCGGAAGTTCCTGTAAGCTAACATGCCTCCATTCTTGTCTAATTAAAAATGAGGAGCTAGGAGGGGGTGATGGTGGGGCAGGAGTGGTGTTGTGTTCTTCAAACTACTTCCTGATGACTGGGGGCGGGGGGGGGGGGCGACAATGTCTTTGGGGCTCTAAGAAAAGTAGAATGCTGGCCAAGTCCTGGAGAACTGGCTGCTTCACTGCTATTCAGGATCTGTGAGAATATCTGCAGCTGGGAAAGTGCAGGCCCGGTTGGAGCATCTGCATGGGGAGATGGGAACACCCATGCGGAGTTGCCCTGGAGCTGCCCTGGAGCTGTCCTAGAGCTGTCCTAGATGCAGATTTTGAGTAAACACCTGGACCTGGCAGGATGCTGGAACAGACATGTATACTAAGGGCAGGGGATAAAGTTAATGTGACTGTATGGAACAACCACACTGAGAGTTTCTATGGATTCTGCTGAGTGGGTGGCCATCCTCTCCTGTCCCTTCATGTGGCTTTTACGGTGAGGATAGCCCAGGCCTGTTGAAGGGCCTTTCATAGAACAACTGTTAAGAGAGTGTGGGGCGAGGACCCTGGAAGCCACTGGGGCCTGTGGCCAGCGCCACAGAGACTACGTGGCTCGTGAGGACACTGACCATCTGCTTCTCTTCCCTCTGTATCAGACGTTCACGGCCTGGTGCAACTCCCACCTGCGCAAAGCAGGGACACAGATCGAGAACATCGAAGAGGACTTCCGAGATGGCCTGAAGCTCATGCTGCTCCTGGAGGTCATCTCAGGTGAGCCGGCCCTGCCCCAGGACGGGGTGGCACCTCTGGGTTCTGTCCATGTTCACACTGGCCTCCATGGGCACCAGGCACACACACGGTACATTTGCATACATGTAAGCAAGCTACTTATATAATAAAAAAATACAAAAAAAGAATTAATTAAGGTCATCACTTTTAATTAAGTAACGTCATGACAATAACACCACTTACTCTCATTGCTTGGAGGGATTACCCTAATGACCTTTTTAGCCCTGCTACACCATTTGGCGTATCACCACGCTGGGACCAGCCAAGCTTCCAGGACCTGAACCAACAGGGGACAAAACATATCCCAACCATGTAGCATTGTGCATGTGTTCATGGGTGCTCAGACTCTCTATTTTTGCTGCAGACTTAATCTTTTTTTTTTCCTAAAGACTTTATTTATTTAATGTATATGAGTACACTGTCATATGTTTACAGATGGTTGTGAGCCACCATGTGGTTGCTGAGAATTGAACTCAGGACCTCTGGAAGAGTAGTCAGTGCTTTTAACCACTGAGCCATCTCTCCAGCCCCTGCTGCAGACTTCATCTTATCATCTTAAACCAAACCTGGGACTACAGACTGCTCTGCCTCTACCTTTCTTTCCAGCCCTCTGCCTTCTGTATCCTTCTTTCTTGATCCTCCTTTAGCCTTTTGTCCTGTGGGCCTCTGGTGACTCCCACTAGAGGAAACCACTGAAGGCCTTAGAGGCTGTCTCCTCCCCGATTCCTCCTCCCTGTAGTCCTGCTTTGTGAAGCCGCCCCAGGCCTAAGATCCTCTGACAGCCCAAATATGGTCAGGTTGTTCCTCACTGGGGAGGCTTTGTGCCTCCCCTGAGGGCTTCCAGCCTGGGTCCACATTCCTTTGCAGAGCCCTTAGGATCATTTGAGAGCTGGCACCTGCTTTGTTTCCAACTTACTTTTCCCAAAAAGGTAGCAGGCCTCAGGCCCTCTGCCACACTGGGAGGCTCTCCCATCCGGTTCCGTGTTTGCATGACTTCTGACAGCCTCATTTCTTTAAAAACAGCTTTCCATATTTCCTTTAGAGTGAAACCTGAGCAGGGCAAAATATACACAATGGAAAAACATAATCATTTTGGCTTTTTTTTTTTTTAAGGGGAGGGATTATTTGTTTTGGCTTGTGGCTTCACACGTGCCAGCCTGTTGTGGCAGGGAGGATGTGGTAGAATGATCAGTGGGTATCATGGTAAGCCAAGAACAGGGTGTATGAAGAGACCAGAGCGTTTTTCCAGTGATATTCTTCCTCCAAAAGCCCCGCCTTCTGCTTTCACCGTCTTTTAATGATGCCATCATATTATGAATCTGTCAAGGCATTAACCTGTTGATTGGGTCGGATCCCTAATGATGTAATTATCTCTGAGAACACCCAGGCATGTACTTGGCTAATCTTGGCATCTCTTAATCCATTCAAATCAACACTTCAGACTAACATCACAGCCTACCTCTTGTCAACCTGACAACTGAACACGTCACTTTAAATCATAAAACATTCCTCCCCTGGACCCCAAAAGATTGCATTCAATTTATCGCCATGAGTTCTCATGGACTTAACAATTCCAACACTGTTCAGAAATCTAAGCCCAGAGTCCCTACTGAGACTCAAGGCAATCTCTTAGTTGTGAACCGCTGTGGTAAATACTTCTAACATACTGTGGCACTAAGGAGAGAGCTGGGGGCATAAGAAGGGAGAACAGTACCAAAATAAGACCAGAACTCGAGTGAAGATTGCAGCCTGCACAGCCATGTCCAGGCCTGGGGCAGCATGGTGGCCTTTTCTTCCTCGTGGTTTTTCTCTTCTGTTGGCTGCATCCACTGCCCGCAGACATTCCACATTCCCAACATCCTCAGCATCTGTGGGGGTTCCATTACAGCATAGGCTTCATCCCAACAGAGCCCTTTGTAGGTAATTCAACCATATTACACATTTCCTGGCCCCCCAGGCCTTCCTTTGAAATCTAGATAGACAACGCCGTTAGCTCTGTAACGCTTGAATTCTGCGCGTCTACAAAACCAGTGTCATAGGGATAAAGCCAAGCTTTGTGCACACCCCCTCCTACCCCCTGTCCCACGGTGCAGTGGTCTCTCACAGGAAAATGCTGAACATATTTTTCTTTTCTTTTGCCTTACTTTTGTGTTATTATTAATTTTTAGTCACCATATAATGTAATAGGTTTCATTATATATACATATGCCTTAATACTTTGTCCATCTCCCTTCCTCATTGGCCTCCCCTGGAGGGAAGGAAAGTCTTCTGAACGAGTTTACAGTTTTATACAATGGAGCCTGTGATGGGTGGGGTTTGGCCAGTTCCTTAGATGTCAGAGGCATCCTTATTTTCAAGACAGTTTTCCTCCTAACTCAGTGTAAAGTGCTTGGCTTTTTGTTTTGTTTTGTGTTTGTGTTTTTAAAGAGAATATGGGATAGTTTATTCTGGAGCTGTTTTGAATGACCATGGCCCAGAAACACAGATTTAGTTTACCCCAAATTCTATATTTCAACATGGATAGTGGTGAAGTTTTTGTAGTTGTACAGAACAAAGAAAGTCATAAATCAAGTCAATTTTAAAATACGTTGGTGGCTGCATCAGACAGACAGTTTCAACAAGATGGGACAGGCTTCTCTGTGGGCCCAAGATGCTATCTGATGACATTCTAAGCGTTGATGGGAGCTTATTAGTCTGCTAAGTCAATAGTGTTCAAAAGATTTCTATCAGTCACAAGTTAGTTAGGTCCCACCCAGCAGAGGGAGGACAAACTGGGGAGGATCTTTAAGAAAGAAACTCCTGGATCTTATCAGTACTGTCTGGGGCTGGTGTCCAGCAGTCACATCCTGCCTGTCCACAGCTTCTAGCTTGCCCTTTCTCAGGTGAGGCTTCAGGTTTTCTAGATTGTTCTGTGCTGCTCTTTGCCCTTGACTCTCAACATAAGCCTTGCTAACAGCACTGGCCAATAACCATGCCTCAGCCTGAATGTGGCGGATGCTGTCTTGAGAATTCATTAGCCCACTCCCCTTAACTGCAGCTTCCCATGGAGCTTCAGGTCCCCCTCAGACTAGACCGATTCTCTGCCAGATTGGAACTTGAATGCCCCTAGTCCCTTCATGTGTCCTGGCCTCAACTGCCTGGCCTTGTATCTGTTCCATTCTGGTCTTCTGACTCATTCGTTAAGCTTTCCTTATAGCATGTGTGGCCTCCCCTGGTCCACATCTCCTCATACATCCGTCTTGCTTCCACACACCTGTAACATGTAGCATTTTAGAGTGTCAGCTCATCGTAGTGGGGAGGTGTGGTGGTCCTTTTGATAGGTCCCTGGACGGTGTCTGTTCTGGGGGTACAGTACTTTTAGTGGAGCATTTGGCAAACCTACCCCACCCCACCCACACCATCCCGTCTTTTAGTCTCCTGATCTTGAAGCTTGAGGAGTGGAGGTCCTTCAATGGAGAAGGGGAGGGTGTGAGAGGAAGCTGGCCCTGGAGTGGAGCTGAGGGGGTCCACATGAAGGCAGTGTAATGGCACAAGCAGAGGCCTCACAGTGAGTGGGGCCAGGAATACTAGAGACGGCTCCATTTCAACACAGGTGGTTTTTTAAAAATACTGAAAAGTGGCCTGTACCCCTGTCCTGAACAAAGGGCCCCTGTCTCGGGCCCTTTAGAAGAACTGCTCCTTCTGCCCTGGCACAACTCCTGCAGTGGCAGCCTGATTGTAAGCCATGGCCCTTCCTAACTAGTCTGCAATTCTTCTTTTTTAAAAACTTTTTCTTTTAAAGATTTATTTATTCATTTTATGTATATGAGTACACTGTAGCCATACAGATGGTTGTGAGCCTTCATGTGGTTGCTGGGAATTTAGGACCTCTGCTAGCTCCAACCAAAGGTTTTTTATTATTATATGGAAGTACACTGTAGCTGTCTTCAGACACACCAGAAGAAAGCGTCAAATCTCTTTACAGATGGTTGTGAGCCACTATGTGGTTGCTGGGATTTGAACTCACCTTCGGCAGAGCAGTCAGTGCTCTTAACCACTGAGCCATCTCTCTAGCCCCAGTCCTCAATTCTTTTCTTCTTTCTCCCCTCTTCTGCCCTCTTCTCCTTCTTCCTTTCCTACTGGACTACTATTATATAAAAGGCAGGAAACTTGTTTACTCTCATATTCCGAGCGCCTGGCCAGTTTCTGGTGTCCGTTAGTAACGTAATAATAAATGCTGAGACTAGAGAGAGTCTTCAGTGGTTAAGTGGCTGGCTACTCTTCCAGAAGAACTGGGCTTGGTATCAAATATCCACAGTGGGTGGTTCACAAGTCCCTGTAACTCCTGCTCTGTGGGATCCAGTGCCCTCTTCTGGCTTCCTCAAACCTGTAAGTGTACATACACAGACTCACAGACTCACACACACACACACACACACACACACACACAGACTCACACATACATTCACAGACTCATACACACAAACACACGGATCTTAAAGATACACATTTTGAGCAGACACACACAGGATTGTCTCTGGGAAATAGAAAATGAAGAACCCAGGTAGACTCATCTTGTCTCTGCCCGCCTGGCTGGATGACAACTCCAAACATCTGACAGGAGCATCATGCACATGCCCACTTCAGAAACGCTTCGGACGAGGGGGAGTGTGGGCTACTCTGGCGGCTCCTGGACACTTGTGCCTCACTTTCATTTTCCTTCCTCTTCTTCAGGTGAACGCTTGGCCAAGCCAGAGAGAGGCAAGATGCGAGTGCACAAGATCTCCAACGTCAACAAGGCCTTGGATTTCATAGCCAGCAAAGGGGTCAAGCTGGTGTCTATTGGAGCTGAAGGTGAGGCTAATGTGCTGACGTGATTGCTGTTTCCTGGTCCTTTCTCTCCTGACCCCTGGGTTCGCCTGCATCTGGAAACAGGTTCCCACCACTTCCATTGTTCAGCCACACCAGCTCCTTTCCCATTCTCTCGCTAACGTCTTTATGACGTGCAGTTGCACATGGAATGCTGGACACCTCACCTGTGACACCTCTGTGTCCTGTGGGGTGCTCTGTGACTTCGAGGCCTCCTGGAGACTCGCAGGGCCCTGGGGGAGACTCTGCTGTTCCCAGAGTAGCTTTATTTTTATTTATTTATTTATTTATTTTTATTTTTATTTTTATTTTTTTGTTTTTTGAGACAGGGTTTCTCTGTATAGCCCTGGCTGTCCTGCAACTCACTCCGTAGACCAGGCTGGCCTCAAACTTGCCTCTGCCTCCCAAGTGCTGGGATTAAAGGTGTGTGCCACCACTGCCCCGCTTTATTTTATTTTATTTTATTGTTTGTTTTTTGTTTTTTGGATTTGGTTTTTTCGAGACAGGCTTTCTCTGTATAGCCCTGGCTGTCCTAGAACTCACTCTGTAGACCAGGCTGGCCTCGAACTCAGAAATCCACCTGCCTCTGCCTCCCAGAGTGCTGGGATTACAGGTGTGCGCCACCACCGCCTGGCTTTATTTTATTTTTGAGACAGTGTCTCACTATGTAGCCTTGGCTATCCTGGAACTCACTCTGTAGACCAAGCTGACCTTAAACTCGCAGAGGTCTGCCTGTTTCTGCTCCTCCTGAGGGCAGGGGTTAACCGTGTGTACACCTTACCACGCCACCTTTTGGGGAGGGCCAGCTGAAGCAGCATTCTCAGTACCTTCTCCCAGCGCCATGGGTCCCTGGCTCTTTTCCCATCACTTCTGAACTGTCTTTGTTTTTTGTTTTTTTGTTTTGTTTTGTTTTAACAAAAAGCTAAAGTCATTGAAGTCATTGTTGTCACACTCTTAACAGTTAAAAGAATGTAGCAGGGCTCCTGGTGTATGTTGTGCTGGCTCTGAAGGAGCAGCTAAGATATTCTAACCAGGCTCTCTGGTGATGTGGCCTATGGCTGCAACACACGTTCACTGGGCTCCTGCTGAGGGATGCCAGGGACTGGGTGACACTGTCTTAACTCACTGGTTGTGAGGAGAGCCATGCTGAAATGCTTTAGGCAGCAACTCCCTGGGTGGAGTATCGCTAATGCTCACCCCCACTGTAGGAAGGCATAGCACGCTACTTGCTTGGTTCCTAACTCCTGTGAGCGGCCAACCCAGAACCCCAGTCAGGTCTAAATATGACATCAGAGAAATGCAGCTGGGAGGTATTCCCCCCCCCCCCCCCAGTCTGTGAGAGCAGATTGCCTGTGGGTAATGAGGAAAGGCCTTTTGCTTCTAGACATGGAAGGGTTTTACGTTCCGTCGGTCAGCTTTAACGAGGGAAGCACACGGCAGTGTGTGGAGTTGAATCTTGTTGACAAAGGTCTTGGTGCACAGCCACGTCTGCTTGCCGGCCTCTCTGTCATCTCTGCAGCTTTGGGTGACAGCGGCAAAGCTCAGGAGTTGCTACAGCGACCACATGGCCAGCGAAGCCAAAACGATTTCCTGTTGGGCCCTTTATTGGGAAAGTTGGCTGACCCCTTACCTTACCTGTCTGGGTCGGTGCTTAAGGTCGCACCCTTGCAGCCTTGACCATCTCAAGGGCAACGTTCCTTTTACCTTGTGGCCACAGCTCCTAGCCGATGACAGTTGATGTAGTTCAAAGCACGTGTGTGTGGCAGGTACTCAACTTTGTGGCTAGAGAAACATTCTTTGCCTCTTAATAAGAATAAAAGAACATCTTGTTCTACTAGGAGGGATTGAAGCCTTGGACAATTTTTTCAGACAGGGAAAGCCAAGAAAAATGCCACTCAATGGTCTGGCACCAGTTCAGGTCCCCACTAGAGTAGTGAAGGAGAGAATGTGGAAAAAATGGGCTTGGGGAAACGATAGGGATAGGTGGGGACTGCAGTGAATCGGGAGAACTTCCAAGGACTGGCTCAATCAACTGTTGCAAGTGGAAATGCAGGGCCATCGTGGCAGTTTTTTAAAAAGAAGCCAGAAAAGGCAAGAATTTTAGAAAGGAAAACTTGGGGGAGGACCACCAAAGAGGAAGGGAGAGAGGTGGAAGATGGGTGGGCATGTCTTGTGCCAGCCTGAACCGGACCCAACAGGAGGCATCCAGGGATTACCTCATCGGGACAGGCTGCTGATGTGAGTTTGACGAACTGTGTTTTAGGGTGGGGAGTGCTGAGGCTCAGGAACAATTGCCAGAGAGGTAGAATGTCAGGTCGTCCTGAACTATACCGCACCTTCACAGTAGTGTCAGGTCCGGGCCTGGGGTTCTAGCCCTCTTCCTATTCTGATAGGTTCCACTGTGTCCCTGACACACCACAGCCCCCCTGGCACTGCTCAGCCTCTGCCAGGCCACGTGGGTCTCTGTGCCCCACTGCTGTGCTGATCCAGTACTTTCTGGTCCCTTTTAACCTGTGGGCCCCGTGGGCCTGCCTTGTCCCTGGGGTGTCTAGATGGAGAAAGTTCACATCATAGCAGGGAGTTAGAACCAAGCCTTGGGATTTCTTCTACCATACTTGTGTCTGGGACATCTAGATTTCATGAAGTGGAGGCTTGGTTAGGTAAGGGCTTGGGATTTAACCAGGGGAGAGGGGACCCAAGTGGGACTTTAAAATTTTGAGATTTTTGAGAGGAAGCTTGATGTTGGGGTACCGAGAGCTTGGGGCCATCCCTACAGTTCAGATCTGTCAGGATTGAGGGCATAGTGGATGAAGAAGCCTGAGCCTTGCCCTGAAGCTTGTGGCCCTGGGGCTCCACACCTGTCACGTGACTCGGGTTCATTCTGCTCTTTGAATTGGGCGAGTGAGTGCGTTCCTGGAGCGGGGAGGACGAACAGTCGGAGCCCTCGGGATGTGGGTTCAGCTCACCATGGACCCGGAATGGCAGGGCGCCCCATCCTTCTGAGCAGCTTCCCAAGTCGGGCCACCTGTGAGGTGGGGTATCCCTGATCTGTGTGTCAGCTGTGAGGGTGGTGTGAGACTAACTCGACTGAGGCAGGGAGGGATTCTAAACGCACCTCGCTGCTCTTCCTCTTCTGTGGCACTAGTTTTCTGCCTCTTCACTACGACTCAGAATCCACTAAGTTCTGGGAAGTGGGAGAGGAATTATTAGGACCCAAAAAAAGAAACCGCCTGTCTCCCTAGGACTTGAAAGGTCCCCGTGGGAGGGCATGGTGTTTGGCCCTCACGGAGCCAGGCAGTCTGGAAGAGAACATCCATTCTAGAAAGGGCTGAACTTCACCTTCATAAGTTTAAAAAATTTTCCCCTTAGAGTCAGAATGTTGTCCATAAAATTTCATTGTAAGGACCCCCCCTCCTCCCTGCCCCTCATCATTAAAACATCAGGAATGTGATGTTGAATGGTTCTTTTAATATGTATTTGAGCACAGCTGAGCTCTGTCACCTGGGCTGTGTGTGTCTCTGCCTATCTGTTTCAAGCCTTATTCGTTTGTTTGTTTGTTCATTCATTCATTCAAATTCATACATTCATGGAGGCCTTGTTCAGTGCTAGGGCTACCTGGGCTCTGAGTAGTGATGCAAAACAGGAAAAGTCCCGACCCTTGTCTATCCCGAAGGCAGCAGGACACACCCACAGATGTCAAGTGGAGAACCTTGAAGGGTAAAGTGGAAGGCTGAGGTGAAATGGCCTGAGGGGAGGGGAAGGGAGAGGAGGGGAAGAGAGGGACAAGCCGTGTGGATATTCTAGGAGAGGCAGCAGCAATGAAGATGCCGGAGAGGACAGAAGGAGGGGCCAGGAGGCTCTAAAGCCCCAGAGGGCCTCCTTGCTGGCCACTGGCCTTGTGCTGGCCGCTGGACTCTGGGTGGAGTGGAAAGCTATGGCTGTGAGCAGAAGAGACGGGTGGTGGGGCTCAGGGGATTTAAGTCACTCTTTGTACTTTGAACATAGTTTCCATGATAAATAACTGAACAACAGGTTATTTATACAGAAACCTTACTCTGTACTGCAGCTCTTTGGCCAGGGACAGAGATAGAATTTCACTGCCAGAATTGAACAGCTTTGAGATGCTTGGTCCCTGTTGCCAGTTTTTTCAGCGAGTTGTTGATTGTTTGTTTGTTTGTTTGTTTGGGATTTTTTTGTTGTTGTTGTTCTTTTTTTTACCCAGATTATACTCCTAGCTGCAGCATAATGTGTGTGTTTAAATTTTCATTTCAAGCTAACTAATGTAATGTCTGGGGAAATGATGCCTGATTTCATGTTCTGTATTTATTGTCTCTTCTGTTTACTGATGAGAGCTTAGACTCTGTGGTTGCCCTCTAATACAGTTCCTCAGGTTGTGGTGACCCCACCCCCAACCATAAAATTATTTTCGTAGCCACTTCACAGCTCTACTTTTGCTCCTGTCATGAATGATAAATATCTGATATGCAGGATATCTGATATGTGACCCCGTGAAAGAATCATCTGACCCCCAAAGGGGTCAAGACAGCTCAGAACAGCTGTTGTAGATAAAAGCACATTCTTTTAAAAAGGTCGTTATGAGGTGGGGCTCGGTAACACGCACCAGTAATCCCAGCCTTGGGGAGATGGGAGCAGGAGGAGCAGCAGGTCCGCCTGGGGAGATGGCCCCCCATGCAGCCCAGCTCTACATACTGATCCAATGCCTCCCCTGAGGTATTTCCTGCAGAGCTCTGGCTGACTGTACTGAGGGGGGAACAGTTGTCTGCTGCCACAGCTGTCTGGGACTCTGACATGGGCCTGTGGCTTACTGCTATCAGTGGCTCTGTTAGCAAGTTACAACGTGCCTCGTATCCCAAGTAAACACTGGTGTTCCTTTGCCCAGCACACCACTGCAGACCCGACACAGTAGTATTGCGGGGAGGAGTAAGTAAGACATCCCTTGGCTGCTTTGATCCTCACCGAGAGCAGGCTTGCCCTGGGCCGGCTCACTGTCCGGTTCTGCACACTGGTTTGGATTAAGAACCCTCGGCTGAGCCTCACCCTTCAGCCCACCAGCCTGAAACAGCTCTGTGGCTTAGGCTAAATTATAGTTTTCATTTGTTTTAAGATGTCCTTTTATTTCATATGTGTTTACCTATATAAATATCTGTACATCATGTGCTTTCCAGAGGCCAGAAGAGGGCGTTGGATGCCCTGGAACTGGAATTGCAGATGGTTGTGAGCTGCCGTGTGTGGGTGCTGGGAACCAGACCTGGCTCCTTGAAAAGAGCAGTTAACTGTTCTTAACTCCTGAGCTATCTCTCTTTAATGTATATAATTTATAATTTTTAATTTATAAGCCATCTCACTTTAATTTATATTTTTATTCTTGAAACCAAGCCTAGAAACGAAGAAAAAAATAAGGAAAGAAAGAAAGAAAGAAAGAAAGAAAGAGAGGAAGAAAGAGGGAGGAAGGAAAATGTGATAGAATTTGTAGCATGAAAGGTCTGAAAAGTGCAAGCACTAAATATAGCAGAATGTCTGAGCTGTCATCTTGAATGCGTTTTAAAACAAAAATCTATTTTAAAACTTAGGGCATCTTGAGGTTGACCAATCAAGATCAGAAGGCACCTCTTAAAATGGACGTGTGTAGCTTTCTGTTCCCTCTGGCCCTCTGTGGGAGTGGCTATTCTGAGAGCTGTGATTGTCCACAGACCTCCCCCCTCCCCCAGTTCATTGTGAGTGCTTAGAAATCTGCCCCCTCCCGCCCGGCTTCAGACTGGGTGAGAGCATCCTTTCTGGTGGACACACTGTCTCAAGAGAATCCCCCCTTCCTTCCTCGCACCTCAAATAAGCTTCTCTCCTAGTCGATCAAAGTCTGTGTGGCTCTGGGTGTGGCTTAGATGAGGTGAGCTCTGTGTGTGCTAGGTGTGAGGCGTGTGAGTCTTATCCCTTGCACAAATAAATACATGAACAAATACATCAGTAATTTTTCCCCTCCTGGAACTGGGCGATTTGTGATGTTTGATGTCTAAGTGGTGTGACACGCTGAGAACCTGTGCCAGTCTTGCTGAGATCCACCTAACGTGTCCTGCCACTGTTTTCTGTAGAAATCGTGGATGGGAATGTGAAGATGACCCTGGGCATGATCTGGACCATCATCCTCCGCTTTGCCATCCAGGACATCTCCGTGGAAGGTGGGTTTCTGCTTTGCTCTGTACTTTCTCGAACGCCCTGTCTTCCCTACCTAGTCTTCCTCTCTAGGCTCGTCCAGAACATCCTCATATGATGTCAAATAACCCTCAAAAGTATGTTGACCCAGCATCAGTCCTCGCCTTGAGATGGCCAAGGCTGTTGTGGTTAAGGTCTATAAGCCTCTCTGGGCCCTTTGTGGGCAAGGATGAGAAATAGGAAAGTGAGGGGAGCCCCATGTCCACCGATGCGCTCATTGCTCCCCCTGGTGGCCACATTCCGCATGTGCACAGATTGCCCTGGAATGAAAGAGTAATCTCTCTGTATTCCTTATTCCAACCATTTTGTTTGTTTGTTTGTTTTTTAAACTTTGTGCTTGATATTCTGATGGTATCATTTATTGTTCATGGTTTTCTATATATATGATATATATATACAAAAACCACTTTTTTAAACAATGAGATTGAGATAAAATGCTTTTAGAATATACAGATTTGCCGGGCAGTGGTAGTGCACACCTTTAGTCACAGCACTTGGGAGGCAGAGACAGGCGGATTCTCGAGGTCAGCCAGGTCTACAGAGTGAGTTCCAGGACATCCAGGGCTACACAGAGAGACCCTGTCTGATTTAATATTTTATGTGTCTGGGTGTTTTTACCTGTGTGTATGTCTGTGTACTGTGTGCATGCCTTGTGCCCCAGAGTACTAAGTGGGCGTTGGATCTCCTGACACTGGAGTTAGAGTTGTCACCTCCCAGTGTGAGTGCTGGCAGCTGCTGAACTTGAGTCCTGGAAGAGCAGCAGGTACTCTTAGCCACTGAGCCATCTCTTTAGTCCCTTAAAGATTTATTTTAGTTTTATATGTATATGCATATGCATATGTGTCTGTGAGTGGCTACCCAGGTGAGTGCTGGTGCCCTCAGAGGCCAGATGCGTTAGTTCCTGGAGCTGGTGTAACAGGCCACTGTGAGCTGTTCTAACATGGGTGTCAGGAGCACCCAGCAAGGGAACTGAGCCACCTCTCCAGCCCCCTGCCATCTCATAAGTAGATTATTGTTTATTCAGAGGCGAGATCTCACCATGTACCTCTGGTTGGCCTGGAACCTGCTATGCAGTCCAGGCTGCCCTCGAAGCCCCAGAGATCTACCTGCCTCTGCCTCTACCTCTGCCTCGAGTGCGGGATTAAAGCATCACACCTGGCTCCCGTGCCAATTGTATAATTGGTTGCTTGTTCTCGAACAATTATAACCTTTGCACTGATTCTTTAGCATTATCTTTTTGTTTTTCTTTTTGTTTTTTTGAGACAGGGTTTCTCTCTGTGTAGCCCTGGCTGTCCTAGAACTCACTTTGTAGATCAGGCTGGCCTCGAACTCAGAAATTCGCCTGCCTCTGCCTCCCAAATGCTGGGATTAAAGGTGTGCTCTACCACCTGCTTTCTTTAGCATTATCTTAAAGTCCATTTTATGAATTAAAAATGTGAGGTCACTCAGGAACCTGCTTTAGCAAAGGCTATCACCTGCAGTTCACAGCTCTGAACACATGGAGGCAGTGCAGCCTGCAGCCTTGGTGCTGGGCGTTCACCATCCCCTGGGGGGAGGGGGAGCCTGGCTTTACAGATACCCACCTGTTCCACAGACACTGACAGGGCACCAGAGCCAGATCAGTGCAGTATAGGAAGAAGCCCTACTTAGGATGAACCTGGAATCCTTTCTTCCTGGTTCTCCATGCTCACCCCGTCAAGGGGCTTCTGGTTATGAAGGTTTCTTAGACACTTGAAACAGCCACCAGTTGCTGACTTACCTTATATTCCAGTCATCTCTTGAATACGAGGGAGTTAGGCAGACAACCTCAGAAAGCTGCTGCTGCCTGGACATTTTAGTCTATGATATGAGTGGCTTGCTTTTTTTGTTTCTTAAATAACTTTTCCAGCTTTGCCCAACAAATAGACATGGAGACCTAAGCTTCCTTCCTCCTTGTAGCAATGAGTTGAGCTCTTGAGGTCCCTGTAGGGCCACTTATGAGCAGTGTCCTCCCTCCCTGCCTCAGCCCACTGACCTCCTCCCTCTACCCCCATTTCACAGAGACATCAGCTAAAGAAGGGTTGCTCCTGTGGTGTCAGAGGAAGACAGCCCCATACAAAAATGTCAACATCCAAAACTTCCACATCAGGTGAGTGCTGCAGCCAGGGGCTCCCGTGGAGGCTGGCCTGCCTCCTCAGGGCCTCCCTGACCCTCCCCGCTTAGTTGGAAGAGTGGGTGGGGGGTGGTTCTTCTTGGGAAGGGTGTGTCCCTTTGAATCCACCATCTCTCACTGTGGTCTTGGACCTGACTGCTGCCCATCACACCTCTGTTGATGTTTGTGACACTGGCAAGACCCCCAAGATTGTGTCAGGAAGCCCAGGGTTCCAGACCAACAGGCTAACTAAGGCTTTAGTGAGGGCGTTGGATGGATGTGGTGGGGTCATCTCGACTTGCCAACCATTCAGAAAAGCTCGACCCCAATACCTGGGAATGTGGCAGACACAAGACTCCTGTCCTATCCCTGTCATCTCAGTCCTGCTTCAAAGGATTGCATAGTAAACATCAGAAGTCACACTCCCCTCTTCTCCCCCTGGACAGTTGGAAGGACGGCCTTGGTTTCTGTGCCCTGATCCACCGACACCGGCCGGAGTTGATTGACTATGGAAAGCTTCGAAAGGTACCTGTGCTCACTCGATCTCATGCTTCTCATGCTGTCTTCTCCTGCTTGACAACTGACTGGCCGCTAGTGGGTGGGGACAAGCTGAGGGAGGACGGGACCACTTCTGGGACCCCAGCATCCAGCCTGTAAGTTGTTGGTCTTATGGACAGACTGAGCCACATCCTGAAGCAAGCAGGAAACTGCTTTTTCTGTTCATTACCCAGTGTGCACACCCTAGATCCCCTTGCACACAGCCCACCAAGAAAACTCCCAGCACGAGGTGGTGGTGTTTGAGCGATGGTAGGCAAAGTGATGTTTCTCCTTTCCATTAGTTCTGGTTTCATAAGATGACAGTATTAATCAGTGATGTAAAGCATCTCTTATCCCAAGAGACATTTTGTCCCCATGTCCCTGTGTCCCAGGCAGGCACTGAGGATTGATTTCTTGGGTTGCCCCTCAATGTTATTTATGCTTTTGAGATGGTAATAGGTTTTACGATATTGCTTAGGCTGGACTCAAGTGACCCTCAACCTCCCAAGGATCTGGGATTGAAGTCGTGTGCCATTATGTAACCTTCATTTATATCTGGTATCAGTTCACTCGGTGGTTTTCTTGTGTGAGAAGTGTGTGTTGGGGGAGAGGAGGAGTTGCTGTTGTAAACTCATGGCGGTTGTAGTATTCAAGTAGTTCAGTGGGCACTGGCCTAGACACCTTGGTGAGGTCTGTCCTGAACCATTTATCTATCTTGAAGCCGGTGTCTCTTCCCAGCTGTGCATTGATCTGGAATGGAATGAAAATGGAACCCGTTAGTGTATAGCCCTCTTGGCAGGTGGTCTTTTAGAATGGACAAGCCTGTTTCTCCCCTTTCCCTAGGATACCTGTCTTAGTCAGGGTTTCTATTCCTGCACAACATCATGACCAAGAAGCAAGTTGGGGAGGAAAGGGTTTATTCAGCTTACACTTCTGCGTTGCTGTTCATCACAAAAGGAAGTCAGGACTGGAACTCAAACAGGTTAGGAAGCAGGAGCTGATGCAGAGGCCATGGAGAGATGTTCCTTACTGGCTTGCTCAGCCTGCTCTCTTATAGAGCCCAAGAATACCAGCCCAGGGATAGCACCACCCACAAGGGGCCCTCTCCCTTAATCACTAATTGAGAAAATGCCCCACAGCTGGATCTCATGGAGGCACTTCCCCAACTGAAACTCCTTACTCTGTGATAACTCCAGCATGTGTCAAGTTGACACACAACACCAGCAGTACAGTACCTGAGGGTGTGTAGTCTACCACCTCTCACAGACACACCTGTGCCCGGGACTTCTTGCTAACCAGGAACCAGGAAAGCCCTGGTGGCTCATACTCAGGCAACTAGTGGTGGTGGCAGGGCCTCTGGTTTTAGGGTATAGGAAAAAAAATAGATTCTTGTGAGGCAGAAAGAGCAGATTCCCACCCTCTAGCCATCCCTGCCCTCTGCCCTGTGTACAGAGCTAGAGCCACTGATCTCAAGCTAACCTCTAAGGGAGAACTGAGTCCCAACCTACCAGCTCAGCTGCTTTTACATGGGGGAGAACATCCCGTGTGTCACGTGCCTATTGGAGAGCTCCTGGCTTCCACTTTTTGAGCCATGAACAAGGCTGCCCTGAATTCCAATGTACACATCTCTCTGACACCTCAGTTTCAGTTCTCTGGGTGCCTCTCAGAATCCTGAGGACCACTGGATCCAATGGGAATCCCATATGAAATGGTTTTAGATATTTTTTTGAGATTATTAATATAATTACATCATTTCTCTCTTCCTCTCTCCAAATCCTCTCATGAATCACCCTTCCCTTTAGCTCTCTTTCAAAATCATGGCCACCTTCTCTTTAATTATTGTCGTTGTTGTTTTCTTTAATTATTGTTTTTGTTGTGGTTTTCTTTAATTATTGTTGTTGCTGCTGGTAGGAGTGGTGTGTGTGTGTGTGTATATGTGTGTGTGTGTGTGTGTGTATTCCTAAATATATAAGTATAAACTGCTCAGTCCATTTGTTACCTGTGTGATTATGTCTTCAGGGCTGACCATGTGGTGTTAGATAATTCCTTGCTGCGCTCTTTCCTGGGGAAGACTCTTCCTCCAGCATTCATTCTTCCGTAGTTGCCTGCAGTTCTTTGTCTGAGGCTGAGGCTTTCCCCTTTCTGAGTTAGCATGTCTACCGGTGTTACCATTGTTCAGGTTCCTTGTAGGCAGACATTGTAGCGAGGCATCACGGGAGCAGCTCCTAGCATTTATAGGAGCTACAGTCTCACAGTCAACTCTTCTGCGCTTACAATCTCCCCTCCTCCAGCCCCCTTTCACAGTAATCACTGAGCCTTATGCAGGAGTGTATCATTTTGAGGACCCTCCATACCATCCTCTACAGCAGCCACGCCATTTTATGAGACTGGCGGGTGGCCTGCTGGGCTGAGGAGTTGCCCAACTCCATTTCACATTATTCCACATTTGAAGTGCACTCCAGGCTGCAGGGACATTGACATACAAAAGATGCCATGCCTGTATTATACACACACACACACACACACACACACACACACCCACCGCCTGCCCCATCCCCTCCTACCCTCCCAGCTGGGATGAACTGTGACCTATGACTCTCCGTATCCTCACTTTGTTCTTTTTTCCTTTAGGATGATCCACTCACAAACCTGAACACGGCCTTTGACGTGGCAGAGAGGTTCCTGGACATCCCTAAGATGCTGGATGCTGAAGGTAAGGGCCTTCCCCACGGTCCCCAGCAGTTGAGTGGAGTGGGTCTGTCCACTGGGATCTCAACTTGAAGAGCTTGGCATCCCTCCCCTGCCTGGGACTCTGTGTGGCTCGGAGGAAGAGGCACTAGCTGATAACACACAGGCAGCATAGAGCAAGTTTTTGGAGGGGAAGGAAGGCCTTCCTGCTCTGTCCTTGCCCTTGGAAGAAGCAGGAACCATGGCCACTGTCCCCTGGGCTCGCCTTATTCCTAATGCTCATGTGCCTTTTACAGTGTCTTAGCCCCACATTGAGGAGCTGAAGAAAGTCTAGGGTTGGGTGTGTTGGGGCAGGGGGATTATCCAAGATTGCCCCCAGCTCTGTACTCCTGATAACCCTTCATAGTTGACAGATTCTTCAAGAAGATTCTAAACATTGACAAAAGCATATGATGGTATAGCACCACCATTCCAGGAGGGTTCCGACATGCCATCACAGCTTTTTTTTTTTCTGTGTCCTTTTGCTGTCTTTGATGGACTGTATTAACTCCCAAATCTCATGTCACTGCTACCTGCTTCCAAGTACATGCCTTAAAGATAATGGGTATTTTTGCACATAATTAAAATACTTTCCACAGATCAAATGTGAGGGAGCACTCAGGGCCTGAGACAGGAAGATCGTGATTCTGAGGCCAACCTGGGTTCTATAAGTGAAGACTCTCTCAAAAACAAACAAACAAAAACAGTCTCACATCTGGCAAACATGACAGTGATTCCCAATATATCTCTTGTCATGTCCATGACTAGAGTCCCCTAGTTGAAAGTGGCCACTGAGGGTAGGTTGCCTGTGCCCGTGCAGGTACTTGGGTGGTGAGCTCTATAGGCCCCCCTTCTCCTTCCTTCAACCCCTTCTGTTGATGCCACTGACCTTGTGATTGGAGAAGGGCTGCCGGGTAGGGCAGTCCCTGTAGGCATCTTTGCTTGCCTCCTGGGGTATCCCATCACCCATGCCTCTGTGACCCATTTTTCTGTTACTGGAAGTTGACTCTGAAGGCTGGCTAGATTCACTTCACTGTATGCCCGCTTCTGCATCCCCTTGAGAGATGTGTTGTGTGCTCGCTTTAACTGCAGCTCTTTCTCTGTTTCTCTGCAGATATTGTCGGAACAGCCCGGCCAGATGAGAAAGCCATTATGACTTATGTGTCTAGCTTCTACCATGCCTTCTCTGGAGCCCAGAAGGTACCTGGGGTCCCTGCTCCTTCTATGCCCGGCACACCTCGTGCCAGAGCCCAGCCACACCCTCCTGCCCCCTCCCTCCTTCCATCCCTCCATGTCCCAGTGCAGGGGTCTGGACAGCCTGGTTCTGGTCTTGTGGTAGTTAGTTAGCTGTGTTTCTGAGGTCTTGTTTGCCTCCTCCCTAACTCTGCATTTCTGCTGTCTCTTACCATCCTTCAGTTCTGAAAACATACAAAGAACTAGTCCTCTGGAACCAGCTACATGGCCCAGGCAGAAGGGTGGGGTGTGTGTGAGAGATCAGTGAGTCCTGGCTGCAGGAGACCATAAGCCAAAGTCCCACCCTTGTGGAAAGTGACAGACTTGACAGTACTGGGATTTCCGTTGGGCTATCATACACCTCCTCTCTTCGCTGACCCAGTTAGCAGAGTTGTCATATACCTTCCCCCTCAGGCATGATTTAACAAGTCTGTCTCCAGCCCTTGACCCCTGTCCTGCCTGGGACCCCCATGTGGACACTAGCCACGTTGTTCTTAGACCTGTGGGAGGAGGGAAGAGGATGTGAATGCCAGTGAGGCCCCTTCTGGTATCCTGGCCCAGAATGCTCTGGGAAACAGAGGGCAAAGCCAGGTTGTATGGTTCTGTAATACACCAGAGTCCAGTTCCTGCTGTGGGCACTGGAAAACTGGAACTTGTCACTCACTACCATGTTTAACTGGGACAGCAGACATCCCTCCCAGAGGCAGCACATGGCTGTGACCACAGAAACCTTCATGGCTTTGGTCCCTAGGCCTGCCACATGTTCCTCATGACCTCCGAATGACCTGTCAGAAGTGCATGAGGGGAGGCTTTGCCCCACCCCTGCCTCCCCTGCTCATTTCCCTGTCTGCTCACCGCCCCCCTCTGGCCCACCCCCTCCTCCTGCTCGCTCCCCTTCTGTCCTGTGCTCTGTCTGCTGCGGCTGCCGTTGGAGTTTGCTCTCTGTACTGCTCTGTTCTCTCCTCAACCTCTTCTCCTTCTCTGTGCAGATGTGTAGGCACGCTAAGGCCGGAGGGGAAGGCCATGTGACCTAATGTTTCATGTCACTGCCACGCCTTCTCGGTGCGCAGAAGGTGAGCTCGCCCTTGGCCTCGCCCACTCTCCTGGCTGCCCTTCGGCCATCTTGTCCCCCTCCGTGGGCAGCAGCAGTAGTTCCTGAGCGAGAGAGGGTTAGTTAATTCACCCATCCCCACGGGGGACAGGACACTCTCAGAACCCTGGCAAGCACATTTAGGGATGGCAGAGAAGCCCCGCCTCTTGGCGGCCTTCCTTTGTGTCTGCACGAACACTGGGCACACTGGGCACACTGGGCGTGGTGGACCCCCACAGAGGGGAAGGCAGACAAGCTGTCAGAGCCTGAATCCTAAGCCATTCCCTTAAATACCCAGGATCCCTTTCACCTCTGAACCTTCCTTCTTCCTGCCTGACCAAGGCCGCCAGTCTAGGCAGCAGCCAGGCCAGGGAGGTCTTAGCCTCCCCCCTGATGGCCAGGCCAGAGTCCTGCATGTCACTTGCCAGCCAGGCCTTTCATGGATAATTGCAAATAATCTGAGACTACCACTTGGGTGCCATAGACTGTGGAGCTTTGGACATTCATTACTAAAACTACCCTGCAGAGAGCAGTGAAGCTATTCTTTTCTTGTTTTTTCTTTCTTTTTTCCCCCTCCTGTTGGTCTTTTTTGTTGGTTTGTTTTTGTTTTTGTTTTGTTTGGTTTTTTTTTTTTTCAAGACAGGGTTTCTTTATGTAGCCTTGGCTGTTCTGGAACTCAAAGTGTAGACCATGCTGGCCTTGAACTCACAGAGATCACCTGCCTCTGCCTCCCAAGTGCTGGGGTTAAAGGCCTGCACCACCACCATCTGGCTTTTATTCCCTTCATGTTGGTGCTGGGATTGAACCTAGGGCCTTGTGCTTGCTAGATAAGCATTTTACCACTCAGCTTCCTGTCCAGCAGTAAGAATGCCTTCTAAACAAATCCGTGTGCCCCCCGCCCTCTGTCTCTCTGTCTCTGTCTCTCTTTCATAGCAATACCTTTAGGAAAGGCACCTATAAAAATTGCCCAAACACAATCAGATAAGCCGGCAGCAGCCTTGGTACCCAGTGAATGGGGACCTGGACCTGCCTTTCTACTGACTGCAGAGGATACAGCCCTTCCTGCTGGGCTCCCAACTCTCCCTCTGTCCCCCACCTCTGCTGCTCTCCCGCAGACCTCTCCTGAACCCTGCCCCCAACTCTCAGCCAGGATATGAGCAGCCTTTCTGCTTACCTCTTTTTTATGACCCTTTGCTTCTAAGGATTCTGCCCAGGGCTTCATGCCTGCTGACACTGGCCTTGTCTGTCTTCCATGCCTTCTCTGTGGCCTGGCTGATGATAGTGCTAAGGAGGGGTGTGCGTATATGTGCGTGTGTGCATTTGTGTGTGCGCGTATGTGTGTACATGTGCATGCACAGACGCATGGCATGGAAGAGAAGTGTATGTCTCCTGTGTGTGGTGGGGAGAGTGTGAGACTTGTGTGGCTTTCCCTCTGAAACCCTCTTCCCTGTGCTCTCTTCCCTTTCTCCATCCCCGTTGCAACCATTTCATGCTTTTGTCCTTATATCAGAATGGGAGCACAGACAGTGTGGCAGAGTGTGGGGGTCTCCTGGTCCGAGACCTCAACCAGAGTTACCCTGCAGCGCCTGCCTAGGAAGATCGCATTGCCTAGGACACTCTGCTCTGGAGGGATGCAGACCTCTGGCTTGGCGGTTGAGGAGATGAAGGAGCCTTTCTGCATCTCACACTCTTGCCCTGACTCCCTCTGTGGCTAGTCGCCGTGACAGACACCTTCCAGAGCCGTATCCATGGCCCGCCCTCCTCTCCACACCTTTCCCTGGCCAGTTAGACATAATAGATGTAGAAAGGTCCCAGCTGATAGCTATGTGCACATGTCTGTGTACATTGACGTGCAAGCGTGGGGTGGACACAGCTGCTGAGAGACCGCCCTCATTGGGTGAGGACCGACTTCTGTTTGGCAGGCTGGTTTGGGTTTTGATTCCTGGCTTTCCTTCCCTGCCCAGATTTAAGAATGGCTGGAGAGCATCAAGGTTTTGTTTAGGCCGCTAGTGCTGTGGGGCTATTTCTAGGATTGGTTCTTGAATGGGAAGACTTGATTTGATGCCAATGTTTCTGGTTGTTCAGCGGCGGGTGGAGCTGCCTGCATCCATCCATCTACCTGTCCGTCAACCACTCCGTCCACTAGTGTAAACCTTGCCAGATCACTATTGAACGGGGAGTTTTGGAGAAATTGAGGCACAGGTAGAGGGACAGATATGTGTCCTCAAACCCATTCCAGCCTGCTTGTCTTGGGGAAGCTCCATTCTGGGGCTAGGGGCCATGATCTGCTGGGCTTAGCAAACCCAGGGGAAGTGTAGTAGGGGATGAGTAAGGGGAAGAATAGACTAGGTGGTAGTAGTTAGTAGCAGTCTAGGAAGGAAGGAAAGGCAATTCAAGCTAGAATTAGGAAAACTTACTACAAGCATCAACACGGAGATTCTGTAGCAGTCATGGGAACGGTGGGTTGTGGTGATGGAGCCCTAGTATGTCAATTTGCCTAGTTTGAGTATTCAATAACACCTTAATTTATGACAGCCTCTTTATAGATGGACCTGTCTCAGGTGACTTGGCACTCTGATTATCAGGGCAGAAGTTTGGCACAGGCTAGCTAAGACTCTAAGAACCATGGCTCATGGCTTTGAAAGCAATTATAATATAAAAGTAAATGTTGTGTGGCCAGGTATGGTGGCACATGTCTTTAATCCCAGCACTTGGGAGGCAGAGAGGTAGGTGGATGTCTGTGAGCTTAAGAGTCACCTGATCTACATAGCAAGTTCTGGATCAACCAGGGCTATGTAGAGAAGCCCTGCATAAAAAAAGAATTTGTATGCTAAGTTGAATGAATAGTATGGTTGAAAGTGGTTACAAAGACTGTGGAAGATCCACATCTGGCCCCTTCCTCTGGGGTCTTTTCTCGGCTCATTGGCATCAATGCTTGCTTGCCTGTTATCTCCTGCAGTCTGTCATTTGGAAAGACGTGGGCAGCGTGGCTCTTGCCTGGATTTTAGAACAGCCCATTCCATCATAGAAAATGAAAAATCAGAAGCCAGCCTGGGTTTTCTGAGGTAGCTTCCCTCTCTGCCTTTCTCCCAGGGCCATTTCTTTCCTCTTCTGGGCCAAGTCCCTCCCTGGTGCTTCTGAACTCCAGCAGGCTTGCCAGGGTTGCTTGTGCACGGTGCTGCTTTTGCTCCCCCCCCTCCACAAGCCCCTTTCCTGTTCCCACCATCCCATGGGCTTCCTGTAGCTCTGAGGAGGGGAAGCCAGATGTTTGGGATGGCTGCTGTTGCCATCTGTAGCTCAATGATCCACAGGCCATGGCAAAGCTTTAAAAGTCCACTGAGCACAGCTCTCAAAATTGTGCAAACTCTAGCCGGGCAATGGTGGTGCACACCATTAATTCCAGCACTCTGGAGGCAGAGACAGGTGGATCTCTGAATTCCAGGCCGGTCTGGTCTACAGAGCAAGTTCCAGGATAGCCAAAAAAGATGCAAACTTTGACCCTACTCAGCTTACCAACTTGGCAAACAAGTGGAAGTTTATGGTTGTTGAGCCCAGGATTTCAGGGTGTATCTGGAGGACAGCACACTTAAGGTGAGATTTATTTACATTAGAAACTATAGCAGCAAGCTAGCATGGTGTTGCTCACCTGTGATCCCTGTACTCTGGGCTGTGAGGTGGGAGAGCCCTAAGCTCTAGGCCAGCCTGTTTATCTACCCATGACTTGTTAGTGCAGGGTCTGCAGCTGCACCACCTCCTGGCTACCGTGGTTCGCTGCCCTCCTAACTTCAGCAGTAGTTTTGGTAACACTGGGCAGATTAGCACCTCAGCCAGCTTCATGGAGCACACTGACTTCATGCTATGAGTCTGCATCCTCTTAGGGCAGGCTCCTGGGAAGCAGTGGTTTCCTCAGTGCCTCAGGTAATTTGTCACTGTTCTCAAGAAGGATGGCAAGCAGGACATCAGTAAGACAAGGGGCCATGCCATCTCCAGAACACGGTGGAGTTGAGGGCAGGGATGATGACTGAGGAGACCTTGCTTTCACGAGAGTAGGGAGTCCCAGAGTTGCTGTCCAGATGACTCTGAAATCCCCCTCTGCCCACTCTCATGGTCTCCTCCTAGAGTCCTGCTGTTCCAGTGCCCGCAGTGGAGGACAGTCTCTTGATGTTTCCCTTGAGAAAGCTTTAAGACACTTTTGCTCTGTCCCATCCCCGTTGTGTCCCAGAACACTCACCCACAGGGCATGGGGTTTAGTTGGCATTTCCTCTTTGAAAAATTCTTGGAAAAAGCCACATGTCATAGTCTTTCGTTCAGGGTCTTGGGGAGTACTTCACACTTATTTTGTGATAACTGAAGGTCTTTTTGTTTATCAACCAGACTTAGGTCTTGCCGCCTTTTCTCTTACACCAGGTCTCCTTTATCATCTGTAGGTCTCGTGCCCCAGGGTTCATATCTACCCCCTCACAGGCATTGCCTTCTCTACCCTAAGCCGTCTCCTTTCTACCCTGTGGCCCTGAAAGAGCTTGGAAATAAAAGTGTATAGTTGGCATATGTAAAGGAAGCGACTCAGCTTCAGAACCACTCAAGTGGGCCAGGGGTGGCATCGAATACCTTTACGCCCAGCACTAGGGAGGCAGAGGCAGGCAGATCTCTATGAATTTGGGGCCAAACAGGTCTACAAGAGTTGAGTTTCAGGATAGCCGGGACTATATGATAAGACACTATCTCAAAAAACAAACAAACAAACAAACAAAACCCCAAAATAACTTATTTGATGTGGGTTTAGAGCATGGGGTCCCTGCTGCTGTTGGATACAGAGCACCTTTTCCAGCCACCAGAGGCCAAGTCTCCACGGGGCTAGGCCTTGGGCCTGGTTCCCTTTCCACCCCCTCATTCTTCTCAATGCTGAGGACAATCTTTGGTCTGTCGTGGCCCTGTGCCTGGTGCCTGGAGTGATCTCAGCTGAGCTATCAGTATCTGCACCTGGTTTCCTAGGCTCGCCACCAGTGCTGGGTTGAGCCTTACATCCTATCCTCTGTGCACTGCCACAACATTGGCTTTTCTCTAAAGGGCTTTGAGCCAGGAGTCTTCGGAGACTCCTCAGGCACCCTGAGGGACCTGCCTGTCAGCTAGCACTTTCTCCTCAGGCCTGAAGTCTCACATCTTCAGAATCCCATCAAATCCAGTTCAAGATCCCAAGCCCTGTGATTCCTGGAATTCCAGGCTGGGCATGATTTTCTTTATTTTTCCACCTGGCCTGAGATTTTGGACGCCTCAGTTACTTGATTAATATCTTCCCAGCATGCATGATGGAAATCAGCCCTTGTCCTGGGCTGGCAAAGCGGTGCTGATGCAGAAGACAGTTGAGGGAGGGGGATATGACAGCCTCAGGGGCTTCTTTCCAACCGCATGGAGTTGCAGGGTGGAAGGAGTTTGTTGGCACAGGTGTGTCCGGGTACCCTTGCTGCTGGGGCGGGCTGGTCATGACTTTCTCTACCTTGTTTCCAGGCGGAAACAGCAGCCAATCGCATCTGCAAAGTGTTGGCCGTCAATCAAGAGAACGAACAGCTTATGGAAGACTATGAGAAGCTGGCCAGTGATGTGGGTACCCCTGTGTTCTCCTACCTTGGCCCCAGCAAGGCTCTGTATTACACCCTGAGAGAGTGAAACTCCCAGGAACTGTATCTATATTGTCATTCTGTGGACACAGCCCCAGGCACTGGTGTAGTGCATGATCCAATCACAGTTAACATAGGGCAGCTTGGTTCTGGGCTTCTGGGAGAGCAGAAGTGAAGACAGAGGAGATGGTCTCTGGGCTACAGTGGGCCTGGGAAATGCCTTCACCTCTCTGGCTCTTGCTTTTTCTTTTACATACTGAGCGGGAATTGAACCCTGGGATCTTAGAGGCATTTGTAGCCTGGTAAACTGCCCCTTGGGAAGTTTTACCTCAACTAGTACAGGGTTATGCCAGGTACTTAGAAGACATGTGCCTGGGAGGGCGCAGGACTGTCTCAGGCTTGGTATGCAGCAGCGCTTAGGACTTATGGGTCAGGCCAGCAGGGGACAGGATGGGAAAGAGTTAACCAGCTGACCTGCTCTCATTTGGGTTAAGGTGCTGCTTGCTTCTTCCTTATAGACTCCAGCCCTTTGAACTGCTCCCCTGGCCTTGCGGAGGCTGAGTGGGAGCCAGTTGCCCTGGCTCTAATCCCCACTTCAGTCCTCCAGCCAGTCACTGCAGCAAGCTGTGTGACCTGGCAGAGCCTCGGGTGCCTCCTCCATAGTGTGGGGGTGATCGCAGCACCTGACCATGTAGCATGTCTGTGATTATTCCTGTGAGTCACTTTGTGGGTCATGCCTGGCATCGTGCAGGTGTTCCGTATTCTTCCTGTCACCCGTCCTTGTAATCCTGCGTCTTCTTCCTCAGCTTCACCATGGCTCCAGGATAGAAATCTAGGCTGTCCCAGAAGCTAGCCTCTTCCTTTGGGGCCAGAGGTTCCCGTTCTAATACACCCCTACTTGGTGTAGATAAAGAAACGGAGGCCTGGCTAGATTTAAGTTCAGGTCTCCTTGCTTTTAAAGCAGCCTGTGGTTCTTTGGTTCTTCCCGTATCGGGGCAGAGAAGAGGAGGGGTGTGGGCTCTGAGTTGACCGTTTCCTGGTCAACTTGGAGGAAGCAACCAGAAGCCTTGCTACACCACATGGTAAGGTCTCCCTAAGTAGGGCGTTGGAAGGGAACGAGCCATCAGGAGAGACTTTTTGCCAGCCCTCTTCCTGGGAGGCAAGGGCCTGTGGAGAAAGGCAAACTAGCCCTTGCACGTCCTTACCCTGTGCCTTTCCTGTCTTGCTGCCTTAGCTGCTGGAGTGGATCCGCCGCACCATCCCATGGCTGGAAAATCGGGTGCCCGAGAACACCATGCACGCCATGCAGCAGAAGCTGGAGGACTTCCGCGACTACAGACGCCTGCACAAGCCGCCCAAGGTGCAGGAGAAGTGCCAACTGGAGATCAACTTCAACACACTGCAGACCAAGCTGCGGCTCAGTAACCGGCCTGCCTTCATGCCCTCTGAGGGCAGGATGGTCTCGGTGAGTGCCAGGGGCAAGTTTGGGGCCTGCCGAGCCGCCTCCATCCCCCCGACTGCTCAGAGGTAGGTTTTCTTTACTTGCAAACCTAGTCTATCTTTCTTAGACCGTACCACACACGCACACATGTGTGAGCCCAGGCACAAAGGGACAGCCTCTTTCTCCCCAACTGTTCTAGGTCAGGTTTGTCTGTCTCAACCCCTGAGCATTCTAAACTTCCCTACATCTTAAAAAATAAAGTTTTAAACAGAATATCTGGTCATACTGCAATGTTAATTTTTAATTTCATATAACCTTAAGTACTTTCAAAATAAAATAACAGCAAAACTAAAGTAAAACAAACCCACTTTTGTTATCTTAAATAAAAATTAATTTTTGTAGTATGGTTCTAATATGCTAATAAGTAAAATATTAAGTAGAGGTTGTTTTTAATCTTACTACCTACTATAAATTTTGTTTTAATTTGAAAAGATTTTTTAATTTAATTAATTTATCATCATCATCATCATCATCATCATGTGATCTAGGCACTGGATCCCAGTAACCCAGGTCCTCATGAATATTAGGCAAGTGCTCTGAGACAAGGCCACATCCCCAGCCCCTATTTTAATTTTTTCTCAGAGATCGGGTCTTGTTACTCATCCAGGCTGGCCTAAGACTTTCCCTGTAGCCCATGAAGACCCTGACTTAGGATTCTCCTGCCTTGGCATTCCAAGGAGCTAGGATTTCAGGCCTGTGCTACCAAGTCCAGTTTTAATCTTTATGTATAAATATAATTTTAAGTGACTCTTAAAGCATGTTTTATATAATAATACCTATAAAAGTTGGGCAGGACACATGTCTACAATTCCAGCTCTTGGGAGACTGAGGCAGGAGGATCACAGCAAGCTTGAGGCTAGCCCAGGCTATATAGCTAGGCCCTCTCTGGAAAACAAAACGAAACCCTAATACTGCATGCAATCAGTCTTCTGTTCCCCTTTTGCCTTTTTGCCATCCCTTTCCCTTTATCCTTCCCCAGGACTTTATGAGTCAGGAGAATACAGGACAAAGTCAGAGAGGCAGAGCCTTTTATCCCCTCAGACAACGAGTAACAATAAAAACAAAAACCGAACAAACAAAACCCAGACATGCTGAGCAGGGCCAGAGAGGACAGGCCAAGGGGGAGGGGGCAGGGCAAGGTGGTGTTGCACAGAGAAAAGAGGCCTGTGGGATCTGTCATGGAAGCAGTTTGGAGTACCAGTCTTTTAAAGTTCAGGGCTTAACCAGATGCTCTGGGGTTGTTAAAGTCACTGTGAGCCAACAGGTACTCTTGAGAAACAAAGGGTGTGCCTCTGATGTGGGGCAAATGCCTGGTGCATGGCTAGGAGGATGGTGCTCAGACTGGCACTACTCTAGCTCTTCCGGCTGGGTGCCTTATGTATGCAAAGGGCATATGCATTTCTTTCTTCCCGTGATTACAGCTGTCTCTCTCACCCACGCTACTCTCTAGAGCCTAAAGCCCAGAACCTTGGCTTAATAGGATGATATAGATCTTGGCTCTTGCGTGTCAGATTGCTTCATTCTTAATTGGTCTGGTCCTCTGGCTTATTCTTGGACCTCTGAGACTAGCCAGGATCCTGTTGGAAGTTGGTCCGTGCAGCGGGGCTCCACGGCTGGATGGCCCACCCCATGTGGACTCAGATTCTATTCACTGTCGGCAGGGCAGTTGACTGTGGTATGCACGGTGCTAAGATCTGGAGGCATCTCTTCCTGGAAGGCTGCAGCTCCTCCAGGTTCTCTGAGCCTGTGTCTCCCCACCGCTGCAGGATATCAACAATGCCTGGGGCTGCCTGGAGCAGGCAGAGAAGGGCTACGAGGAGTGGCTGCTGAATGAGATCCGGAGGCTAGAGAGGTTGGACCACCTAGCGGAGAAGTTCCGGCAGAAGGCCTCCATCCATGAAGCCTGGACAGATGGTGAGGCAGAGCCGGCCCCCGCCTCGCACTCCACCCAGCCACCGCCAGCTATGACACCTTTCTTTTGCTTGTATTTGTGCCATCTTATCTGTCTCTTCAGAGTTCTCTGGCAGTAGATAAGTTCACCAACCTCTGTTGCTTTAGTTTCTGTGTTTGTAAAGTAGGAATATGAATAGTACCAACTTCCTAGGTCTTTAAGGGTTAAATGGTGAGGTCGCAGGCATGCCTGAGAATTACTGAGAGCAGTTTCGTAAGAGCACTGCTCTTTCCTTGTTGGTATCACGACCACTGATTTTTTTTTTCCAAGTCCTTCAGTGTGGCTCTCAGTCCTGACACTGTCTCTGAAAAGCATGGTCAATGTGTCTGTTTGCAAGTCTCTGACATGGAGATGTTAATGTCCCCCCTATGTAGTTGTCTAGGCTGGCATCTGGTGTCTGCTTAGTGATGATCAAAGTTAACTGAAGAGAGACAGTCATGCAGCATGGGGCTTTCCCTCAGAAACTGGCTTGGGTTAGAGCAATTATTCTCAACCCATGGGTCTCTGCCCCTTTGGGGAATCGAACGTCCCTTTCACAGGAGTTGAACCTAAGACCATAAGAAAACGCAGATGATTTATGATTCATAACCATAACAAAATTATGGTTATGAAGTAGCAACGAAAATAACTTTATGGCTGGGGTCACCCCGGCATGAGGAACTGTATTAAAGGGTTGCAGCATTAATGTGAAGAACTGCTGGCCTGGTGTGGAGCGGCTCCTGCCCGTTTTCTTGCACTTCACTCACCATATGGAGTGGAGGCCCTGAGGCAGAGCCAGTGGTCACTGGTGCCGCATGAATGCTTTATTCAGCCCTGGGTCGTGTTCCTTTGGTCTTGGGCTGGAAGTGACCAGGGAGGATCACATTTTATAGCCATCTGAGAGTGGCCCGGCTTGGTAAGAAAACACCCAGCAAGTGCGCGCTTCTAGGATCCCATATAATTATGTTCACCTGCAGGTTCAGAGTGGACAGGAATGGTGGAGATGGCCCTGACTGACCCATTTGTATTGTTTGTTTTACTTTATTTTTGTTTTGATTTAAACAATTTCATCATGTAGCCTTGGCTGACCTAGAACTCACAGTGAAGGCCAGGCTGTCCTGAAACTCACTCTGTAGACCAGGCTGTCCTGGAACTCAGAAATCCAACTGCCTCTGCCCCCTAGTGCTGGGATTAAAGGCCTGTGACACCACACCCAACTGGAATTCATTTCTTGAGACTAAGGAGTTAACCCTATTCATAGAGGAAATTGCGTGCACAGGGGCATCTGCGGTGATATCTACCACAGAATGAGCTGGGGTGGGGTTGGGCGTGGTGTCCCACAGAGCAGTGAGAAGCTCTGTTGGAGGAATCTGGCCAAGAAAATATTCACATCCATGAGTTCAACCAACTTTGAAGCAAAATACTAAAAACAAAAGGGAATTATGTCTGTGTTGAGACTATGTTTTCTTATCATAATTCCATATGGATGAACAGCTAGCTGTATTGAATTTGTATTGTAAGCAACCTGAGTGGTTTAAAGTATAGGGGAGAATATAGATTATATGCACATACTGTGTCATTTTATATAAGGGATTTGAGCATGTTGGGATTTTGGTATCCTCAGGGGTCCTGAAATGAGTCCCTTACAGATCTTAAGGACCACGGTATCCAGGAAACCATGAAGCCAAAGCAGGAATTCTGATTGTGTGTGCTGCTAAGTAGTTTTAAGGCAGAAAACATAATTTACATAGAAATAGATAAATGGGTTTATTTGTTAATTAAATCTAAACTTACTGTGTTATGATTTTAAAGGGGAATCAGGGAATTCAATACCAGAAAGAAATGCTTTACCGTTGGGCACAGCTCTTAGCCTCACGGACCAAGAAGATCCAAACATTCTGTGGTAGCACAGGCACAGAGGATGTTACATGTAAGCAAGGCGACATTTGCCTCTGCCTGAAAGGGTCCTTCCTGAGGCAGCTTGGAAGCTTTTTAGGGAGGTCATTTTTCTTTTTATCCCTGCCTTCCTCTTCTGAGAACAGGCTCAAAACTACAAGAGCTGCCCTTGCCCTAGGCTGGGGCATTAATGATGGTCTGTGGAGTCTCTAGCCACCCGTGGACGTGAGCAGCAGAGGGTGCAGATCACTGACTACACTGAGAATGTCTGGGAAAAGGGGGTCCCTGCAGGGCTCTCAGGATAGGACCAGGGACATTCTAAACCTGGGTACTACTGGTGAAGTGCTTGGCTTGTTTTGTTTTATTTTGTTCTTTCCTGGTTATTCCATTTAGCATATATTGCTGTGTTTCCTGATGTTAGTGAATGTCTGACTCCATGCATTTCTGCATATTCCTGTGTAACCTTCATATACAAGTAGTTTAAATGGCCTGGAAATCCTCTGTGGAGGCCGTGGTCTCTTTCTAGTCCCTCCCCACAGTTGGATATTCTTGCTGCACAGTGAGCACCTCAGGGGAAAGACCCTGACAAGCAGAGCCTCTGGGCTCAAGAGTTGGATAACTAGACCAAACGTGCGTGTCTGGCTCCTGCTCACCCGTGTTCCCCTTCCCCCCACCCACTCTCTGACCCCAGGCAAAGAAGCCATGCTGCGGCAGAAGGATTATGAGACAGCCACCTTGTCTGAGATCAAGGCCCTGCTCAAGAAGCACGAGGCCTTTGAGAGTGACCTGGCCGCCCACCAGGACCGCGTGGAGCAGATCGCAGCCATTGCCCAGGAACTTAAGTACGCCTGCTCTGAGCTCCCTCCCTTTGGTGCCCCAGGATGAAGCTGAGATCTGCTTTCTCAGCTGTTGTGGATGAGGGTGGGAAATCAGGGAATGTGCAGACAGATGGTGCTGGGAAGCGGTGGGGGCTGGGGGGAGAGAACTGCGCCCACGTGGGAAAGGAGGTAATAGAGAAGGCAAGGCCCCTTCCTGGTGAGAGAGAACCCCAACCATTCCATCCTTGTGCACACATTTGGTTATCACCTACTACCAGGGCAAGACCAGAGGGTGCCCACATACTGATTATGATTTTGCCTTTTAATTAATGTTTTTCTAGGTTCGCATAAAAGTAATGGGGTTTGTTACTGCATTTTTTTACTTTTTGTCTTGTTTTTAAATTGTGTGTGTGTGTGCGCGCGCAGGCATATGCATGCCATGGTGCAGTCAGTGGTGGTCAGAGGACAACTTGAAGGAGTTGGTTCCTCCTCTATTTTTACTGTGAACTCCAGGACTTGAACTCAGGTCTTCAGACTTGCACACAAGTGCCTTTTTTTTTTTTTTTGCCAGCCCAGATTTTGTTTTTGGTTTTTCTCTAAGACAGGGTTCAAACTGTAGCCTAGGCTGGCCTAGAACTCAACGTGTAGCTCAGGGTAGCCTCAAACATGTGGCAATCCTCCTGTCTGAGCCTCTCAGGAGAGTGCTGAGATTACAGGCATGAGTCACCGTGCCCAGCTCCCAAGCCTTGGTCCGTGACTCTGAGCTTTACCTTTGAGTTTCAGCAGCTTCCTGTCATTGGTCATTAAAGCCACCATCAACTTTGGTTGGGGCAGGGACTGTTGGAGAGGAGCAGCCACCTTCCCTGCTTCCTGTTTCTTAAATGCCAAAGAGGCAGGAATGGGAGGGTCTGGATGGTGTGTGGAGGAGAGCACTTTCAGTTCCCCGGGCACCGTGAGTGTTCCTACCATCCCCAGGAACAGGAACTACCGTCCCCGCCCCCAGCCCTCTCCACCTGTGCCACTGTCACTTGACTCCTCGTCTCATCCCACTCTACAGTGAGCTGGACTATTATGACTCACCAAGTGTCAACGCTCGTTGCCAAAAGATCTGTGACCAGTGGGACAATCTAGGGGCTCTCACTCAGAAGCGGAGGGAAGCTTTAGAGGTAGGACCCTCTTCCTAGGTTCTTTGCTTTATGAGTTCCCATGATTCCCTGGGCCATCCCTAACTCCGACCTATTGGAATGACTCCCTTTGACCAGAATGTGTGAGTGGAGATCTGTTGCTCAACTTTTTTGGCTACTTTGTGGGTTCGTCTTTCTTTCACCCTTCTCCACCCCTCTTCTCACGCCCTTTCTACCCCATAACACTAGGTAGAAGAGAAAAATAGAGGGGAAAGGGGGCAGCATTATTGGTAGACTACTTCCTGCTTATTAAGGGTGTTGAGTTCTTTGGGGCAAGTTTGATCTTCGCCATCAGGTTATCTAATTTCTTATTGTTTCTTCTTTGTACACAACTATTTAACAAACCACAACAACCACTGACCTACAACACCCCTTGGGGCCCTAGCATTTATATACCCTGTCAGGAGTCCCCAGAATTTTCAAACATCACAAACTTGTAGAAACTATCTGCAGCTGGCGAAATCACGCCCCTGCTAGAGCAGGAAGCGAATCCTAGTCAGCTGCTGAGGACCATCTAGAGCAGCCCCGGGTCCCACACCGGGGATGAACACAGATACAGATTCCCATAACATTTCTGTGTTTTTAAAGAAACCAGAATTCTCACCACAGAGGCCCTCCTCCTGCCTCAACGTTAACTCATCTTGCAGCTAAGTGAACTTGCCAGCCCAGCTCCAGCCTCTTGAGAACTGTCCTGTTCTGTAAACTAGACCTTCCTGGGGCCAGGACAAGTGATTCCAATGTGAGATGCCCTGTCATTTCACAGCCAAGACCCAGGGCCACTCAAGAACTGATTCCTTCTGCCCCATCCAGTCCAGCGCTCCTATACCAACATGCTGGGGTTTGGGACAGGGGCACTGACTCTGGGTGTCACTCTGCTAAACACTCCACCCCACTTGATGCTCCCAGCGAACAGAGAAGCTTCTAGAAACCATTGACCAGCTATACCTGGAGTACGCCAAGAGGGCTGCACCCTTCAACAACTGGATGGAGGGAGCTATGGAAGACCTTCAAGACACCTTCATCGTGCATACCATTGAGGAGATCCAGGTGGGCAGCCCCAAGAGGCTGGTCCTTTTTAGAATAAATTGGGGAACAATATCCTAAGGGTTCCATAGATTACTAATATTAGCATATGAGGTCACGTGTTTTTGTTTGTTTGCTTGTTACGTTGTGTATATGGGTGTTTTGCCTGTACATGCATGTATGCCACTTACATATAGTGCCCAGAGTCTCCTGGAACTAGAGTTGGAGGTAGTTGTTGGTAGTCATGTGTATACCGGGAACTGAACACTGGCCCTCGTGAGAGCAGCAAGTGCTCGTAACTGCTGAGTCGCCTCTCTAGCCTCTTACCCCTACAGGCTCTTTGTACTCACTGTGTACACCTAGTTAGTCTGGAACACATTATCTATACCATGCTGGCCTCACTCACAGAGATCCTCCTGCCTCTGCTGCCCGAGTGCTGAGAATAAAGGAGCTTGTCGATATATTCAGTCTAGCACTTAAATTCTTTTGACAAGGTAACATATGTACACAGGACAATATCCTAAAGATAATGGTGTGCTAAGGCAAGGGTTCCTTCCCATAGCTCTTTCTGGCCCCTGTTCCCCTATTTAGGGGTAAGTAGTATCACCAGAGTCTCTGTGTATACAGACAAATGCATTTATCTATGTGTTCTTTGTACTTTTTATTTTGTGCACACAAAAATGTAGACTTTATTATATGCCATATCCCAAATCTTAACTCTTTTTAATAATTATTTATTTTATGAATATGTATACACCGTAGCTGTCTTCAGACACACCAGAAGAGGGCATTGGATCCCATTACACATGGCTGTGGGCTACTATGTGGGTGCTGGGAATTGAACACAGGACCTCTAGAAGAGTAGTCAGTGCTCTTAACCACTGAGCCATCTCTCCAGTCCCCAAATCTTGACTTTTAACATTAATCTTGGAGCTGTCATTGGCTCCCAGCTTCCTCAATCTTATGTAACTGTAGAACATTAGATCAACATGTTTGCAGGGGCTAAGGATACAGCTCAGTTGGTAGCGTGTTTGTTTAGCATAATGAAGCCCTAAGTCCAATTCCAACCACTGTATAAACTGAGTATGCTGATAATGTCTTTAATCATAGCATTCTCCAGGTAGAGGAAGAAAAAGGGATTTTTGCAGGAAGCTGAGGGAGCCAGTGTTGGACAAGGTTACCTGTGGAGCAGAGCTTGCCCCACCCCCATAAGACTGATCTGATGATATGGTGTTGAATGTCCCTGAACAGCTGGGTGTACCAGCCCTCAGGATACAGCTGTTGCCTAGCAGACTCTGCCTTGGCCTTTCTCGAACTAGCCTGCCTTGCTGGTTCTCCGCCATAAGAACTTGGTTTGATGTCTCTAGGTCTTCACTAGGTGTGGGACTGGGTTGTTAGGGCCCTTCACCCTTTTCTTTTCTACCCCTTGGACTCACTTTGTTTACTGTATCTGAGGGGAGCCCTGACTCCCCTGAGTGTCAGTACTGATCATGCCGTTGTTTATCCAGGGACTGACCACAGCCCATGAGCAGTTCAAGGCCACTCTCCCGGATGCAGACAAGGAGCGCCTGGCCATCCTGGGTATCCACAATGAAGTGTCCAAGATTGTCCAGACCTATCATGTCAACATGGCAGGCACCAACCCCTATACAACCATCACGCCTCAGGAGATCAATGGCAAATGGGACCATGTGAGTTAAAAGGCAGATGGGCGTAGGCTAAGCCATCACACATTTCTTAAGTGCAGAATTTTTATCTTTATCTCACTGGTTTTCATTGATCAATGAATGAATTTCTAGCCTAAGTTGACATCGTTACTCTTGCTGCGTCCTGACTTGCCCCTTTCCCTCAGTGGGACCCCCAATTTTCTCACCTGCGAGGTGTCTGGCCCACCCACAGATTCCCCGGTTGTTCCCACCCCAGGTACGGCAGCTGGTGCCCCGGAGGGACCAGGCTCTAACAGAGGAGCATGCGAGGCAGCAGCACAATGAGAGGTTGCGCAAGCAGTTTGGGGCTCAGGCCAATGTCATCGGGCCCTGGATCCAGACCAAGATGGAGGTGAGTTTTGTCATGAGAAGCAGGCTGGGAATGTTCCTTCTCTTCCTACTTAGCACTATTCCAGCTAGCCAAGTCACCTGCTAACTAGGAAGGACCATGACGTCCTGAGGCTTGAACCCGTGATTATTCGGTTGCAGGGTATGCTGATGGTTTGGTCCCTGGGTCTGATTGGAGCAAAGTGGGACACTATTAAGGAACCACCTATGAAAGTTCCACAGGAAGAGAGACTGAATGCTTTGGTCAGCTCAGGCCCGCTGGGTTGTCTTGTCTCTCCTGGCAGTGAGCCCGATTCTTTTCAGCAAGAGAGCTGAGCTTCTCAACAAATATAGAATATTTCTCAGGATGGAGATGCTTGATCAGGGAAGGGACGTGGCCAG
Source organism: Apodemus sylvaticus (assembly GCF_947179515.1). Classification (NCBI taxonomy): domain Eukaryota; kingdom Metazoa; phylum Chordata; class Mammalia; order Rodentia; family Muridae; genus Apodemus; species Apodemus sylvaticus. Next base: position 42,204,251 of record NC_067477.1, read on the forward strand.
AGTGTGATCCTTGAATATCTTGTACACGGAGTCCATGTCAAGTTTCTATGGGTATACACATACTCACATATATGCACTCGAGCACGCATGTTCAGGTGCATGCATCCCCAAGACTCTACTTTAATAAATGCTTGATAAGTTTTAACAGGACTGAACCGAATGAACAAACCCGCTTTCACCAAGAACCACTTACGTGAGTGAGTGGCTGGCAAAAGTGTACATTAGGCCTGGCTCCTGGGGATGAACGGGGAGCAGTAGGAACTGGACAGCTGTCCTAGGAGGCAAAACAGCAGGGTTGTAGAGGAGGCCCACCAGGTGAACTGAGAAATAAGAGGGGCCCTGACTCGACATAGATCGATGGGAGACGGTTGGGTAGAAGTTTAGGAGGCAGCTTCCCTACCAAGGAACGTCCATGCTAGATATCTTTTCCTGCTAAGTGTTGCCAGTGCTAACCTCTTTAGGGCTAGGGTGTTAGCTAGGAGACGTGACCAGAGGGACTGGCCCCTGCCCCAGGAGTGCAGAGTAGGGCGGTATGATGAGACGTCTCCTTTTGATGAGCAGGAGATTGGGAGGATCTCCATTGAGATGCACGGCACCCTGGAGGATCAGCTCAGCCACCTGCGGCAGTACGAGAAGAGCATCGTCAATTATAAGCCAAAGATTGACCAGCTGGAGTGCGACCACCAGCTCATCCAGGAGGCCCTCATCTTCGACAATAAGCACACCAACTACACCATGGAGGTAAAGGGCCTGGCCCTGCTTCTCTGGGAGGAAGCCTCTCCTCTGCTTGGGGTAGTATCTCTCAATGAATCGGGCTGTAGGAAGAGGACTATGTTCTCTACCCCTGAAACTCTCCATCCTTAATCTGCAGTACTTTCTGGATGCCAGAGAACTTGTTGCAAATGTGCACATCTGGTCCCTAGCAGGAACTTAATGAACCTTAATTTTTTTTTTTTTTTTTTGATTTGTTTTTTTTTCGAGACAGGGTTTCTCTGTATAGCCTTGGCTGTCCTAGAACTCACTCTGTAGACCAGGCTGGCCTCAAACTCAGAAATCCGCCTGCCTCTGCCTCCCAGAGTGCTGGGATTACAGGTGTGTGCCACCACTGCCCCGGCGTGAACCTTAATCTTTAACAAGCACTCCCCAGCGATTTTGGTGCTAGTGGACTCAAGACCTCACTGACTTAGGTGCTTCCTAAATGATATTAGTGCGTCATCCTTCAACTACAGGATATGTCCCGAGGTTTGCCTTATTAAGTGGTCTCCTTGCTAGTCAATATCAGAGTGTGCTTTCACTGGCTGTAGTATTACTATGCAGTCATCGAGACCACTGTGATATGTTTGACTTGTCATTGACCAAAAGGCCATTATGTAGTGCCAGGTGTGGATTTCCCTCAAAGGTTTATTTGTAGATGTATAATCCTGTATGTGTGGCTGTGGGGTGGGTCTTGCTGGGACGGGGCATTCTGGTTTTTGTTTGCTTGTTTTAGCTTTTCCCACCACAAAAATCTACCTTCCTTCACCAGCAGAGTTCCAATGGCAAGTCCGGGTCTTTTGGCTTTTCCAGGCAAAGGCCCCTTGCAGGCCTTCCATCCTGACAGAATGTACTGTGTCTTTCCGGAAAGTGACACTGTAACTCCAGATAGAAGATCAAGTTAACTGTTTTTTTTTTTTTTGGTCCTTAATAATAATATTTTTAGTTTGTGGCTATGAGTATTTTGCCGGAGTGTATGTCTGTCTGTACACCGCATCTGTTCCTGGTGTTTGAGAAGACCGGAAAAGGATCTATCTCCTGGCACTAGAACTACAGGTGGTTGTGAGCCGCCAAAAGGGACCTGACAGTTGATAAGCCTGGGTCCTCTGGAAGAGCAACAAATGCTACTAACCACTGAGCCATCTCTCTAGCCCCTACTTCTGCCATTTTTACGTTGGGAGGAGGACTAGTTAGTGGCCAGCCTGGAGCCCAGACCCTGCACTCCTTTCTGATGGGCTCATTGCTTGCTCTAGCACATCCGTGTGGGCTGGGAACAGCTGCTCACCACCATTGCCAGAACCATCAATGAGGTGGAGAACCAGATCTTGACCCGGGATGCCAAAGGCATCAGCCAGGAACAGATGAACGAATTCCGGGCCTCCTTCAACCACTTTGACCGGGTGAGAGCCCCACTCCTTGCTTACCTAGAGTGGCCTCCAACCCCTGACCCAGAGCCCTGGAGGGCATTGCCCGGGGCTTTAGCCTGGTCCTTGGGTAGGTGAGGAGGAGAAAGAGGAAGAACCTGATAACAGCCTGCCCTGACTCAGTATACCCTACAGAGCCAGGCTTTCTGAGCTGACCTTGGAAATCCCACTTTGCCCTGTAGACCTTCATATTGTTCATAGAGAAAATGCTAACGTTGTGGGAGAGGAAAGTTCCTCTTCATTCTTGACTCTGTCTCCCGTAAGAAATAACTCTTGGAAACAGGCTGCCAGAGCCACCAGTAAAGCCCTATGCCGGTGGCTGTGGGGACCGTCCCTTACCTCTGCCTTGGGACAAAAGAACATAAAGAGACTCTGTCCCTACCCAGGCTGCCTTTGGGGCCCACCATTGGGGACATTAGAGCCACTCCCCTGGGTTCTCATGTCAGCTTCAGAACAGGCTGTGTTGTCAGTGGGCTGCACAATCCCAGTGTCCTGAGCTTGGGGACAGCCACGGGGAGGTGTGGCATGAGGTCAGGTGCTCTCAACCACCCTGCCTGCTTTACTGCCCTCCAGGTATCTGGCGAGGTGGGGTGGGGGTAGGGTTCTGGGAGATATCAGGTCACCTGGGGCACTTCTGGGAGCTTCTCACCCTGTGGCTCATTACGCCCCCTCCTCTGGCCCTGCTTTCCCAAGCAGGACTATGTGTTCCAGGGACAGGGCCCCCCTCTGGAACCTCGTCTGTGTGTCTAACTGTGTGCACTTTTATTTCCCCTTTCCCCCACCCTTCCCCTCCACCCTCTCCATCCGCATGCCTTTGTCCCCGTGTCTCCCCACACACACCACCTCCCACCCCGGGGCATGGCCCACCCTCCCCACCCCGCCCCCTCACGCCTCCTCTTCCCTGGCACCGCATGGCTCGCTGCCTGGCGTACCACGGCCCCAGGATCACTCCGGCACGTTGGGTCCCGAAGAGTTCAAAGCCTGTCTCATCAGCTTGGGTTATGATATTGGCAACGACCCCCAGGTACTCGCCTCCTGCACGGAGCACGCTCAAGGGTGGCCTCTGGGGAGAGAAATAACGCATTTCTCCTTTTTTTCTTCTCCCTCTGTCTGACTCTCCCTGTCCCCCTTCCTGTGGGCCTCGGGGCTCGTCCTCTCCGCTCTCCCTGCCTGCCCGCTGTCGGGTTCCTCTGACTTCCGACCTCTGCCTTCGGCTACCTTTCCTGGGAACCTGCTTGGGTATCCGCCTCCTCTCCCTCGTCTGTGGACTGGACTTCTGCATTTCTTTGCTCTGACCTCCTTCGACATGTTCCTCCTGCATTCTTCGGCTCCTCCTGTGTTCTTCACACCATAACCTGGGTCCTTCCTTCCTTCCCACTGTCTTCCTGGCCTCTGGCTGGCCCCTCCCCCTCCCACCTGTCTGTCCCTGCTGTGTCTTGGCGCCACTGCCCCACAGAAGAAGACGGGCATGATGGACACAGACGATTTCCGCGCCTGCCTTATCTCCATGGGTTACAACATGGTAACGTAAATCCCATCCTCCACCTGCCGGGCTTTCTGTGGCCCTGGCCGGGAGGCAGCCACCTGACCCTCCGGAGAAGCTAAGTCTTAGTAATGGTGGACAGAGGCTCTTAGGTTAGAACTGCCTCCTCAGGGGAGTCCCTTATCGCCTAAGGTCCTGGGGAAGATGGCACCTGAAAACCCTCTCACCCGTGTGGCCAGGGTGTGGCTGGGAGGTTTGGCCTCCTCCTCATGGTCTCTGAACCAGTTTATCTTACGGTACTTACTGTGGAGAAAGGGCTTTTTGACTTCCACAGTGGACACCAGCTGTGGACAGTCAACCCCAAGGCTTGTGGAATGATAACTCTGCTTTGTCTTATATGACAATGGAGGTTTATACTTCTGCACCGATAATAGCTCCATTCAGAGCTGCCACCACTCAGCCTTGGCCCAGGCCTCTCTCTCAAACCTTGTTCTGTTCCTTCTGCATCCAGCTTTCTGAGCAGGATAGGACCTTAGCTGGACAGACGGGTGTCCGTTGAACCAAAGTCAGAGCGCATAGGATGCCCAGCAGGGTTAAAGACTAGACCAGAAGTATACTCAGTAAATCCCACATTGCCATCAAAATTTGTGGTCTCAGATGAAATGAGGAAACCCTACGAAGTGGTTGTAAGAGTTAAAGTGATGGCAAGTACTGTGCACGTCTGGCACAGAGTGTTAGGGAAACAGCAAATATTGGAGCCAGACCGCCTAAGTCCTAATCCTAGCTCCCTACTTACTACCTGTGTGACCTTGGGTAAGTCACCTACCCTGTCTGGGCCTCAGATTTCCCATACAACGGAAATACTGTGATTTCATTCAGTTGTGACAATAAGATAGATGAATTTGGCATATATTACATACTGTATGGGTGTTAGCCATTGTTGAAGTTACTGTCATTACAATTAATACTACCATCATCTTTTGTAAAGACAACCAGGGGCTCTGCAGGGGGTGGGAAATTCTGAGACTCACAACTATTGGGTCACTTTTTCACCCCGGGGGCAACCCAAGCCAGATCAGAGGTCTGTTGTGCCTCCTGTTCCAACCACAGGCTACTTGGGGCTGGAGGGTACACCTGCGATGCCCCAGTAGGCCGTTAGGGTGACAGGTGTGGGTTGGCTGTTTCCTCCAGGGAGAGGCAGAATTTGCTCGCATCATGAGCATTGTAGACCCCAACCGCTTGGGGGTAGTGACGTTCCAGGCGTTCATCGACTTCATGTCCCGGGAGACGGCTGACACAGATACAGCAGATCAGGTCATGGCTTCCTTCAAGATCCTGGCTGGAGATAAGGTGGGTCTCTTGTGGCTCGGGCATCATTTGGACTCTGATCCATTGGTCACGGGGCTGGGATGTGGGCATCTCCGTCACTCTTCTCAGGGTTCCATTGGGCCTTGTGCCTCTCTGCCCATGAGGACATGGTATAGGCTTTGCAAGGAACCCAGCAAGTCAGCAAACCCCACATGTGTTGATGGGGAGGCAGATGTAGAGTAGTTGGAGTACGGAGGATCCTCAGAAGTCATCTAGTTGAAATGACTAAAAAGTTCAGAAAGGGGAAGAGGTCACCTGACTTTTGCAGTGAACAGAGGGCAGCCCCATTTCTTCCTCACACTGGGTTCCAAGGGACTCCCAGGTGAAGAGCCTGGAGTTATAAAGTCTTTGGTAAGTTCTGGAGCAGCTGTTCCCAACCTTCTTAACGCAGAGACCCTTCAGTACATGGTGGTGACCCTTCAACCATAAAATTATTTTGCTGCTACTTCTTAACTGTAATTTTGTTTCTGTATGAATCATAATTAAATATTTGAAGTGTAGCCACTGTGGAAAGGACATTCAATCCTCATATTAGGACTATTGCCCTAGACCCTTCAGCTCCTAAAAACAGCAGCTTCCATGTCCACTTACTCCGTGGGGGAAGGAAAGGAAATCCAGGAAAGGCTCCTAGGAATTTATGTGTTCCACCAACAGACTTGCTGACATTGAGCCGCACGTGGTTACTATAAATCAGTAGGATGAATGAAAAGAGTCTGAGGGAAATAGGTTTGGAAGGAAGTTGAAGTAGATACTAAAATGGAAAACATGATGTGTTTAAAATACCATCTACATATGAAATATAATTTGTAAATACATATTTTAAATATATTATATGTTTATATAATATAGTATATTAAAATATATATGTTCATACATACAGATGTCTGTGTTATATGTATGTATGCATGCATGTATTATATGCTAGGAGAAGAAAAACACAGGTACCTAACATTCCAGGCGAGTTTACGACCTAATAATGGCAGCAGTGCTGTGTTGCTGAACCTTACTGGCAAGTTTACGACCTAATAGTTGCGGCAATGCCGCGTTGCTTTCCGGGCACTGCCGAGCGACCCTGACCTTGTTTTCTCTGCAGAATTACATCACGGTGGATGAGCTGCGCCGGGAGCTGCCACCTGACCAGGCCGAGTACTGCATCGCAAGAATGGCCCCCTACGCGGGCCCCGACTCCGTGCCCGGTGCTCTAGACTACATGTCCTTCTCCACAGCGCTGTACGGGGAGAGTGACCTCTAACCCGCCCTTGCCTCCCCCACCCTGGCCTCTGCGCGTGCGCCCCACCCTGCTCCTCCTCAGCCCAGTCTGGCTGTCCCGGGTTTGGTTTCTGCTCAGCCACCAAGGGGACAGAGCTCCGACCCAGGCGGCACCGAGCCTCCCTGCCCGCAAAGTGACAGTTTACAAAATTATTTTCTGCAAAAAAGGAAAAAAAAAGTTACGTTAAAAAAAAGTTTAAAAAGAAAAAAAAAAGCCAAAAAACTACATATTTTATTATAGAAAAAAGTATTTTTTTCTCCACCAGTCTTAAATGGAAAAGAGGAAAAATTAACTATTTGCACCGAAATGTTTTTGTTGTGACATAGGAAGATAACCAAGCACAAAGTTATATTCCATTCTTTTTACTGAAATTTTTTTCCTTCTACCTGTTCTGTCTGCTGTATTCATTTCTCTAACTTCATGTCCACTTGGGGGTGGGGTAGGTGGGTACTCTTGTCAGAGACACACTGGTGCATGTGTGTTTGCTAGATCACTTGTCCATGAAAATATTTTATGATATTAAAGAAAACCTTTTGAAATGGCTGCTCTTCAAAGAAAATAATTCATGGCTTCTCATTTTCAAGTCTCCTCAAAAGTGTGGCTAGCCTGTTTTATGACTGCGGAGTTGGTTTGTTGTTGTTGTTGTTGTTTTTTAAATATTGCCTATTAATGATCGGACAAACTTGGAGATTATGATGTTGCTTGGCACAGACTGTATTAAAACAACACTCCCATGATCTTACTTTGCTTGTTCCTTTTGCTGACTTCCAGAAGTGGGGGTGGGGTGTGTCAAGAATGGTGTGGGATATCAGTACCCACCGCCTCTAGATTTTGAGCCTGGTATGGTCAGTCTCACTTCTTTATTTTGAAAAGGAAAAGACGGTCTCCTTGATGTCCTGGGAGTTGAAAGGTCACAGTGCATGAAGGGTCCCCTGATGAAAAAGCCCAGCTTTCTTTGTTTTCTGTAGCATCTGTGACTTCTCTGTGACCCCAGCCATTTTGTTTTTGCTGCAGGGAACAACTTGGATTGTGTCAGGGTTGTATTCCCCTTTCCTACTGTAAGTGTCCCATAGAGGGCCGGGACTTGGTGGCAGGGTATACAACAAGCATATGACAGGCCCTGAATTCAATCCCTAGAGACCCCAAAATGTATCACTGATAGTAGATTCGGTCATTGCAAGGAGGTCATTGACAATGCAGATTGCCAGCACTTCCCACAATATCCAAACATATATAATGATAAGCTCCAGTTTATCATTTGTTGTCTAGGAATATATGGTGGCGGTGCTGGGAGCCTGTTGTTAGAAGTCCCGAGGCTTCAGAGTGCAAAAGTGATCATGGTTAAAATAACTTCGCAAGTAGAGTTATGCCGATCGATGTGTTTGGGAGTTCTGCCTGGGGTCAGTTTTAAAATCCCTGGCTGTGCCGCCTAAGAATGATGGGCTGGCTCTCTGCCAGGCGCCCATTCATTAAGTGGTGCTGTTATAGTCATGATGGTAAAGTGAGCGGGGAACACGGGTCTGCACGCGTGTTGGCGGTGGCTAATCTAATTTTCACTTTAAAGATTCTGTTCAGTTGGAAGAATCACTTGAAAGTTGGCCCCTGCCGCCAACCCTGAAGGCCCAAGCCTGGGACTCACATGGTAAACAGAACCAACTCTCAAAACTTGTCCTCTGACACATAGATGTGCACACATGTGCTCACACACACTAAAAAAAAAATATGTAAAAAAATGTATTTTAATAGAGCAATTCTTAGCATAGTGTTAACAGCAGTTAGGGGCACTAAAGCCATCAGAACTTTCTGGGCTGAGCTAGAGAAGTCTATACCCTGTGGGGATTGGTTCAGGGAACTTTCTGGAGCTCTCAGCCTGGGAAACGGTCTGGCTGCTGGGCACTGAGGATACTAGGTGAGCGATTGGCACTTGCCTTGGGAAGCATTTACCCTTGAACAGTCGGAAGCTTGGAAGATAATGAGTATCTCTATGGAGAAAGCCATAGAAGCAGGTTGGTCTTGGTTCCAAACCCTTGAGAGGGCAGACAGACTTGTTCCTAGCTATTTATATGCAAATTAACTAAAGTAAGTATTGATGTGTTTTGGGGGAGAGGGGTATTCTAACTGAATGTTTTTCCAGACCCAGGATATAAGCATTTTGGAGCTCCAGTTTACAAAGGTGCGGTTAGTCTATGTCCTTAGCAGTATTTTAAAAGTATATATATATTTAAGCATTTGTTTACTGGTCATGCGTGTACCACAGCAACTCAGAAGGTCACAGGGTGATGACTTGGAGTTGGTTCTTTGCTCCACCGCATGGGTTCCAGGGATCAAACTCAGATCACCAGTCGTGGTCGCAAGAGCCTTTACTTGGTGGCTGGCCCTTCATCAGTGTTTATTCTTAACGATTACGTAAGTCATTTGAACAAGAGTGTGCCACTAAGTTATCCCATAAATTGGTTTTTAGTCTGTTGAGAATAAAGATTTTTAACCTCGGTTCTCTTTCAATGCTGATCATGGATCCCAGTGCTTGTGTGAATCACACAAGCACTCCTACTGAGTTAGCTTCTTTCCCCCATTAAAAATGGGCATTTAGGGCTGGAGAGATGGCTCAGCTGGTAAGAGCACCGACTGCTCTTCCAAAGGTCATGAGTTCAAATCCCAGCCTCCACGTGGTGGCTCACAACCATCTGTAAAGAGATCTGACACCTTCTAATGGCGGCTGAAGACAGTTACAGTGTACTTACATATAATAAATAAATAAATATTTTTTTAAAAAAATGGGCATTTAGGGCCACCATACACGTATTGTGGGGTTTGTTTTTTTTTTTAATCATTTGTTCATTTTAACAGATTTAGTTCCTCCCCCAAAGCAACCCCACTGGCAAACCTCATTAAATTCCTCTGAACATTTTAAACCGTAATTACAAGTTTTAATGGGTTTCCTCAGGATATTAAACTCCAGAGACATCTTGCTTAGCACAAAACAACTGAAAATGTTATAACTATAATAAATCAATTCCTGTGAGCAGTCTAGTGCTTTTTGACTAACTGGTCCCTTCCCACTTCCAAAATTAAAATCACGTGCCTGACTTATTAAAACCACAAAACAAGACATGGCATTCCCTTTTACTTGTTCATGACACCACCAGAAAAAAATAAACAAACAAACAAACCACACCACCAGAAAAAAAATTATACCACCGGAGCTTCCGTTGTACCGGTTTATTTATTTATAAGTCCTGTGCTACTTGTTTCTGCTTTTGAAGTCATTACGTATCACATGGACTTCGTAAACAGGCACATGACAACCATCTTCAGGACTGCTGCATTTAAGGTCACTCAAGATGAACCCCATCTCTTAATAGAAGCTGTTTGCCTGTCACCAGGTGGTCCAGCCTGCCTCTTATCACATGTCCATGGACATTTTCTATATTTTATTCTTGGTCAGTATTCCAGATTACTCTAAATGCATGGAGGGAATTCCCTTCTGTGACCCAGCCAGCAGTTAGCTCCTATCTGTGGGAAGCATCTCTTTCCTGCCTGTGTGCGTTTTAACTTTACATCTTCATCCATCTCAGACCCATCCTCTGGAGACGGATGACAGCACCACAAGGCTGGTCTATGGATACAGCACCTCTTTCTGACTCCAGCCTTTCTCAACCAAACCCCTAATGACTGTTCTGAGCACCAGGCTGACTCAGTGCTGTTTCCATTGCCAGACCATCTCTAAGTTTCCCTCTGGGCACAGACTCAGTAGCTAGAGTACAGTCACGTGGCTAGTAAGGCCAGAGTGTGTTAGCCAGCTTTCTATCAGTGATGAAATACAGAGTAATCTATGAGAGAGACACTTGACGGAGAGTGACAGCTGCTTCAGAGCTAGAAAGGAGGCGTTGGAGATGAGACCAGTTCCACCTCTTGTTGTGAGACCAGTTCCACCTCTTGTTGTATCACAGGCGGGCTACTATCTAAAAAGAATAGTCATAGAAACACAACGGTCAACAAAAGGGGACCCTTTGTCAATAACATGGACTAGCTAGCCTCAGGATGGTAGGCCTCAGGATGTCACGGAATACAAGAGTATTCACGGAACATAGAAAGTATTCTCCATGAAGGATCAGACGAGGATCTGGGAAGCCCTGAGGTCCTGCTCTCTCTTACTGTTGGCCTGTCCCACTCACGTGGGTGTCGTTTCTCTCCCCGAAGCCCTACTTTCTGTGCTCGTGACTTCCTGGGGACAGAGGCCCACCCCGTAGAAGCTAGTCCCAATCCCCAATGTCGAGAGTATGCTTGCTGTGTTGGATGGCAACTGTTGCTCATTGGTTAGGTAAGCTATCATCTTTGATATAAGGGGACCTTGTCAGAGCTATTTCCGTCCATTAGTTTTCCATTTTGTCAGCTCTAAAATTGAGGTACAACTTGCAGTCATCCTCACCAGATGCCTTCAGTAAGACACACAGCACTGTCAACTGCAGCTAAGAACAGGGCCCTGGACAACCTGTTGTCTGTCACATGCAGCACCCCAAGTCTGACAGGGTTGGGCTCTGAGCTTGTTGGCATGGTAACAGTTAATGACATGCATACCAAAATGTTTTCTGTGTATGAGTGTGTGTGTGTGTGTGTGTGTGTGTGTGTGTGTGTGTGTGTTCATGGAAGCCAGAAGAGGGCGCTGTAACTCTCTGGACCTGGAGTTACAGATAGTTTTGAGCCACCATCCAGGCAATCTGCAAGCGTGAACATTTCTAGCTGCTGAGCCATATCCCCTGGAATATTTGTTAAGCACAAATTAATTTCAACATTCATTATACACTTTGCATTTCTGAGATAGAGTCTCATGTAGCACAAACTATCCTCGTATTTACTATATAGCTGAGGATGGCCTTGAACTCCTGATACTCCTGCCTCTATTTCCCATCTGCTGGGGTTATGGTCTGTGCAACCACACCAGGCTTAACATATACTTCCTCAGTATCCTTTGCTGGCATCTCTTCCAATCATGCTGTTCTAATTGGAAGTCCCCTTGAGTTCTGCTTTTCCAACAACACAAGAGGTTTGCTAGCTAGTATGGGAATTGACTTCTTAAAGTCACTTTAAAAGGTGGGATGTGATAGATGTGATAGCACAGATTTGTAATTTGGGAGGCAGAAGCTGAGACAGGAGGACTGGCAGTTTGAGGCCAGCCTGGGCTACAAAGCAAGAAATCATTTCTTTTCTTTTTTAAAGATGTATTTATTTATTATATGCAAGTACACTGTAGCTGTCTTCAGACACACCAGAAGAGAACGTTAGATCTCATAACAGATAGTTGTGAGCCACCATGTGGTTGTGGGATTTGAACTCAGGATCTCTGGAAGAACAGTTAAGTACTCTTAACCGCTGAGCCCTCTCTCCAGCCCTAAGAGATCATTTCAAAGGCCCAATTCCTATCCTCCTCCCCCAAAGACTTGTGAAGACATAGGGAGCCAGGTATGTAGCACGTCCCAGTAGTCCCAAGGGGCTCGGAGGAGGCTTAGAGGGGAGGAGCATCATGAGTTCAGGAAACAGGTAGGTGCAGAGAACCCCCAGGCTCAGCCCGGCTCTATGAAGACGCTGCTGCATTAATGGTTTTTACCCTAGAGGAAAGGGTTGGAAGCCAAAGTCCGTGGAAGGTACAGTACAAAGAGGTCTCGGCCCTTGCTAAAGTTCAGGCGGTCTGCAACCCAAGTCCCTGAGGGCGCTTGAGAACCAGCGCAGTCAGTGGCTCCTCCCTCTAGAGAGCTAAGTGACTGAGTGAGCATGCGCAGCTCGGCCCAGTATCTGGTTGGTCCAGTCTTGGTCAACCACGTTTCCCTGGTGATTTAAACCCATTGAATCCACAGTTCTAACAAAGCCAATAAGGCAAATGGGTGAATGAGAGATGAGCGCTTGGGCCATAGTGATAGTGGCAATTTCATAAAATTATATATTTCATAAGGATAAAGTTGTTAAGGCCTGGGGCTGGAGAGATGGCTCAGAGGTTAAGAGCATTGGCTTCTCTTCCAAAGGTCCTGGGTTCAAATCCCAGCAACCACATGATGGCTCGCAACCATCCTTAATGAGATCTGATGCCCTCTTCTGGTGTGTCAGAAGACAGCTACAGTGTACTTACATATAATAAATAAATAAATCTTAAAAAAAAAGTTAAGGCCTGGAACTTGGTAAAATAATAGCAAAGCAAAGCAAAAAAAAAAAAAAAAAAAAAACAAAAACAAAAACAAAACAAAACAACAACAACAACAACAACAAAAAAAAAACCACAGTTCTTCAAATAGAAAGTGTCCCAACAGGATTCTGAATTTAATGAGTCCACCGTGTGTTGAAGCACTTGGCTAGGCCTGCTCCTTAACTTGGAAGATATTGGTGTCACCTTTCCACACCCCACCATGTCTGCACAAGACCCTTCCTAATTCAAGCTATGTGGATTTCAAATATTCATACCCCAAAGACCTACCCAGTGTCATAAGGAGATGACACATCTAGTATTACACATCCAGTAATACAAAAAACAGGGCTTATGGTTAACTTGGTACCTTGTCTGAGAATTAGAATGATCTCTTCTTGCCCATCCAAAATATTTTGTCTAGGAGAATACCTACAAGGCTCTACTGAAGGCAAATTTTCACTTGGTAAAGTGAGACGGAGAGGGGACCAGAGAGGCTACAGAGAGAAGGGGAGGGGCCCAGTGTGGCTACAAAGGAAACGCGGTAGGAATACAGAAGGAAGGGTTAGAACAGTGGTTCCCAACCTTCCTGATGCTGCGACCCTTTAATACAGTTCCTTATGCTGTGGTAACCCCTAACCATACAATTTCTTGCTACTTCATAACTATAATGTTGCTACTGTTATGAATTCATAATATAAATATCTATGTTTTCTGGTGGTCTTAGGCAACCACTGTAAAGGGGACCTTTCACTCACAGGTTGAGAAACACTGGCTTGGTTCAAGGAGTCATCGGTCTGACCAAATGTGAACATAAAGAGAAAGAAAATCGCTGCATGGGAAGGCCTGAGAGCCCAGCCCGGACCTTTCTGTGGACAAGTGGGACCTGGAGTGTGTTTCTAGCCCACGGGTAGGCTGTGGCAGAGCTAACCCCCAGTCTCCCGGAAAGCCCAGTGCGTGCCTCACAATAGCAAGGTTTGAAGGCAAAGCAGGTAAGAGGATAGACGAGAGTCAACAGGATTCTTTGGGTTTCATAGAAGATGATAAGATAGCTCAATGGCCCAACCTGGCGACCGTTGTGACACTCTGAAATCACTGGTTAGAACCCTTCTTGCAGGAGACATACAATGCAACCAAAGCCTGCAGAGCCAGGATCGTTTACTGGCTTAAATAACTGATGTGGCGGCGTAATGCTGGTTTCCCATAATGCTCAGTCAGGAGTCAACTAACAGAGCGGGGATTTAGATTCCTGCTGGTTTGACCCCGTTCTCCAATACCTCTCCCTCTAAGGTGGCAAGACGGAAGCTGCTAGCCCCAGCTTCCCCAGCTTTCCATGGCTAGCAAAGAGACACATTTGGGGGAGAGTGGCACCCATTGTGGGCATGCAATATGGCTCCCCCAAACTGTCAGAGCAGAGGCTTTGCTTGTCCTCTCGGCCTCACTTAGGTGCTGTGCACATGGATTCACTGCAGTGCCTGTCTGTCCCTTGTCCTCTTTCACGTCTGCCTCCTGCCCTCCCACATAGACCTCATGTGGTGGTGGATGCCCAACCGTCACACTGACCTCTCTCCTGCGCGGAGAGTAGCTATCATTGGGAACCTATGTCTAGCTCCTGAGATGGGAACCCAGTCCTTGCAAGGGCTAGCACGGTTGGTCCTGCAGGGTGGGAAGCCATCCCTGCAGACTCACTGAGGTGGGAACCCTGAGCGTCTAGAAGGAGCAACCATCCCACCTCCCCCGCTACTGCCTGTATGTGTTCCCACACATACCCCAGCTGGAGGGGGTAATCGGGGGTATTTGGGTGTGAGGTTGTGTGGCACTGCAGGGACCAGTAAACTGTCACCAGACACTTGTGGGAGACCCTAGGCTTAGGAACAACATCGTTACTTTATCATTCGAGGCACTGGGAAAACTGGGTTTTTATGAAAAGTATTTTTAGGGTATTATATAAACTGTATTTTGATAAGCCGTGTGTGAAATTGTACAGGCTTTATCTTAAGTTAAAGGACTCCTTGGGAGCCGGGCGGTGGTGGCGCACGCCTGTAATCCCAGCACTCTGGGAGGCAGAGGCAGGTGGATTTCCGAGTTCAAGGACAGTCTGGTCTACAAAGTGAGTTCCAGGACAGCCAGGGCTACACAGAGAAACTCTGTCTCAAAAAAACCAAATCAAAAAAAAAAAAAAAAAAAAAAAAAAGACCCCTTGGGGCGCACTTGAGTGAAATGCTGAGGCCGCGTAAGAAGTCTCAGCCTGCTCGCCGTTGCCTTCCACACAACTGGGGAAGAAAATGCTGTTTTAGAAGTGTTTTCAGAAATAAGAAAGATAACTTAAAAGAGAATTCCAGCACTAGGAAGACAAAGGCAGGTCTATCTTTCTTAAGTTCAAGGCCAGCCTGAGCTACCTGGGGAATTCTAGGTTAGCCAGGGCTACATAAAAAACCACTTTACCCAGTAAACAACCAAGCAAGCAAATAACCAATTTAAAAATGAGAAATAGGTAGATGCTGCTCTCTAGCGGCCAAATGTAAAATTACAGTCTTCCATAGAAAGAATGGAAACGCGCAGCCATTCTGCCCCTGTGAGGACAATGAGCAGCCTCTGCAGAGTGGCGGCAGAAGCACCATTCTCTTCTTCCATTAGTAAGAAGAGAATGCCTACGGTGCTCTAAGCACTTACTTTATGTTGGTCTAAGACAAGTAAGTGTTTAACTTTACACTTATCATTATTACCCTATTTTATTTTTGGTTCTTTTGAGACAGGGTCTCTGTATTTAGCCCTGGCTGTCCTGGAACTTACAATGTAGACCAGGTTGGCCTTAAACTCAGAGCTCCACCTGCAGAGCTCTGCCTCCGGAATGCTGAGATTAAAGGTGTCAGCTACTATGCCCAGCTTCTTATCCCTGTTTTAAGAGACCAGGGGCTAAGGCCTTGATTTCTCACCTCTGGGGTCTCACTAACCCAAAAAGAATTCTCTGTCCATCTTAGTAATGGTTCTGAAACTTCACAGGATCGAGGATTAAAACAAGCAGGGTCCTGGGCTCTGTCCCAGAGATTCTAAGTGAGTGGGTCTAAGAGGGCAGACTGTGGATTTGCCCCTTGAATGTTCTAGGTGGATGCAGTAACCGGTCTGAACAGTTTATATTTACACTTTGAGATACCATAGATTAAAAACTCAGCATTATTAAAAGGGACTATTTTTGGATATAAACAAACTTTCAAATAGTCATATATACATGTCTCTATATACATGTACATGCACACGCACATACACATATGCACATACACACATGCACATAAGCTTACACGTGCACACACTCATACACGTGCACACATGCACATATGCACATACATAATATAAGAGTACACTGTAACTGTCTTCAGATGCACCAGAAGAGGACATTAGATCTCATTACAGATGGTTGTGAGCCACCATGTGGTTACTGGGAATTGAACTCAGGACCTCTGGAAGAGCAATCCGTGCTCTTAACCACTGAGCCATCTCTCCAGCCCCAGCTTATATATTCTTTTAAAAAATATTTGCCAGATGGAGGTGGCACATGGGTTTAATCCCAGCCCTTGGGAGGCAGAGGCAGGCAGATCTCTGAGTTTGAGGCTAGCCTGGTCTACAGAGTGAGTTCCAGGACAGCCAGGGCTACATAGAGCAGCAACCCTGTCTCAAAACAAACAACAACAATAAAACCTTTCGTGTGTTTTGCCTGTATGTATGTAAGTGCAGTGTGCATATGGTGTCTCTGAGGAGACCAGAATAGAGTGTTGGAGCTCCTGCAGCTGGAGTTACAGATTGCTACGAGCCACCATGTGGGTGCTGGGAATCTAACCTGGGTCCTCTGGGAGGAGCCAGCGCTCTTACCCACTGAGCCATTTCTCCCCTTTTCCCCCTCCTCTTTCTTCTTTTAAAGACAGGGTCTTGCTCTGTAGCCCAGACTGACCTTCGACTCATAATCCTTGTAAGCATCTATCTACCACATGTGCAGTTTCAGATGGGCATGTATTCTGATTGAGCTGAAGTCCACTTGCAGACATTTTCACATCATCTTGTTTCCCTGATCTCTGTGATTTGAACATCTCCAGTTTGCAGGTGTGAACACCAAGATCAAGGGCCTCCAAAAGAGAGTTCCCCCTCTCTTTTCTTCCTATTGGGGATCCTGGGCCTGCTTCCTCCTGCCATTCGATTTTGTGTTTATGTGGCTCTCCTCGTGTGAATTTAGCACCTCGGTGATGTGGAGGACCTTTGTGCTGAGGGCAAAGGTCACAGTCAGGTACAGCATGTCCGTTGGGCTCAAATGCCCCATCCGCCATGACTAGGCCATGGGAGGGGGTGGTGGATGTGGAGCGACTGGGCCAGTGCCAGTTCCTGGGGCAGCGGGTTCCTAGGAACCAACCAGGGGGCGGGTGAAGAGCTCTGGTTGGGTAAAGAGCTAAGTCCTGGTGACCTGGGTCTTCTCTTTGGGGAGCCCACAGGACACCTTTCCACAGAGAAAAGAGCCCATGAATGTAAGCCTGGGTTCTCTCGGGGCCTCAGAAGTCAGAGCAGCAGGATGCTGACTTCGGGGAGGTTGGCGCAGGGAGGCCAGCCACTTTGTGGTCCTGGCATTCCACATTTGGGGAACTTTCAGCTGAGCCAGGCAGGAAGACAGCGATAGGAAGTCCCCTGGGCAGTGGCCACAGGCTTGATGGTTTCCCAGGCTTAAGGTCTTTTAGGGTCTTTGAGGCCTCTGTCTGGACCTCCAGGGACTGGAGGAAGACAGACTCAAGCTTTGAGGATCAAGGACTAAGCCCTGTCAGCTGTGTGTGTGGGGAGGGGCCTGGCTCTGTAACTGGGTCCTCAAGGGGTGAGAGAATGTCCTGCCAACACCGGCCCTCAACTCAGGAACCTGGAGTCTCTGGCCCGCCCGTGTCTTCCTGGCATGGCTTCTGCGAGGTGTGTGTGTGTGTGTGTGTGTGTGTGTGTAAGGGAGAGAAAGCCAGCTCCTGCGCTGCCCAGAGAAGAAGGCTGTGTATGAGAGGATGAGAGGAAATACCAATGGTGTGTTTGTAATTCCTTTTTACATGTTGCATGTATTGCCTCTCTCTCTCTCTCTCTCTCTCTCTCTCTCTCTCTCTCTGTGTGTGTGTGTGTGTGTGTGTGTGTGTGTGTGTGTGGCAATTGTTAGACTGGAAGTTTCATATGCAAACTCAACTCTGGGAGCAGAGGATGAATTCTGGAGCCACATGCCCATGAGAGGTCTGGAATCACAGGCCCTTCCAGCTGCCTCTGTTTGGCAGTAAAGTGTCCCAGGAAGGAGGTGACCAAACACCTTGTTCCCAAACACCAGAGGAGCCTCATTCTCTCTAGGATCAGCAAGGCCTCTCCATGCCCACTGTATGCCCATGAGGCCGCCCCAGACTTCTTTGCCCAAGCATGTTCTTTTTTCCTGTTCTTCCCTCTCACAATTTCTCTTCTTCCCTCTTTAAAGATTTGTTTTAAGCCAGCTGGTGGTGCACGCCTTTGATACTAGCTCTTGGGAGGCAGAGGCAGACAGGTTCCTCTGTGAGTCTGAGGTCAGCCTAGAGTTCCAGGACAGCCAGGGCCACACAGAGAAATCCTGTCTTGAAAAACCAAAACTAAATCAAACCAAACCAAGCCCCAGATGTTTTCTATCAGGACAGGAAGGAGCAAAGCTTTTCCTTGCAATCAACAGTGTCGCCGTGAACTCATCACAGCAACAGTCAAGTTATCAAGAGAAAATACACAGTACACTGCCTTTTTTTTTTTTTTTTTTTTTTTTGAGACAGGGTTTCTCTGTGTAGTCCTGGCTGTCCTGGAACTCACTTTGTAGACCAGGCTGGCCTCGAACTCAGAAATCTGCCTGCCTCTGCCTCCCAAGTGCTAGGATTATAGGCGTGTGCCACCACTGCCTGGCTCAGTGACATGGGGACCTGCAGACACAAACACTGGAAGGTCCAGGTAAATTGTAGGGGGTGTGGTTGGACAAGAAGGGTGTCTGAGTAACGGTAACTGTGTTACCCAGTGTTCCATCCCATTGACAAAACACCCGAGATAGACAACTTAATCCAAGGAAAGGGCTCTGTAGGCTCCCGGGTCTCGGCCTGTGATCATTTGGCCGGTGGCTTCCGGCCTGCCGCAGCATGGTGGCAATAGGGAGGGCTCAGCTCACAGTGTTGGGTAAAAAGGGAAGGAGTAGACTGGGTCCCAGGGTCCCTTTCAAAGGCACAGCCTTAATGCCCCAACTTCCTCCCCAGGTTCCTACCTCCAACAGGTCCTATCATGTCCCAAGAGCACGGCAGGCTAGACACCAAGCCCTTTGGGAGAGATTCAAGATCCATAATGTATCATAATATATCATAATACATCATAATATATCAGTAATAAGTATATCAGTAATAGGTGGAGGAGGGCCAGGAATCTGTTCTGATTCTTTTTGCCCACTCCACCCCCACCACAAGTACGAAGCAAGATTCTGTGTAATGAGGATCTGAGAGCCTGGTATCAGGAGAGGTAGGGCAGAGGGTTGGTCTCTCTGGGTCTCGTGACTTGTTTTAGGGAGAGGGTTTCCAGTTTTCTATGGTTTGGAGAAGAAATGGGAGAAAGCGGGGGGGGGGGGGGGGGGGGGGGGGGAGGGTAGGATAAGACTGAGGCTCTGCTTGCTTCTGAGGTCCTTCCTGTAGTTCACTGTGCTCAGCGTGCTAAGGCGGCGCCACCTGCTGGTGAATTGTGGAGTAAAGACATTTGATAACGATAAGTTATAAGAATAAATTATAAAAAACACGCGTAGGTGGTGGTACGTACATTTAATCCCAGCACTCAGGAGGTAGAGGGAGGTGGAGGGAGGTGGATTTTTGTGAGTTCAAGGCTAGCCTGGTCTACAGAGTTCCAGGACAGCCAGGGCTATACCGGGAATCCCTGTCTTGAAAAACAAAACAAAAACAAAAAGAAAGGAAAGAAAAGAAAAGAAAAAAGAAAGAAAAATTAATACAAGAAGAAACACACATGTTCAGTGTTTTCTTCTGAGGAGTGAAGTCATGTGATTTTAATTTTTCAAAGAAATTATTTGTGTGTGTGTGTGAGAGAGAGAGAGAGAGAGAGAGAATGCATATAGGAGGACAACTTTGTGAACCTGGTTCTCTTTCCCTCCTCTACTTGTGTCCTTGGGATCACAGTCAAGCCACCAAGATTATAAGGAAAACACCGATGTACGTGGAACCATCTTTTCCACCATAAGTGTTTCAAAAGATTTCTTTCTCTCCTATCTGTATTTGTATTGTACTTGCATGTATGTATGTGCAACAGGTACTTGCAACATCTCTAGCAACCAGAAGAGGGCGCTGAATGCCCTGGAACTGGAGTTTCAGACAGTTATCAACCACTGTGTGGGTGCCGGGAACTGACCAGGCCCTCTCCAAGAGCAGTGTGTGCTCTTAACTGCTGAGTCATCTCTCCCAGTCCACATCCACCCTAACTTTTAAGTTATCTCTTTTTAGCTGTGCTAATAAAAGATTATAAGGACCTTTTCCGTTCTTACTTGTTTCTTCTATGCGAGGGACTGACCTGGGGCCAGACAAGTCTTGATCGCTGAGCTATGCCTCCAGCCCTGGTTATTTTTCCTTTCATGACCTTGTCCTTATATTACAATAGATCCTTATGTATGTATGGCTCAGTTGTTGGGCACTTGTCTATCATGCAATCAGTCCCTGGGTCCAATTCTCAACTCTGCAAAAATAAATTTAAATGTAAAAATCATTCCCCACCCCCACAGAAACAAATGCAAAATAGCAGAAACCTGCTTCAAACCCCAAGTGAGAGAGACACTGTCTCTGAATTCCCCTCCCTCAGCTAATGTTCCTTGTCCCAGGCCTCACTGCCCCTAATGTACATTTTCTAAGTATCTCTAGAAAGTGTCTGCAGGAGACCTCTACACCCCCACCCCCAGCCCTTGGAACTAAACTTAGGAGCTCACACATACGGAGCAAGCACACTATCACTGACTATATTCCCAGGCGCATCAGTTTTAAATCTTTGCATTTCTATAAATTTCCTTTTTCTTTATGGTTAAATATACATAGTGTAAGCATTTACAATTCTAGTCGTTTCAGTCTGTGCAGAAAAGTTACATTCCTTCAGCAGCAGCAGTCCTGAAGATTTTCATCTCCACAACATAAACTCCCCGGCTCTTAGCATGTTGGTCTTAAGACTCCGTTAAAAGAGACCAGAGAGACAGTTCAACTCTTGCAGAGAACCCAGGTTTGATTCTCAGCATCCACGTGGTGGCTCACAACTACCTGTAATTCCAGTTTCTCGGGATCTGTCACCTTTTGGACTTCCTGAGTACTGCATGAACATGGTCCATAGACACACATATGCAGAACATTAACATAATTTTTTTAAAAAAAGACTGTGTTATATTCATAAAACGTTTTGGGGTGGATCTGGAGAGATGGCTCAATGGTAAGAGTAATGGCTACCTTTCCAAAGGGCCTGGGTTCAACTCCAAGCACCCACTTGACAGCTCACAACTGTCTCTAACTCTAGTTCCAAGGGGACCTGACACCTTCTGGCTTCCCTGGGTCTCAGGTACAAATGTGGCACACAGACATACATGCAGTCCAAACATCCATACTCATAAAATAAAAAAATAATTTTAAAAATTGTATTGAGGGCTTTAAAAAATGGGTTATATATAGCTAGCAATATTTATCATACTAGAAATAAAAATTAAGACAAATTTAAGGCAATATTTACTCAGCAAAACATCCCCTCCCCCTTGAAACAAACCAATGTGTCTGGTGTGATATCTTACATTTGTAATTCCTGCTGAGGCAGGAGGATTACAGCAACCTCAAGGCCAGCCTAGTCTACGTAGCCACCTAGTCAGCAAGCAAACAAACAAAAACTAGAGAGAAAATCAGAGCTGCCCTTAGCAATGCTGAGACAGAGTTCAGCTCAGAGCCCTGCGCAGCTAGTCAGCTGTTCTCCCACCAACCCACACTTTGATTTTTAGCAAATCTTTTTACTGTTAGGCTAACTAGAACATAAACAGCTGGAATTTTGTATGTCTTCTTACATTCAGTGTACTGTAATGTTGTATGTAGCCTCTGAGATATTCCATTATACTCCCAGAGAATGAATAAATAACTTAGTAGTGTCTTAGCATTTCTTAAAAAGATTTATTTATTTTTTTTATGTCCATGTGTACACTGCAGCTGCCTTCAGACACACCAGCAGAGGGCGTCAGATCCCATCACAGATGTTGTGAGCCACCATGTGGTTGCTGGGAATTGAACTCCGGACCTCTGGAAGAGCAGTCAGTGCTCCCAACCACTGAGCCATCTCTCCAGCTCCAGTCTTAGCATTGTTTTTAAAACAGCTTTGATCTTGTAGGGTTAAGATGGCAGTTTCTTGTCAGCTGTCACCAGGCTATTGGCTTTACACTCCTGTAGCAGACAGGTGTGAAAGAGAAAAGTGTAACAATTCACCTTAGACCTCTTGTGACCCAGGAGTCCCCACAAAAGGAAGACCCAGAGAGACAAGGAACGCTTTGCCATTCCATGGACAATCACAGGATCGTGGTTGGAGGCCTGGAAGTGGGGTTTAGTGAGGCCTGCGGCCTGGGCTTCTCGGTTTCCCTGCCGGGAGGGCAGGAAAGAGTCAGAGATGGCCATTCTGGGTTTTACTGTTTGGTTGCTTGTTTTGTTTCAAGTGCCATGGAGCCACATTCTGGGGTAGATTTTTTTCTGGAATGCATTTCCTTAAAGTAGTGGCTCTCAACCTGTGGGATACAACCCCTTTGTGTGTGTGTGTGTGTGTGGGGGGGGATCACATATCAGACATCTTGCATGTAAGATATTTACATCACAATTCATAACAGCAGTCATAGCAAGCATGACATAGCAAAATTATTGCTATGAAGTAGCAACAAAAATAATTTTAAGGTTGGGGGTGGAGTGGGCAGGTGACCACAACGTGAGGAACTGTAATAAAGGGTCAGAGCATTAGGACCGTTGAGAAGCACTGTTCTAGAGACACCGCCTCCAGTCTTGGTGGGCCGTGCGCCTCAGGTCTCCTTGATAGTCCACTCTATTTGAGGAAGACTGAGGTAAGACTCATGGGTGAATGTTTTTAGCTGAAGGCACAGCAAGCTGAGACACAACACAGCGCCTGCTGGAGAGCTAATGCGGAAGCCACCTGAGAGTTCCAGGGTGTCCTATGGCTCTGGGCTGCCCTCTGCAGTCACCTGTGCTGCTGTTGGCCTCAAGGTCACCAGAATGCAGCCGTGACATGTGAGCACGTGAAGCTGGTGGAAACTGAAACACCCACAGGAGCAGGAAAGCCACCCTCATTGTTATCCACGCCTCTAAAGTCACGAGGACCCAGGGAAGACCCTGAATCAGCTGTGCTACGCCATTAACGCTGCTTGGAGGGAGCCTCCCAGTCACGACTTCAGCCTCCAACCCTGAGTCCACCAGGACTGGCGGGGGGAACTAATTATGTGGGACACCCCGACGCAGTATATGAGCCAGTGTCTGGGGCCCAGGGAGCGCTGTGTGAAGAATATCAAGTTTTAGGGGACAGGGAGCTGGGCACAGTGGAAGGAAAAAAAAAGGTCTCCCTCTGCTTCTTTGAGAACAGTGACCCTGGTTTGGTCTGTTATGGTCTGGGCTGGGACCCAGACAAATCTTCCCAGGTCCCCTGCTATGTCATTGCTGTTTTGAAAGTGTGAGCCCTGGCTTGGGTATGGTGCAGGCCAGTTTGTCAGAGAACTAGTAATTAGTGTCTCTCCCCAAACTGCCACCTTGGGAAGAACTTGGTCAGACCTCTTTACCCAGGGCCTGGCGCGGGTAGAGGAACAGGCTGGCCAGTCAAGACCCCCATGGATCTGGGAAGACAGCAGGGATTCAGATCTTGAGAGGGTGGGAGATGGAAGCAGGTCCCAGAGGTCAAGTTACCCAGCTGTTCCAAGGCCAGGTGGTCCACAGGCAAGGGCCGGGGCTTCGGGAAACATCTGCACATGCAGTTGGATGGTAAGAAGTCCATTCCCGGCGCTGTAACAAAGCACCCTCACCTGGTTGGCTTACAAACAATAGAAACTCACAATTTTTTTTTAAAGATTTATTTATTTTATGTGTATGAGTACACTGTAGTTGTCTTCAGACACACTAGAAGAGGGCATCAGATCCTATTACAGATGGTTGTGAGCCACCATGTGGTTGTTGGGAATTGAACTCAGGACCCTGAAAGAGCAGTCAGTGCTCTTAACCGCTGAGCCATCTCTCCAGCCCAGAAACTCACAATTCTAAATGCTGACATCTAAGATGAAGCCTGGTTCTATGCCTGGTGAACACCCTGTGCTTGTAGGTTGTGTCAGCTTGACACAAATCTGGAAATATCTGGGAAGAGGGAATCGTAGAAAAAGGACTCCTTGTAATATTGGTCTGTAGGCAAGTCTGTGGGGTATTGTCTTGATTAAGGATTGATGTGGGAGGTCCACCGGGAGTGGTGCCACCTCTGGACATTTGCCCTGGACGGTATAGAAAGCAGGCTGAGCTGAGCAAGCCACGGGAAGCAAGCCAGTAAGCAGCGCCCCTCCATGGCCTCTGCTTCAGTTCCGGCCTCCAGGTTCCTGCCTTGAGTTCCTGCCCTGACTCCCCTTGGCGATCGAGTGTGACCCGAGAGTTGTCAGCTAACTAACAGGAACCCTTTCCTCCCCAAGTTGCTTTTGGTCACAATGCTTCTTTTTTATCACAGCAGCTGAGATTTCTTAGAGGGGAGATTTCGTAGAGTCTCTGAGGCGCTTGTAGATTCACAGCTGTCTCCTTTCTGTGCTCCCATAAGATGGGAAAATGGTGGGGTTAGCTGCAGCCTCTTATTTTACTTTTTGACACATAGGCCAGGCTGGTCTTGAACTTGCTGAGTAACCAGGGGTGACTTTGAACTTCTGATTCTCCTGCCTCTACCTTCTGAGTGCTGGAATTATAAGTGGAAGCCAACATGCCTAGTTTATGTGATACTGGGGACTGAATCCAGAGCTTCATCCATGATAGGCAACCACTCTATCAACCGAGCAACATTCCAACCTTCATTTTATTTACTCTTTAAGAGATATATTTATTTATTTACTATGATACAGTGTTCTCCCTGCATATATGCCTGCACCAGATCCCATTACAGATGGTTGTGAGCCACCATGTGATTGCTGGGAATTAAACTCGGGACCTCTGGAAGAGCAGCCAGTGCTCTTAACCTCTAAGCCATCTCTCCAGCCCCTTCATTTTATTTATTTATTTTCTTTTTTTTTTTTTTTATTTATTCGATATAATTCATTTTATTTTTGACACAAGAAAGGTCTTACCGCGTTGCCCAGGCTGGTCTGAAACCCCTGGGCTCCGCTAACTTTCCTGCTTTAGCTTCTCTGGCAGGAAGCGGTGCCGGGCCCCAACAGCCTTGCACTGTGTCTCAGTACTTGCCGCAGCCTTACTCTGCTCCTTTAGAGCGGGGCTGTCCCAGGTGGTTTGCATTTGACAAAGACTGTCCTCGAGTGGCTGCTGGGCCAGCTCTCCTCCGGTGTGCTAGGGCAGGTGTGACCAGTCAAGCCTTCCCAGGCCAGGGCGGCCACTTGGTCTCTCCCTGAGTCCTCTGGGAGACTCAGGGCAGAACTGAGCTACAGCACAGAGCGAGAACACCCTCTGCAGGCTCTCTGTCCGGTAGAGGATGAGGTATGCACACCGGCTTTGCTGTCCCTCATCCTCCCATGAGCCCTGTGGTAGCATGTGGAGCTGTGGAGCTGTGGAGTGAGCTCTGTCCGTCGGGGCCTGGGAGGGGAGCAGGCCACTGTGTTATGAGTGAGGAGTCAGGATGACTAAACCAAGCAATCTGATAGCACCACCTTCCCAGTGAGGGCTGGTGAGTCTTCAGGCCAGGCTGTCTCCCTAGAGAGAGAAAGACTAAGAGAAACATACACACACGAGAGAGAGAGAGAGAGAGAGAGAGAGAGAGAGAGAGAGAGAGAGAGAATATGTTGTGGGAAATATTAAAAACCCAAACTGGCACATTCTTGTTCTTGTGCCTCTGCTCCAGCAGCCTGGCCTGCCACACACTGACAAGCAATGGCCGACCTCTGACCTCTTTTTATCTCGTGGAGACTCTGACTCAGTACTCCAAATTCTCTCCACTCAGCTCGCTAAAGTTCCCACTGGCAGGTCACCACCACGCCAGCCCCATGCTTCAAATCCCCCACGACCTTTGTGGTGTACATCTGGCAAACCTACGCTTTGCCCTGGTACCTTTCTCTCTTGAACCCAGATGAGCAGCTGTGTGAAGGAAAATGCCACACAGACTCAGTTCAGAAACAATGGCAACTCAGTCACTGGGCGAAACAACTAATATCCTAATCTGTAAACCTTATTAAATCTAAATCCTCCAGTGGCGAATCCGCCATTGAAACCAGAGACACTCATGAGGACATCTTGTCCTCTCCTAAGGATCTAACTCTCTCTGCTTCCTCTCTTCCTCCGCCCAACCTGGAAGCCCCACCTACTCACCCAGTGATTGGCTCCTTTATTCACAAGAAGTCACCTGACTAGTGAATCACTCCTTGTCCACAGGCCCTCCCAGGAGAGCGGAATTAGCAAGCATCAAAATACAAACAGCACCAGGCCCATCTACAACACACACACACACACACACACACACAGAGACAGAGACACAGAGACTTTGGGGGATATCTCTTCTCACCCATCATAAGAATCATGACCAATACTCCATTACAAAAGAAGAGTTAACAAGAGAAAGGCATAGCATGTTGACTTGATCAAAGTTACATAAAGACCTAGGGAAACAATGTATCTTTTATGCCTTGGTTCCGTGAAGGATGGGCAGTGGTGCAGAATTGTGCCTGGGAATAACGTCATGAACTGACCATGACAGACAGCAGGCCAGCAAGGCCTTCCTGTCCAGATGCTTCTCAGCATGTCTGTGCAACCTCTCTGCTCCCTTGGGGCTGGTGTTTTCCAGGGGGAGGAGAGACAGTGAAGTTTCTAGACTTTATGGCTTACTTTGGAGAAGAGGAATCCTGGGATTGTTAGGGGAGTGATAAGGACAGTGCGTGCACAGGGAGAGCAGAGAGAAGCCATGCTTCTGAGCCCCGCCAGACTCCTATAGTTGTGATCCCAGACACGTGTATGCAAATTACATTATTCTTCCCTAAGCTTGTAAGCTTCTCTGACTCTCCATCCCCGGAAATCACATATTTTATGTTTGTGAAAGCCAGTGTATTGAATACCACACTTGTCACCAGGCTTTGAAAGTGGGAAACATTAAAAATGAGCAGCAGGCTGAACCCTTGACCCTAAGAAGGCCTTGCTTCTTAGCCAACAGAGGACTGCGCGTGTTGAGCGTGCTGTGCGCCTGACTCTCAATGGCACCGATGAACCACGTCCGCTCCTGGAATTCCATTGTCGACCAGCAGGTGGCGCCATGCTCTCTCTCTCTCTCTCTCTCTCTCTCTCTCTCTCTCTCTCTCTCTCTCTCTCTCTCTCTCTCTGTCTCTCTCTCTCTCTCTGTCTCTCCACCATTTGGGAAAATGAACCGAATATAGTAACCAGGACGGGGCTCTGAACATATAATTTTCAAACCTCCTATTCTACCACAAGGGAAACCTCTGAGGGTTTTCTTCTGGGAAAAGCAATTAGGTTAACCTCTTAGGAGGAGAAGTTGCCTTGCTGAGCTTGTCTGGGAAAATAAAATATCCTCCCAAGAGCCATCCCAAGGAGGGTGGAGAGAAACCACCAGGGAGCTTGTGGGAGGAAAGGGTTTGAGGCTGCCAGGGAAGGTCTGGGAGCCCCAGAGAAGGGCTCAGAGCTTGGACTGACTGAGGAGGCCGAGTCTCTACTTGCAGAACTCTGAGTTTAAGATAGAGATTGATAGAATCCAAATGCTATAGGGTTATTCAGGGTGGGCAGAAGGTATTTTGGCCATCCCTTCTAGGGTCCAGGCTGAGAAAGGAGACCCCCACTCCATGCACATATGACTGGAGACATAGCCTTGACAATTGGACTGTCCATCTCTGAGTCCATCTCAGAGCCTGATGGCTGGGATCAGCAGTGAGCAGACCTGAGGGGTTCTGAGGTGGGAAATGGAGACTTTGACGGGGTCTTATTCAGGATGGGATCCCAGGACCCTGGAACGGGAGATAGACTGGAAGGAAGGATTTGAGAGAGGGATGAGCCAGACAGGAGGACCTGGCCTGTGGCGCCCAGAGTTGGGGAGAGTGTCAACTTTTAGGGGTTACTGGGGAGGGCACACCCACGCCAGAGGCCAGTACGAAAGAAAGTCGCTCCTTATGTTCCAGTTACAGATGAGGCTGGGAGTCAGTCACTTGGGCCCTGTGGTGCGTGCCATTCTGAAGCAGCAGTCCTGACTGCCTAAGGTTTTGGTTGAGAAGGGGAAAGAAGAGGCATCATCAGGAGCGCGAGCTATGGTAGCTCTGGATAGACCATACAGATAAGAGTGTGTGGTACTCAGAGGCAATTCCAGCTGGAGATGAGGGGAGCAGTAGGGATGAGGGTGAAGAGGGATGAGGGTGAAGAGGGGTGAGGGTGAAGAGGGATGAGGGTGAAGAGGGATGAGGATGGAGAGGGATGAGGGTGAAGAGGGATGAGGATGGAGAAGGATGAGGGTGATGAGGGATGAGGGTGGAGAGGGATGAGGATGGAGAAGGATGAGGGTGATGAGGGATGAGGGTGAAGAGGGATGAGGGTGAAGAGGGATGAGGATGGAGAAGGATGAGGGTGATGAGGGATGAGGGTGGAGAGGGATGAGGGTGAAGAGGGATGAGGATGGAGAAGGATGAGGGTGAAGAGGGATGAGGATGGAGAAGGATGAGGGTGATGAGGGATGAGGGTGAAGAGGGGTGAGGGTGAAGAGGGATGAGGGTGAAGAGGGATGAGGGTGAAGAGGGATGAGGATGGAGAAGGATGAGGGTGATGAGGGATGAGGGTGGAGAGGGATGAGGGTGAAGAGGGGTGAGGGTGGAGAGGGATGAGGGTGAAGAGGGGTGAGGGTGGAGAGGGATGAAGGTGAAGAGGGATGAGGATGGAGAGGGATGAGGGTGAAGAGGGATGAGGATAAAGAGGGATGAGGGTGAAGAGGGATGAAGGTGGAAAGGGATGAGGGTGAAGAGGGATGAGGGTGGAGAGGGATGAGGGTGAAGAGGGATGAGGGTGATGAGGGATGAGGGTGAAGAGGTAGGAAGACAAGATTCCAGTCCTGGTTATGCAGCCATGGTCCCCAGCAGCAGCCATACCCAGAACCTTATTACAAATGCACCATCTCAGGCTCAGACACAGAATCTGTATCTTGTCGGGTCAGGAACCACACTGGCACAGCGAGACGCAGCGGGAGAACGCTGGAGCTGGGTCAGACCCATCAGTAGGCTGCTCCGAAGGCAGCAAGAAGCTGTCTTCCCCATGAAGACAGCTCAGCAGAATTCAGTATTGCCCTTGGAAGTAAAGCTTATATACAAGGAATGTGCATACCAATTGTGCGTGTGCGTGTGCGTGTGCGTGTGCGTGTGTGTGTGTGTGTGTGTGTGTGTGTGTGTGACAGTGGATAGCTTCCATTGCCTTTGGCCTTAGTTCCTTGAGACACAATAACACTGAACCTGGAATTTATTGCTTTTTGATTTTTCAACCAGGTTAGCTGACTAGCAAACTCCAGCAACCCTCCTGTCTCTGCTGCTTTGCCAACAGCCAGCGTTCATATGGGGATTGGGGATTCAAACTCAAGTCCTCACTCCTGTTCAGCAAGTGTTCTTTCCTGCTGAGTTAACCAGTCAGCCATGCCTCTCTGAGGTGTAACAGATGTGTCTGTCACATGGCCACATGTGACTGGACACAGGTGGTGAGAGGCCATCTGTAGCTCAGCATCCCTCTGATTGTTTTAAGAATTTATTAGTTTCTTTGTTTATGGACATTTGTCTGCCTGTATTTAAATGTACCGCCCATGTTCCTAGTGTCCATGGAGGCCAGAGAGGGCGTTGGATCCCCTAGATTGGAGTTAAGGATGTTTGCGAGCCACCTGCTGCCCACTGAGCCTGGGTCCTCTGCAAGTGCTCTCAACAGTGGGTCGGTCTCTCTAGCCCCTCCTTCCCTCCGGCCCTCCCTCCGGCCCTTCCTTCCTCTCTTCCTCGCCCTCCTCGCCCCCCTTCTCGCCTTCCCTCCCAACTCTTTCTTTCTGTTCTCCATTTCATTCACGCCTGCACCAATCTTCATTATTTCCTTCCTTCTGTATTGGGCTTAATTTAGAATTCTCTTTCTAGTTCCTTAGATTTGCAAAGCTAGGATCTTGACATTGTTCTTGTTTTTAACATAGTGAGGGGATCCAGGAATGGTCACCTCAAAATGTGGCACCCCAGTGTGCTTATTCTTTTACAAGGAAGAAACTCAGAGTGCAGGGGACGCTGGGAGAGGCTTTTCCCCGTTGTTCCTTTGTCTGATTGGATTCTGGACTGCCGCGGGAGAGAACAGTCACCCAAAGCCCTTTCTCTGACTTCCCATTAACTATACTGATTGCAAACGGCGGGCTCAGCACCCCACAGACCGCTGTCACACACATTCGTCTTTCACTTGGTCCCGTTCCAAAGACAATCATTTATAAATGGCTCTCTGTTTTGTTAGCCAAACAGTCTTTGTCCCAGGCCTTTGAATTCCTCTACACTCATTTATAAAATTGTCTATGTCCTCATTTTTGTCCTCCTCGGTAGAAATGGGGTGTGTAATAAGCTTAAGAACTATGTTGGGGTCGAAGTGAGTGCGTCACGTGACTGACTTTCTACAGGTAGTACATTTGTTAACTATCGGTTTATTCCAGTGCATCATTAAAGGAGCATGTTTAAAGTGTTTATAGTTCAATTTATAGCAGTAATTTCCTCTGTTTCTTTTTAAAATTAATTTATTTTTATGTGTGTTGGTGTGTTGCCTGCATGTGTGTCTGTGTGAGGGTGCCGGAACTGGAACTGGACTTGGAACTGGAGTCACCGACAGTGTGAGCTGCCACGTGGGTGATGGGAGTTGAACTTGAGACCTCTGGAAGAACAGCCAGTGCTCTTAACCGCTGAGCCATCTCTCCAGCCCCTCTTATGTTCTCTCTTCTCTCATCTCTGAGAGTTTCCTAATTCTTCTTGTGACTCTTCTTGAATGCATTGGTCATTTAAGAAGTTTTTAAATAAAATTTCCACTAATTTATGGATTTTCCAGTTTTAGTTCTTATTGATGTCTAACACAATCCTGTTGCACTTAAAGACGATAGTTATTGCTGTATATATGTATATGTGTATGTGTATGTGTATCTGTATCTATATGTATGATACATTTTCTGGGCATGGTGGTGGTGCAGACCTTTAAATCCAGCACTCTTTAGGCAGAGATAGGCAAATCTCTGGGTTCAAGGCCAGCCTGATCTACACAGTGAATTTCAGGTAAGCAAAAACTACACAGTGAGTCCCTGTCTCAAGCAAGTAAACAACAACAAACCCCACAAAAAGATCCACTTGTTAGCTGGGTGGTGGTGGCACAAGCCTTTAAGCCCAGTACTTGGGAGGCAGAGGTAAGCAGATCTCTGTGAGTTCAAGGCCAGCTCTGGTGTACAGATAGAGTTCCAGGACAATTGGAGCCACACAGATATTCCCTGGTAGGAAAAGAGGTGAGGGCGGGGAGGGAAAGATACATCTGTTTGAAGACATCTCTTATCTTTTGTATGAGGGACATTTATATGATGGTTATAATTTTAACTTTGCTCAGCCTTAATTTAGGTTTGACCTAGTTGGAGCCTAGGAAGGCACGGGGCAGGAAGTGAGTGACAGCTGACTATGGAACTAGTTGCTGTAAAGATGGATGCTTCCTTCCATACAGGGCTGGTGTGAAGTGTCCCAAGTTGTATACCTGTGTATGCATGCATGCATGCATGCACATGGTGTATGTGTGTGTATGTGCGTGTGTGTGTGTGTGTGTGTGTGTGTGTGTATGTATGTGTGATACGGACGTCCCATTTAGGGCTGAGTACTCAACACTCACTTAGCCTTAGCACTTTGGCTATTAATGAGTCCGCCCTGACTGCTGACCACCACTGAAAGATTTTTCTGGCCAAGGTTGAGGGCAGCACTACTCTCTCTATATAAAAACAAATATTTGGAGGGCAATTTGATATATGTTTAGCAAGACAATTAATAATAGGTTCCTTTTTTGGGCCTATGATACTCTAAGAGATGAGCTTTTGACCAGATTTGCAACACTAAGCACAGAATTCCCACCAGTAGAGCAGGCCTCAAATCCAACTCAAAAGCAGTTGGCTACCCTGCAAGCTTTCATGTCAACATCTCACCAGCGGGCACATCTTGCCTGGAAGGTTGGTATCGCAGCCTTTGGAATTCACTCTCAGTAATAACATTGAAATTTTCAAGTCAATTGCAGATTGGTACCTTGTTGCATCTTTAGCAATATGGTTTTACAACCTCGTTTAGATGAGCATTCAAGAGTGATCCGATAGCCTGTGTGGTTTTCAGGTCCTCTGGGGCCTACCTGACTAGTAGTTTCAAGGAGAAATGTCTCCATAGCTCACATACTTAAATGCTTGGTCCCCTATTGGTAGTGCTATTTGTAGAGACTGTGGAATGTTTAGGAGAGGTGCCTGGCTGGAGGAAACGTATCACCTGGGCTGGGACTTTGAGAGTTTAATAGCCTCCTCCTGTTTTTGATTTACTCTGGCTGCTTCCTGTGTGTGGGGAGATAAAAGCTCTCAGCTTTCTGATGCTACTGCCACGCCTTCCTGGCTATTATGGATACCGAGCCCCACGAACCAAAGGCCAAAATAAACTCTTCCTTAAGTTGCCTTTTGTCATGGAATTTTACCAGGACAACCACACAGTAAATAATATACCGACCAATAACTTCCCAGGTTCCCACACCTGGCACTGAGGTTTTCACTTACTAACCCACCCTTCCAGGGCAACTTCACAGTCAAGGGCTTTTGACTGGGTTTACAGCACCAACTGAAAGCCCCGCTGTGACCTTGGCATCAAATCCGATCAGAGAGCAGTCAGTCACACTATCACAGATGCAACACTATTGCATCTGTAGACATCTTACCTGGTATCCTTGCACACAGGGTGCTTCCAGCTAAGTACAGCGTTGATGGGCATGCTCTAGCAGCAGCATCACAGTACCCCGGCACTGTGACGAGAGCTAGCCAGAAGAAAGGAAGCCTCTAAATCAGTTCCAACTTGATCCCTTCATATGCTGTGGCCAAAGTAGTATGGGCATCTTCAGGAATAAGGTCTTACCAGCTAGTCCTGGGGTGTAACCAACAACAGTGTAAGATGGTGTGCGTGTGCGTGCGTGCGTGTGTGTGTGTGTGTGTGTGTGTGTGTGTGTGTGTGATGTATTGAAAGTGTCCATGGAATACAGAAGAGGATATAACAGCCCCCAAATCTGGAGTTACAAGCTGCCTGATGAGGGTGCTGGGAATTAAGCCTCGGTTCTCTGGGAAAGCAGGAGGCACACTTAACCACGGAGTCATCCCTCCAGTTCCTGACTTAAAAGCAAACAAACAAAAAACCAAACCTTTATTAACTAAAAACTTTCTCCGTAGAGCCCTCTTATATCTCAGAGCTTCTGGTAAGCTGTGCCTCCATTTTCATTTGATTATAGAAAAATTCATCTTCCTGATTTCTTCAGTGACTCAGTGGTCATTCAGGAGTATATTGTGGGGCTGGAGAGATGGCTCAGCAGTTAAGAGCACTGACTGCTCTTCCAGAGGTCCTGAGTTCAAATCCCAGGAACCACATGGTGGCTCGAAACCATCCGTAATCAGATCTGATGCCCTCTTCTGGTGTGTCTGAAGACAGCTACAGTGTACTTATGTATAATAAATAAATCAATCTTTTTTTTTATAAAGAGTATATTGTGTGCATGGCGGTGCAAGCCTTTATCCCAGCATTCAGCAGGCAGAGGCGGGCAGAGCTCTTTAGCACTAGGCTACCCAGGGCAACATACTGAGATCCTGTCTCAATAGAGATGGGGGCTGGGGGGATATAAAGTACATGCTGCTCAGCCTCCAAGTGGTTGTTTGTCTAGTTTCTCTGGTTTCTCTTCATTTCAATTCTTTTGTACTTACGAAGCCAGATTTCATAACCAAGACATGCTCCATTTTAGAGGGAGATCCAAGGTCTGCTGAAGGAATGTGTTTTCTGCCACTGTTGGATGTGATATTCTGTAAATGCCCGTTAAGCCCATTGGACTGATGTATGGTGCAGATTCACTGTGAATTTTCTGTATTGATTTTTCATCTGGAATGACTATTTCTTGGTAGGAATAAAGAACTAAGGTCACACACTCTTACTATTCTAAGATCTCCTTTATTCCTACTGGTGATTGCTTTTGTGAACCTGGGGCCCCAGTGCCCCATTCTTTTGATTGGCGGGCAGTGGACTTCTTTATCCATGGACGGATGTAGTTTGCTGTGCATTCTGTCAGGCCACAGAATGGCTCTGCCAGCTTCCGTGCACTACAGTAATCGACTTCTATCCTTTTCCTCTGTTTCACCTGCAAGTGAGGAGTGTTTCTTGGTGAGAACGGAGAACTGAGTATTGAAACCTCTGAGGTAGTCTGCATTTATGTATTTAATGTATGTGAGTTGCTGTCTTCAAACACACCAGAAGAGGGGCATCGGATCCCATTACAGATGGTTGTGAGCCATCATATAGTTGCTGGGAATTGAACTCAGGACTCCAGAAGAGCAAGCAGTCAGTGCTCTTAACTACTGAGCCATCTCTCCCTCTAGTTTGCATCTTTTAACTGGAGAATTAAGATATTTAATTATCTTATTATTAATTATTGCTAACTGCTTGAATTCTGTCGACTGTGTTCTGGTTGGTTGGACTGCTGGTTCATTTCTTTCTCTCCTATTCGCAGCAGGAGCCTGGCGGTTTGCAGCGTTAGGCATGACGGGTTGTTTCACAATCTGTGCTCACCTCTTCCTCGCCTGGAACTGATTCTCGCACTTTCATAGTTGAGGCTTTATCACTGCTCTGTCTTCAAGGCTCCTTGGCGAAACTTCATGCTCACGACTCACTTCAGCTTGTGTTTGTCTCAAAATGGTCTGATTTCTCTGTCAGTTTTAAACATAACTTTTCTAGAAACAGCAATCTTGGTTGATGGTTGTTTCCTTCGAGGTCTTGAAATCTATACCATTTTGCACTTTCCTGGCTGAGGATTTCTGTTGAGAGGTCTTAATGTTATTTTTTTTATTATTAATTCTTTGAGGATTGAGTACATGCATACATGTACTCTTTTGTGTTTTGACAATACTCACCTTCTATTCCTCCCCCTAACTCCTCCAAGGTCCACATCACAGTCTCCATACTCTACGAACTTAACAAAATATAAACCCACCAAGTCCAGTCTGCGCTGCGTATATACTAAAAGGTGTGGAGCGCGGCTAGAGATGCTTCTGCGTTTCTCGGCTGTCCTATCATGCTCATTATATCTCTGAGTGGAGTCTACTCTTTGATTTCTTCACTCACCCATCCATCACATGCAGGCAGAGCCTCTGACACACCTGACCTTAACTGAAATATGGATAGGGAAGCTCTGGTCAGCCTGTGCGGAAAGTGAACACTAGAGGGCGCGCGCCACCTCCCAGGGTCCCCGCTAGCCGGCATCTTGCCTTAAAGATTCCTCTGCAGAACAGAATTGCCTTGCCTCAAGCATAAACTGGCTTCTGTGGTATTTTCCAGAAAGGATGCTAGGCACGAGAAAGTCTTCATTTGAGAACAGAAGCTTAACGAGCCTGCTCAGTTTGTCCCAGGACAGGGTGAGTGGAGTATTTGCCATCGGTGACTTCTCTGGACCCAGCTGAGGATTGTGAGTTGTCCCTCAGTCCCTTTTGAGATTTTCTCCATAAGCAGCTCAAGTAGAACATCAGTGCATAGGAGAGGGTCTCACCTGTCAATCAGACTTCTGTGCACCCCACATTTCTGTTTCCCTGCAGACCTGTTGTTACCCTACAGGATGATACAATATGTCCCAACAACTCACTACTGGAAAGAATGTGCTAGACCATACCTGGGCCAAGGACACTTCACTCAAAGCACGAGGGACAGAGGACCAGAATATGCCACCCCAAATATATTTTTCTGGAATATTTTGAGAGACTGCAGGCACAGGAATGTCTCTGAGAACCTTCTCTTTTGTAAAAGAAATTGATGACATAAAGGAAATCCATAGGTCCCTATAAGGGGCTGCTCCAGATTTATATGGCCAGAGAGATTTTCTTCCTTTCTTTCTTATACATATATATGTTTTTTTGAGACAGGGTTTCTCTGTGTTGCCCTGGCTGTCCTGGAACTCACTCTGTAGACCAGGCTGGCTTCGAACTCAGAAATCCGCCTGCTTCTGCCTCCCAAGTGCTGGGATTAAAGGCGTGCGCCGCCACCGCCGCCGCCGCCGCCACCACCACCACCTGACTGATAATTTCTTTATGACTATTTCAAATGTTATCCCCTTTCCTCGTTTCCCCTCCAAAACATTTCCCTTCTTTCCCTCATTTCCCCTATCCCTTCCCCACTCCCCCTGCTCACCAACCCACCCACTCCCGCTTCCCTGTCCTAGCATTCCCCTACACTGAGGCATCGAGCCTTCACAGAACCAAGGGCCTCTCCTCTCATTGATGTCCAACAAGGTCATTCTCTGCTACATATGCGGCTGGAGCCCTGGGTCCTTCCATAGGAGGAACAACAATATGAACCAGTCAGTATCCCCAGAGCTCCCAGAGACTTTCTTTATAACAAGACAAGGGCTACGCACGCTGCAGCTCTGCCTCTGGCTCTTGCAGGGTGGTGGCTGTCCCCCAGACACCCCGAATGCTGATTCTTTTCTGGAGCTCAGGTTACCATGTAAACTCAAGTCACATGACTTTTGTTCAAGACTCATATTTTGTGTGACTATGTGTAAGCATCAGATGGAATGATTTCTCTCCTGATGCTCTGTCTCCCGTTACTTTAATGTTTAATCTAGCTAAAGATTCTAGAAGTGTCGATGGCAGACATTTTCACTGCCTCTAGGATTCTCTTGTCAACCTTTGTCTCAGAGCGGAACAGAATTTGGAATTTGTGCTTCAGAGACCCACTGGCCGTTCAGTACGGGTCCCTTGCTCGCCTCAGTTTCCCCTGAGAGTTGCCTGGGTCTGGGTGGAGGGTGCAGGGGTTTCTCTGTGTGCCTTTCACAGCCCACTCTGAGTTAGCAGGATCCCCTTGTTCCTCTTAGAAGGTGGTAGAGGTGGACTCAGGGCCCCAATCTCCTCTCTCTCCAGGCTTCTGATACAAAACTACATTTAACCAATAGCTTCCTTCTCGCCCATATCTGCTAGGCCAACTCCCTACCTAGACCAGTCCAGTCTACCTTATCCCCAAGTCTAGATCCCAAGTGGGACCTTAACTCAGAAGGAAGGGACCTGGTGGCTCTTCCTGATCTTAACGGTGACCTCTGGGTGAGTCATTTCTACACCATCTTGTATCTTCTCTCTTAGGTAAACAGGGCTGGGGCACTGACCACCCCCCACCAGGGCCCAGTCCCCACCTCTAATCAATGGATCTGTCCTTCCTCTTTTCTGCCCTGCCAGGGGTCAGCAGGTCAATCCCAGAGTCCTCTTAAGCAATGCATCTCTCACACGCCTGCCTGTCAATGTTTGATTGACCCCGTCTGTCAGTCACTGAGTGTTCACAGTACTGTACAGGGTCCTGGGTCCTCCAGGGTCTGGTTTTCTGAAGGTGGCTACTCTTCCGCATAAGCCTGGATCCCAAAGAGCCACCCAATTTCTCAGAAGCCATGCTCCTTCTTACATCTCTCCAAAAGGCCAATTGACTGAGTAGCCTGTTTCTGTCTCAAGTTGAGCCATTTAGCCACCCGCCACAGGCCTACCATTCTGCTTTGTGTCTACTTGGTCACGTAGGTATTCAATCATTATCCATGTGACATAGCTCACTTGCCCATTCCCCGTGCAGTTCCCGATGTACCCATCTATTCACTGACCCACTCTTCTGCATACGGACACACTCATCCAGTGACTGGTCCACTCCGCCACTCACTGGTTCACTCCGCCAATCACTGGCTCACTCCGCCAATCACTGGCTCACTCCGCCAATCACTCATCTACTTGGGTACTACGGGAAAGTTCACATATCCCCTCCCTGCCTCACACAGTGTCTCCATTGCTGATCCTGAAGATGGGCACAGTCAACAGAGAAACTCTAAGTGGAGATCAAAGACAAAACTGTAAAGAATCAGAGGCGCCAAATGTACATCCTGACTGACCACATGGCCATGGGCACATTTCTCAAATTTCCCTGGGCCTCATCTCACTCAGAGTGAATTTAAAGACTAGCTTCAGAATGGATGCATGGGAAGTGTCTCAGCCGGAAGCCAGAGAATGAAGCTGAGGTTAGTGGGCTCTCAGAGATGACGTCCTGGCATTGCTGGGCCGATCTGTTACCCTGCCTGACCCTTGGTGTCCCTGGGATAGGCAGGGGATCATCACTGCTAAACAACAAGGCTGTATTCCTCAGGCTGGTGGCCCCACCCCACTCCTGAGATGGAAGATGGTAATCACTTCCCACGCACCCAGTTCCCTCTGCCTGGTTCCCTGAAGGGCACCTGGGGTTTCCTTGGGTCAGTCAAGGTATCTGGAGCAAGATCTGGCTTGCTCCTCTGCTATGGCAGTTCCCCAGGACAGCTGGTGTGTGTGTGTGTGTGTGTGTGTGTGTGTGTGTGTGTGTTCATTTCTGGTCTAGCTGAGGCCCACAGACCACCAGGACCTAGACTCTCCA
This sequence comes from Apodemus sylvaticus, assembly GCF_947179515.1. Classification (NCBI taxonomy): domain Eukaryota; kingdom Metazoa; phylum Chordata; class Mammalia; order Rodentia; family Muridae; genus Apodemus; species Apodemus sylvaticus. The sequence goes on from NC_067477.1 coordinate 42,242,609, forward strand.
ACCTGTTCTCTTCCTTCTCCAGACCCCAGTGAACCCACTTGGACCTAGTGGGGACAGCTCCCTCCAGCTCCTCTGTGAGTTTCCTGGGGGCAGGAAGGACTTCCTGTTTGTGGACAGGTGGGCTGAGAGGGAGGCAGACAGGGGAGGGAGAGAGGCTGGGGCATGGCTGGGTTGGGGACTCTGAGGATTTTGTCCCTCTCTTCCTGGCAGGCAACCTGGACTATTGTAGGCTTCTTTAGAAAAACAAAAAAAAAAACCAAACAAAAAAACAAATGCCAACTTGCTTGGGGGATGTGCTGAAATCTATGCTAAATTCTGGGGTGACTACAATGCAAATCCTCTGCATACTAGCCTTGTGGCCTTGGGAAAGTCATTGGTAAAAATCTTATTAGTTTAAGAAATACACACCTGGGACCCAGCTAGTGCTCTGTTAGGGGACAAGGGAACAGTGACAGTGTTTCATCCTGAGAAAGCCCCTGTCATTCAGCTCAGCCCAGAACCCCACACTGTCTCCTGGGGTGATTGGGTGCGGCCCTGGTGAGTACAGAGGGCTATCTCCTTCCCTTCTCTGTTTTTTTGACTGTATAATGCTGTCTACCTTCCAGATACCCACCTGTGCAGGTAGGGGTGCCAGGCTCTGTTATTAGCCTGCTTTGCCAGGGAGTCTGCTTTGGTGGAGATGGATGGAGACAGAAGGAGGATGTGGGGTGCATCTGAGCGTCTCCACTCTCTGGCTGCCCACAGGTTGGGTACCACCCCAGCCCTGCCGATGGTGTGTGGCCGTTGCTGGTCTGCTCCTCAAGCCACAGTAGTACTTAGCTATTCCTTTTTGCAGTCCTAAGGGTCAAACCCAGGTTTCTCACATATTGTGTAAGTGTTCTACTAGAATTGCAGCCCAACCTTGCTCTATTTTAAGCCCTTTAGAGCACAGGAACTTGTATTTGTTATTATGTTCAATCTTTAAATCCGTGTTGTCCAGTAGAGTGGCTTGCATTGAATGAATGAATGAATGAATGAATGAAATCCCAGATCCTAGGCAGAGACATGTCCTGAACAGATACGCATAGTGTACACTGTCTTGTCTGCCAAGTGGACCCCAGGTAGGCATTCTAGGTCTTGTGGCCTTCACCTGCACTGGAGTTGGGTGTCCGGCAGAGCCATTCATGTCCTTGCCTCCTTGATATGACAGATCCTTTTCTCTGAGGTGAGGGTCACCCCGTGTGGGGTGGTACCCAGAACTGCCAGTGTAAAGGATGCTGAGGTCAGCATCTTGTTGCCTGATGGAAACTCCCACTGTCCTGCTCCCTGGATCAGCAACCGCCTCTGTCCTGGGAATCTGAGGTAGAGACTCTGAGGTAGAGATTACAAGGCTCCAGGCATAAAGAGTGTCTCCACGTGTGCCTGATGATTGAAAGTCCCTCTGCTGGTGGAGGCTCTGACTGCGCTGCCCAGGGGTATTAGCTGGGAACAGAACTTCCTCCCTAGCCTGCCTCTCAGGCTCCAAGCCCTTTGGACAAGATGTGAGGAAGGGCTTGGGCCCAGAAGTCTCAAGGCCCTTGGATGGCAGGGGCTGGCACTCCTGAGAACATAGTCTTTGTAACCACACTCTAGCCTTGTCTGGAACACGGTGACTAGACCACCTGACCCATGTTTGGGAACGTGTGCTGAGAATGACCTCAGAGACGAGAGAGCTGGCATCTCCCCGAGGAAGCAGCCTTATTCCTGGACGCGAATGCCAGGGTGAGGCCCTCTGGACAACAGGTCTACATAGCTCACTTCTTCATGCTGTGGACTCGGGCTGGAAGCAAGCCTCCTTTCTGCTATGAGTTTGTTGTGACCTTTTGGTATCGTTTGTTTGTCCCAAGTCTCCTCAACTGTACAACAGGGACACACATGTGACCATAGGACATTACTGAACCACAAAAGAAAGTTAATATGGATACATGTTACCACGGGGGCAAACCCAGTGTGGATAAGTGAGAGAAAGAAGACACAGAAAGCCTTGGGTCTATCTGAGGGTCCAGAACAGGGAACTCCACTGACAGGAAGTACATTGGTGACTCCTGGAGGCTGTGGGCGGGATGGGCTGCTCAGCGGGCATGGGTTTTCTTTAGAATTGATTGAAACATAAAGCTTGCCAGGCAAGGAGGCCCAAGCCTTTAATCCTGGCAGTAGGCAGAGGCGTGCGGATCTACGTGAGTCCAGGGCCAGCTGGTCTACATAATAAATTCCAGGTCCAGCCTAGGCTAAATAGTGAGATCCTTTCTCAAAAAAAAAAAAAAAAAAAAAAAAAAAAAAAAAAGTAGAGCTATCTGTAGGTTGAGAGTCACACAGTGTCACCAATATGAGTGTCACAGAGTTGCCATTCATCAGGTGCTTGGAAGGTCTCCAGGAAAAGCCAGCTGAGCTCAGACAGCAGGCATGGCAACTGTCTGGCCTGGTGGCTATGCAGCTCTTGGTCTCATTGGACCAGAGCGCAGGAGTTCCAACAGGAGCCAAGGGGACACGGAGAGTTCTTCTGATGGGCGCATCCCATAGTCAGAGACAGAGCGGCATGTGCTTTGCAGATGGGGATCAAGCTTCCTACGCGGCCGAGCTGGCCCTTCAACCATCTCTGACTCTGCCCACATCAGGGTTACCTGTCTCCGCGGCTGAGCTTCTCTTTGTCCAGGGCACTGTGTGGAGGCCTGTAGTGCGTGTGACCACTGCGTGTGACATGTGACCGTCGTCCCTATCACAGTGTGCTCTTCTGTGAGCAGAGACTGCGGGCACTGGGCCCCTTATCTCTTCTTCTCATGCCTGGAGTCTGTCATGCAGTCAAAGCCAGCACTCCTATTGTGCTGTATTTCCAGCCCTCCATGCCTGGCCTAGGTTGGGCGCTCAGTTAACGCCTACAGAAGGCACAGATTCTCTGTATGTGCGTGGTGAGTGCCAGGCCCTGCCCACTAAGTGCTGCCAGTCAGTGAGGGAGGCTGGACTCTAGGCTATAGAATGCCATAATGGAGTTCGGGTCTAGACCTGGCAGCCCATTTCAGAGCCTTCTACCTGCTTTGACCCACCCCATCTAAGCCTGCATCCTGGCCTTGCAGTTTGCAGAGGGCAAAGCAATACCTGGAACAATGTTCGGCTCTGCAGCCTCCGGACCCTTTCAGCCCCCCAACTCCTTCCGCGCCCCGCCCCTCAGCAGCCCCGCCCCCACCCCTGGAAACTTTTCTCAGACTCAGCCACCGCAGCCAGCTCCCTTTCCTGAGAACCTCTGTCATAAACAAGGCAAGGCCCTGATCTGGCCTGCCTCCCCGCCTCCACCCTTCCTCACCTAAGGGAGCCTCGGTTATAAATACGGGGGTCACTGCACCTTTCATCTGGGGTGCTCCTGCTTGCTGGGAGGCTAATTAAGCTTCTCTCTGGGAAGGGTGAGTAAGGGCTGCCGACCCAGCCCGGGAGCTGCCCAGCACACATGAGGCTGGCCTACCCAGGGAGAAAGAAATGGGGTGAGCGTCATCGTCGTCATCTCCATCCGCCTACCTCTCCACACTCTTTGTCATGGGACTTCCGCACACAGATCCCCATTCTCTAGCTTATAATGAAGGCCATTTAGTGAGCACTTACTATGTGCCTAGGGCTTGCTAACCTTCCACCTATTAAATGTTAACCACATGTGCCGAGCACCGGGGCTATTGTGAAACTGCACCCGTGGCTCCCAGGATGGGGCTCCGCTCCTGGCTGGCCAGAGGCCAGTTCTTCCACACATGACCTCATGAGAAGCCCGTAGTGCCTGGCAGGGAGCCAGCACCCGAGAAGTGATTATTACTAATCTTGAGAATCTTCCGACGAGGCAGAATGCTGTGCTTTTCCCATTTCCCAGATGAGGCAACTGAGGCTCAGGGAGTTTAAGCCACTTGCTGCTGGAGATAACCCAGAACTGGTTTTGAACTGGAAAGTGACTTGTTTTGTTTCGGTGTTGGTTGTTTTTTATGTGTTCCTCTCCCCAGCTCAATGGGCCTGGAGTCCATGGACCCCAGAGACTATTACTTTGTCTGACACTGGAGTGGTATGGGGGCCTTGGATAGGAACTCTCCTGTCGTCCTTCTGAGAAAGGGGCTTCACAAGGTGCTGGGACCAGTAAGGAATGCTCTCCACCAAAGCCTGAGCAGCAGACAGGCAGTGGGTGCTCCTTGTCCCATCCACATCTTCTGCTTGGCATGGGCCCTTTACCTAATAAGCACCTTTGCAACAGCATCTGTGGTTGCACTGTGCCAACCCCGCCAACCCTGGGGTCGTTAGGGAGGGGGAGTAAATAGGAGGGGTGGGAACCGAGACTCAGGAAGAGATAGCATGCCCCCCCCCCATCTGCTCTCCAGCAGGGCAGAGCTGGCTTGAGCTGGCTTTGAGGCCCTCCTCACACGCCAGGGTTGGGACACCAGTCCCAAGCATACAACAGGTGCTTAACCATGTTCGAAGGACATTGGGTGCCGGACAAACACGGACTGCATGGATGGGAAGATGGCACGTTGTCTTCTTACCACTTCCCAACACTTCCGGTTATATCAAATGTGATTCTCCCTCAGGCTTCTCCCTCAGGCTTAAATGAATCCATGAGCACCTGGCCGGGTTCCTGAGAGTGAGGTATCACTCTGGGTGTGGCTAAGAGCTTGGTTCCCAGGGTCTCTTCTGAAGAGGGGGGTCCTGGGTACCAGATGTCCGGACCTTGTCCACTGGCCTCCCTGTTCCCACAGCTTTGCCCTTCAGCCTTTGTGTGTGTGGGGGCAATGCTCTGCTCCCCTCTGCTGGCCACACCCAGCGCTTTCTGGGGTTCTCCCCAGGACCTTCTTCCTCCCTTTTTCTAGAGCCCCCCTTTAGAACTTCCTCAGAAAGGCCTTTTGTGACAGCGTCCACCACCCCCAACCCAGTTTAAATCATAGATGCTCCTTGATTTGCAGTGAAGCCCTGTCCCAACAACCCCATCTAACCTGAGAATGCCAGGTAGTGTGGAAAGGGCACCTGCTTCCTTAACGCACCAAACATCACCACTGTGCAGCGCAGTACACCGTAGACCACAGTCTGTTTTCTACTCATGACTGTCGGAACTTCCTGCAGAAGAATATTGTGTTTATTGCCAGACCAGGGGGAAAACCCAGAATTAAAAATTCACCTGTGGTTTCTACCGGATGCATATTATTTATGTTTCACATTACAGGTGAAATTATGATAAGTTGGGGACTGTTTGTAGTTCCCTATTTATGTCTTCTTTCAGTGCCTTAATATTTTCCTTCATAAGAATTTGGAAACTTTTTCAAATTGGGCTGGTGAGATGGTTCAGTTTGGCAAACGTGACCCACAAGCCCGATGACCTGAGTTTGGTTCCCAGAATCCACATGTTGGAAGGAGGGCACTCAGTCCTGAAAACCGTCCTGATTTAATGCAAACACACACACACACACACACACACACTCACACACACAAACAGACACACTATACACACACACAAACACACACACTATACACACACACTATATATATATACATATATATATACACACACACTACATATACACATATATATGCATATATATTTTATAAGTGTATTACAACTTTTTCAAGGGGCTGGAGAGATGGACCAGCAGTTAAGGTCATTGGCTAAGAAGACCCAGGTTCAATTCCCAGCCCTCACACGATAGCTTACAACCATCTGTAACTCCAGTTCAGGGGATTTGAAATCCTCTTCTGGCCTCAAAATGCACACCGTACATAGAAATACATACAGGCAAACATCCATACACTTAAACTTTCTCAAGTGTCATCTTAGATTTGTGAGATTATTCTGATAAGTGCCATATGGGTGGGAGCTTTGTCAGGGTCCTCTGTGCTCTGTCTGCACAGTATGTTGCATCTTGGAGTGGATGATAGGACCCTGGCCTCAGTAAGTGAGCTGGGCTGGCTGATTCAGCGGGGAGCAGCAGCATTCACCCTGGAACTCCGCAAAATACAAACTCTGAGTTGGGGCCAGGCCAACAGATGGGTTAGATGCCTAGGGAAGTGCAGTGCACGCTCGGGTTTGAGAACCCTCTAGAAAGCTGATTCTCAGTGCCCAATGATCCAGGGCAGTTGTTTTTTATTATTATTATTATTATTATTATTATTAACTTTATTTATATGAGCACACTGTAGCTGTTTTCAGACACGCCAGAAGCGGGCATAAGATCCCATTACAGATGGTTGTGAACCATCATGTGGTTGCTGGGAATTGAACTCAGGACCTCTGGAAGAGCAGTCAGTGCTCTTAACCGCCATCTCTCCAGCTCCTTCAGGGCAGTTTTGGGGTCCCGCGTGTGCTGTTCGACACGCTGGCCAGTGGAGGGCAGTGTTGCCACGCCCATCGCCCCGCTTGGGCTGGCGGTGCGGCGGGAAAGGCCCGGGAGTCCGGCTGGGGAACACCGGCGGGGCGGCCGCAGTCTGCTCTCCAGCCGCGGCCCGCGCCGCAGACGCTCCGAGAGGCCGAAGGGCCAGCAGCGGCCCCGAAGCTCCGGGCTGACTGCGCGGTCGCTCTGCCGCGCCCGGGTCTGGAAGGTTCGCGAGGCTCCGGGGCGTAGGGGAGGAGGCGCGCTCGGCCGGCCGGGGCAGCGAGCCAGAGAGGGCGGCGGAACCTTGACCGCGGCCCCGGAGGCAAAGGGCAGCCTCCGCGTGATGCCTCGGCGAGCAAAACAAGCCGGCCATCTTGGCGCCCTTAACCCGCTCCTGGCCGCTCCGGGCGCGGCCAGGGGTCCGGCCACCGAGCCGCGCGGCAGGCCTGGGGTTTGGGAACCGAAATGTCATGGGCGTGGGGAGGAATTTCTAAGAACGGGAAGAAAACCTGAGGCCCTGGCACGTTCCCTGGGGTGTTTGGAAATGCCATCAGTTAGCCATTAGCAGGCCGGGCCAGCGCTCTGGTCAGTAATTGGATTTGTCCCAGTCGCCTCCTACTATTTTTTGCCCTATATTCAAAGAGCTTAAAGTCATGGGTGGTTGAAGTAGGTCAGAGTGATCACCAGGCTGTTGCCTGGCAGCCCTGTGTCAGGGTCCGAGTCAAGGCGGTATTCCAGTGGCTGCCCTCGGGTCGTACCAACCCAGGGTCAAGGACTAGCTGCTCCAGTGCTATACGTGACCAGCTCATTTCCAGTTTCTCAATCATTCTGATGCCATCCAAGGGACAGAAGACCCCACCACTCCTTCTATCTGCATAGCTTACATGTCAGGGTTGTTCTAGCATTTGTAGTTTTCAGGTTCTAGAACATTCTATCCTTTGTCAGCCCCCACTAGGAAGCCTTAATTTCCCCCTTTTTTTCCCAGTGAAGTTGTCTCTTCGTGGCTAGCCCAACTACAAGATGTCATCAGTGGCCTTCCACGACTCTCAGTCTTTGGGACTGCACCCTCCCCTTCTGAATCCTGAGGACCCATGAGTGTCAGGGCCGTCATGAAATTGGCCTTCTTACTGGGTACGTAGGTCGTAGGTCGTGCAGGAAAGGATCCTTCCAAGAGGATTATCAAGCGACTGAATAGGTTTTAATCTGGATTTGGGCCTAGGAGTTAGGCAAGGTTCACAGGTGTTTTGAACCTTCAGCACAGGAGTATTTATAATGGTGTTTTCTTAAGCCCTGTAATGGAATCCTTTTGTGTGTTTACTGAAAGTTATTCTGAGTAGAACTGTAAGGGTGCGGTAGGAACCAAAACCATAGGTGTGAACCAGACTGAGAAGACAAGACCTCGGAGCCCCTCTGTGCAATTCTGTGTGGCCTGGGCTGTGGGCGAAGGGAAGAAATTGGGGACCAACGGAAGACTGCCTGATCTGATTGTTCTCAATCTGTGGGTCTCGACCCCTTTGAGGTTGTCAAAGGCTCCTTAGAAAACAGATATTTACACTGTGATTCACAACAGTTGCAAGATTACAGTTATGAAGTAGCAATGAAGATAATTTTATTATGGTGGGAGGGGGGTCACCACAGCATGAGGAGCTGTATTAAAGAGTCTGGGCATTAGAAAGGTTGAGAGAACCACTGGTCTAAGTGCTTGGCAGGACTTGGGTTGTAGGCTGAGGTCACAGGAGGAGGCAGGAAAGAAGTGTTTGTTGCAGCTTGGAGAAGGTTGATACCAACGGAGAGATCCTTTCTTTTTCCTTTTAAGAGATGAAACCCAACGTTCTCCCATGAAGGACTCCTGAAAAACCCTTTCATGCCTCAGCCACAGATGATCTGCTGAGCGCTCATTAAGGGGAAAACAAAGAGGTGGTTTTGTTTATTTATTTAAGGGGAAAAATAAATGAGCTGTGACAAAACAATTTGAAACCAGGCCCTCTGAGACCTGGGCTTTCACTTCCTTGATGGGAAGTGAAACAGAGAATGAATCCCCCTCCAAATAAAAGTGAAGTTAATAATCAGACAGCTCAAGCCCTGGCCACATCCTGTGTCCCCTCCCTCCCTCCCTCCCTCCCAGGGCTCCCTGTTTATAGCTGCTGAACCCTCCTCCCCAGCCTAGAGCAGGCTTAACTCTTTCCTCCCTGCCTAGGGGAAGCCTAAGTCTGCTCTGACTAAAGAGGCCAGCCTCACAACCTTCAGAATTGACATGGCCTCGGTAAGGGGGTGACTGTCCCCAAGTATGTCCATGTGGGGATGTCCTCCGTTTCAACGTCTGGCCATGTGCCTAGCAGAAAACCCACAGTGTCCCCTTTCCTTTTGGCCTCTCCATGGAAAAAGCAGATAAGTCCGTTGTCTGTGCAGATTCATGCAGTCTTGGTAGCCTGGTGGCTTCTGGGAGCTGCAATCTGAGGGATTTAGGCCCAAGTCTTTGGGGTTCTGGGCCTGAGTTGGAAGTAATATTCTGTGCATGTCTTCCTACTTCCGAGGTCTTCTGTATGCTTATTTTTTCCAGGACTCCCTTCAAACCTCAGTGGTAGTCTGTTCCCATTGGGTTGGGGACTCTTGCCATTCCAAGTAACAGCTTTACCTATAGAGCAAAGGTTAGGCTCATTTTACAGAAAATGCCTGGTGTTTCAAAGCTGAGGGATGGGGTTTGAAGCCAAGCTTTTCGGCTTCCAAGCCTGGTACCTCAGCCCTTGCTCCCAAGGTTTCACAAAGATGGCTGCCTTCCTTGGAGTCACAAGGTTTGAAAGTTTAGGATAATTTCACTAATGCATAGTACAGGTCTCGACACCCAAGGGCTTTCTGAGATCAATCAAGCTTTGCTGTGAGCGGCCCCCCCAATTCCTGCCCACCTAAGGAAGGAGATGGGGGGGGGGAGGGGAACTGTTGCAGTCCCTCCATCTTGCCTTCTCATGATTCTCTGGACAGCAGTTCCAAGGAAAGGATGAGATATAAAGCAGGCTTAGAGTTCTTCATCCCGGCATTTGATCGGCTCAGGGACTCAGGCCTTAGGGACTCAGACATGGCCGCTGTCTCTGTAGGGACTCAGACATGGCCGCTGTCTCTGTAGGGACTCAGACTTGGCCACTGTCTCTGAAATGCCTTTTCTTTGGTCCCCTCACCTCTTTACTTGCAGGTCCCTCCTCTGAGGTCCCAAGCTAAAGCTTGATTTACAGGAGGCCACTCTCGGTGTGACCTGAGAACCAAGTGGTAAAATCTTTTAAACTGGTCATGAAGGCCAGTCCTGACCTTTATGCAGGTCATGGCTACTGACAGTGGAAGCACATCTCTGGTTAGGTCCTTTGGCTGATCCCTACAGTCCTGGAAGGTGTGTTGTACTGCCCCTTGCTGTGTGGAGGCCTTCATGGCTTCCTTGCCAACCAGAGAACAACAACCCTTTCAGCACCAAACCAATCCAGTCTTTAGGAATGAGTATGAGTTCATCTCCTACGGTTCTACAGCATGATTCAAAGCCATGGCTCAGAGCATGTTTTCATCAGCTTCTAGCTGATTTAGCCAGAGAGAAAGATCTCATCCTCCAAGGTGAGACGTGTTCCGGACCAGAAGGTATGTTCTAGACGTCTGGGGAGGATAGTAGCCATGGCTTCTCCAATGCCTGGAAGGATGCAAGGCCCAAAGATGTTCAGAATAGGGTGCCTTTCTATTTTCGATGTTTAAGAAAAACCTTGGACAGTGGAGCATCATGGCTCGTACCTATAATCCCCACACCAGGAGGGAAGGTCACTGTGAGTCTGTGGCCAATTGGGGCTACAAAGTGAGATACAGGCCATGTCTGGAAAATTAAAAACAAGTGTTTGCTTTGGTAACAAATATACTGAAAACAAAACCAAGAAGGAGGAAAAAGCTGTAGCATCACTCAGAGTGCTCAAGATGGGGGGTGTGTCTTCTGCTAAGAGCTTCAGAGGCTAAGGCTGCCAAATGCAGACAACAATCTGCCAGCCACACCATTCGGGGATACTTACCAGTCACAAGTACACAATCTACTCACCTATTTACCCTCACACTCAATGAGGCGGGGTATGTGTGATTCTCTCCATTTTCCTGAAAGAAAAGGCTTAATAGTTTGCCTTTTTTCTATGAGGGTTAAAAAGTTCATAGTGTCTTAAAATTCATTCAACCCACTGAAAAATAATTTCATGGAACTTAAAAGGAAATTAAATGTGGTTCCCATCCTGCAATGGCCCAGTGACCACGAGAGAAGGAATCCCATCCTTGGTCCTCACATAAGAATAGGGAAGGGTTTAGGAACCTTCCTGACCCTGGGTAGGAATGTCCTAACTCTTCACCCTCACAGATCTTTCTGTGACCTCATCTGTAGTCAGAGATAGTGTCTGTATAGGAAGTGTGTGTTGCAAGATCCAATAAGACAGTCATCAAATTAAAAATAATTCCAGCGGGGCTGGAGAGATGGCTCAGCGGTTAAGAGGACCAACTATTCTTCCGAAGGTCCTGAGTTCAAATCCCAGCAACCACATGGTGGCTCACAACCATCCGTAATGAGATCTGCTGTTCTCTTCTGGAGTGTCTGAAGACAGCTACAGTGTGCTTACATATAATAATAAATACATCTTTAAAAACTAATAATTTCAGCTTTATGAGCTTAAGATTTGGGACAACTTTAAACATACACAGGAGTCCAGGAAATGTCCAACCAACCCACCCATCCACCCACCCATGGGTCCACTATCCGGCTTGAGCATCACCCGCTCATAGCCAAGCTTGGTCACTTACGGCCCCAGCCACCTCCCTGTACTACTTTTTGGTATTTGGTTTGCTTTGAAAGGGCCTGGCTACACAGAGAAACCCTGTCTTGGAAAACCAAGGGGGCAAAGTTAGGAAGCCCTCACACATGCCAAGGGTATGCTGTACCACTGACCCACATCCCTAGCCCCACTCTTAACTTTGAAAAAAAGAATCGTAGCCAGGCGGTGGTGGTGCACGCCTGTAATCCCAGCACTCTGGGAGGCAGAGGCAGGCGGATTTCTGAGTTCGAGGCCAGCCTGGTCTACAGAGTGAGTTCCAGGACAGCCAGGGCTACACAGAGAAACCCTGTCTCAACAAAACCAAATCCAAAAAAAAAAAAAAAAAAAGAAGAAGAAGAATCATATATTATATCCTAGTTCACATTTAAAAAAAATACATCTGCCCTAAGTAGAGTGTCACAGAGTATCAGTATGGGGGGTAGAGGTGGCTCAGCGGGCAAAGGCACTTGCTGTCCAGCCTGCTGACCTGAGTTTGATCTTTCAGACACAGAGTGGAAGGAGAAAACCCGCCCAACACTCATTGGCCTCTGACTTCTATATGGGTGCTGCAGCGGATACACCCCTCCAGATATATGCAATAATTAATAAGAGAATGTTAATATTTGGACTTTTTACTTATAATATTATCCACAAAAGCTTTTGCATTTGTACAGAAATCTGGCTAGTAAGTCTCTAGAGGGAGTGGTCACTCTAAGCCCACTCCAGCCATACTACTCTGACAGGCCTTGGGAGCGTGCTGGTGCTAGCTCAGTAATGTGCTGAGTTTCATGTGAGCATAAATTCACACGAAGGTGGGTGCATTCACGTTAAGTTAATGAAAGGAGACAAGAGTACAACTCGCTGTAACCCTCACCTATTCAGACACCCAGCTTTGGGCGGTTGTCCTTGGCTTTCCCATCTAGTGTTCTACCGACCAGCTGCCCGGGCCTCCTCAGGGACCTGCTTGTCTCTCTTCCTTGGGATACTTGACTTTGCTCCAGTGGCTCCATGGAGTCCTCCTTGGTGGGGCTTCCAGCCTCCTTCTTGGCCTTGTCAGTTGCAGGCTGCTCAGCACACAACAAAAGTTGACTGGCTTGCTTGGGGGCTGCGGGTGTCATGCCTGTCCGAGACATGCCAAGTGCTTTGCTCATCTGTCCTTACAGCAGCCCCAGATCGGTGTCATGGTTACTGTCATTCACAGAGGAAACTAGGGAAGGGCAGGTAGGTCCCTTGCCTTCCCGGGAAGTAGCAATTCTAGGGTTGGAACACGGCTTGTCACATGGTGGTTCCCAATGTTTATTTAGAGTCACTTAAGAAACCAGGGGAAACTTGACCTCTGACCATGCTTTTTACTTTTTGAGGCCCAAGCTCAAAAATCTGCAGTTGCTGTGCATTTTCATTGTGTCCGTATCCCAAGAACAGATAGAGTAAGGTTTATAGGTGCTGCTTAGGAGATTAACACAATTAGGTCATCTAGCTTCTAATATCCGGGTTGTCTTTTTTGGTGTGTGATTAAATAATTGTTTGAGTCAGGGATTCTATGACTGTGACAAGTTTGAAGGTTGGCAGGACTAGGAAGACAGGCCGCAGTCTCAACAGTGTCCCTTCCAAACGTTCTGTCACATCTCCCAGCTTGAGGTAGACGAAAATGTGACATTTGGCATGTACAGAATCAGGATCAAGTAGATTAGAATTCTTGGAGGAGGGTTGGCCAGAGCCCTATTTTTTCCCCCCAGTGGATCAGAGTCCAGCCCATATGCTTTTCCCTTGGCTGAACTTTGAGGCTCCATTTTAGATGGCTTTGTGAGCCACCTTTTTACTGGAAGCCTGCCTTGCCAACCAAAGGCAGCCTGGCTCAGTAATGCTGGGAACCCTTATGTGTTCCCAGGTGTCTGGTCTGTCTCTGCTTCCTCACAGCTCTTGATATCCTAAGGAAGTAGAAGAGAGGGTGGGGCTGTGTTTGTTAAGGACATTGGAGAGGCTGAAGAGATGGCTCAGTGGTTAAGAGCACTGATTGCTCTTCCAGAGGACCTGAGTTCAATTCCCAGCAACTACATGGTGGTTCATAATCACCTGAAATAGGATCCAATGCCCTCTTCTGTTGTGTCTGGAGAGTGACAGTATACTCACATACATAAAATAAATAAATCTTAAAAAGGATATTGGAGAAGAGGCAGCGACAGACTAATGGACTAACGGAGAGAGGCGGCAGAGTGATGGGGCCCCAGCCACCAGAGGGAGCAGGTCTGATCCTTCCTGAGTTCTCGACAGGCATGGAGGGTGAATTTCTACAACTGTTGACAACCCTTGCAAGGAGAAAGGCAGGGCTGTCTTTATACTAAGGAATGTCTAGAAATCAATTTAAATCCTCTATGTTGTTTCCAGTTGCTGGGATTTTCCTGAGTTTGCAAAGAGATGGTATGTAGTACTCTAGAACTTCTCACTTTCCAGTGTGGCAGCTCTGTAGGTTAGCCCATGTTCCCAGTGAGCCTTAACACTCCCAAACCTAGCACCGGGCTCTGCTCTAGAACCTTCTACAAGGCACCAGGACAGAAGCTCCGCCCACAGAGCACCATGATGGAAGTTGACAACGCCAGTGTTGAATGGAGTTATTTTGGGCCTTACTTTAGGAAGACAAGTCCTCATTCTACAAATGACCAATGGTGGGAGAAACAGACAAGACAGGAAGTTAGCTTTCCTAGGACTGACCTTTCTCAGTGTTCTGAAGAGTCTGAAATCTATCCCACCTAAAAGCAACAAGACTCCAGAACTTTCCTCAGAGTATTTCCTGAGTATTGGATCAGAATCCACCCATCCCCCTGCTTCTCTCCTGGGTCTCTTATCCCTGCCCTCCCCTCCTTTGCTTTTGTGTTCTTCTTTTTCAGAGTATCTATAGCTGTCTCCCCCTTTAGCATTCTTGGATCTATTTCTCACCTCATTCTTCCTTTTTAGCCTGTTTCCCTGTGATGGGCTGCTTGCCATATATATATATATGTCCATGGATGATTGATTTTGCCTGTTTCTTGAATTCATTCCCTCCTTTCTTAGCTTTCATCTTCTTTCCCCCATCTTAGGTCTTCCCCCGTAGCTTTTCTGAGGCTGTACAGCATGTATTGGTACTCATCTGTTTGAGTAGAGCTGGCATGGAGGACTGCCACGGGCAGGTAGAGGTCATGGTGCCAGAGGTCCTGGGTGCCTGAAGATGCTCCCCCTATCCCTGATGCATTGGAAGAGGAGTCAATCAAGACAAGCTGATGCTGGTTGCCAGGCCCTGGCCAGAGGTGGGGACAGATGGCATTTCCTGCTCGGTGTGTGGGCCTGGGCCCCATTGCTTGGGGGAGTTCCATGGGTGGTTGGTTGTTAACAGGGTTCACAGGAAGAGTAGGAACTTAGGGGTGGTATCCTGTTGGGAAGATATCATTTGGAGAAGTGAGGGGGAACTTGAAGCAAACGGGCCTGTCTCCTGGGGAAAGTCTGGTACCCCTGACACCCGTCTCCGCACTGATGCGGATACTGTTCTTGCTTTTGTGCTGATCTGTCAAGAAGACAGGCGTGTTTCCACTGGAGATCTGTCCTTTATTCTCCCCAGTGATCCACTGTTGGTCAGTGAGCATTGTGAGGGTCAAGGACTGGACACCGATTATCAGCTCAAAATCCACCTGGGGGAGGTTCTGAGGGTCAGCCTGGGCACTGATAGGGGCAGGTGGCACTTCTTGGTGGGTGTGGTAACAGAAATCCTAGAAGTTGCAACCGCACCCCTCCTCGTCTGGAGTGACAGGGGAGTGGCCTGAGCCCTGCTCCCCAGCTGTCCAAGGCAAATTGACTGGAGTCCATCTGGCTGTCCCACCAGATCAGGCTTGCTTCCCATCCTGGAACACCAAAGCTGTGGGGCTGTGGCTAAGGCTGCAGAAAGCACAGCAGGATGCCTGGATCAGGGTTCTACAGAGGCACACCCGGAGCTGAGCTGCATGGGGATGAGCAGAGCACCTCCGATGGATGGCCTTGCCTTCCTTGGTTCTGTGTAATGGTGACCACACACTTCCCTGATGAGCGTCATTTAAGGCATACTTCATCCCCTTCCAGAACCCGTCCCGCCATTATTGTCGGGCCATCTAGTCACAGTGTTCTCTGTCACTCTAGAATATATTGCTTATAGAAAGACTTGAAAGGTATCTTGGCTTGCATAAGCCTCAAGAGTTCCCAGGCCTTTATTCTCAGGCTCTGTATACTTGTTTTCTGTCTGAGTCAAGGCAGACTCTCCTCTTCTGTATCTGCACCTGTCAGTGTCCATATCAAATGTACACAGTATAGATTCAACAGTGGGAATGACTGGGGCATCATATATGATGAGCTTCTAAGCTGTGCCGCTCACTAGGGCAGGAGGACGGGAGGCCAGGACTCAGCCTCTAATGCAGGCTCCCAGCAGTTCCTGGCCCTCCTTGCCCGAGCCCAAGTTCAGGCTCTGTGCATCTGTCTGTGCCTTCGCTTCCTACCACCTCCCCGACTCGCCTCTTCCCACGCACCATGTTATATAAATATTTACACCCCAGGAATTTTTCTCCAGCTGCTTCTCTGGTCCCTGTGAGTGCTCGCTCTCTCACCTAGCAGCTGCAGCAGCTCTGGTTGCTTTTGGTCAGACAAGGGCAGGCCCTGGTGTGGGGGCCCATGGTTCCTCCAGGGTAGAGAGTGCAGTTGGCAGAAGCAACATTGAAGAGGTCACAGGGCTGTGAATGAGGCTTAGCCACTCTCCCTGTTGGCTAGCTTCTCTAGCCAGCCTACCCCACCCCCTCCACCCCAGCTGTCCATGGGCAGTGTGCCAAGAGCTGTGGATCCCTGGTCTGGCTTGAGACATTCCTACTTGTGGCTCTCAGGATCGGGATCTGTGGCATCCCAGCCTTCTAGACAGTCACAGAGCCAATTGTCTGACACCAGAACAGAATAGTAGCTTCGTTTACTTTTGAGCACTTCACAACTTACTAGGCTATGGGATGGTCTCCATCTGCCCTGAAGACCACCCTGAGATCGGGACAAGAACATGCTGGCAAATCTCTATATTGGGCACCTCCTACACTTTTTGCATAGATCATCCTACCTCCTATTGGTTCCTAGCAGGGATAGGAGTAGAGGGCTCCTTCCTCATTTTCCTTGGTAACCCAGGGAGCATGAGTTTGCTAGAGCACCAGGCTGGCATTTGGGTTCCGACAGGCAGACCCACTGCAGGGTGCTTCCCCACATTCTCATGAGCTTGTTCAAGCCTTGAGGGTGGCAGGTTCAGAACTTCCCCGTGCGAGCGTTTCCTCTTTCAGCCTTGGGTGTTGGCAGCCACAGAAGGCAAGCTCCAGCCTTTTCTGGTTCAGTTGGGGCTTCTGAGAGTCAGGCATAGACTGAATGTTGATCTTCCCCATCCATCTTGGGCATGGGTCACCTGCTGCCTCCTCTCCTCCCCTTCTCACCTCAGTTTCCCCCTCCATCAGAGGTAATGAGAGGTTCCAAAGCCCCTCTCAAACACTGCAAACCAGATTTTAGAAAATCAACATGGTGGTTTCATTTAAAATTCTTTTTTCTGGTTGTAGGAGCAGAAACTGGTAAGTTATCCAGGGACTATGGAGAATGTGGCCCCAGATACTTTGGGGAGGCTGAGGACATAGCTAGGGTGGAAAGGGCCTTTTGTAAGGATTGACCTTTAGACTTAAGTCCAGTGACTGGGTGGGGACCAGGGACAAAAGCTGGCATGGAGACCTGGTGCCAGAAAAGGAACACATAACTTAATCTTTCCCCCCTACCCCTTTGGGAATGGGAGAAAAGCTGATGCCAAAGATGCCAGGTGTGACCACATTGCTGGGGACTCGGGGTACAGTTTAACCACCCCATGAGGTAGAGCCAGGGGCTGCGGGCTGGCATTGGCCTAACCAAGAGGAATGTTTAGAGAGAGGGGTGGGAAACTACAGCTCAGAAGCTGCAAGATTTTTCTGTCTGCCTCTTCAGCACCCCCAAAGTAAAACAAAACTCAAATAAAAGTTGGACCTGGCAGATATTAATACAACAGAGCCAGGGCTGCTGTGCACACACACAGCCACCCGCTTTCCCCTTTCTGTTTCTATAAGTGGCTGAAATAAATTTAGTGAAACCACCGCACCCAGCTGGGGGCCCAGGCTGTCAGAGCATTGGGATTGTTCACCCAGAAAGCTCTTCATCTTCAAAGCCGAGAGCTTTTTGTTTGAATTCTGTTGGGAATGGAATGCTTTCGATTTAAAATAATTATTTTACTGCAGTCACCTATTTCTCACAGATAAATGCCTTGACACTGTAAAAGCTTGCTAGAAAGCTGGTCTATAAATGATCTGCAGCTTAAAATAGCAGATGTTATGGGACCAGTGTCTCGGTGGATCTGCTGGGTGTTTATTGCCAGATCGCCTTTTGTGATTGTCTGAGCATATTCAGCCAAGTCCTCTTCTGTCTGTCAGGTAGGAAAGTAAGCTGGATAAGTCAACAAAGCAGTCCGTAACTGGATCTGCACTTTTTCCTAGTGAGTACTTACTAAGGGCCTACTATGTGCTTGGCTCTATGTGCTGGGCACTATGACGGGCACCAGGGACTGAGTTCAAAGCTGGTTAAAATGTGAAGTGACCAAAGACAACTAGCAAGTAACATCATACCTAATGTTGGAAGATGGAAGTTCCCTTCCTAGGAAGGAACAAGATGGGGGCCTCCTCATACCTGTTCACCAGCCCAAATGCACGCAAAGGAAGCTGTCGCTGTTTGCAGACAATTTGGTTGTCTATAGTAAAATCAAAATCTTATAAGAAATCTACCAAAGAGCTCCTCATATAAATGATGTGATTTTTTATAAGTTCATAGGAGAAAAGACAAAAAACCCAAAAACAAACAAACAAAAAACAAAAAACAACTATATTTCTATAAATTAGTAACACATGGCTAGAAACAAAGATTTACTTACAAGAGAAAAAATGGGAAATATTAGGTACAAAGTCCCAAAAAACCCAATAGCATCTATATACCAAAAATGATTGTCATGGGATACAGGGTCGCAATCCCAGAGCTCAGAAAGTGTTGGAGGAGCACTGCTTTGAGTTCCAGGCCAGGCCTGCCTACAGAGAAAGAAAAACACTGTCTCAAGAAAACCCCAAGCAGTCAATCACAAAAGCACTAATTAAATAAATCAAGTGTGTGTGAGGTGTAGCTCAGCAGTAGCATGTATGTTTGGCTTGCTGGGTTCAATCCCAGGCAGCCTCCTACTCTGTCTCCCTCCCACCAATAAAAAGACCTAAATAAATACACTTTCCATATTATGCCATGTTTATGGATAGAAAAAACTTAAGAAATTACTCTATTTTAATTGTGTGCTATTCTGGGGGTAACCCCAGGACCCTGTGTGTTGAAAATGCTGTGGTTTGAATGAGGAATGTCCTTCATAGATCACATATAAGCACTTGGTCTCAGGCTAGTGGTGCTGTTTGAGGGCCTATGGGGCTCTTAGACTACAGTGCTTTGCTAGAGAAAGTATGCTGCTGGGGGTGAGCTTTGAGAGTCTGTAGCCTCGGCCCCTTTCAGTTCACTGTCCCAGCTTCATGTGGGAGGAAATGTGACCAGCCAGTTTCCTGCCCCAGTTGCCTCCCCACCACCATGGACTCTCTTTCTATAACCATAAGCCAAAATAAACATTTTTTTTTTTTGGTAAGTTACTTTTTGGTCATTTTTTAAAAATCTTTTTTGTTTTTTTTTTTTTTTGTTTTTTTTTTTTTTTACAGCAACAGAAAAGTAACTAAGTCAGAATGCAGACATCCATCCCTGACTTCCCAGTAGGACTTTCTTGCAGCAATAGACAAAATGCTTCTGAAATCTATATAAGAAGGCAAAGGAATATGAATAGATAAGATCATTCAAAAAAGTAAGAGAATGTTGGGAAGGAAAAATAGCCTTTGATTTTAAGATTTACTATAAAGCTACTATAATTGCCAGTGGTTGGAATTGATGATACAAGTGAATTGTCTGACCTGGGGAGAGAGGTGAAGACAATTACTCAGAGGAACTGAAGTCTTTTCAACAGTGCTAGGATTGGACAATATCAGGCAAAACAAAACAAAACATAAAAAGGACTTCAACAGACATCTCTTTCTTTTGGAGGGGGATTGATTTTATGTGTGTGGTTGTTTTGCCTGTGCACCAAGTGTGTGAGGTGCCTACAGAGGCCATAAGAGGGCACTGGAAAGCGTATGGCAGTATTTGCCTGCCCAACACTGGGATCTTCGAAGGCATCTCTTACAGACAAGGGGGTTAACTAGTAATGCAGGACGTGAAGGATGGTAGTTCCTAGGCATCTAGAGAATGCAGTGAGGGCTGGGGATGTAGCTTCGTGTACAGTGGCCTAGCATGTATGCATCCCTGAGATCCATCGCAGCATGAGAAGCAAAGATGGAAGGAAAGAGAAAACACTAAAGAGGTAGAATAAAGCCCCATTCTTTACTACTGATATTTAAATGCAAGGGAGTAAACTCTCCAGTCAGAAGACAGGTCAGCAAAATGGTTAAGAGAAACTGTAACTCAGCTACATGTCACTTTAAGGGATCCAAAGACACAAATAGATTGAAGGTGAATGACAGAAAAAGATTTCTCAGTAGCTAAAGACACATGAGGCTCTGGGTCCAATATCTAGCACCAAAAACAAACAATAAGGAAAGAATAAATCAAAAAGAAAGCTGACTGTGGTGGTTTGGATAGGGACAGCCCATAGTCCATCACAGGGAGTGTCACTATTAGATGGTAAGGCGTTGCGGGAGGAAGTGTGGCCCTGCTGGAGGAAGTGTGTCACTGCAGTGGTGGGCCTTGAGGTCTCAGAGGCTCAGGTCAGTTCTCTCATGGTTCCCTGTGATCCTGATGTAGAACTCTCAGCCCCTTCTCCAACACGTTTGTCTGCCTGCATGTTGCCATCTTTCCTGCCTGACTATAATGAGCTAAAGCTCTGAAACTGTAAGCCAGCCACAACTAAATGTTTTCCTTTAAAAGAGCTGCTATGGTCAAGGTGTCCCTTCACAGCAATAGAAACCCTAATAAACACACAGACTTTAAAAGATTATAGGTGGGCTCACAGTTTGACAGTCTTGCAAGTTGTTCCATTGACCTTCATATACATCTAAGATTACAGGAGACTAGGATATTATATATTTATCAGATATTCAAAACAGCAATAATAGAACATGTATAAATATTTGTTAATTACATAATTTAAAAATGTACAACTTTTGGAAGAAAGCTTGACCGAGGCTTGAACCGCTCACAGCTGTGCCAGGAGTACCCTCTACCATGCCCCACGCGGGTCTGTTCCCAGCCCTTTAGTTTTTATGGTTGAGACAGGGTCTCACTAAGTTCCCCAGGCAGGCCTTGAGCTTTTGATCCTCCTTTCTTAGCCTCTACATTAGCTGGACTACAGACGTGTGTCACCCAGGTCTGGCAAAAACAAGACCTTAATGCCTTGGGTTAGAGAGTACTCCACCGTGACACCAAAAGCATAATCCACAGAGATAAAACTGAAAAACCAGACTTCACTCAAGTTAAAAACCATCACCCCCCAGTGAAAGACACATTGTTAAAAGGATGAAAAAGAAAGGGGCAGGCTTGAGAAATATTTGCAAATCACATGGCTAAGGAACTGTATCTAGAATATATTAAAAAAAAGACCTCAAGTCTTGATAGACAATAATGACCCAGTTAAAAATATGCTAGACTTGAATAGAGACTGCACAGGTCTAAACAGATGAAACATTGCTATAGAAGAAATGTGAATTACGCTGTAATAAGAAAGGCGAGCAAAGAGGCTCAAACCTGGAATCCTAACACTTGGGAAGCTGAGGCAGGAAACGTGTCTTGAGTCTAAGGCCAATAGGAGTTGCTTTAGTGAATTCTGGACCAGTCTGGGTTATAGTGAAACCTTTTTTCCATCTAATCCAAACCAGGTGTATGATGGGATATCACTGTATACCCTAGAGTAATGATTAAAGTAAAAATGGCAACTTAGGTACTGAGGCTGTAAAGCAACTGGAGACTCATACGTCCACCTGCTAGAGATGCAAAACTGTAAAATCTACTTTGTACAATGGCTTGATAGAGCTGGTTTGTGGTAGAGCATGCCTTTAATCCCTACACCTGGGATGCTGAGGCAGGTGAATGTCTGTCAGTTCTAGGATAGCCAGGGTTTTGTGGAGGCTCTGTCTCAAAAACAAAACAAAAGGCTTAGTTTAAATTTTAATTTAATGTACAACTACCAATGGTCCTATAAATCTCTATTTACCCTAGGGATGTAAAAGCTACTCTCTCACACAAATGTGTGTATGAACATATATTGCAGCTCTTTTTCCAGTGCAAATGTCCCAATAGGTTCATGGTAGGCAAACTATTATATACTTATGCATCAGGAAGCTATTTGTCAATAGCAGGGAATGACCTATCAATATATGCAGCATGGATAAATTTTAAAAGCATCATTCTGTGAAATATATATTGTTTTGCTTTATTTATATAGCATTCTAGAAAAGACATTATTGCAATTGAGAACATATCAGTGGTTGCCAGGGATTAAGGATGGAGCAGGGTGTGACCACAAAGGATACTACTAGTCTTTTGAGGGTTCATGGAATTGCTGTGGATGATAGAACTATCTGACTGTGGTGATTCTTCAGTGAGTCTGTTCTTAATATTCACAAATACGTATATCAAAGGTCAGTTTTATTGTATTAAAAAGTAAAACAGAAAAAAAAACCAGCTATAAGGGCCATGAACTAGCAAATTGAAACTAAACAAGGAACAAACATTCCATGAACACATGCAGGAGAGGAGACACTGTTGGTGAGGTAGATGTGCTGCCAAGAATGTTTTCCATTGGGAGTGACGTTATGTTTGAGCTGGGCTCAAAATAAAGATTACAAACTTTCTTGGGCATAATCCTGGTACCTGGTTTGGAGTTAAAAGGTCATCCATAGCTATCAATTGAGTTTAAGGCCAGTCTGGGCTACATAAAACTGCCTCAAAAATGAAAAGAAAAAAATTAGCCAGGTGTGGTATAGGCTTTTAATCTCAGCACTTGGGAGGCAGAGGCAGGAGTGTCTCTCTGAGTTTGAGGCAGTCTGGCTTATACAGTAAATTCCAAAACAACCAGAGCTACAAGGAGGAGAGACCTGTCTTAAAACAAAACAAAACAAAAACCCTAGGGTCTATGAGTTCAGACAGGATTTGCATGTGCAAAGGCCCAGGGGTAGGAGGAAGATGACTTAATTTCCTTTAAATAAGAGCACAAAAGAATGCCCTGGGGGTGTGGAAGTAATATAGAAAGTCAAGGGCTGGGCATTAAGCAGAGGAAGGGTTGTTCTCCCCAGGCCCAGGCAAGAGGGTACTACCAAGGGAAGAGTTTCCAACTTCTCTTCAGAGAACTGAAACAATTAACCTAAGAATGAATGTTTAAATACCCCACTTAAGGACCCAGCAGGATATTTTCTCTCTTCTAGAACCAGGGTAGGACTCTCAGTAGTCTAGGAGCTAGCCTTGTATCTACACCTCTTAAGGACTCAGACCCCAGGCAATGCTTCATTTACAGTAGGATCTAGATTGCCCGGTCCTAGGGGGCACGGCCTGGTTCTGGGGGACCTTGACAGCTGAATGATATACTAAGTGCTCTGGGGGGCTTAGGACTTGGACACACGGGAGACTAGTTCCTACCTCTATTCGGAGACCCCCCCCCCCCCCCGCGTCTACAGTTTGCAGAAACACTGGTGGCAATAATCAGAACATTCAGAAAAGTTACACAACAGGTTCTTGTGCCACATCCTAACCCACTTCGCTTATCCCAGAGCTCACTTGAATACACAAATTTGAGGTCAGCCTAGGCAACATATTGGGTCAATAATAAATAAAAACAAATCACAGCTACAAGAACCAATACTTGAATCCCGAACTGCTCAAGATCAGTGCCCTGGGTTCATCCTTAGAGGGTCTGAGTCACTGTGCCTGGGGTCCACAATCCTGACAGGGAACCCAGGTAGCTTCAGAGCTTCACTCGGCCAATTCTCTTTACCTTTAACCTAGGAAAATCGAGGCCACCCCGAGGGCTCAGGTGGCGAAGGACCCGGGAAGGGTCAGATTTCAATCCGAAGCCTTTGGGAGATTTCGCAAATGACCAGGAGCCTAGGAGGAAACTCAAGCCCTCTAGGCGCTCAGATCCGTCGCCTGGCGCCGGTGACCGGTTCCGCCGTCTGGGAGCGGGCGACCCTGCGCCGAAAGCTCCCCCCTCAGCAAGGTCGACTGGTTCGGCTCTGGTTTGGCGGACGCACACAGCATGTGCGTCTCCGGGCTTCCCGAGGACTTTCACTTTGCCGGCTCTCAAAACCTCGCGGCCCCGCCCCCACCCCAAATACCTGCGCGGCCCGGGACGCGCGAACCGGAAGTCGGCGACAGAGCGGCGCCCCCCGGGCGGAAGCGGCGGCGCAGGTGGAGGCGGCGGCCTGTGCGGCCCGGCGCTCGGGAGGCCTCGGCTCGAGTCCCTGGAGCCTCGCGGCTTGGCTGGGACTGGCCGGGTACCTGCCGCCCACCTGCGGGTCTGCGGCCTCCGCGCGGGCCGCGTGTCCCAGACGCCGGGTTAGCGAAGGGTTAAGGAGCGCTCCCTCCCCCCACCTCCCTGGAAAGTCCCCTAAATGACGTTGCAACCCGACAATTAGAAAAAAAAGAGTTTAATTATAGAGACGGGTTCTGGGAGCAGGAACAAACCCGGGCGGTCCGCGGGGCGGGTAAACAACCCGGGAGCGCGGAGCCCGCGGAGCCCGCGCCTCGGGGGCGGGGGAGGGGAGGCCCAGGGGAGCTGGGAAGGCGTAGGAAATTCGAGGAATCGCCTTTTTTTTTTTCTGAGAGAAAAAAAAAAACCAAAATTATTTAGGCAGCTTAGGGTGTCCAAGCCGGCTCCGCTGCCACAGGGACGGCACCACCCGGCGAGGTCGCCCCTCCCCGGCCAGGGTCCCCTGCAGCTGAGCTTTGCAAACCCTCGGGAGTTCAGACTAGCCGGGCGGGTGGTGCGGACTGCAAAGCCGAAATAGCTTCACATCAGGACTCAGTCTAACCTTGTGGTTTTAACGCACCCTGCTCTGTCCTGAAATCTGGAACTCATTACCTCATCACCGAGAAACTGCACGAAATCCGCGCACACACACCAACCCCCTCGGAGCTGGGCAGGGGAACGAGCAAACATCCCTTTTAAAAAAGAAACCTACACACCCGAATGATTTAAATTAAGGTGGATGGAAGTTATTTCCCTTCCTGGCGCTTGCCAGATTTCAAGAAAAGATGAAAAATGGGAGCGGGGGAGGGAAGCAACCGGCGACTGGACAGCAGCAGCAGCAGCAAAACCCGGGGCAGCAGCCGTGTTAAAAAATGGGGGGCCTTCAACTCAAAGCCACTGGAGACGAGTCAAGCCGAGACTCCGCGGGGGATTAACGTTCGGTTCGTGGGCTGCAGCAAAAGTCGTGTTTCGCAAAGTTGAAAGAGAGAGGAAAAAAAAACTTGTTTCTAAAACAGTTGTGATTTGGAAGGTTTCCCTAGGTTTGCCCAGCGGCTGGCGATAAAGTTTCTTTTTTTTTTTTAAGTGTGCGTGTGTGTAAGGGGTGGTGCGCCTCGAACGCTGTGCTCCGCCCGCTCCGTCCTTTCCAGAGAAACGTACTCGTAATGGGGTGACCTAATTACATCGCAATGGAACTCGCTCGTAGCCACTCGGCGCACCGGGTTTCATAACAGACCCGGCGGCCTCGAATGCTGGGAAGAAACGTGCGAGGCCTGGGCGGCGCGGCTCGCGATTTCCGCCCGGGTCTCCACTGCAGCACGCGAGCCGGTGCGGGTGGGAGGCAGCCAGACCTAATAGTAAATAAACACATAGTTCGCGGTTTTAGAGGGCGGAATAATTCATTGAGGGCCGCTGGGTTCCGTGGGTCTTACTGCTTGGTACCCCCAAACAGGGCACAGGGACACGCCATATGTTCCGTTCGCGTGGGGGCGGGAGAGCATCAAGAAGTTAAAAGTGTCGCTTCCCCCACCTCTACCTTTCTTCTTACCAAAGTAGCTTCCACCACCACCCCTTGTTTTTAACATTCGGGGATGTGTGGAGGAGGTAGCCCGAATTCAAAGCGCGCGTGGAAAGTGACTTGTTGCTCTTATTTTCAAGGGGCGCGAAAGTTGGATTTTTTCTGTAAGTAGCAAGTTTAAAGATCGATTATGGCTGTGTGAAGGAAGCGCCTAACCTAGGTCTGTCTAAAAGAATTCTGCCCCGGTCCTTTACACCGTGCCCCCAGGACCGGGAAAGCGCAGCCTGCCGGCCCAGCACGCGTGGACACTCGCGCCGAGCGCAAAACCTTGCCGCTCTCGCCCCCACCAGGCTAGGCTCTCTGGGAGGAAAAGTTTCTCAGGTCGCCCCTACTTCTCTTGTCCACTGATGGGAAACAGCAAACATAAAACTCTTGACTCGAACATTTGGGGTGCTCCGCATTCCTAAACTCCTCGCCCAGCTCGTTTTGCGATGGGCAGCCGGGTGTGGACAGGGAAGTCAGGGAAAGGTAAGTCGTGCGGGTTCTTGGAGAAGTTTCAAGGGACACCAGCTCAAGATGGAAACCGCAGCCCTGGCCCGCTCAGGATCAGCTTCAGCGCCTGCTAGGCAAAAAAAAAAAAAAAAAAAAAAAAAAAAAAGAGAGAGAGAGGGGGGGGAGAGGGAGAGAGAGAGAGAGAGAGAGAGAGAGAGAGAGAGAGAGAGAGAGACGAGCCCGCCTTCCAACCCTTAAAAAAAAATACAACAAACACAACAACCCGAACTCCGAAGGGGGTGGAATGAGTGATGTCACAGAGAGGAGCAGCGAGGTTGACAAAGGGTGGGCGCCCCTCCCCCTCTGCCCGGCTCGGCCCAGGGGAGGGGCGCCCCCAGAGCCCGGGAGTGGAGCCCGCGGACTCGAAACTTTTCCTCTTTAAGAAAAAAAAGTTTTGCGCCGCTCCGAGTGCTTTTTTTTTCCGCCTTCTTTCCTCGTCTCCCTCCCCCTTCTTCCTTTTGAAAGTTTCTTTCCTCCCCCCCCCACTCCTCCCTCCCTCCCTCTTGACCGCATGGCTGATTCAACCTCAGTGTCAATCAACTTTTTTTCCGCCTCCTCTTCTTCATTTAAATAAGTTTAAAGCTCCTCCTTCCACCCCCCCAACCCACCAAATCTTATAAATTGGGCTTTGCGCGCCGCAGCCCGGGAGAGTCAGAAAGGCGAGGGGCGCCGGGAGCAGGCGTGTGGGACTCCTGACCGGAGAGCCGGAGGCTGCGCCTTCCCCGCACCGGGACCTTCACGACACACCAGATCCTAGTCCTTGCCCCGTGCGAACGCCCACGATGACCACCACCCTCGTGTCCGCCACCATTTTCGACTTGAGCGAAGTTTTATGCAAGGTAAAGTAGGGCGGAGCGTTGGCTTTTTGAAAGTTTCTCTTGTGCTTAAAGAAACTGTAAAAGTTTGTGTCTCGGAGATGGCATAGAGGGAGTGAAGGACTTTCACTGCTTGCGTTCCCCTCCATGGTGAAGGAATTTGGTCATGTCCACCTCTCTCCAAGTTTCAAGTCCCAGGTGGGGTTCTGTGTGAATTCGGGGAGCAAAGTTGTGGGCGACTGCGGGGCAAGGAAGTGTGGAAGAGTGGTTAGGATTGGGACAAAACTTGAAAGGTTTCTTTTCTGCATGGTGCAACCGCTGGAGCTGGGGTTAGCGGGTGGGCTCGGCTTCACGGTGTGCGCTTTGGGTTTTCTGGGCCCGCTGGAGGAGTTCGAGGTTACCCAACACCCTTTGCTAGGGGTCTCTAGGAAAAGCAAAGTCTCAGGACCGTATCTGACTGGGAGAATTTTCCTGTCTGCCTTGGGGAGCTAAGGTAATGCGACCAAGAAAAAGGCCGACTTAAGGTTCAAAAAGGTGTAGGCAAAGCGACTTTGTAGTGGTGTGTGTCCGCCCCAGCAGGGCTAGGTCCCTCCGCGAGAGCTGGTCGGTCGAGCTGCAAACTTTGGGCTGAAAGTGTTTGCTTACCTGTGTTGTGAGGCACTACGGTTCGTTGACGTAGGAATAGGGGAACAAAATGCTTCCAGACCTCAAGTTCCCGCCAGTTTGGATTTAAAAGGGCCAAAATGGGGTAGTTTGCCAGTCAGATTTTCGGAAAACAAAACAAGAAACTTTTAAAACCGTAGTGTGCCACTCCGTGCGGTTGAAATGTTCAACTCGGTGAATGTTGTTAGTTTTTTGCCCGCTCTACTTCCCCCAACCCCCCAGTTTGAAAGGATGAAGCTGCTAGGCTACTTTTAATTGCTGAACTGTTTTTTGCCTTCCCTTAAACACGTCGGGTCATGTTGCTCTCTTCCTAGCTTGCTGCTCCTGTTGGTGCAGCTGCCAAGGCCCCGGGGCTGCAGGGTTGGGGTGCAGGGCCGGGTTGGAGCTGAAGAGCAACATCAAAACCTTTGCATTTTCGGCTTCTTTCCCTCCCTGCGTTTCTCCAAGCCTGTTTGCCCTGGCGGCTGCCTGAGCTGGCCAACTCCATCCTTCTCGTCCCTGCTGCCCGCTCTTTGATCTATTTCTCTTTCTTTGGCCCCCTCCCCCCGCAGGACTTTTTAAATGAACCTCATTGTTGGGAACCGGCTCTCCTCTGGGTTCCTGTAATCCGCTCGGTGGGGTGGTTGCGGTTTCAGGGTTACCGATTCCCGATCCCCTGCTGCTGATCCTAAGGGACTAACTTTAGAATTTGCACAATGACACACACCCACATGTGTCAGGGGCCTGGAGATAACTTTCAAGTCGCCCACCCCCACTCTTTCTAAATCTTAGGTAGTTTGAGCAGGTGACTAGGGCTTGTGGCAGCTCTGCCCCTCCCTGTTCACTCCCACCCCCCACAATTGACTGAGGCGTGGAGTGTGTGTGTGTGTGCTAGTGCTTTTCTTTCCTCGTCTGCAGCTTTGGTTCAAGATTAAACACTGGTGCTCTTATCCAGACCTCTCTTGCAGCCAGGAGACCAAGTGCAAAGGCATCTATCTTCCCAGTGAAGGGGGTGGGGAATGCTGGGAGATATCCCTCCCAGGGTACCCTTCCCGAAGCTTGGGGACCATGCATTTGTGTTTTCAGACACCATATCCCTTTCCCCACATCCTAGGCCAGACCCTTAGGCAAGGCAAGCAATGAAAAAGCGCAGTTAGAAAACCTGTTGCCAATGGAAGGGTACACTTCTGGAAGAGGAAATTTAGAGTGTGGGGCCAGATTGTGTGTGTGTGTGTGTGTGTGTGTGTGTGTGTGAGGGCGGGGGTGGGAGACGGGTAAGCAGAGACTGATTGAGAGAGGATTTGGATCATGCGTTAGTCTTCCAAACTTCTAAACCAGGTTTACCTGATTCTGTTAGGGGGAGGGAAATTAGAGGGGACTGTCTTGTGTGAAAGATTCTGTGTTGAGGAATGTATATAGTCAGGGCCTGGATTTTAGAGGGGGAAAATTAGCTTTAGGGACAAGAGGATATGAAGCTACCTCTCGGGTCAGCGTGGGGCAGGATGAACACATAACTTTTTTTCTTCCACATGGAGCAGGATTTTGTGGTTTCTTTCCAGCAGTGCCAAAATAAAGCCAGGTGGCTCCTTTTAGAGAGACAGGCCTATCAGACGGAGCTGTGTTGTGCTTTGTGGACACCATGCCCCAGCCTCGTGGATGTCCTCCGTCACTCACCGGTCCTTTTCTTCCCCTCCCCCCCAGGGTAAGAAGATGCTGGACTACAGCACTCCCGGTGCTGGGGGCTGCCTGCTGGACAGGAAGGCAGTGGGCACCCCTGCTGGCGGGGGCTTCCCTCGGAGGCACTCAGTCACTCTGCCCAGCTCCAAGTTCCATCAGAACCAGCTTCTCAGCACCCTTAAGGGTGAGCCGGCTCCGACCCTGAGCTCACGCGACAGCCGCTTTCGAGACCGCTCTTTCTCCGAAGGGGGCGAGCGGCTGCTGCCCACCCAGAAGCAGCCTGGGGGCGGCCAGGTCAACTCCAGCCGCTACAAGACGGAGCTGTGCCGCCCCTTCGAAGAAAACGGTGCCTGTAAGTACGGGGACAAGTGCCAGTTCGCGCACGGCATCCATGAGCTCCGCAGCCTGACCCGCCACCCCAAGTACAAGACGGAGCTGTGCCGCACCTTCCACACCATCGGTTTTTGCCCGTACGGGCCCCGCTGCCACTTCATTCACAACGCCGAGGAGCGACGCGCCCTGGCGGGGGGCCGGGACCTCTCCGCAGACCGTCCCCGCCTCCAGCACAGCTTTAGCTTTGCTGGGTTTCCCAGTGCCGCTGCCACCGCCGCTGCCACGGGGCTGCTGGACAGCCCCACGTCCATCACCCCACCCCCCATCCTGAGCGCCGATGATCTCTTGGGCTCACCTACCCTGCCCGATGGCACCAATAACCCCTTCGCCTTTTCCAGCCAGGAGCTGGCGAGCCTCTTTGCCCCTAGCATGGGGCTGCCCGGGGGAGGCTCCCCCACCACCTTCCTCTTCCGGCCCATGTCCGAATCCCCTCGCATGTTTGACTCTCCCCCCAGCCCTCAGGATTCTCTCTCGGACCAGGAGGGCTACCTGAGCAGCTCCAGCAGCAGCCACAGTGGCTCAGACTCCCCTACCTTGGACAACTCAAGACGCCTGCCCATTTTCAGCAGACTCTCCATCTCAGATGACTAAGGCAGGGTAGGGAGGGACCCCTGCCTCCTACACCTCTCCACCCTACACCCCATCCCATACCTTCACCTCCCCACCCCTAACTTTCCTCAAACCCTACATTGACACATTTAAGCTCAACCCCCTTTCCCAGAACCTTGGTATGTTACCCCTCCCCCAACATAAGGACAAGTCAATTTGTCGGTAGCTTCTGGCTTGAAACCCCCTTCCTCCATTTCATAGCCCACTTAACCATGCATAACAGAGGCCCATCTTTGTCAGTAGATGCCTTTTTCCCCCCGGCTTAAGCCTTAAGTGCCAAATCACAAAAGAAAAAAAAGCAGTAACCGTTTACAGAAGCAACTTAGTGCCTTGTAATCTAACTTTGTCACTGTGACTACATTACCTCTTCAACGCCAGGGGGCACCCGTGGGCCTCCCAGAGCCTCTGCCCGTGGGGTTGGGGGGGGGGGTGACCCACAACCAGCAGCTCCCCCAGCTGGCCACACAAGTGCACCTTCCTTTCAGTCTGCCGCACACTCTTCCTCTTCCTTAGTTAGTCACCTCCCTCAGAGAATTAATTGTTGCTGGACTTGGGTTTTTTTTTTGTTTTTTTTTGGGAGGGGAGGTGGGGAACCTGTTTTGACATTCAAAACCTTTTCCTTCCCAGCCTGAACCCCTGTTGACTAATCTTGCCCGGGTTTATGTAGGTCTCCAGGGACAAAGGTTGAACAAGTTGGACAAAGGTTTTGACATAAGTGGGACTTTGTGATTTAATTCCTTTCTTTCTTTTTCTATTTTTTTTTTAAAGTGGGGAGGAAGGGGAAACTAGATGGACTATGAGAGACTTGACTTTGGTGCTAAAGTTCCCCAATTCATATGTGACATCTTCAAAATGACAACAAATGAGAGAAAAGCTAAAAAAAAAATCCATGTAAGAAGGGGTGAGCAGTTAATGGTATTCATTCCACATACAATATCTGTGTAAAACGATTTCCTGTAGACGTAGCTTTAATGGATTTTGCTCTAGAATACCTTAGGTCTACCTTAGAGCCCTCACACCATGCTTTTTTCCCTGGGTTTAAACTTCATCTAACTTTCAGAAATTGGAGAGCAAAAATGTTGCTTATCACTGCACATCAATATAAAAAAGCTTATTTAACTTATCAAAACGTATTTATTGCCAAACTATGCTTTTTTTTGTTAATTTTGTTCATATTTATCGGGATGACAAATCCATAGAATATATTCTTTTATGTTAAATTATGATCTTCATATTAATCTTAAAATTTTGTGACGTGTCTTTCCTTTTTTCCACAGTTTTAATATATTATTCTTCAACAACATTTTTGTAACTTTACACTTTTTTTGGTTATTTTATTTTAAAAAAATGAAAAATTAATTTAAAAAAATGCAAAAAACTGTTGGATTATTTATTTTAGAAATTCTCCCCTTTGTGTTGGACTGCAAATTGAGTTTCTTTCTCCTTAGGCCTTTCACAGGTAGGACTGAGAATGTATGTATAAGTTCTGTGACAGTACAGAAGGAAAACCACCATTTATGTATAACTTCTAAAAGGGAAAACGAAAAAGAGAAAAGCCCTTTGAATTCCATGTGCCCATCTCCAGACATTCCGCTTGCAGACTCGTGGTTCTGGATTGGAGTTTTCCAATGTTAACATAAACAACTGGCGCACACACATAAAGATGAATGTAATTATTATTCCTCTTGCTGGTCACTACCGTCGCTTTCTATTTCTCTTTTCTTTGTGTGAATTTATTTAAAAGGAAAAAAAAACTTTTGTAACGACTATTTGCAGTTTAAAAATCAATAAACCCCGTTTTTTCAAGAAGTGATTTGCCTAAAGGTTTTTTTTTTTTCCCTTGTGGGTCTGATGCTCCTTGGGGCAGTGAGGTGGATGGTCTTCCATCTTTAAAGTTAAACCCATAAGTGGATGTTGATGCTTTTTAGTTCACTCGGTGTGAGCGGGACAGAGGCTTTTCAGTGAAGAAGCCTGCAGAGAGCAGGTCCAGTGGAACCTTGTTGACCTCTGGGACCTTGGCCACTGTAGGGAGCTGTAACAGGTACATCCAGTCTTCTCACTGTGGACTTCCTTTGGGGGGTGGTCAGGGTGCTACTGATAACAGTACATAGCCCATGCTCCACTGGCTGGCCGGGATCGAATGCTTCAAGCCCTCACAGGTATTGGTCTCACAGGTGTTAAGTCCAGGTCCTCTAGTCCCCTGAATGGGTCTGAGGAACCACCAGGACGGGCAAGGGAAACCTACACCCGGATTTGACTGCAGGGCTGTTGTAAAGGGGAGATGGAGGATGAACATTAATAGGAAGTCAATCGTTCCCATCAAGGGAGGTGGTGGGGTCTCCTTGGTTAGAGACTCAAACAGGCCAGTTGTGGTGCAAGAGTTGCTCAAGGAAGCTGAGGAAGGAGGATCATGAGATCTGGCCAGGATCAGAGAGCCACTGGAAAATGGTTTTACCCCCTCTGGGTTTTTGAGACAGAGTTTCTCTGTGCAGCCCTAGCTGTCCTGGAACTTTGTCTGTAGACCAGGCTGGCCTTAAACTTAAGAGATCCGCCTGCCTCTGCCTCCTGAGTGCTGGGATCAAAGGTGTGCCACCAGCACCCTGCTGGAAAGTGATTCTTAGAAGAAAGCTTCTGGGAAAATTGAGTCTTGGGGAGGGCAGAGATAATATTTGATCTCCTGGCTTCTTACAGTTAGCAAGTTTCTCTTCCTCGATTCTCCTTCTCTTCCTCCTCCTATTCTTTGACAGGGTCTCACTATATAGATTTAGCTAACCTGTAACTCACTGTGTAGATCAGGTTGGCCTTTCCTGGTCTTAATAACTCATCATCAGGCAGTAAGTAAGGGCCTGCTGGGCTTTAGGAATGTCATGGAATCACAAATCTCTGGCACTTTAGTAGATAGCTGTGTGTGTGTGTGTGTGTGTGTGTGTGTGTGTGTGTGTGTGAGTGAGAGAGAGAGAGAGAGAGAAAGGGAGGGAGGAGGGGGAGAGTGAGGGAGCGAGAGCGCCCAAGAATGAGCCAGGGCACCAAGAATAAAAGCTATTTTTGTTTCTTTTTTAAGAAAAGGTGTCCTGGGCAGTTGGTGCCGCGTGCCTTTAATCCCAGCACTTGGGAGGCAGGGGCAGGCAGATTCTGAGTTCAAGGCCAGCCTGGTCTACAGAGGGAGTTCCAGGACAGCCAGGGCTACACAGAGAAACCCATAAAAAAAAAAATAAAGAAAGAAAGAAAGAAACAAAGAAAGAAACAAAGAAAGAAACAAAGAAAGAAAAGGTGTGTGTGACACCAGAGGGCAACTTGTGGGAGCTGGTTCTTCGTTTCTGCCTTGCGGGTCCTTCAGTTCCTCAGGTTTGAAGCCCCTTTGCCCACTGAGCCAGCTCAGCAGAGTCACTGGTCTTAAGGGTGCCGATTAAGGGAACTCGCAGTGGCAGCAGCGCTTGTGGAGACCAGGCAAGACCTTCTCCTATTAGCTCAGATGCTCATACTGATGGCACAGAGGAAGTGCCATGGAGTCCCAGTTACATGTTCTTGCTGTGATAAAATACTCTGACAGAAAGGCAATTTAGGGAGAAAGGGTTTATCTTAGCTCACAGTTCAGGGTTATAATCCATCACAGCAGGGACACCAAGACAGCAGGAACTTAAAACCTAGTCATAGCATGACCACAGTCAAGAGCAGAGAGAGATGAATCCACACATGCTTAGTGTTCAGCTAGCTTTCTCTATTGTTACACTGCCCAGGATTCCCAGCCAGGGAATGGTGCTCCTCACTTTGAGCCTGGGTCTTCTGGTATCAGCTAAGGCCATCTAGACAATCCCTCATAGACATGCCTGCCGGCCAAGCCATCTAGACAATCTCTCTCCCAGACTCTTCTCCCCCGGATCTCTAGGTTGTATCAAGTTGACAATTAAACTGACCATCACATATAAATTTGCATGGGAGAAGTGTAAAAGTCTCAGGACCTGAACTCAGGCTCATTAGCAATGTCAGGGTATATTAGCCTTGTCCCATGGAGTATCAAAGGCTGGTGCACTGAAGTCACTGGGAACTGTCCCTGGCACGCAGTAATAACAGATCACCAGGGTCAGTTCCTGTCTCCCTCACCCTCAGTGGTGAGCTGCAGAAGCTGAGAGGCCCCAGCTGGATTGGATGACTCGGCACACACCTTCCCCCGGGTCACAAGCTCATGACCCGTGAAGCTCTGGATTGGCATGTTTGGAGGAGGGTGCTGCGAGGAGAGAGCAGGCCATCCCCTTGGACTTTCCCCTCTCTGCCTGCTGTGAGGTGGCTTCTGTTAATGATCAACAGACCAAAGGGTGCCCTGGGTGCCCCAGGGAGTTGGCTCTGAGCCCTTCTTCCCCCGGGGTCTCCCACCCCTGCACGTAGCCAAGCACTTAATCATGTCTGGCTGGCCTGACTGGAATGCTACCTGAGTTCAGGGGATGAGGTGGCAGGGAGGTCAGTAAGGCTCCTAATGCCTGCTGGCTGCCTTGCAGATGCTCCCTGCTGAGGCCTGCGGGTACAGAGAGCAGGGAATGGGGCAAACACCTTGGCCTGTTCTTGAGGTCAGGTCAGCTCTGGGGCCTCCACTCTTTGATGGGTAAGGGACACCTGACCTGAAGGCCTACATTACTTTTTAGAGGAGTGGGCGCATCTGAGCTCCTATCTGAGAAACTAGTCTCTGGAGAGAAAGAACAAGGGGCCGCTAGGGAGTTGCTGCTGGTCAGTAGATGAGGGTTTTTCTCTTCCTTGTGTAGCCTGTTTGTTCTTGTTGTGAAATGTTGGCAAAGCCTTGGTCTCAAGGTACAGGGTTATGAGTGACGGCCACACCTGAGCTATCAGCTTGTCGGGTAACAAAAATAAATATTGGCAATCGCCAGATCTAGTGCCGTTTTCTCCCTGCCTGGACCTGGATCTCTCTCTCTCTCCCTGTCTATCTCTTTCTGTCTGTCTCTGTCTCTTTCTGTCTCTGCCTCTCTCTGTCTCTCTGTCTCTATCTCTCTGTCTCTATCTCTGTCTCTCTCTTTTGTCTCTCTGTAATCCCAACTGTCTTGGAACTCACTCTGTAGGCCAGGCTGGCCTTGAACTCAGAGATCTGTCTGTCTCTGCCTCCCAAGTGCTGGGATTAAAGGTATATGCCACCACTGACCCTGAATCTATCTTTTTCTTCCAGGTATATGTATGGGGGAAAGAGCATGACCACAGGGGGCAGATCTCATTTCTTCTAATCCCCAAACTGCAAGCAGGGAAGGAGCTGCTTCTGGGATAAAAAGAACCTGGGTTCACTCTTCAGCTTCAGGGTCATGCTGTGGCCTTAAATCACAAGGTTAGAAAGCAATTTAGGGCTCAGTTTGCTGCAAAATAAGATGATCCCACTGATGGTGACGTTATTAATCAGACCTGCTGCAATGGACCACCATCGATCACACAGAAGTTATATACACTGAGGTGTATACAAGAGCAAATGCTAATACACAGCACAGATGAACTGCACAAAGTTAAGGGAGAAAACCAGATGTGAGCGAGCACGTGTAGGCGCTGAGGCTATAGCTCAGTGGGGACAGTGCTTGCCTAGAACACATGAAGCCCTGGGATTGATCCCCATGCATTATATAACCAGGCAGGATGGGGCACACCTGCAATCCCATCTTTGGATACATAACAAATTTGAGGTCATCATGGGCTG
Organism: Apodemus sylvaticus; assembly: GCF_947179515.1. NCBI lineage: Eukaryota > Metazoa > Chordata > Mammalia > Rodentia > Muridae > Apodemus > Apodemus sylvaticus. Next base: position 42,278,207 of record NC_067477.1, read on the forward strand.
CAAGAGACCCCCAAGTTAAAAAAGAAAGAAAATGTCCATATAGTATGAGTTCATTTGTAAGGAGTTGGAGACTACGTAAAACTGGTCTGTGATGAGACAGCAAAATTCATTGAGCTGTGGCCTGAAGATATGAGTACTTTATTATATTTAAATTATACTTCAAAACAAAAAAAGGGGTGTGTGTGCTGGAGCGACATCCTTGAGGTTAAGAGCACTGGCTGCTCTTGCAGAGGACCTGCATTCAATTCCCATCACCCTTGTAGTGGCTCACAACCATCTGTAACCCCAGTTCTGGGGGATCCAACAGCTATGCACACTGTACACATACATGCATGTAGGCAAAACTTTCACGCATGGGAAGTAAAATAAATCTAAAAAAAGCTATAATTCAAAACAAAAATCCTGTACATTTGATGTGAGTGTTAAATTGCATGTATAAGTAAATGAATGAATGGATAGATGGATGAATTCAGTAACGGACCAATACATTGTAACTATTTTGGTAACAGCAACAGAGACAAGATATTGATAGCTCTGTGGTCCTCTTTTATAGGAGGAAGACCTGGGTTCAGAGTAGGGAAGTGACCTGGTCGGGTAGGGGGATGTGAATCCCCCTGCCCATCATGTGATGCTTCTACAGGAACACTGACAACAACGTAGGAGCAAGGGAGCAGAAAAATTAGTGAATGCAATCATGCATAGCAGAAATTAATTTTCCAATTGGAAGATTCAAAATAAATCTCCTGTAGCTATTTGGTACCTCCCATGATTCATAGGAAAGGCCACAGGAGGCCAAGCTAGGGCTGAAGAGTGGAGAGTTTTGGTTCCTGGGTGAGGCAGCAGTAAGGAGCCACTGTCCTAGAGGCCATCCATACAGACTGCTTGCCTGCAGGGCCTGTCCAGTCCTTTCCTGGGACCCGTGAGGCTGTGGGGCCTTAGGAGTCTACCTGGCTTAGGTGGGACTTGGTCCCGTCTTCCCTGGCCCTCAGGCTTATAGGTGCACGGAAACCTCTTCATCCCTTCTGATCTCCCTCTGAAATGATTAAATAGCCATTTCTCTGCAGCTAGATGCTGAGACTGATGTCTAGCTTAGCTACTAGACCTAGCCACTGCAGGGTTCAGGAATGGCTCTTACAGGGCTAACCCCTTCCGTGGGATATGTCACAAAAATCAACCTTAGTGCTTGGGGAGGGGTCATAAGCCTGGGGACACATAGCAGAGAAGATATAAGGCACCCTTACCTGGGGTTTTGCTGGTTAGTGGCTCCTCAAATCTACCTTGTCTTCCTCTCACTCCATGCTGCCAGGCAGCCCTGGACCTATTTGTGACCTTTGCTGATGATGGTCTTGGTTGGGCAAGTGACGTTATCTCTCTGAGAAGGGAAGCATATTCACCTTGCCGACATGACAGGATGGTAATATGGGCCAGAAAGGAGGGAGGGAAGCACTCTGGCAAGGGCCCTGTGTACAGGTGAACATGGTGTAGGGACTTGTAGCCCGTAGGACAGTGCCTCTGTTTGGGATGCCTGAGAGCCAGAGCCTGGCACATTCACTAGACTCCCTGCAATAGGCTCACAGGTGGTACGTGTACTGTAGGAGATTCTTTAAAATTCACATACTTCAAGTAACAGGAGCCAGCTGTGGAGACTTGCTATGCAGGCCCAGCTCTGGCTCAGCCTTGCCTTATGTGATTATTTGTGATGGTATCTTTAGATACTATTATCATTTGTCCCATTTACAGACGGGGAAAGTCAGGCTCAGGGAGATCACTATATCCAGTCACATACTTATATGCCACCAGTCTGTCAACACCCCAGCTCTCAGTCCCCACATGCTAAGGAGACAGGTGCCAGATGGCAGCGCTCTTCCCAAGGGACTGACCCACGCTCATGCAGCCTCTTTCTCTCAACTCATCCATTCCTCATCTCTCCATCCCATCTGATTACTCTCCGGGAAGCTGTGGAGTGAGAAACTGGCCTTGATCTCGGTCTCTATGGCAAAGGAGGAAACCAAGGTGTGACAGGGTGACGGCTGCTGTGTTAGGTTCAGTCTCAGGCGCAGTGGGCCTCGGAAAGCTAAGCTCATGTCTCAGATGCTGTAGTGTGGCTGGTCGGGGTGTGTATCATATTCTTTTTCTCAGGGGGATGTTGGCTCATGAGGCAGAGCAGAACTCAGCCGATTCTTCCCATCAGCCACCAGTGTTGTGGGCTCTCTGAATCTCAGGGCCTCCCCTGGTGGAGCTAATGTCTATTCTGCTGGTGCCCTTCTGAAAGATACAGTACATACCTAATTTTTAAAATTATTTATTTTTACTTTATGTGCATCGGTATTTTGCTGCATGCATGTCTGGGTGACGTCATAGATCCTCTGGAACTGGAGTTCCAGAGAGTTGTGAGCTGCCATGTGGGTGCTGGAATTGAACCCGGGTCCTCTGGAAGAGCAGCCAGGGCTCTCAACCACTGAGCCATAGCTCTCCAACCCCTATGGTTCCTAATTGTCAAGCTGTATTCCCACAGTCCTCCTCAACTGAAAGTTATTCTTGCTAGAGTAGGGAGGGGTGAGAGGGGGAGAAAGGTCAGGTTCTTAGGGCTCCTTCCAACAGCGCTGCTCAGGGACTGACAATGAAGGAGGCCCTCCAGGATCAGCATAGCCACCACAGCCATGGCTCAGGACTCCCTCATACCCCACCCCCATGACTGCTTGCTGGGGTGGGGATGATAGGACTCCCTGACTTGGTAATTGATGAAAGAAGTCCTGTTTATTAAGGCCCCTTTCTTCCTTTTTTCTTGACTTCTATCTAGATCAGAGGCAGGGGGACAACAGAGCAGTTGTTTGGTCAGACTTATGGATTTGAAATATTTGCGGTATCTGGATGGCCTTTGACCCTGGCTTCTCTGTCATACCCTACAGTATCTTCCAGTGGGGTTGGGAGCAGAAATTGCCTCTCGTCTCACTGAAGATGGTACCCAGGATAGAAATAATGCATATCAAGTACACACAGGGATTCCTTGGGGGAGTGATGCATGCTCCAGGAAGGTTTATACATGTTTGGTGCCCAGAAGAAGTAGTCGGGGACCTAGGCTCTCTCTTAATATGCATGCACTAAATGCCCCTGGAGAGTTGGAGCCGTACCCTGGATAGAGGCAAATATGGGGGTTATGGCAGTGAACCTACTGAACCGTTCACACACTGGTTTGGGACATGGAGGGAGCCGGACCTGTCCCAGCCATCACTGGTTGGATTCTGGAGGACTGTTTTCTATTTCTAGATCTCTTTGTCTTTGAAATACTGGAGTTGAACCAAAAAGGGCCTTTTAATGATGCCATGAATATCTTAGAAAGTAAAACACACAGATTTTCCTTTTAGGAAAAGCCAAATTTCCTTCGCCCGTGCTGAGGGGTGGGAAGCCAGCTGGGTGGGAGTTATAAAACTCTGGCTAGAGTTATAGACGGAGGAGAGTTGCTGGAACCTTCTGACATCAGCTGACTCACACAGTCAGGGATCTAGAGGTTGGCTGTGTGCACATCCTTTGAAGCGGTGGTTTGAACCACTTTTATGAACTGTATGTTGACAAAGAACATGTAAGTCATCCCCTTGGCATGTTGTATTTTCCCAGACATGCCATTTTCAAACTAAAACACTGAAATGCAGGACCCTATTTTAGGTGCATTAGCACATCCTGTCTGGGATGTGCAATCCCGTCTAGGAGCCGCGTGGACTGTTTTCTCTGACATTTGAAGTATAAGTTACTGAAGGCTAAAGTCTCAGGGAGGTGGATTTCCACTTCAGTCCATGGATATTTTTTTAAGGAGCTGGTCATCAGAGGCAGTGAGTTTTCTCTTGGTGGTGATGATCAGACAAAAGCTAGGTAGTATGTGGCATACCAGTCCAGGTAGGGGCTCTGCAGAATGACAATGTATACTCAAAGCAACCTCCCCCCTTGCTGCCACATGGACTTGTTATTTTAATACTGTATGAAAGTGCAGAACCTTTGAGGGAGGCAGGTGTCTGGGATCCCTTACAGCTCTGCCTTCCACGCACATCCTCCACACACACCGGGTGAATGGCGCTTTGCCATTAGCTGAGGCTTCCCTAGGAACCCATCCTTGGCAGGGATTCAATCCTTCCTCTGTCTAGCCATCGATATTTCGGGGAGCTGCAGTGTCCAGAAGTTCCTGAGTTGTAGAGTGTGCACCAGGAATGGGGCATGAGGCCCGTGGCTGGCTCTGTGTCCTTGACTGAGTCACTCTAGCTTTTTGAATCTCTGTTGCTCCATTGGTGAGGAGTTGTGGATTTTCTTCCTGCCCTTTCCAGTTGGACTGCTTTATGATTCAAGCACTCTGTGTTTGAGCTCAGTCTTCTGTTCTCAAGCTGTTTGTTCAACTCTGTTTTATTAGGGGTTCTAGGCCTATTAAAACAACACAACACAACACAAAACAAAACAAAACAAAAAACCAAGTAGCCTTGGGAAGCAAACAGTAAAAACAAGTGGAAACATATCACTGTATTTTTCATAACAAACTGTAAGGATTATAACTAGACTTTAAAAAATTGATTATTTTTGTTTGTTTTGAGACAGAGTCTCTTTACAGAGCCCTGGCTGTTCTGGAATTCACCATGTAGATCAGGCTGGCTTCAAACTCACAGAGATCTACCTGTCTCTGCCTCCTGAAATTCTGAATGCTTTGAATGAATGCATGTACCTCCATGAAAAATTGAATATATAGATTTATATACCCTAGTTAAGGATTTTTGTTTTTCTGAGACAGGTTCTTATGTAGCCCCGGGAAGCCTTGAATTTGCTGTGTAACCAAGGCCTCTGTCTCCTGAGTATTGGGATGTATACCAACACAACACATCTGGTTTATGCCGTGTTGGGGGAATGAACCAGGCTTGGTGAACATGAAGCAAGCATTCTACTTGAGCTTGTATCCCTGGCCTGAGAAATTGTTGAAACTGATATGTGATAGTCACCTAGAAGGACATTGAACTGCAACAAAGGTAATATGTTCCCTCACAACTCTCAGAGATTCCTCCTAGGACCTGTGTGTGGGCACAAAACCTGAAGATGCTCATGTATATGAACTGGCAGCACACATAACACGCAACCCACAGCATTCTTTTATTGGTCTTTCTTCTTTCTTTCTTTCTTTCTTTCTTTCTTTCTTTCTTTCTTTCTTTCTTTCTTTCTTTCTTTCTTTCTTTCTTTCTTTCCTTCTGTGGTACAGGGGATTGAACTTGGAAATACTTGCCTGTGCGTGCTAGGCAAGCATCTGGCCACTGGCTGACCTCCATTTCCAACCCTCTCTTTCATACTTTAAATCGTCTCTAGATGACTTATAATTCCAAATACAACACACATGCTAAGTAAATAGTTGTTACACTTTGTTGCTCTGGGAGTCATGGCAAACAGAGTCTGTTCATGTTTAGTTCAGAGTCAATTAAAATATTTTACATACATGTTTGGTTGAACCTGAGAATTCAGAACTCAAGAATATAGGTAGCCTACTATATATTTGTTTCACTTGAAAAATCCTTTATATAAATGGAGTCTCTTCACTCTTTCTTCTTTCTGGGTGCTCTTGGAGATGTGAACCTGAATGAATCCATTTTATCTTCTATGAGAAATTTCAAGTAGTCACAATATTCTGACCACTTTCACTGTCGGGTTACCCTGGAGCTGACACATGCTAAATCCAATATGCCAAGAGGGCTTTTTCATTAAGTACATATTCCCCTTTCTCTTTCATTAAGTACATATTTTGATTACTTCCAGAAGAAGTCTCCTTATCTGTGTCCTAAAAGTCACTTCATTGCCATTTTCAATAACAAAGAAGGCCAAATCACTTCTGTGATGAATTGGCCAGCATATAAACAGGTAATGCTGTTGGTTTCAATTTAATGAAGCAGGCATATAGTTTGAAAAGTAGTCCGAGGGCTGGAGAGATGACTCAGAGGTTAAGAGCATTGACTGCCGCCGGGCAGTGGTGGCGCATGCCTGTAATCCCAGCATTTGGGATGCAGAGGCAGGTGGATTTCTGAGTTCCAGGACAGCCAGGGCTATACAGAGAAACCCTGTCTCGGGGGTGGGGTGGGGGGGGGGGGAAAGCACTGACTGCTCTTCCAAAGGTCCTGAGTTCAAATCCCAGCAACCACTTGGTGGCTCATAACCATTTGTGACAAGATCTGACGCCCTTTTCTGGTGTGTCTGTCTGAAAACAGCCACAGTGTATTAATATATAATAAAATGAATAAATCTTTTTTTTAAGGAAAAAAAAAGGAAGAAAAGTCATCCAAGTCTGGGTATGGTGGTGTCTATAATCCTAGCATTTGAGAATTTGAGGCAGGAGGATTTATGTGAGTTGGAGGCCAACTTGGACTACATCATGAGTACTATGCGAGACAAGGTTGCAGAATAAAGACTGTGTCTCAAAATAAAAAAATAAAAATAAATAAAAAATAATATAAAAATAAAAAGACAAGACATAGTGTGGTGGCAAATCTTCTTCGTCAACTGGATGGCGTGTGTTTATAAGGGGGCTTCCAGAAAGGCTTTTAAGCAAGGAGGAAACCCATCTTGAACGTGGGAGGTACCATTCCTGGGACTGAGGTTCTGGGCTGAGTGAAAAGGAGGAAACAGACTGAGCACCAAGGCATAGCCCTCTCTGCCTCCTGGCTGAGGATGCAACGTGACCAGCTGTCCCACACTCCTGTCTTACAGTTACAGAGGTCTTGTGTCCATGAATGCCTTCCCTTCTGTGATATACTGTACCCCCAAACCGTGAGGTAAAAAACAACTTCCTTAAGTTGTTTTTGCCAAGTACTTTGTCACGGTGATGAAAAAATTAGTAATTTTAAAAGGCATGGAATGCGATCCTCACTCTGCACAAGTTTACACTTTAGTTAGGAAGGTAAGTCACAGACAGAATACAGTTTAGGGATCAACATCATTGGAGTGATAGGAGTGGAAGAAACCACAGACAGACAGACAGACAGATGCACACACAGGAGGCTGGGATCAGGTGGGTCCTGGGTGCTCCTATGCGGATGCCCCAGCAGCCTGGAAACTCTGCTTTTTTAAAATTCACAATTAAAAGAGGAGGTGGGGTAGCTAATCTTAGTAGGGGCTCTCTAGGGGAGTGGCTTCAGGTTGCAGTCATTGGAGGAGAAAGCTGTGGTTGATGCTTCTGTACACAGTTAATATCCCTGCTCTGAATGGGGGGCGGAGGGGGAGGGGCTTGGCATTCCCACGGATCTGAGACATTGGAGTCCTTGACGTGGCAAGGTTGTGCTTGCTCCCCAAAGAAACCATGAATTATCCAGACTATACTGTGATCCTTAAATAACATTATATACAATGATTCAACAAATACAGACTCAGGGGCAGTAAAATAAGATAGTTCAGCTGTGATACTCTGTTAACTGGTTGGCATCCTCAGTGCCAAGGAGCCTAAGTAGGCATCAACCAGAGACCCATCCTGACCTGGCTCTTATTGCTCTGAGCCCCAGACTCCAAAACTAAAAGTGAGTGACCCCCGACCCTCCTACTAGCAGCTCCCTGCTGAGCTCTATGGGTGTATATCATATAGCGCTCAAGACAGCTGGTATCAAGAGAGGAGAGCAGGTCGCCATGGGGTCGAGCCAGTCCACAGGCCGTTACAATGTACTACTTTGTACACAACAGTTCTAAAATTTAGCTCCAACTTTTATAAATAAATATTTCTTTTTCTTTATACTAATTCAAGGGTTAGGGATGCAGCTCATTGGAGAGGTCTTTCCTGGGACAAACTAGCTTCTGCCTTTGATTCCAGCACTTCTCCAAAAGCTTGCATTTTCTGGTGTTCCATGTGAGGGAAAAACCAGGTATGTAGTCTCAGAAGGCTCACCATTTGGAGTCGTCCATGTGAACCGATGACATTTCTATCTCTTTTAAGATGAGACTTGCTCTTTCCTGGGCACTGGAGTCTCCACTACTCACAGTGATCCCCCAAACTCCTGAAAAACTCCTCAAATGATAAAGAAATGTTTTTCTGGACTCTAATCTTTAGCAAAGTAAAAACAAGTATCTAAGAGAGCTGTGTGCTTTTTGAAAGAGGCAATAGAGCTGGGTGTGGTAGTGCGTGACTCTTAACCCAGAGCCCAGTAGGTGGGAGGAGAAGCAAAAGGAGAATACAGTTATCTTCAGCCACATCAGAAGTTTAAGGCCAGCCCAGGCCACTTGAGAATCTGGTCTCAGAAAACATCAACCAACCAATCAATAAGGAGCAAATTAAAAACTAAATAAATATAAAGAGAGGGCTGGAAAAATGGATCAGTGGTTAAAAAGCACTGGTTTCTTTTTCAGAGGACCAGGGTTCAATTTTCAGTACCAACATGGCGGCTGGCTCACAACTATAACTCTACTCACAGGGTATCTATAAGTCTCTGCTGGCCTCTGTGGGCACCATAAATGCATGTGATACACAGATATACACATGGGCAAAAGACCTATACATGTAAAATAAATTGATTCAAAAAGAAAGAAAAAGAATAAAACAAACAAACAAGTCACCAAGAAAAAGCCCTTTGCAGCATGCATTTGCCATAGCTGGGCCAGCGAAGGAGTTTAGTAGTCTACAGCCTCTCTCATATGTGCAACATGTTAAGTTCTTATGTTTTCTGTGTTTGTGGATAACACCATAGACTGCCTAACAGAGAAATACCACCTTAAGAGTGATCCTGCTGGCTGAGATTTACTAGGGGCTAAAACACACCAGGTAACACTCAATCTTTGCAGCCTTCCCCGCCTTGCAGATGAGGAAAAAGACACAGAGTGGTTAGCCAACATCCCCAAGATCGCACAGCTATTTAGGGAAGCAGAGAGGGTTTGAATGAGAGCCAGCCAGACTCCAAAAGTGTTGCAACCTCTGCACCCTGAGGCTTGAAGACAGCCATCTCTGACCTAGTGAGATGCATGTGTGCATTGCATGTGTGTGCTCTAGGTCACCACTGGAATATAAGCCACACAAGAGCCAGGTTCTGGTCCATTTAATCTCTGCCTATGCAGAGTGGTACTCAAAGAAGAGCTTGACCTGCGACTAGAACTCAACAAATAGCTTTGAATGGGTGTGTTGGCCAGAGAAGCCTTTAGTCGCTGAATCTGGGCCTCTGAGTAGCTCAGCCTGCTGGGGGTTCCGGGTGGACATTTTGTAATTTGTGACCAGGGTGAAAAGGACAGAAATGTCACTTCAGTTTGCTACACACCTTTCTGTCCCAAGCCTGGTCCTTCCTCTTTTCTTTTTCTTTCTTTTTTTGTCTTCTTTTTCTTTTTCTGTGTCACCCTGGTTGTCCTCAGATTCTATGTGTAGACGAGGCTGGTCTTGAACACAGATATTTATTCACCTGTCTCTGCCTCTGCCTCTGCCTCGAGTGCTAGGACTAAAAATATGAGCCGCTACCACTACCCCAGCCCTTTCTCTTTTCTAAGTCACACCTCCTCCACTCTCTGGAGCTTGAGATGAGCTATTTGGTGGGTTGGAAAGTGTAGGGAAGAAAAACACTGTTTACAAAGCCATCTGGCCAAGGAAGTCATCCTTTCTACCATGTGATGGGCCGTGTAGGGTGTTTATGCCTGTGGCAGTGGCCATGGGTTGGTGGGCAGCGTTTGTCCACTTGATTCCTGAATGGGGCAGAAGTAGTAGAAACCTGTAGGGAGGGGCTGGATGACGAAATGGCTGTGAGAGAGAGCTTCTTTCTGGTGTCCACTTGCTTGAAGTGTTTAGAAGAAAAGCTTGAGGAAAGGACTGGGGTTTGAGTTTATTTCAGAGTTGATTTCAGGAGAGGCTGAGTCAGAGGAGAGAAGGTAACCAATAAAGAACCTCTTATCACGACAGCCATCGCCAGGGTGGCCCTGGGCCTTCATGATGCTGGGAAGATCTAGAAACTGGCGAAGGACATGTGCCTTAGATATAGAGCACGTCAGGGGTGGGGGAGCTGTGGTACTGATGGCCTGTCTCCCTCAGACATTGGTGGAAGGCTGCTTGGCACTTTTAGGCATCTGTGAGGGTGGTGAGAACCCACGGACAGACATAGGGACTGCAAGTAGAATTGGACAGATGTGGGCTTGGAATGATGGCTTCGCATTTGAGAGCATTTGGAAGCCTTTTCTTCCAAAGAATCCAGGTTCAAATCCCAGCACCCACATGGCAGTTCACAACTATCTGTAATTCCAGTTCCAGGGGATCTGACACATTCACACATACACACACACACACACACACACACACACACACACACAGGCAGAACACCAATACAAACAAGCAAACAAATAAATAAGACAGATGTACATCAAAATGGTACTTCGGTGTGTACTATGTCAGCACAGGCTGGCATCACTGTTGGACTCCAGGGCTTTTGTAGAGGAGCGAACCCTGCCCTGTGTCAGTTAGCTTTTGCTATGTAATAGAAGATCTCATCAAATTAGGACCTGAAATGATCATTTATTTGGCTTTCCATTCAGTGAACAACTTGAGCTGGGCTCAGCTGGGCTCAGCTGGGCTTAATTGTGTTTCTGTGGTCAGAAGGCCAATTGCTGGGAGCTGTGGAATTTAAGAAGGCCTCAGTGGGGCAGCTCATCTCCGTTCACATGATCTCTCAGGGACTAGCTGGGACTAGTTCTCAGGGTGGCAATGCACTCCAAGAGAACGAGGGCGGGCAGGCAGGGGCTCTGGAGCGCTGGGCTTGGAACTGGCGCACCACCTCCATTAATTTCTGTTGGCTAAAGTCACAAGGCAAGCCCAGAGTCATGGGGTAGGGAAAGAGTCTCCTTGATGGGAGCGACTGTGAAGTTAATTCAGGAGGGTAAATTCAGGAAGAGGAACACACACAGCTATTTTTGCAAATAATCTACCACGGTCCATGCCCTTCGGCATCTTATGATCATGGGTAGACAATCAAAACCAGTGTGTGCTCTGCTATTTTAAACACAGCAGGAGTCAGGAGCTTTCTGGCTCAAGTATGGGAAAGTATCTGTCCTGCGTTATCTCCTTCCCTGCTTCTTTTAGATCTCATTTCCTTGGGCTGTTTTAAGAGAGCGGCCATGTCTGAGGGGTCACATGCAATGCATACTTCCTGCGGTACTGGACTGGCCTTGTGGACAGAGAGCAGAAAAGAGCTGCGTTGTCCGAGGCTAGGCCAGGATGTGTAATTTGTATTACAATTTAATTTGTTGCCGTTGTTTTGACTGGATGTAGACCCTTCTGCACGCTAGGCATTCAAGTATGGCGCTCCATCCCCAGCCCCCTTATCTTCAATGTTAAAGAGAGCTCCTCCCTTCCAAACCAGGAGGGATTTTTGGATTATCTCTACCTGGGAAGCCAAGTGCACATTAAGCAGGCAGAGTGTAAAGGTTTAGGGGTCAAAGATGGTCTGCTGAAGGGTTCCCGCCTCTGGTGCTGTGATTGGCCTTGGAACCCAAAGGGATCTTCTTCATGGTTCTGAGGAACATTTTCTGAAATGGTCATTCATAGCTATTGTGAGCCAGGAGAATTTGCCCAGAGTGATGGAGGCCCTAGGGCTGTAAACCCAACTCTCTCATCTCCTCAGACCTCATTATTAGTTTTCTATATGCCCAAGTAGTGCATTCAGAGGAGATGATTTTGAGGATGGACAGTTGTCATCCCTAAATGTCACACAACTTTTCCAGCCATACTTTGCAAGGAATTACTCTCCATTTCCCTTCCTCACACACTCATCTTGTGAAGCCTTCCCACCCCTCTGGCCTACCCTGACCAGTATATGAGCATCTCACCCTCTCCATCACAAGCACTGCAGGAAGTTTGGGCAGCCACACGGTTGAGAGGGCCATCTCTCCCTGTTGTCCATTTCCAGGAAAGAGACAGGGCAGGAAGAATGGCAGCTTGCATCTGTCTGCTGGGTAGTAGAAAGTGCACTGGAAGGGTTGTGCCCTTCTGCTCACCTTTTAAACCAGTGCAGAAAACTCATTTACAACAGATGCTTCCAGACACAGTCTGGATGGTCCAGAGATGGGTCAATCCCCTCAGTGGGCAGTGGAGCCCTTTGCTGAAACTTAACTCTTATTATCTGAATGGTTCACAGGGTGTCTCCCATAGGCCCCACAACAACGGGTTTTGCTGTTGCTTCACTCACAGAACTCCTAGATAATTTTTCTCTCGTTTCCCTCTGCTAGGTTACCCTCTGCTTGAAGAGCCTGGAATAATATCAGTAACCACCTACTGGGCGACATGAGTGGGGCTCAGAGGAGGTGGAGGCAAGGGAAATGCTTTGCATACCAGCCTTGTACAGGCAGGGAGGGGCTGTCCAGGCTGGTGCCTGTCCCTCTGTGAGCACAGTTGTCACTGGGTCTCACCGTGGCTCTTCACGTAGGTATTCTCTTCTGATCTGGGCAACAGCCTCACTTTAGAGATGGCCAAGACCAGAAGCACAGGGTGGTTAGGAAATTTGCCCAGTGTGGCTCAGCTGGTCCCAGCACCCAGCTAGAAGACACGGGCATTATCCCATTTAGTTTTACAACAGCCTTAAGAGGTAATTGGTTCTTTATTGTATTGGCTCATGAGAGCAGATTGCTAAATGTCCAGGCATTTGGTGAGTCAGCCATTATTAAGTATGAACTCACACAAATGTGAACTCATACAATTAATCAGATCAATTATACTAAAGGCAAATGTAGTAACTACCCCCACCCCCACCCCCAGCTCCTCCATTCCTCACCCTTTCTCACTATCCAAGGGCAAAGCAAAGTAGTTGCTACTTTGGATTAAAAAAAAAAATCCTTTTTTTCTGTAGGGTGGGAAGAGCCTTCCTCAGCCGGAAGCCACTTCTTCCGGCCATTCTCCAGGGTTGATCACGGGAGGAAACAGCCACCCAGGCCTCAAGGAAGAAAAACACCGCTTCCCATGCTCTTAGCACAGCAATAGAAAGTTCTGTGCTTGAGCTCTGAGACTCCTATCTAGGTCCCAGAAGAACTGGGCTTCTCTGGTGGGATGGTGGGGTGGGAAAAGTATGTGTATGTGGGGGGAGATGGAGAAAGGGGGGAGGGAAAGAGGAAGGGAGAGAGGAAGGGGGAGGGAAAGAGGGAGGGAGAGGGGGGAGGAAGGGCGAAGGAAAAGGAGAGGGGGAGAGAGGGGGGAGAGAGAGGGAGAGAGAGAGGGAGAGGGAGAGGGAGAAAGAGAGAGAGAGAGGGAGAGGGAGAGGGAGAGGGAGAAAAATAGAGGGAAAGGAAGAGAGAGGGAGAGGGAGAGGGAGAGGGAGAGGGAGAGGGAGAGGGAGAGGGAGAGGGAGAGGGAGAGGGAGAGGGAGAGGGAGAGGGAGAGGGAGAGGGAGAGGGAGAGGAGAATGGTCTTTGTAGCCTCTGACCCAGAGGGTTTCTTGTGTTACTTGTACTCTGAGATTCTGGAGGGAGCTGATCTAGAAGAATTCATGGCTTTGGGTACCAAATAGACCTGAGTTAATCTCTTGGCCCTCTCTGCTTTCTGTAAGGTAGGTGACCTTGATCAAGGCATCTACCTTCTCTGAGCCTTAAATTTTCCATCTGTAGAATTGGAGACCGTCTGAAGGAAGCTGTGGCATAAAAACCAGCCAAGCAGACTGCATGTAAAGCATCATGCTGAATGAGTAAAGACCAACAACAATTGTGTCTGAGTCACTGTGCGAGATTGGAGGATTCTTTTATGGATGGACAATAGTCCACTATCCAGGTACGGATGCAGAGGGGCACCTGGCTGTGGACATGCTGAGCTGGCTCTAACTTGTCTTGTTCAGGAATTGGATGAACAAATGTTTCCTGAGACCTACTTGCATCCATGGGAGATACAATTAAGACTAGATAGGAGGATCCAGCCTCTTCCCTCTCAGGACCACATCTGTGACAAGATAAAAATTTTATAAGCAAGAACATCCAGAAGAAACAAAGGGAACCTTGACTACTATAAGGAATGAGGCCCCAGGAGGAGCCCTTTTGGGAGGTTGGCTGGAGACCTTCTCAAGGAAGGGCTTCGGGTGTGTGTGTGTGTGTGTCCCAATCTTCACTCTGTTTCAGTAGAGAGAGAAGGCTGTATGCAGTTGGCCTCAGACTCCACAAAGGTGCTCTGTGTTTCCTCATCTTTGTTGCAGAGGACTGACTATATTTATCTGCCACTGCTTGGGCCTAGGGCTAACATCCTCTTAGGTGAGTAGCATTGACTTCCTGGTCTAAGGAACAAGGGTCTGAAGCTAGTGTGAGGCTGACAAGCCACAGAACAAGGATCTCTCTCCGCAAGCCTCTGCCCTGGGAGGCCGGGATCCAGTAGGCAATCAGGCCCTTCGGGCCCTCCTGGTGGCAGGCTTCCCTCCTGTGGTTCCGGAGTTGGGATCCTCTCTGACAGACATGTCTACCATGTGGACTGAGGAAGTCTAGTCCCTGAGGCTGTGTCAGGAATGGTATTGTACTGTTGTTTAGGGGACCTGGGCTCTTGGCAGGTTGTCATTGCACTTTACCAAAAGTCACCTTGCCTCCCAACCCATCAGTCAACCAATGAATGTCTCACACACAATGACGTTACCCAGGTGTATTCAACAGTATTGCAAGGTGTCTTGACTTTAACCTTAGCAGGCCCCCTTCACGGCACTTCTCTCACTGTTGTCCACATGGTCCAATCATTCCTCAGTAGAAGTCAAAGAGAAATAAACAGAAAGAAGACCCAATTTTCTTGGGCTACATCTAGCCAACAAACATGAACTCAAGATGGCTCTGGTGACAAAAAGACTATTTTAAGTCCATTATGAGCTGGTATAACCCTTTCCTGGTTTCCTCTCAGAAAACACCCTATCCCATCCCCCCTCTCCCCGTGCTCACCAAGCCACCCACTCCCACTTCCCTGCTCTCTCTCATTCCCCTATACTGGGACATCGAGCCTTCTCAGAGCCAAGGGCCTTTCCTCCCTTTGATGTCCATCAAGGCCATCCTCTGCTACATATGCAGCTGAAGCCATGGGTCCTTCCACGTGTATTCTTTGGTTGATGGTTTAGCCCCTGGGAGCTCTGGGGGTACTGGGTGGTTCATATTGTTGTTCCTCCTATGGGCCTCTTTCAGCTCCTTGGGTCCTTTCTCTAGATGCTCCATTGGGGACCTTGTGCCCAGTCCAATGGTTGGCTGAGAGCACCCACCTCTGTATTTGTCAGGTACTGGCAGAGCTTCTCAGGAGACAGCTATATCAAGTTCCTGTCAGCAAGCACTTGCTGGTATCCACATTAGTGTCTTGGTTTGGTGACAGTATATGGGGTGGCAAGATCATGAATTTTAAAAAGGTATTTATTTGATTTGATTTTGAATTAGCATATATTAATAGTATGTACTAATGGGTGTTTGTCTTAGCTAGGGTTTTACTGATGTGAACATACACCATGACCAAGGCAACTCTTATAAAGGATAACATTTACTTGGGGCTGACTTACAGGTTTAGAGGTTCATTCCATCATCATCAGGGCAGGAGCACGGCAGCATTCAGGCAGGTATTGTGAGGAAGAAGTTGTTCTACATCTTCATCTGAAGGCTGCTAGGAAAAGACTGGCTCTCAGATGATTAGGAGGAGGGTCTCACTGTCCACCCCTACAGTGACATACTTCCTCCAACAAGACCACATCTCCTAATAGTGCCACTCCCTGGGCCAAGCATATTCAAACCACCACAGTGCTAATGTTCTATTTCTATACACACACAGAGCAAAAACTTGTCAAATGCAAGCTCCCTTTGTTCACCCTGTCTAGCCACTCCCTCACACTTCTTCATTGCTATTCTGCATTCACAACAACTTTCCCATAGACTTCACACAGCATTTGGTGCTTATCTTTCTGTGTTTGCTTAATTTGACTTAATGCGATGTCCTTCAGTTTCATCTAGTTTCGCTGTAAATGACATGATTTCAATTTTCTTTATGGCTAAATAATACTCCATTGTGATATACACCACAATTTCTTTATTCATTCATCTATTGATGGGCACAGAAGCTGATTCCATATCTTGACTGCTATAACAGTGTCAAAGTAAACATGAATGTGAAGGAAGGTGTCTCCTTCTGTTTGACTTAATTTCCTATGGATTCACACACAGCAGAAGGATAGCTGGATCATGTGCTAGGATTTTGTTTTTTGTTTTTGAGGAACTGCTGTGCTGTTCTCCATGACAGCTGACCAATTCACGTCTGTTCCATAAGAGTTCCCCTTTCTCCGTATTCTTGCCAGCATTTGTTATTTTTGGTGTTTGTTTATGTATCATACCCGTTTTAGTTGGGGTGAAATGGCTTCCCACTGAAGTCATGCTTTGTCCTATGCTGATGACTGGTGACACCGGCTAATTTTTTTTCTTTGTATTTGTCGAGCACATATATTTCCCACTGAGAAGTGTAGGCTCGGATCACTAGCCCATTTTTGAAAGACTTATTTTTAGTTTTTGGCTTTTAAAGACAGGGTCTTTCTGTGTAATCCTGGCTGTTCTGGAACTCATCACGTAGATGAGACTGGCCTTGAACTCACCAAGTGCTGCCTATCTCTGCTTCCTGAGTGCTAGTATTGAAGGCATGTGCCACAATTTTGATTTATTTATTTATTTATTTATTTATTATTTTTGAATTATGTGTATGTATGTGACTGTGGGCTATGTGTGCTATATGTATGTGGCTATGTGCATGTGAGTACAGGTGCCCAGAGAGGTGAGAAGTACAGATTCCCTCTGGAACTAGAGTTATAGGGGATTGTAGTCTACCCAGCATGGATGCTGGGAACTGAACCTGGGTCCTCTGCGAAAGCCTCTATTTGTCCAGTTTTTAAATTGAATTGTTGTTATTGCTTTTAAGTGTTTTGAGTTCCTTATATACTCTGGACTTCCTTCAACAGGTGAATGGCTGGCCAATGTGTCCTCCATTGTTGATTCTTTCCTTTGCTGTGCAGAGGTTTCTGGGTTTGATGTCATTTCATTTGTCAATTTTTTGTTCATTTGGTTCCTGTGCTTTGGCCAGGGGTCATATCTGAAAAAGCGTTGTCTGTTCCAACATCTTGAAGCACTTCCCTTATGTTTTCTTCCAAGCGTCTCCAGGTTTTACATGTAGGTCTCCGATCCATTTTGAATTGAGTTTTGTACGTGATGAGAAATTAAGTCAATCTTCCATCTTCTGCACAGTGCTATCCTGTTTCCCCAGCACCATCAGTTGGCGAGGCCATCTTCTCACTAATGTGCATTTCTGGCACCTTTGTGGAGAAGCTGCTGCCAGGAGACATATAGGTTTATTACTGGGGCTTCTAATTTGTTCCATCGCTGTCTTTTTTTCTTTTCTCCCAGCACCATGTTGTTTTGGTTGCTATTCCAGCCTTACCAATTCTTAGGCAACAGACCTCAGAAGTCGGAAACCAGTTGGTGAACTTGGAATAGAGTTACAAAAAACCATAAGGCTAGACTCTGAGTTTCGTGAAGGAAGTATCTTGGTCTCCCTTATCGAGGAGTGTATCCCTAGGGCCCCAAACAGACCCTTCAAGGCACGTTTGTTTCAGAAAGTTATGAATGGGTTTGAGAAGCGGTCTGACTCACCCTTCCCGCCTCAGGTGAGCAGTTTGTGTGCCTTCTTCCTATGATGGTGGCAATCTATTCATTCTGTGGTAGAGCCAGGCTGGGCACCTAACCTTCTGCCTTGACTGGCCGTTTCTGGCCCCTTGTTTTGGTCTATCTTTCAGTATGAGATGTTTTGGGTGTTCAAGGCTCTACAGTTTCTGTGAGAACAACTTGATTCTGAAGTACCCAGAGAACAGGCAATCACACGTGCAAGCAGATGAGGGTTCTGATGTTCCCAAACCAAGCAGTGCTGAGAACTGGGTATAGGCTTAGATTTGCTTCAAAACCTACTTTAATAAGGGTTCTTAACCGCTTTAACCTCCCTTCTAGCCCACCTTCCAGCAGAGGTAGTGGAAAGCAGAGACTTTGCCTTCAGCTTGGGCGTAGGCTGTGTTCGCTTCCTTCTCCTTCAGCCTCAGGGCTGACTGCTCAAGCACTTTCTTTTCCTAGTGCCCCTTCAAGACCATTTTTGGAACGTATACATATATATTTTTTCCTTCACTTCATTTCCATAAAATTAAGTCCCGTAGTACCCACAGCATCAGTCTCCAAGCTTGGGCTCTACCTATTTAGAGTCTGGGTTTCTTTGAGTCCTGGAGAACTTTCTGTCTCCACGCGCCTCTGACCTAGACAGGTTTTCAATCTTGCCTTGTTATATATCTGAGGAGAAATAAACGTTACCTCACCCCTGACCTTCTTCAGGAAGCACCTTTGTTACAGTGGAAGGAGACAAGGCCAGTGGTTGTGTGAGGGGAAGAGAGCATGCCTCCCCCCTCCCCCCCCCTGCCCCCTGTTCACTGTTAAGTATGTTTTTCTCTCTTTTTTCTGGGAAGTATGGGAATCTATTTTCTTAGGGATGTGACTCAGATATTTTTACTCCATGGAACCCAACACCTCAGATCTCCAGATTTATTTTCAGACTGGAATCTCTCCAGTGCAATGCGACAGCCTGGGCCGCATTAATCAGCCACCCCCTCTCTGTCTCTCTGGGTCAGCAACAGGCTTATGAAATTAGAAATGGAGACAGTCAGGCAGTTAGACTCACCCAGGCCACATCCTTCATAGCTTTTTATCTCACTGTACAGACTTGTGGAACAGCAGGAGACTTTGTCTCCAGCGAATGTAATGAATCCATCTTATTGCAAGTGCATATTAGTCCTGAGGACCCACATGCATACCTCCTCGACCTCCAACCAGCTGACAGACCACTACCCACCGCTTCTGCCTACCTCCCCTAGCAAGAAGAACCCAACTACAACCCCCATTCTGACAGAAGGAAGAGGGAGGTGGGACTAGGGGGTCAGGAGTCTCTCCAGCATTGACAGAGATTCAGCCTTGACATGGGTTGTTAAGAGAGCTTTGGCCTTCCTTCTCCATCTAGTAGGGGTCAGTGACCTGGGAGCAAAGCCACTACTGGGGGAGGAGGAGCCAGCTAGGAGGATGAAGTAGAGATGGGAGGAGCCTGGGTGGCTCCCTCCTCCTGGCTTCCCAGCCAAGTGGCAGAGCTGGAGAAGCAAAGCCGGTAACAGATAAGGGACTGGTTTTCCTGTGGCCTTGTTTATACAAGCTTAGGTTCTTGTTGGCTGGTTCCTGAGGAGGTGGGGGTAGGGCAGAAGGCACCGTGGGGTTCCTGGATGAGGTTTCCATGCAGCTAGCCAAGGCCTTCAGGGCTTATAGAATTCACCTCTCTTCCACCCCCAGACTTTTATCCAGAAGCTGGCTAGCCAGAGGCTTGAACCCTTGGTGTGGTGGGAGGGGATCCTTAACCAAGGAAATGGCTGGTGTAGTACCTGCATTTCTCCTGGTCTGAGGATCTGTGGGTCTCAGGACAACCAAGAAAGGATCGTCAGTCACAACAGATGATAACAGGCTTACACTAATCCAAGAATTCCTCGCGCTGTGCTCCTTTGCCTCTCTGAAACAAGCCGAGTCTGCAGTGTACCACGGCTGTGGACCTGGAGGTCTGTGAAAAGCAAGGACCTTATGCTGTGCTAAGGCTCAGCATGGAGTCAGGGCAGAGCAAACCCAAGTCTGTCCCTTGTGGAGATTAAAGATAGTGACATTATGATGTGACTCACGGCCTAGTCAGGGTATGCCATGAAAGCCTTGCTGGGCTCCTAACCTTGCGAAAGATTATTTAGCAGAGCCGAGATGGAAGTGGATTTTTGAAGGTGGGCAGAACCACCACACGGTCACCTGGGGTCCAGTGAAAGAGGAAAGGGAGACCCGTGAGGTGAGGAAGTGTGAGGTGCTGAGGAAGAAGCAGAAAGGAGAGCACGGGGTTGGGAGGAAGGGAGGCAGAAAGGGGACCCGGAGGAAGAGAGAGGCAGCAGTAACGGACTTCTTGGAACAGGAAGGAGATGGGGGACCCCAGGAGACTGACTGCTCTCTGAACACATGTGGGGACTCCTAGAGCAGGAGCTTGTCTTCTTCACCTGGTGGTCCTTCCTTGACAAAGCTTAGCAGATGGTGTGTTCTGTGGCTGGGGTCTGGGTGGGTCTGTGGCGGCAATGGCCTGGAGATGATGTCCTGGGAGATCTACATCTCGAGAGCAGGACGGGTGGGAGGCGAGCTGTGCACCGAGTTGCAGTTGTCACGCAGGGTGCTTCCGCAGACACTCTGCATCTGCCCACTGCTCCACCCTTTAGGGTGCAGTGGGGGAGGCGCTACAACTTCACAGACAACCAGCTCAGCCCTTCCATGTCCGTAAGATCATCCTCAAGCCAGGCCGGCTTCCTTCCCTGTTTTCCTCCCTCCCGCTAATTTCAACAGCTTTGATCCTGGTTCTTCATTGACTTTCTGACACCCGCACATAGTAGGTCCCTTCATTGGGTTAGACATTGAGAATAATGGGCCAAAGCATAATATCAGACTAGTGGGGTTAAACCCCCTAGCTCAGCGACCTTCAGTAAATGTCTTCATCCCAGTCTCTGCACCGTGAACGCAGGTTAACAGTGCAACTGTACAGTCTGTCGTTGGATTCCATGGCAACACTCTGAGTAAGTGTTCCACGGATGTTAGCTGCTGCTGTTGATGTGTGACCGTTGTTCACTCTGGGAAAAGAGATCGCTGAGGACATTTTTTGTTTTGTTTTGTTTTGTTTTTTTGAGAAAATAATGCAACAATGAAAAGATTGCCACCTCAATAGCAAGTCTTTATGTTTCATATTCCTTTCCAGTGCTTACGGAGATCCTAATCTCAGAATCCAGAGTCTAGAGAACTCTGTTTTCTTTGATCTACTCCACCAAATCAGCAGGTGACTGTGACTGTGGGATCCACCCTCGCACCCAAGCTGAGGATAAGAGCCCTGGATTTGTATTTCTCCTCACACCTCTACACCTTGCCTGCCGTAGATCTGGGAACCTGTTTCTCCTCATCTGTTAAATAGGAGCAGTAGTGTGAATATGGGCAAAGAGCCCAGCACATCATAAAGGATTAGGAAATGCTAGTTCCCAGCCCCTCCCTTGGATTTAGTATGGGGTGCAGAGAATGGGAGGAACCCAGGGATGGGGGACACCAAGCTGGCCCAAGGCCTCCTTCCTACCTCTCACTTCCACACAGTGATGCCCACAGGACACCTGAGTGAACTATAGACACCATCTGCTCTAGGGATCAGGACCAGCCAGCCTGTGGTTTATTTTTCTGATACTTCAGTGAGAAAGGTGGGGGGTGTGGTGACCCCCATAGTTTCATGAAGGATGGGAGCTGAGGAAAGTCTGACCGGGGAGCTGCTGGGGCCTCTGTTGTTGGGGCCTCTGTTGTTGGGGTGGGCTGGCAACTTGTTGTGGAGAGGGACCATGGGCTTATGTGGGTACGGTGAGCCAGGGACTGCAGGGTTCATGGAGAGTTCAGAAAGAGCCAGGCCCTGGGAGAGAGGCCACTATGATTAAGGGGAACTCATTAAAGAGGCTGGTGGGAGCTTCCTGGCTAACCTGGCTGAGTTACCTAAGTAACTCCCCTCTCTTCCCTGCCCCCTACAGACCGCTTCTATCAAACGCCAGGGGAACATTATGTTAATGACGAATAATTGCCTAGGCTTGGAGAGCGTTTGAGAAGCTACAGCAATCTAAAATCGTATTTTAATTTTTATGTGTATGAGTGTTTGCCTGAACATATATCTGTGTACCGCATGCATGCTGTATCTGTGGAGCTCAGAATGGGTATCGGAGCCCCTGGAACTGGATTTATAGACAGTTGTAAACCTTTGTGTGGGCGCAGGGAATTAAACCTCCGTCTTCTGGAAGAGCATGGCTTTTAACAGCTAAGCCATCTCTCTAGCGGCAGTCAGGGCATTTTAAAATATTCATTGTCTACTTCTAACTTCACAAGGAGGCAGCAAAAGAGAGGCAACAATGCTGTTTCACAGGTAACCAGACTGAGACTTGAAAGGCTGAGGAGTGGCAGGTGTTATTTCTGCCATCAAAGAAACTACAGCTGATGGGTGAGTGGGGATCCCAGAATTGTCTCCATTATTATTGCTTATAATTTTATTTTATTTTATATATTTTATATTATTTATATTTATTTGATTTTATTTATTATAATTATTGCCATTATTTTTATGAGTCATAGCTGTCCTTGATTTCTCTATGCAACTAGGACTGGCCTTGAACTTCCAACCATCTTTCCTCCACTTCTTGGGTGCTGGGACTGTTTATATGTGTTATGTGCCTCTTCTCTTGACTTTTTGTTCACATTTATTATTTATTTATTTATTTATCTGTTTATTTAGAGTCAGACTCTTGCTCTGTAGCCTAGGTTAGCCTAGAACCCCACCACATAGCCCAGTCTAACCTTAAATTTGCACCAGTCATCCTGCCTCAGACCCCTGAATGCTAGGATTACAGGCACCGGCCACCATGCCTAACTTCCATTACACTTTTTAAAACTAGAAGTTTGGCTTTGTTCCTCTGTAGATCCATTGGTTTTGCTTTTTTCAGTCTTGGGAAGTGAATTTCCATGTGACGGGGAACCCCCTGGTGCTAGCACCTCTCAGAGGAAGAGCACAGACGCAAATACAGCCTGGATGGGGAGCCTAGGACAGCGTCATAGGAGTCAGAGCTGCTTGTTAATGGGTGACTAAGGGAGCCTTATGAGATCACACTGTCTGGGCATCAGCTGGCACTGACAGGCCTGGGGCCTCTCAGCCCTGGAGTCTATATCTAAGAGATCACGCTAACGAACAGTGAGCGTGGCCTTGGGAAGACAGCCTTCCAACCCTGGTGCCTTGGTTGGTTCATTCAGAAACAGGTGACGTCCATTTTTCCATCCTCCCCCACCTGACATTCCAATCACCTTTGCTGACTTTCTGTGTACAGGTTGGTGGAGCAAACATTTCCCAAATTCCTGGAAACCTGGCCAGCTCTGCTAGTACCAAACAGTGGCCCTGAATCTGCCGGTTCGTGTTGCTGGGCCACAGGCTCATCCTCTGTTACGTGCATCGAGTTGCTCTTCAGGGACCCTTCAGTTCATTCTCTGAAAAGTGAGGCCTGGGTGCTCATCTGGGTGGGGCTGAAAGAGGGGCCAGTGAGTAGGCTGAAGTTATAGAGGCCAGCAGAGGGGAAGGGTCTGGAGAAACCTAGGAAGGGAGGGCAGGGGCTAGGTTGGTGGGCTAGTCAGGGTACCAAGTTAATCTGTCAGGCTTTGTTTCTGGCCTACCTTAGAAAAGGTTCCCAGGATTCTAAGGTCAACCTCTGAGGAGGCAGGAGGCAGCTACAACTCTTGCCTTACAGGCTAGTGGGTTATATGGTCTGCTGAGGTAGTGGGTTCCCTGTTGTGGAGGCCAATAGCCAGCAGACCCTGTCCTAGGTCAACCTGAGCTCTCCCTAGGACACAGTATCTTTGCTATCTGATGCTTAGGTCCCGACATAGAAGAAACAGGCACAGACCACAGGTAGCCAGTTGTGTTCAGAGTGACGTGCGGTACTATAAGGTAGCAGAGGGTAAGGGAGACAGCAGGCATGACATAGTGGCCAAAGTATTTTCTCTGTGGTCCATTTGGTCTTTCCCATTGTGGCATTGTCTTTACTGAATGAACTATCTCCACAGCTTGGGTCATTGCCTTCCTTTAAATAGATATAGAAATCCAACTCTAGCCATTTGCTTAAGGAAGACCCCGGACTTCCTTTCCATGGCCCAGGGCAAGGAGAAGTGGAGGGCACATGTCTCCTGGGAGATAACAGGTCTGTTTCAGTTCTTCTTATTCAGTGTTGGTGACTCCGCTTCCCTCTGCACCCAGGGTCTCCGGCTTGAAAAGAAGGGTATCCTTGGCCACCCTTTCCCTTTGAGCTTGTGATGATGTTGATGAGATACATGAGGTCATGTCTGTCACAGCTCTGTGTGAAAGAGGCCCCAGGAATACATCAGCTTCTTTAGTTGGTTGTGGATGTTTGAGGTATAAGGATATTATTGCTCATGACATCCTGGCTTTTATGCCAATCCCAGATGGGACATGGTTAGGCCAGACCCGACTAGTCAGGAAGCCAGAAGAACAAGTGAACTTCCTTTTTATTTAAACCTTAACAACAATACACATTCAGAAACAGAATTACCAGCTCTTAAGAGGTGGTTCACATCGCTTATCCAGTAGCAGGGTGCTAGCGAGGACATTGACTTCTGACCATTGAGTTTTCTTGGGAAATGTCATTAGATCCATATAGGTCACTCTTGTTAAAAAAATACTACTGTTGAGCCATTTGGTCTCTGACCTCCTTCACAAGCTTAGTGGCCTCTGAGGTGGAGGGACCACTGGTGGGGAAGCTTAAGAAAGGAGCTTCTCACAGCTGGAGGCCAAAGCCTTGACCGTAGAGTCTAAAGGTCCATCCAGCTGTGTTACCCAAGAAAGGCATAAAAGGACTCTGTCTCAGTTTCTCTTTTTCTAAACCCTGTGCCACAAAAAGGCATAAACGGTGCCTTCTTTATGTCATCCTTTTGAGAACCAAACATTATCTAGAGTGTTAATGGCCTCAGGGAAACATTCAGTACCTGAGCAAATGCGAGAAGATGGGACGTGAGGGTCGGCCAAGAGGACAGGGAGCATGAACTTTCCTGAACACAGTTCCAGTTGAAGGTCCCCTCAAGCATGGACTCAACCACTTGGCTGATGACGTCAGTCTAGGATGTTTGGCCCAGGCAGCGGCATTCTTTGCATTTTGAGAATAGACGTTTCTAAGTTAGAATAGATTCCCAGAGGAATAAGCCTTCCTTCCCTTAGAGCCCACAAACTATTCAACAGTGGCTGCCCAGGGCTCAAAGGCCTTAGAGACAGGTGTGAGGAGCAAGGGTTGCTCCTGTGGTCAGTGCTAAACTTGAGACTTCTAATTTACTGGAAGTTATGAGGTACACAGTCCAAAACAAAAAAAAAATTCTGGACAGGATTTCTGGTTGTCCTGGGACTCATTCTATAGACCAGACTGGCTTCAGACTCACAGAGATTTGCCTGCCTCTGCCTTCCAAGTGCTGGGATTGAAAGTATGTGGCACCACTGCTTGGCTTCAGAATACATTTCTTGAGTCTCTTCAGTAAGGATGAGAGCTGCAGGCAAGAGGCGTATGGCACTTCTAGCTCTGTGAACATGAACAGAGCATCATTTGACCTCCCAGAGCCATGGCTTGCTCAGCTGGAGACAGGAGCCTTTGTGAGGGTGACAGGAAGGGAGGCCGGGACACCCAAGTGCATTTGCGCTGGCAGGTGGACAGAGAAAAGCCACCCATACTTCTGCCAAGGGACAGGCTCACCAGCTGGACTGGGCAGAAAGAGAGGTTTCAGGATCCTGTCCATTCTAAACATGGCCTTTGGGCGCTTGGGTAAGGGTGAACAGAAGCATCAACTTGGGCCATCAGGTCGGGCAGGGTGAAACCTGAGTCCAGTTCTCAGTTATAGTCTTTTTTTGTTTTGTTTTGGTTTTTTGTTTTGTTTTTTGGATTTGGTTTTTTTCGAGACAGGGTTTCTCTGTGTAGCCCTGGCTGTCCTGGAATTCACTCTGTAGACCAGGCTGGCCTCGAACTCAGAAATCTGCCTGCCTCTGCCTCCCAGAGTGCTGGGATTACAGGCGTGCGCCACCACCACCCGGCTCAGTTATATTCTTCAATAGCATTAAAAAATTTACATTTATTTATTTGAGTGTGTGTAGGGGAGCACAGGTAGAGGTCAGAAGACAGCTTGTGAGAATTGGGTCTTTCGCCATGTGGGCCCAGAGGATTCCACTCAGGTCATCAGGCCTGGTGGCCGCTGAGCTGGCAAGCTGGCTCTCTAATAACTTTGTGGTGCTATTGTAAGAGAGATGGATCTGAAAGCTCAGTTTATTTGGAAGTCCAGCAGACCTTATCCCTGTTTCTAACAGGAAGGATAAATGAGAACTAATTAGTAAACCGAGACTGTCAAATGTTGTTGACATTATTATTATTATTATTAACTTAACATGTTTTCTTTTTTAAGAGGGAATCTGGCTTGCTCGAGTGTACGGTGCAAGCCGTCTGCTGGCTGGCCAAGTTTAATGGGAAAGCTTAGGGACTGTTTCCACGTGCAAGTTGACAACACGAAGGATTAGTTGCAGTGGCGGAAGGCCTGGCGGCCAGGGGAGGATGGATTCTGGAGGCGTTTGAATTCTTCCGATGAAATGCAGAGATGCTCCCTCAGCGGAAGAGTTATGGTACAAGAAAGTGCCTCACACCCCGCCTCCCCCCACTTCCAAAGGACTCAAGCAAGACAATGTGAGTCTGTAGACATGGTCACTAAACAGGCTCCCTCTGTGGTTCTGAGGGTCCAGCTAATGAGGCAGCATGAAAGTATGTGGCACCACTGCTTGGCTTCAGAATACATTTCTTGAGTCTCTTCAGTAAGGATGAGAGCTGCAGACAAGAGGCTTATGGCACTTCTAGCTCTGTGAACATGAACAGAGCATCATTTGACCCCCCCCCCCCCAGAGCCATGGCTTGCTTATCTGGAGCCGTTGTGAGGGTGACAGGAAGGGAGGCCAGGACACCCAAGTGCGTTGACACTCAAGGTCTCATAGGTGGACAAGGGTGTGGGCCACACATACTCACTCCTATGCACTTCTGGGGTATCTATGGAATGGATCTGTTACTCTGGAAGACAGATCGCCCCCTCCTCAGTTGCATACTGTTCTTGAAGAGTCCCTCTACACAGAGGCTAGAATGTGGGCTTGTAATGAATAGCCTAAAGTGTCCAACGTGCTGATTGTGAGGTCTGAGGTTTATTCCCTGAAGTCCACTTTTGCTGTCTTGGCTTCCGCTTCATTGGTTGATCTTACTTTCCATACGCAGAGCTCTTATGCATCTTAGTTCTTCCAAAACTAAGAAGCAAGAATGTCAGGGCGGCGGCAATACTTAGATTCAAGTATTGGCTCTGCAGCTCACCAGCTGTGTGATTTGGACAAACTAATATCTCTTTCTCCATTTTTGGCATGCGTACGTTTGTGTAGTAGTCTCTCTCTCTCTCTCTCTCTCTCTCTCTCTCTCTCTCTCTCTCCCTCCCTCTGTGTGTGTGTGTGTATGTGTGTACATGCAATATCTCTTGATGAACAGTGAGTTCACTGACTATACCTGGTCAGCTTGCTCCTGGAAATCTTCATCTCTGTCTTTTGAGCACTGGGATGGCCTGTTGTCATGCCCATTTGCATGAGTTCTGGGGCCATCTCCAAACCTGCAATTCAGTTTTCTCTGTAGAATGGAGGTGATGCCACCCCATAAACTCGGTCTGAGGTTTAGGTTTCTGTCTTTAAAGCTTTTAGATGAATACCTAGCACATGGTGGATGCTGAGCGCAGCAGGTGGCTTTAGGTGACTGGTGTGTCTGTGTCATCTCCTTTCTCCTGAGTCATTTTCGCACGCAGCCTGTGCACAATGTGTTGGTGTAGCTTGACATTCTATTTTATGGTTTGCCCTGACCCCTTGACAGCTCATAAATTCCATATGTATAGAAGCTGTCCTGACGTAAGAACATGATAAGTCCCTGAATCAGTTTCCCGTATGGAGGAACCTAAACCTGTCTACCTGGTTGTTCTTGGAAAGATGGAGCCTCTTAGACCCAGCCCTACCTACCTGTATGCACATTCTTGTGTATCTGCCTTCAAATGTGTCACCATGAATAGAACTCTTCCCATGACACGAGGCAGAGGCTCTCTGGAGAACTGCTGGGATACTTTTGGGTTGTGGTTATTGTCTGGTAGCTTTGGGGTGTCCGTGACTATCTGAGGCTCTCATTCTGCATGGTAGGCAGGCCCGAGTCCATCCATATGTGTCTACAAAGGATGTGTAACTGACCAACTTCTAAGTCCTTGCTTACTTTGTTATAATCTGCTATTAATAAAGATGGAAAATAGAGATAGGATAAATAGAAATGCGAATCAGTTTTTGGCAACAGCTATCTTCCTGAAACATGAATAGATTGTGCAACTAAATGTGCATGTAGGTATGTTATATGTTTACCAAGAATCTTCAAAAGGTTCACATCTTAGATATCATCAGATCAGTTCTAGAAAACCATCTGTCTTAGGGTTTCATTGCTGTTAAGAGATATCATGACTAAGGTAATTTTTATTATAAGGAACAACATTTAATTGGGGCTGGCTTATAGTTTCAGAGGTTAAGTCCACTGTTATCATAGTGGGAAACATGGCAGTGTCCAGGCAGACATGGTGATGGGAAGGAGCTGAGAGTCTCTACATCTTGATCGGAAGACATCCAGGAAGAGAATCTTTCTTTTCCTCCATGGGCAGAGTGTAAGTAAGCATAGGACCTCAAAGCCCATCCTCATAGTGGTACACTTTCTCCAACAGGGCTCATACCTCCTTAATAGTGTCACCAGCTGTGACACTCATTCAAACATGACACTCATTCAGCTCATTCAAACATGAGTCTGTGGAGGCCAAACCTATTCAAACCACTACACCATCCTAAGGATGTGCTGCAGAATTTGTAAAAAATGTGTTCTGCACCAAGACATCTGCCTGGAAGCTGTCTATGCAACAACTCCAGGAGCAACAACAGTGCCCAGCATCTCAGATAAAGTTGACCTGAGATTGCAGGCATGTCAGCTCTGGCAGCTTCCATCCTTTCATAGGTTTGTGAGTGGCTTGAAAAGCCAGGAGAATGAAGATTCCCAGCCTCTGCCACAAGCAATTCTGATTTAATGGGTCCGGGCTGGGGTCCAGAAATCCATATTTTCAACATGCCCTATATGACTCTACTACAGATGTTCTGTAGATCAACATTTGGAAAACTGATAAACTTGATGGGATTTTGCCATCATTTAAAATGATGTTTATAGAAAGATTACAATAGTGTGGAGGAATGTTTTATAAATAAAAAAGTATGTACAATTGTATATGTTACTCTGTATCCAATTATGAAATAGTTATATAAAGTAAAGTAAAAATATACAAAAGGGTAAACAGAGGTGGCCTCAGGGTGGTTGATAAATGGAGATTTTTTTCCTACATTCTCTAAAATTTCCAAAAGTAAATCAAAAAATAAAAAAAGCCCAAATCCATAGGACTGGAAAAGTCGCTTAGTCAGTAACGTGCTTGCATGAGGACAAGAATGGAACCCGCAGAACCCGCATGAAAAAGCAAGATGTGGTGGCCCAGGCTGGTAAGCCTGGAGTTGGGAAGGCGGAAATATGTGTCCCTGGAGCACGAAGCTAGGTAGCCTAGCCAAAGTGACCCTGCAAAACAAAACAAAACAAAACAAAACAAAACAAAACAAAACAAAACCAATCCAAACAAACAGGATGGATGCAGGATGCGGCCTGGGGAAGGACACCTGAGGTTGACCTCTGCTCTGCATATGCATGTACACACACACATCCCATACACACACTGTACACACATGTACACACATATCACACACACTACACATACCACATACTACATACACCACACCCCCCCACATAATACACACCCCACATACCACACATACCACACACATACATATTACCATACACATATCACCACACACACATCACCACACATACACCACACACACACACACACACACACACACACACATACACACACACACTACATCCCACCCCCTACCAGACACACTTATATCATACACCACACACCATAACACACGAGCACCCCACATGACACACACACACACACACACACACACACACACACACTTCATAATAAACTGGGCGTGGTGGCAAACACCTGTTACTGCTTGGAAGCTGGAGGCAGGAGAATCAGAATTTCAAGGACAATCACAGTTCAACACTGAGCCAGCCTGGGCTACACGAGTCTCTGTCTCAAAACAAAACGAAACAAAAACCATAAACCTCTTACTTGAAAACATTTTTTTCTTGAAGCAAATTAAATGATGTTTTATTACCTTATTTCCTGGATTTATATGGGGGGGGGAGGTTTCATTTTCTTTGCAAATAATCTGAAACTAGCCAACACTGGAACATCTTCAGTTTGGCCCCAAGTCCCCATGGAAATGCTCCTGCACACAGCTGCACCCCAGACATTTTGTAAGCTTTCTGGAGTTCTAGAAGGGCACAACCATCCCTTTTGTTCTCAGTCAGATAAAACAAACTCTTAGGGACTGACAGCTTAGCAGTAAAATGTGAGCTTAGAATGTACAAAGCCTGGGTTTGGTCTCCACCAACAATAAACAAAGAGTGAGTAAACTAATACATGTATGTGCACACACACGTAGTAAATAAGTATTGAAGAATGTTCTCTCTCTCTCTCTCTCTCTCTCTCTCTCTCTCTGTTTCTCTGTCTCTCTTTGTCTCTCTCTGCATGTGTCCCTCTTTCTCTTTTTGAGACAGGGTTTCTCTCTGTAGCCCTCAGTGTCCCTGGAACTCAGGCTGGTCTTGAACTCAGAAATCTGCCTGCCTCTGCCTTCTGAGTGCTGGGCTTAAAGGTGTGTGCCAACACCACCTGATTGTTTTTTTTTTTTTAAAGATTCTTTAGATATTACAACTTGTATAGGATAAGGAGACCTTGCCTTAAGAAGCTGAACATAAGAAAACCAAAATCTGTTTCTGAAAGAAGCATGGATTGCAGGAACCACCATACAAAGTTCACTGTGGCCTAAAGAGTAGAGATGTGTTGCTCTGGGGCAGAGCTCTGCGGGACATCAGCACCCTGTCTCTGCTAGCTGGGAGGGCATTTCTCCTTAGCTGTTTTCTGCATGTCTTCACTCTGTAAAGGGCAATATTTAAGTCTCTTCTTAGGAGGATACTACTTCATGATCAAGACTTCATCTTGATTATCCCATTAATGACTCTGTCAGTCAGTAAAGCGTTCCATATGCCAGCATACGGACCTGAGTTTGTGTCTCCAGCATTCACATAAGAGGTGGGTCATGGTGGCGCCTGTAATCCCAGCTGCAGGGTGGGGAGGGGCTTGGTGCCAGGAGGTGGGGCAATGGAGCACAGGAACAGGATATGGCTGCTTGCAGGCCAATCAGGCTGGCCAATCAGATTGGCCAATCAGGCTAGCCAGTTAGGGAGTTCCAGATTTAGTGAGAGACCTTACCTCAAAAAATAAGGTGGAAATAGCCACAAACAGTATAAAGTACCTTGGGGTGACTCTTAGCACACATGTGAAAGATCTGTATGACAAGAACTTCAAGACTCTGAAGAAGGAAATGGAAGAAGACCTCAAAAAATGGGAAAACCTCCCATGCTCATGGATCGGCAGGATCAATATAGTTAAAATGTCCATTTTGCCAAAAGCAATATACAGATTTAATGCAATACCCATCAAAATCCCAACTCAATTCTTCACAGAGTTAGAAAGAGCAATTCTCAAATTCATCTGGAATAACAAAAAACCCAGGATAGCTAAAACTATTCTCAGCAAGAAAAGAAATTCTGGGGGAATTAGTATCCCTGACCTCAAGCAATACTACAGAGCAATAGTGTTAAAAACTGCATGGTATTGGTATAGTGACAGGCAGGCAGATCAATAGAACAGGATTGAAGATCCAGAAATGAACCCACACACCTATGGCCACTTGATCCTCGACAAAGGGGCTGAAAACATCCAATGGAAAAAAGATAGCCTTTTCAACAAATGGTGCTGGTTCAACTGGAGGTCAGCATGCAGAAGAATGCGAATTGATCCATCCTTGTCTCCTTGTACTAAGCTCAAATCCAAATGGATCAAGGACCTCCACATAAAGCCAGACACTCTGAAGCTAATAGAAAAGAAACTGGGGAAGACCCTTGAGGACATCGGTACAGGGAGAAAGTTTCTGAACAGAACACCAATAGTGTATGCTCTAAGATCAAGAATTGACAAATGGGACCTCATAAAATTACAAAGTTTCTGTAAGGCAAAGGACACCATCACAAGGACAAATCGGCAACCAACAAAGTGGGAAAAGATCTTCACCAATCCTACATCAGATAGAGGGCTAATATCCAATATATATAAAGAACTCAAGAAGTTAGACTCCAGAAAACCAAACAACCCTATTAAAAAATGGGGCACAGAGTTAAACAAAGAATTTTCACCTGAAGAACTTCGGATGGTGGAGAAGCATCTTAAAAAACGCTCAACTTCATTAGTCATTAGGGAAATGCAAATCAAAACAACCCTGAGATTTCACCTTACACCAGTCAGAATGGCTAGGATTAAAAATTCAGGAGATAGCAGGTGTTGGCGAGGATGTGGAGAAAGAGGAACACTCCTCTACTGCTGGTGGGGTTGCAAATTGGTACAACCACTCTGGCGGTTCCTCTGAAAACTGGGCACCTCACTTCCAGAAGATCCTGCTATACTACTCCTGGGCATATACCCAAAAGATTCCCCAGCATGTAATAAGGATACATGTTCCACTATGTTCATAGCAGCCCTATTTATAATTGCCAGAAGTTGGAAAGAACCCATGTATCCCTCAACAGAAGAGTGGATGCAAAAAATGTGGTATATATACACAATGGAGTACTATTCAGCCATTAGAAACAATGAATTCATGAAATTCTTAGGCAAATGGATGGAGCTGGAGAACATCATACTAAGTGAGGTAACCCAGACTCAAAAGATGAATCATGGTATGCACTCACTAATAAGTGGATATTAACCTAGAAAACTGGAATACCCAAAACATAATCCACACATCAAATGAGGTACAAGAAAAATGGAGGAGTGGCCCCTTGTTCTGGAAAGACTCAGTGAAACAATATAGGGTATTGTGTGTGTATGTTGTATATGCATATATATGTATACGTTTATGCTGTGTGTGTATTGTATATGTGTGTGGTGTGTATGTATGTGGTGGTGTATGTGTGTGGTGTATATGTGTGTGGTGTGTATGTGTGTGGGTATATTGTGTGGTGTGTATGTGTATGGTGTGTATGTGTGTGTGGTGTGTATATGTGTGGTGTGAATGTGTGTGGAGTGTATGTGTGTGGTGTGAATGTGTGTGGTATGTATGTGTGTGGTGTGTATGTGTGTGGTGTATATGTGTGTGGTGTGTAAGTGTGTGGTATGTGTGTGGTGTGTATGTGTGTGGTGTATAAGTGTGTGGTGTGAGTGTGTGTGGTGTGTGTGTGGTGTGTAAGTGTGTGGTATGTGTGTGGTGTGTATGTGCGTGGTGTATATGTGTGTGGTGTGAGTGTGTGTGGTGTATAAGTGTGTGGTGTGAGTGTGTGTGATGTGTATGTGTGGTGTGTATGTGTGTGGTGTGTATATGTACATGTATGTGGTTTCTGTGTGCATTGTGTATGTGTGTGAAGGTTGATGTCAATCATCTTCCTCCTTATTCTTTTGAGGTAGGGACCGTTGATCAATCCCAAAACTCCCTGGTACATTTGGTTTCACTACTTCGCTTACTCCAGGGATGCCCTGTCTCTGCCTTCTGAGATTAGAATAACAGGGAGACTGTCATAGCCTCCAGTGTTTACGTGGGTTTTGGGGACCCAAACTTGTGTCCCTTTACTTGTGGGGGAAGTGCTTTAGCCTCTGAGCTGCTTCCCAGCACTATTGTTTTTCTTGAGACCGTGTCTTATGTATACCAGGCGGGACCCAAACTTGCTATTTAGCCAGCTCTTTAATTGCTTTAAGCAGTCGCATACTTTTCTGTAGAACAGACATATGGTTATATCACTTAATTATTCTCTTGCTAATTGTTATTTATGTTACTTCTGTTTCTCAAACTACGATAGACATGAGCACAATGAATATATCTGCTTAGTTGCCTTTGAGAGCTTGTGTGAACAGATACATACATGCAAAGTAAGATATGTGCAAAATAACCAGGACAAAGGAGATTTCTATATATTTAAAATATTGATACATTTTGTAAACTACTCTAATAAGTGACTGTCATTTTTAAATTTATTACAGTGCTAAGTAAGGCCTGTCACTTAGAGCCCAGGCGTGGGCACAGAGGGACAAAGAACCTTCTGTGCTTGTCGTGAGAGATGTGAATTTTATGACCCTCCCCTTCCCGGGGTCCAGGCTCACCAGGATATCCTCTGATGTGCCGGCAACTCTTGGTGAGGCCACGCCCTAGTCGCACACCCTAGGGCCAGAGTGTCCACCTTTCAGCTCATCCATTCCTGCTACCATTGTTCAGTCATCCAGTAGGACTACTCTCGGAGGCCTAGCTATGCTCACAGATGAACACGCAAATAAGAAGACTGAGGAACTAAGTTTGGAGGGCTTTGAATACTAAATCAGGGGATTTCCCCCATTAGGGCACAATTCCTTTGGTTACCCATAAAGAATTGGGTAAATGAGGCAGAAACATCAGAGAGACAAGACAACGAGCACACCGCAAACCTTCTTACGTCAGCAACCATTTCCTTATTAAAAATGTTTTTAAAATAATATGCAAGTTTAACTACCAGGAAAATGGTAGGCAGTTTCCCTTCCCTCCTCAGTTTATTATGGGTTATACTAGAATGGTCTCCTTACAAAGTAATAAAATGTAAATGTGGCTTTTAGATATGCTAATGCTTTAGGTTGGCTGAACACCAATTTCCCAGCCACTGTGCTCTGAGGGGCCTAAAGGAGGCTCTGAGAGGGAGGCCAGTGGGCATAGGGAGGAGAGGGGAGGTCCCT
The DNA here is from genome assembly GCF_947179515.1 of Apodemus sylvaticus. NCBI lineage: Eukaryota > Metazoa > Chordata > Mammalia > Rodentia > Muridae > Apodemus > Apodemus sylvaticus. Next base: position 42,312,851 of record NC_067477.1, read on the forward strand.
AGCTTAGTTAGAGACTGTTGAGATCCCCAGAGGGGATCCTCAGACTTGCACTTGTTACTGGAAAGACTGGAGTAGAAAATGCTTGTCTTGCCCCCAGGGCCACTGAAGTGCACAGCATGTAACATCTGTACAAAAAAAGTGTGTTTGCTTCCCAAGGAGAAATTTAGAATAGGGTGAGATAAATAAGGAGGACTTTGAGGTTCGGGGCATTCGAGAAGGGAGTTATAGAACACGTAGTGGGTGTTTTAGGTGGAAGAACAAGTTAATTATGTGAATCGTGTTACCTGTGTAAACTTAACTTCTGTAAGTCTGAAGTCTGTGATTCCATGGTCTCTTCCCTCCCCATCACTTTGGAACCAAACCTATCTTGGCAATAAGATGTGACCTACCTGGAGAGGCAGACTGCAGTCTGCACTGAGTGCTTCTGACAGAATGGTTGCAGGACATGAAATGTGATGGTAAGGACCTGACTTAAGGTGTGTGTGTGTGTGTGTGTGTGTGCACTCTGATTTGTGGCCCCCTAGGAGTTAGAATGAGAGACTGTTAACTTGTATTCATAGCACTGTCTGGTAGGCATTTTCTTCTCAAACTTCTTCATATAATCTTTATAGTGACCCTACAGGACTGGGGTCCCATTATATAGATGAGGAAATGGAGACTCCCCCAAAATAAATGAAGTTGTCATTAAGGCTGAACCTGAGATCGCACTGTCTGAGTAACAGCATCTGAGTAGTGTTCTTGGTGAGAATGACTTTAAAATCAAGCTGCAGAGTCAACATGGTGGCACGGACCTTTAATCCCAATACTCAAGGGACAGAGTTGGGAGGACCTCGGTGAGTTAGACACCAGCCTGATGTACACAACCAGTTCCAAGCCGGATAGGGCTACACAGTAAGACCTTGTCTCAAAACAAACAGACAGACAAAGCCAGAATCCCCAAATAAGCAACAAAACAAAAAAGACAAGACAACAATAAACAAACCCTCGTTGAAGATGGAAGTCAGAGGAGAGGCTCAACAAGGGGAAAACTGGAGGAAGGGCGGGAGTGAACCAGAAGTGGGGGTAGAAGGTGGCAGAGTGACATCTCAGATCAGGTAGATGGCCAGGGTTGGGGACTAGAGGAGGTCCAGACTTCTCAAGTGTAGAGTCCTGGAGAGGAGGCTTCGGTTTGGGCAGCACAGCCTGGTTCTCTAACCTGACCTTTAACCTGTCTTGGTTTTCAGCCATTCATTCCCCTTTCTGCCCAAAGAGGAACAGCCAGAGGAGAAGAAAGATCCCCTTCGCCCACTCGGTGTGGTGGGAAGAGGAACCTGGATGGGATTTGGATTTTTTAAAAAAGAAATCTTGCTTTGGTGTGGTCCGATGTAGCTCTTCACTGTAGATCTGAGGGCGACCACAAGTGGCTGCACCTCTGAAGGGACTCTTGGTAGGGACCTCTGAGGTTGGGGATTCCCCCTCTCCAGCCTTGTGACTCCTCAGGTGCCCCCAGTTATCTCCAGAGTCACTGGAGACTTCTTCAGGCAACATTGAAGTACCTGATACAAACATTCGCCAAAAGCAAGCCCATGGGGAGAAGAAGGTTACAATCAACAAGGGATTTTTTTTTTCAGAGACTGGAGGGCAGAGACAGAAATCATCTTTTAAGAGTGTATTTGTATTTTAGTTAGGTGGTGGCAGTGTGTGCCTTTAATCAAGGCACTTGGGAGGCAGAGGAAGGCAGATCTCTGAGTTCGAGGCCAGCCTGATCTACAGAGTAAGTTCCAGGACAGGTAGGACTACACAGAGAAGCCCTGTTTAGAAACAAAACAAAACAAAACAAAACAAAACAAAACAAAATATCAACCTTCTAAAAACGTGGGTTGAATTCTGTTCTAGTCTTGGATCTTTCTTGGCTGTCTCCTCATTTCTGACCTCTCCCCACTTCCGCCATTAATTAGTGACTCCCCTACTTACCAACCATCTCTCCTTCTGTCCCCCTGAAGCACTTCTTCCCCTTGGTCTTTCTTACTTTTGAGCAGGCTTGTGACCTACTGAGTTTCATTAGGTTTGTTTGCATCAGTGTGGGTGGGGGGTGATTTACTGAAGCATGGGTAACTCATTAGTGGCTCCAGGACTGAAGAAAGTGACATCCTCTCCCCAGAGGTTATTAACTGTCAGGAGTCTGTCAGGCAGGGGTGGGACCCCATGAGCTCCTTTCACAATGAAAATTCGATGGACCCAGTGTTGTGCAGGTCTTGTACGGTAGCCATTGCTGCAGTTGAGTTCATGAGTCCACTATCCATGTCCGGTCCAAAGGATGCCTTTTTGTGGCACACCTCCTGTCTTCCAAACCCTACACTCCTTTCACGCCCTCTTCTTGAGATAGTTGCTGCCGTTCGTGTTTGGGGTCAATCTCTCTTCTGTTACTTTCTCTTCTGTTGCTTTGGGCTGCTCTCGAAGCCGGAGCAGAGTGGGGCTGAAGATGGGGCTTCCGTGCATGCTGAGAGGGGTATCAAGCATGACGGCGGCATGATGCTGATCACCTAGAACAGAAAATCTGCCTTTCTACCTGCTTCGATTCTGTTTTACTGGAGTAGAGGACCTGCTGTGTATCGAGACACTTTATTCCCATACTTCTCTGCTCTAGGCCATTCAAGTACAGCACCAAGTTTCAGTAGCACGAACAAGGACACTTGCTTTTTTGTTTTGATGATGAATGAAAATATCTTCCCTCTGCTGGTGTTGCTACCCTGAATGCATCATCAGTTAAGGCTTGAGAGGAAGGAGGAGGTAAGTATATCTTACCTGATTGGCTCAGGACCACTTGCAGTTCATTGGTCAGAGTCATTCAGCTGCTTCTCCTCCGATTGCAAAGCATTCTGAGAAATTCAGGGGCTTCCCCGGATGTTTAGTGGGTGTGGATGGACTCCCTCGCATTTTCCTCATCTCTGAAATGGATGGTTGAACTGGGTAACCTACCTCCAAGAAGGTACTACTCTTGCGTTCCAGGATTGTGTGAGCAAAGGCTTGACACCTAGTCAGGTGACAGTGTTCCGGGCGACCATTCCTGTCCTAAATAGCAATTTTATTTCCTCATTCCTTCTCAGACCCTCTCTGAATTCTTTTTCTTTTGAAACACCCCCTTGAACTTCCAAGTCCCAAATATTTCCAGGCTGTGAGATCAAACAGCCTCAAGTGTCACCAGATTAATGCAAACATTTTACTTTCTGAAAGAAAGGGGACTTTTCTTGGAGCAGGACAGAAATAAAATGCTGACAGCCAGGCTGCTGCAGGCTGGGACCACCTGGAATCACCTGGGACCACCTGGGACCACCTGGGACCACCTGGAACCACCTGGGACCACCTGGAACCACCTGGGACCACCTGGGACCACCTGGAATCACCTGGGACCACCTGGGACCACCTGGAACCACCTGGGACCACCTGGAACCACCTGGGACCACCTGGGACCACCTGGAACCACTTGGGACCATCTGGGACCACCTGGGACCACCTGGAACCACCTGGAATCACCTGGGACCATCTGGGACCACCTGGGACCACCTGGAACCACCTGGGACCACCTGGAACCACCTGGGACCATCTGGGACCACCTGGGACCACCTGGAACCACATGGAATCACCTGGGACCACCTGGGACCACCTGGGACCACCTGGAACCACCAGGAACCACCTGGCCCAGGGCTCCACTTCCCCTTTGGCATCTCTACAAGGAAGCTAGAAACAATTCTAAAAGATTCCCTCATCTGATTTCTCCTTTTTCTTTCTTTGTTTCTATCCCATTCCCAAGTGTGGCAGGATCAACATTGATCCCTAGTGTGTGTGTGTTTGTGTGTGTGTGTGTGTGTGTGTCTGTGTAAGGCGAGACAAAGATGTGTGTGCAGCTGGCACAGTGTACGTGCCTGTGATCCCAGGAAGGTGGCAGGATGAAGCAGAAAGATCATGAGCTTAAGGCCAGCCTGCATGACTTTGAACTTCTCTCAGTCTGAAGGGATAAAGTACCTCAGCCATAGCTTGCTTGCCAAGGCACTCCAGGGTCAGTCTCCATTACAGGGATGTGTAACTTATGCACACTGGAGAAACTCTGCCCTATTTGACAGATCAGGAATGTGCCAGAGTCTCAGTATTCATGCTTCGGAAGGACATTTGACAAACTCACAATCTCAGGAGGAAGGATTGAGGCCTAGCCATGCCTTTGATAGCATTATGTCACATGTTGTGACTCTGACCTCAGGCAGATTCCAGTTGTGATAACTAAACTTCTGTCTTCGTCGGGAGTCTGTAATGAGCCCCCTCCCCCAACTCCTGGAATCTCTGTTCTGTCAGAAGAGATCCTTCTGGGTTCACCACAGCCACACTCATGGCCTCTGCAGGAATGTTGGAGGCCTCTGGGCATTGCCATTTTAAAGAAACACCCTGCATAGCCTGTCAGCTGAACACCACCCATGTGGTCCCATGTGTCAGAGGCTATGGACCCCAAGTGATCTGGTAGGCTCCCAGGGTTCCTCAGCTGCTAGGAATTCATGGACATTCTCTTTTATTAAGAGGCGCTGTCTAAGGTTCTCCCCTTGAGCAGGGTGGTACAACTTTGGTCAGTAAAGCATGCAGAAGGTGATGTTCTGTGACTTTTGCATTCAGTCATACAAGGCCTCACAGCTTCTGTTTGATTCTTCTGGAATGCAGGTGGGGAACCCAGATGCCATGCTACAAGAAGCCTGAGGTACTAGGACAGGCCACACGCAGTTCTTCAGTCCTGGGGGAACCAAGAGTCAGAATCAAGGGGTTCTGAGACAGTGCATGAAGAAATCTATATCTAAGTCTAGATTCCAGCATTTTACCCTCCTGGTGACATGTTGAGGGAGAGGGTTATCCCTGCAGGGCCCTTTGTAAATTTCTGCCTCTGGATTCTATGAATAGGAGAAAATGAATAGGTCTGCTACAGCACCCAACTTGAGGTAGTTTATTGCACGGCCATTGATAACTGAAAAAACGATCTTGTTCTTCAGCCATTAATACAAGCATGAATGGGGTCAAATGTCAACTTCCAGGAGAGAAGTCTATAGTGCTCATGTCTATCCAGCCCTCTAATGACAATGTAGAGGGTTGGACAACCACACCATCCAGGACAGCAGAAGAATTATTGGGAAATTGCGGGTGTTACAATCAGAGCTAGGGAAGCAGGGCACAGGTGGAGGGGAGTTGGCTGGATGGTCAGAACCTAGGCTCTCCCACCTGCTGGCCCAGCTTTCCCGGCCAAGGCCTGGCCTCTCACCCAGTTCCTTAGGAGTTTCCATGCTTCTGCTTCTGCTGTTCTCCAGGACACTCTGAGCACCTCACACCCATGGAGGCCTGTCATTCTGTGGCCAGTTGACATGGAAACGCACCTCTGTTGTTCTGCATGAAAATCAACCCCTTACCAACTTTTCAAGTTTCTTGTTATCACTTGGTCTCCTCTGTAGGCTCAGAAATCCTTATTGGGACAATTACATTTACAACCCAGCCATCATGACCTCTCTTGAGACTGCTCCAAGCGTCTTTCCTAATTCTTAGGGCCCCTCTTTTATAACTAGGGGGGGGGAACCCTAAGTACATAGAGACCGATGCCACGCTTGTCTGATGCCCTTACTCGGCCTCTCTGCTCGGATTCCTGTTTATCAACCATCTGCATCTCTCATGTGTCCCTGTTATTTGTAGTTTATAGAACACCACCATGCCCCTTATCTCTGGCCATCAGTCCCCCTCAGTGATCTCGTTATTTCCACTGATGCAGGTGAAGCTGGGCAGGCTGTGGGCTTTATTTAGATCATCTTTATTATACCTGTGGGTAGATTTTGTAAGCAGGCCTTAGCACAGGTTGACTTGTGGGTTTCCTTTTTAAAAGGTCAGTGTGAAACAGGAAGTGTGACTAAGAGTCTTCCTCCATGAAACCTCATTTCATTAGCTGGAAAAGGCGTCTGTCGTTCCTCCCCTCCCCCCTGCACTTGCTCACGGCCCGAACAGACACATTTCAATACAGCACATATTTCCCAAAACACTGGAACGTGCAGACTAAGTCTCATGTGTGCGGTGAGTCGTTATTTATCATGATTGCTCCGTCTGTGGCCCCATTCTCACGCCAGCCCCTGGAGCAGCCGGCACATTCTTTATAGAATCCAAAGACAAGCAAACACTCAAGAGATCTGGGTTGAGCAGTGGGGACTACAGGGCCCAGGAGCTGGGGCATCGGGCAGGGCTCATCCCTGGAAGGGCAGAACCAGAGTGGGAAATAGTATCATCTGCTGACTCTCAGCTACAGATGCCAGAATCTACCACATGTCGTCCTTGAGCATCCACAAGGGCCTCTGCATTTTTTTTTCTCTTGGGACAGTGGGGCCAGGATCCTGGGCAATTTAGTCTAAGATTCCTGGTTGGGAGGGGGGTGTCTCTCTGGGAGATAGTAGTTGTTGTCCTTGGACTTCCTGGTTTGTAGCCTACCTTTTTTCCTTTCTTTCCTTTCTTCCATAAAATAGAATACTAATACTTTCCTCATAGGATTATTATGAAGTGAAAATAAGTGAACACACACGAAACCCAGAAAGCAGCCTTCCTGTGCAGTGGCTCCGTCAGAGCTGGCTATTATTATTCTGGTGGGTTGGTTAGCTTTCTTCCATTCTATTCAACTTGAAAAGAATCTGGCACCAGCCAAAGCCTTTGCTCTGAACATGGCACATTGAGGCTCCACCCTAGCCCTGGCCAGTCTCTCAACAGTCAGCTCTTTCTTCAGAGCTAAAAGAAATTATGTAGATGATCCAATGCAGAGTCAACACTTGTGTGTGTTTGTGTGGTGATGGGTTTTTTCTTTTAGTTATGACATGCAGCAGCAAGCCCACCTCTGAGATGGTCTATCTCAGGGCTGTGAGTACGATCTACTCCCCCAAAGACTTTTTCAGTGTCTGTTCTGACCACTGAAGCTCCTAATGGGAGTGTGGATGGAGGGTCAGGAGCCAGGGCTCCATCTGCCTGATCGCATGTGTGGAGAGATTATGAGATGTTGGGACCAGGGGCCATGGCCCAATTCAAGTGTTCTGAGTGCTGGATTGACTTCACCTTTCTCTCAGTGCCTTTGTTGAGAAATTTCTCTGATTTATTTATATGTGAACCCCAAGAGGCTCATGGACACGTCCGTGCTTTGGGTTGCTTCATTTCTCACAATAGTTTCCTGGGGCGGGGGGATGCAGCCTTGCCATAACAGAAGAAGGCTGGACTGCTGCAGAGTGGGGTGGGGAGTGGGGCTGTGGGTCAGCAGGCTTGGGTACTAGAGGGTGAACCAGATATGTGGCTTCTGAGAGCAGGACGAACCCGACAGGGCCAGATTTCACTGCTGTATACTCCTAGGACCAGTGTGAACCACTGGGCTCTGTGTTAGACCCCTAACTGCCTTCATATCTGGATCAGAACTCTCCCAGCACAGAGACGGTCTTTGCACTATTGTCACCATGTGGGAGTACTTTCTTTTCTCAAATGCTCTTGATCAATGGCTGTGATTGGGTGACTTGGTGTATAAGTGGAAGTATTGATGACTGCTTGGAAATGTATTCTATTCCTACAAGGGTCAAAATAATGTTTCAGTACCTTATGGATCCGTGCATAAAATTTGCTTTATCTTAAGACAAGTAGCAGAACTTTTTGTTTGTAAGAAAAACTTTTATTGATTTCTACTCATGTGCAATTAAGTAAAATTCCTGAACAAAAACTGGTGTTTAGAGGGGTAAGCTTTGACATGGGGTTGCTAGGTATCTCCCACTTACCAATCTAGTATTTTGATGCCTTGGTCTTCCCAGTTTCTATTTTTATTCCAGAGTTTCTTGTGCAGATCTTTGAAGAAACAGCAGGGGGAGAAAAGCAGGTGTTGGTTTAGGGCCTTGAGCTGGGAAGATGTAGACCTTTGCAGATTTTCACGTCCCCCCCCCCCTCATCATCTGAGTTTGAGAAAAATGGCTCTCAGCAGCCTGAGTGGACCTGGAGCAGTACTGGTTTCCTGTAGCCCCTTGCTGCCAGCTCCTGTTCGCTGGTTTCAGTGAAGATGTGCAGAGGTGGGAGCATTCTCCCTGTAGGCCACAATGCTGCTCTTTCCCAATTAGTTCCTCCAGGGAACAAAGCCTTATTTCTTTCCTCTCTTAGTTCCCAGGCACTGTCTGGGGGGGTGGGAGGGAAAAACAGCCCCTTGGCAGCTCAGGGGTTAAAGAGAAAACACAGCAAGAGGGGGAAACAAGCCAGACAGCTGCAGTGGCTCCTCAGAGCCCACTCTAGGCTAAACAGAGGCCCCAGCAACTCCTTGGAGACTTGAACCCTGGGCGATGGAATTTTCCCTTGCGTGGAGGCTATTGTCCTCTGGAAAGGGCCAGGGCCAGAGAAGGGCCTGGGGGAGCATGGATTCCCCCCAAAGTGGCAGCCAAGGAACTCCTGAGAGCCCAAGGGCTCTGTCTCACCCAGCTGGGCTTGGGTGAAAAAGCAACTGGGGTGCAACCCACCCCTCCTCCTTGAGAAAAAGGGGGGCATTGTGGGGGGGCTGCTCCAAAGGTCTGGGCACCAGTTGTTGCCCTACCCCTCAGTCCCAACCAGCCAGTCACTGGAACAGAATGAAAGGCTTGGTTCCCTTGGCAACCAAAGGGTCTATGGGTTTTCACAGAGTACAAGATGGCTTGGGGGAAAGACGGGAGGTGGAATTAGGGGTGGGGAATGGAGGAGGGGGCAGACAGGGAGGGGCAGCCTGTTTACTATAGATGTTTGAGTTTGACTCTCAAGGGACGCTTTTGTAGGTTCTGGCCTGGGAAATATAGGATGCCCGGAGTGTAGTGAATGCTCTCAATTCTCAATGGCGGCTTAGTTCTGAGGCACCAAAATGGTCTGTAATAGGAATGAATGTGTGTGTGTGTATGTGTGTGTGTGTGTGTAGGCCTCTTGTGGACCTCAGGAGCAGCGTGGACAAGTCCCACCTTCAGAGGTGACTAGGTAGGCCCTCTGTTACAGTCGGAGCCCCTGAAGGTGCTGAGAGAGGCCCAAGCTCATGGAGCTATTTGTGAGGCTGAGATTAGAACAGCAGGCGCCGGTCTCCCGGCCTGAGCTCACTGGACCAGACAAGGCTATTTTTAATATTAGGCAGAAGAGTTGTTGAAATGTGGACAAAGAACAGAACCTGGCTAACTTTGTCTCAAGCACTGGGCTTTGTGAGAGGGGCTTAAAAGCTGTCCACATGGTGGACGGAAGCATGGAGGCTCTCAGTGAAGGGACCGGAGGAGACTTGGCTCAGGACTTTAGGACGAGATGCCCCAGCATGCCCATAGGAGTGCAGAGGGAGTATCTGAGATTCTTGGTGTGATCCTCTCAGGGACTTTAACCTGTGTGGCTCTGACCTGGCATTGGCAGACAAACCTATGATGTCTCTAAAAGTGTGACATCTTCCAAAGGAAACTGAAGGTGCACAGTGAAGAAAAGAATGCATGAGCAGTGTAAATTAGCACACTATTTAGGAGTCTTAAAAATATGTATATACACACACACACACACACACACTCTCACACACACACACACACACACACACACACACACACACACACACACACATGGCTGGGGATGTAGCTCAGTAGGTGGAGTGCTTACCTAGGTTTGTTCTCTAGCACCACACACACTGGGCTTGATGGTACAAGTCTGTATTGGCACTAGTATTCTGGTGGTAGAAACATCACAATCAGGCCATCCTTGACTCAGGGCCAGCCTGGGCTATATGAGAACCTGTCTTAAAAAGAAAAAAAAATCAAAACCAAAGTCAACCTTCCTATTTTAGACACACAGGTCTTAGAGACAATATATGGGGCTCCTGGCTGCTTCTGGAAACTTCTGCTTCTATCAGAGGCCCTGGAAGTGGAGGTTGGGTGTGGGAGGTCACTGTGTTTTTCCTGAGAGTTGACTGGGGCCATCACTCTGAAGTACTTCCTGTCACTCACCAGGTCAGGGTGGGTACTATCTGAAAGACACAATTTGAGGAAACCTAGAGGGTGGATTCTAAGATGAGGAAACACCTGGGTGGCAGGGTCCTGATAAGGAAACAGTCCTGATAGGCCACCACAGCTGCTATGTGTGTGTGACCTACGGCCAATCAGAAGTCAGCCTGCCTTAATGAGTGTCATCAAATAATAATACTCACAGGCAGATCAAGGACTCACATATCACCTAGTTATTGTATTTGTCTGTTTGGAAAACACAGAGAATGACATCCCAGGGGAAGTAAATTAACAGGAGGAGAAAGGTCATCTTGGCTCTTTCAAGAAGCGCACAGGCCTCACATCACTTGTGTGCAGATGAGAAGTCTGGGTGGGTTAACTAACTTGAGCAAGATCACATAGCTAAAGGTGGGGAGGACTGGGCTTGGAATCCCTTCTGATTATCTTAGATCTGTACAACAGCCTATTGTCAATCACAAAGGGCTTTCAGATATGAAATCGCCCTTAGCTCCTCCAAACTGCTTATTAAGGCAACGTATTATTCCCATCCACAGCCACAGCGGCTGAAGGTCACGGAGTACAGATCACAAGACCAGTGTGTGGTAAAGCTCTGCCTGCTCTGGGGCTTGCTTCCCGCTTTCTGATTCTAGGTTCATAGGCCCAAGAAGAGTGGATTGTCCCCCAACCACTCATTTGTGTGTTCGTTTAGACATTCAGCTAGCATTTGCTGTGAACTTACCGCTAGCAAAGCACAGGTTTGGGTAAAGCAGAGTCTGCTCTCTGGCAATCAGGAGACATTTTCTAAATTCAGTTGTTGACTGATTCGGTTCACTCCCAGAAACTGTTATAACTTTAACCAGGGGATAAACACATTAAGAAAAGTTTATCACAAACACCCCCAGGTCACATCTTACCCTTTACAATTCCCAGAATAACTCAACAAACTTTGGCTGAACTCATGGTGACCCCCAAGACGGACACTTCACACCTCGAGGCCAAGGCTTCCTCTGGCTGTCCATATTTGTGCACCAACCCCCAGGCCAGCTTGCGAGCCTGTCTCCCCTACTCCTCACAGTCCCTATTGTGAGGGCCCTCCTACGGACCAACTTCCTCCCATATCTGATTTCATGACCCAGCTACTTCCTGAACAGGACTGAAACATTTATCTGATGCTTAAACTCCTGCGGGCCAAAGTCAGTGTGTGTGTCAGTCAAGTTCCTGCTCCACTATCTGCTCAGGACCATGTATTAAAAATGATTTTTTTTGCCACATGGAACTGACCATGGAACTGACCTATAACAGATGAAACCACAATTTGTGCAGGGAAGTAGGAAGCACTAGAAAACAAGAGGGCATGGTTGTTGTCCTAGAAACCCCGCTGTCAGGCGGAGGAGCAGTGTTCCTGGCTGTCCATGTGACCCAACATTCATTAAGCCCTTGGGTCCGGCTGTAGGGTGAAAGGATGCTAAGAAGTCCTTACAAGAAAAACGGAGGTGCTAAGGAATGCTGGGGCCAGTCTGTTTGGGGTGTGTATGGCTTGATTTAGGCATCTATTCCATTAAGTCAGGCGGAGCACTCTTCCGTGACGTGGTACTGAACTTATTTGGAGCCTATGCGTTGGAGATAGAACCAGGATGAGGCTCTTTCCAACCTGGGAACAGGCTCTGGGAGAGAGAGTTTCTGTGTCGAAAATTAAATGATTATGTTTGCATTTATTACGAACAGGTAAGACTTTTTATTGGTCTGCAATTAAAATTCAACAGAATGTATCTTGCATCTTGTCTGGTAACCCTACCTCCTAGCTGCGCCTGCCCCCAACTTTGTGAACTTATTTTTATTCTCTGACAACATGAATTAGCTTGGAAAAGAATTTTAAGGTTCACTATCTTCTGTGTGAAACAGCATCATGATCACTTTCTACTTCTCTCCTTCTCACACATTTCAGAAAATGGAGTTTGTTTGGTTTTTGATACTTTGTTTTCTCTTTAATTCTACAGAGGCCAATGATGACATTTGGACTCCTTAATAGATATACACTAAGCACACCAGACAGTTTCCCCCCGCCCCAGCCAACTTGCACATACCTCTCATCTTTTTAGTTGCCTTTCCTTAGGTCTGTTGATAATGATTTCAGGGTGTATAACAACCACAAATGGCACTAATCCAGGAGCGAAAATCCAAGGAAATTATATATGTTTTGTAAGGAAAGCGAGACAGGCCCATTTCCCTCCCTACTCATGCTGATGTTGGTTTGGACATGGTGTCTGTACAGCACACACAAAGGTAATAAAGGCCATGAGACAGCCTATGCTCATTTGACAGAATCTCTCAAGTAGGTATATTTTGCTTTTCTCATCTTGATTTGTATATGTGTATGGTTTGCTTTATTAGTTTAATAACAAGTCAGTAAAAGATTCTAGAGACTTGGAAGGGCATGCCAGTGAGAGAAGCTACAATTTGGTCTTAACAATGCATTCATTTCAAGAGAAACTGCAGTGAGGGCAGTGGCTGTCTTAGGAAGGTGAAATTTTGGCTTTTAATTTTTATTTATTTATTTTCAGTTTTTAAAAAAATGAATTAAAAATTATGTGTATGTGTGTATGTGTATGCCTCTGTGGGGGCTTATGAGCATCACTTGTGGCCAAAAGAGAGCACTGGATCCCTGGGAACTGGAATTGTGAGCCACCTGATGGGTGCGGAACTGATCCTGCAGACCAGTAAGTCTTCTTCACTGCTGAGTCACCTCCAAGCTCCTTGGTTAGGACTGTTTTGGAGACAAGGTTTCACCCCTTGTCTCTGGAGCCTCTTATCTTAGTCCCGAAGAGCTGGGATCACAAGCCTGCACCACCATATATGTCAGAATGACAACTTTTATTAATCTTTTGGCTGCCAAACTTTTTATGATACAGTTGTCTAATTTAAAAAGAAAAGAAAAAAGTTTTAAAGAGTGCTTTAATTTTCTTTATTGTTAAATGTGGGGTCTCAGCCTTGCATCGTGATGCACAAAGGTGGTACCGGGTATTCAAGTCATAAGTAGGAGGATCACCGGAACTAATGAGTTTGAGGATCGACTAGGCACCATCTTAAAATTATTATTATTATTATTATTATTATTATTATTATTAATAATAATAAAACACAACTGGTTATAGAAAGGAATATGTCACTATAAAATTGCCCAAATGTGTAATGGCTTTTCAAATTTCTTGTTTTGTTTTCTGAGTACCATTTCCATGGCAACATGGTGGATGGAAGTGATGCTGGAATTCAGCTGTACTTTAATGAACCTGGTCCTTTCCATAACACGGCTAACATTTAACAGTTACATCTTATGGGAATGTAATCATTGGGAATCGTGAAAGCAGGAGCCCCTGAGCCCTAGCACTCTATCTCTGAGCAGTTCCTATGTTCTGAAATCTGACCCTGCCTACCCGCAGAATCACTAACTTTCATGACTTCTTTTCTTCTACACGAATCCCCTGAGCTTATGAATGAATCAGCAAGGAGACATAGATCACACAACAATGGACAGTATTTCCTGGAGCCCGGTGACAGGTACCAAGACGAAATGCAAGCTTCATCCAACTAATCCTTGAATCATCCCGAGGAGGGTTGCAGCCCCATTTTATAGATGAGAAAAAAAAAAAAGACTTGAGGAACAGTCAGACCCCACAGCTCACAAGTACAGAGAAAGTGGAGAGAAGGAACCTAGTGAACTGTGAAGGTTCTGCTGTAAGCTGTTGCCAGTCCCCCTGGAGGGCGGCAGCTCCAGCATCTCTCGCCCATCATTGTAAGAACTTTAAGTTGAGGCTATTAAGAAATGCTTAGGTTGATTCGTCCTTACAGTTGATTTCAACCTTTAGAAGCCCACAGTTAAACTGAGAAGCAGCTTCCAGATAGAGTAACACATTACAGATCTTCCCAACACACTTGGAATCCAGCCCTTTCTCTGTCAGTCCTTGTGGAATGTTGTAGTTTGTATTGTGAAGGCTGTAGAGGGAATCATCATGTTTTCACTGCTCTTAGGAGGGCCTTCCCCCATTCCCCCCATTAAACAGTGTAGCTAGTAATGACAGCTAAGAGGGAGGAGAGCCCTGAATAATAGGCTCTATCATAACCTAAGAGGATCCAGAGAGGAAACCTTTTTTTTTTTTTTTTTTTACCCAAATGAAGGTTGATCGTTTCCAGTTCGCCCTGGAGCTGGCCTTCTCTGAAGACACACACATCAGAGAGGTAGATAGCTGGTTCTCTAACACCTTCCTTCTTTTCGGGGTGTGTTCCCAGATTTATACCACACTCACAGGGACCATCTAGTGTCAGCAGGGCTTCTGGTCAAAGGTTAGTGTTTATGGTTCACTGACTAGGTTGAGTACCTATGGTGGTTTCCTGGCATTTCATAACCATTCCCTGATGTGGTTGGACATCTGTTGTATCCTCAAATTATTTTAATACACTTAAAAAGAAATAGGATAGTTAGGCTCTAAATACAATTTTGTCTTTTGTGCATTTGCACGGGGATATAAAAAGAAACCAGGAAGAAGGCTGTCTACAGCACTTCAGTCTACCATACCTTTTCTCAGAGAGACCCAATAGTATTATTTTGACAATTGGTTTTGGCATAATATAGAATTCCCTTCAAGGAATTAAAAATCAAGCCAAGAGTATTGAGTTCTAGGCTAGCCTAGCCTATAGTGTGATCCTTGCCTTAGAAGGAAAAATTACATATATCCCTGTGAACATATATCTCTGTGACTCTGTGACAGACGTCATCCCGGTTTATAGATAAGGAAAGATTCTTGCATAACATCTTAGCAGTCTTTTTTTCTTCTCCATTAGAAATAGTACTTGTAACCATTGTGATTTGAGACTATCCTCACAGATTTGTTTATCAAAAAGTCTATTCTGGTCCTGGTTAATTAACACTGCTCAACCGACTGAACAAAGGGTGTAAACTGGGCTTGACTAAACAAATAAGACCTTTGCCTTGTTTTGCCGGCTGCTCACAATTACCTCTATCATAAAATTGCCCAGCCTGCAAAGAGATTCTAGGGTCTTCTTGAGAAGACCTGTTTTTTTGTTCTTACTCCTGATGAATAGCTGAATATGAGAGGGGCAACTAATAGGCAAGATCATGTGTGTGTGTGTGTGTGCAATGCACATAAACATGTGCTTATGAGTGTGTGTGTGTCTGCACATGAGAGTGCACGTGTCCCTGGGTGGTAAGCTGGAGGACATGGAATAGTGGGTAGCCCAGCTTCACAGCTGTGAAGGTTGGATCCTGATCTCATGCCCAGCTTTTGCCTGAAGTGCCATGTCTTCTTCCCATGATGGTCTGGATCTCTTGACCAAGGCAGACAGAAACAGGACTTATGGATGGGCCAATGGCTATCCGATGGAAATACTCTGCCATTCTTCAAGTGACTGGAAAATACATCAAGTAAATTAGAATGGATGACTGAGTTAGTAGGAACACAGTCCTGTCTGGTTGAACTGGTTGGGCTTATGTAGCTTTTATTTTCTAAAAATACTCAAACTTTTAGAAACCCTAAAAAACAAAAACAAAAACAAATCATCCTATTTGTTGATAGCATGTGACTGCTAGCCCTCCTCCCCTGAGAGAATCACAGGGTTATGGAAGCACCCTGTGTACCTTTGGGCCATCCTCAAGAGAAGTGTGCTCCCTGATCCCTGATGTGGGGTTCCTAGTTTTGCCGAAAAGTGAAGACCACTCGGAAGGCTCTATGTCACTGTTTGATGCTCTCCCTGGCCAAGTCTTCTGTTTATATTTGGAGAGAGTAGGGATACTTAGAAGGAAGACCCACCCATCTGATGTACATGCTTAACACACTCACAGAACTGCTCACGCTGCAGGGAGAATAAACTTATTTAAACTGTGACTGGAGGGTAGACGATTCTAGAATGAGTATTTGGTTTAACCTAAGAACTATCAATGGCCCAAACATGGGTGGGAAACTTCCTTGGAGGTTCTGAGAAAGGGCCCGGTCTCAGGACTGTCTAAGCAGAAGACAGCAAGGGGGTTGCAATGCAAACTCCAGAAGCAGGCATGAGATTCCACTGATGACCTCCAAGATCCCTTGCAGCTAAGATATGATTCTATATCTGTAATTTTCCATTTCCTATTAAAAAATTTCCACATTGAAAATTATTTTAGTATCTGAGGCTGTGGGATAATTTCTTCTGTTTGCTCTAGTGTGGGGATTACTCTTCTGCCCCAGTATTTTATTAAGACTTAACCACATCAGTGGCGTTTATTGGGCAGAGGCTGTGGGGATTCATTGCTAGGTGGGAAGGTCCTGTTACACTGACCTGACCTAGAAACTCTCATTTTGCCTTACTCACAATGCCTAAAATCCCTCTACCCAAGGACCCAGGCATTTCTTTTGCTTGTTCATTTGAACTTTAATTTAGTTTTGCTTTCCAACAAGATCTCATGTAGCCCAAGTTGGTATTGAACTGCTATGTAGCTGGAATAGCCTTGGGTTCTCTCTTGGTCACCTCCTAAGTTCTGGGATAACAACCGTCCCACGGAACAAACCAGGCGTTCATTTTACTGTAGCTCTGGTCAGCGGACACAGCACCAGGATCTGGAGCCTCACTGTCCCCTCACCAGTGGCCTCTTCCTCTCAGTTCCTACAGTTCCCAATCCTCCCAGGGCCCCTCCCATGTGGGATTAGCTCAAGGGGTCTTCTGTGATTTCCTTGTTCCCCTCGCCTTCCCCTGACTTGAAGGCAGAGCATGTTTCCTTTGAAGTATAAATGATTGCTTAATTCTTCCTTCTATTAAGCTATCAGAAAATATTTTTTTCCATTAAAACATAGAGAAGCACTAACTTAAACATCCATTAAACACTAGATCAGAATGTCTCAACCCACGGGGTCATGACCCTTTTGGCAACCCTCTATCTCCAAAATTATTTACATTATAATTCATAACAGTAACAGAATTACAGTTATGAAGCAGCAATGAACTAAACTAACTTTATGGTTGGAGGTTACCACAACATGAGTAACTGTGTTGAAGGGTCGAAGCATTAGGAAGGTTGAGAACCTTTGGTCTAGAAAACATCATTGACATTCAACTCTCTCTCTCTCTCTCTCTCTCTCTCTCTCTCTCTCTCTCTCTCTCTCTGTGTGTGTGTGTGTGTGTGTTATGTGTGTGGTGCATGCATCTGAGTGTGGACATGTACACTCCTGTGCATGCGTGTGCATAAGCCAGAACAGGACATTAGGTATTGGCTTCTGTCATTTTCTACCTTTACTACTTGAGATAGGGTCTCTCAGTGAGTTAGGAGAGACTCATTTCTGCTAGGCCGGCTAGCTATCCAGCTTGCAGGCTCCTCCTGTCTTGGTTCCCCAGTGCGGAGGCTACATAGGTGTGCATGGTCTGACTTTTTATGTACATGCTAGGGATTTGAACTCGGGGCCTCATACTTGCAGATTAGGCACTCCACTCACGGAGCCATTTCCCAGGCCCTCTAATTTAAACTTTAAACTGAAAAGTTTCTCTGGGCTTTGAAGGTCAAGTGCCGTGCTCTCATTGGCTTTGCAGTTACATGAGGAGCACATACTCCCTTTTTGGGTTAAGGATGTGTTAGAAAGAATGTTCTAAAAAAAAAAAAAAGAATGTTCTAGAAGTTGGAAGTAAAACATTGACAATTCGAAACTATTCTGACTTAATGACTTCATATTAGGCCTTCTTTCAATGATCATAGTATGAGTCCAGGTCCTAAATGATCTAGCAGCCTGGGCAGGGACCTCAGTCCTCTGACTCCCCAGTAACCACCCAGTAAAGAAGGCTAAAAGATCATTTTATCTGAGTTTCAGATTCAAATCAAAGAATAAAGGTGCCCAGCGTGATTAGTTACTCGGGACAGTAGAAGAGAAAGGACCCTGAAGTCTAGGGGCGTAGTAACTATAAACTCCATGCCTAGGGAGCATGGGTCCTGGATCTGACCTGGGAACTGCAAAACAAAATCAAATGAGATAGAACAGAACAAATAGAAAGCAAGGACAAGAAACCAGTATTACCAGAGCAAAATAAGATTAAACTTAAAAAGAGTATTTAAGAAGACCAGTTTATTCACACGCTAAGGATGCTGGGTAGCAACTTGAAACACACACTCTAGTGTGGGTGTCAACTGGCATAACCACTCTGGTAAACTGACAGTATCTGAAGCTGCAGTTAACCAACAAATGATCTTCTGGTATATACCCAAGTCTTAGGTACTAAGAGAATGGAGTAAGAAATATACAAGAGCATTACTCATGATTACACCAAACTGTAGCAACACAAATGTCTCAAATGTCTATTGATAAGATAATGAATATATAGATTATTGCATTATTATGTGATGGAATAACAAAGAAAAACAGCCAACTGATATGTTTAATATAATACTTTTAAAAGTAGAAAAAGTATTATTCTTTTCAGTGATAGAAACAAGCGGTAAAAGCGTATACATACACTGTGATTCCATTGAGAACAGGAAGATAAGGGTTGGGTGACTTACTGCCAAGCCTGGAACCCATAGAGTGGGAGGAAGAGAAGCACTGACTGGCTCAAGCTGTCATCTGACCTACACATGTGTGCTATGATATATTCCTGCACACACATGTATGTTCACACATACAAATATAAGGGATAAAGAATAGACAACGAATTTATAAAAATGCTGAGCATTTGTTCCCGTGGGTAGGAAGAGAGGTGGGCTGAAGGAAAGTTCTCCATCTGATTGTGGTTATTTGATAATATGTGCATCAGCAAAAATGCATGAAGTTCACCACAAGGCCTGTGTACTTCAAAACCACAAGGAGATGACACGTTATAGCCATTAGAGTAGAAAAATGGAGCTAATACCAAGGTTTTGGGAAGATGAAGAGAAACTAGAGCCTTCATATCTGTTTGTAAAGTATTGGTGTTTGTATGTGTGTTTTAAAAAAATTAAAAAATTTGGTAGTTCCTTACAGAGTTAAGAATATGGCCAGCATATGCTGTTCCTGAGCATATAACTAGGAGAATAGAAAACATATGTCTATTCAAAAAAAAAAAAAACAACCATGAATGCTCATAGAAGCTTTAATCATAATCACCCGTAAGTGGTAACAGTCTAAACATGAATCAACCATGAAGGGTAAATAGAATGCAGTGTGCCCATACAGTTGAATGCCATTCATTAATAAAAGGAGTGAAGAACAGATACATACTATGGTGTGTGTGAACCTTAGAAACGTGCAGAGTGAAAGAGTTATCCTTAAAAGACTACATGTTGAATGAGTCCATTTATGTGATCTATCTATCTATCTATCTATCTATCTATCTATCTATCTATCTATATGTGTGTGTAAGATATATACGCACATATATGTATATATATGTGTGTATATATATATATATATGAATCATAGTGGACAGAAGTAGATGGTTGTCTGGGAGGGGGAAACGGAGAGTAACTGCTGACTGGCACAGTAAGATAGTGGGGAGAGGCAAATGTTCTTATTCTTAAATAGTCATAGTAACTGTGCAGCTCTGTGAATGCAGCAAAAAGCCATTGAATCCTACACTTTAGGAGTATGAATTTTATGATATGTGATCATCTCAAAACTACTGTGGTGTATGTATGTATGTATGTACGTATGTATGTATGTATGTATATATTTGGTTTCATTGAAACAGGGTTTCTCTGTGTAGCCCTGGCTGTCTTGGAACTATACTGTAGATCAGGCTGGCTTCAAACTCAAGATATCTGCCTGCCTCTGCCTCCTGGGTGCTGGGATCAAATGTGTGCTCCACCGCTGCCCAGCTACGATCAGGTATTGTGTGGAGTCAGAAATTTGTTTCCTACATTTAACAAACAGAGACCTGAATTTACCTGAAAATGTCTATTTTCAAATCTACGTGTCTGCCGTGGGAAGGAAGGAGAAGTCTGAAGGGCCGGTCTCTAATTGGGTGGTGTCTAGGACAGCTGGCTTTTCAAGGACAGCTCAGGGTGGACTCTTGGCTGCGGCTCCTCTGCCCCTGGCACCTTTTCCTCTTAATTGAAAATGCATTTTTTCATACAATCTGTTCTGACTATGGTTTCCCCTCCCTTATTTCTTCCCAGATCCTCTCCACCCATCTGACTTTACACCTCCTTTCTCTCTCTTTAGAAAACAACAGGCAAACAAAAATTAAATCAGAATAAAATAAAACAAAACTAAACAGAGAAAAAGCAGAAGGAACACACACACACACACACACACACACACACACACACACACACACACACGCACCACATATACAAATACACCTATAAAAGACAAAATGGGAAATCATAGTATATAAGCAAAAGACCAGTAAGGCAAAAAAAAAAAAAAAAAAAAAAGCCAAACAAAGCATTATGAGCAAAAACAAAAACAACAGCAAAACTCCAAAAATACCATTTAGTTCACTTACACAGACCTTTTTTTTTTTTTTTTTTTTTTTTTTTTTAAGCCACATGACATGTTTTCCTCAGAAAGTAGTCTACAGTGAGGAAACTAAAGTCAGGGAATGGGAAATGAATTAGCCAAGGCAAGGGGTTATGGACTCTTGGCTCAAAGTTGATACACTGTGTCAACCCCAGATTAATCTGTTGAATTGCAGTGTTCCTCCTCTACCATGACTGTATTTGGAGACAGGACCTTTAAGGTGCTGATTACTTAAAAATGAGCCCCTTAGGGTAGGGTCTGACCCCGTTGACTAGTGTGTCCTTTCACACTAGAGTGTGCACATAAACCAAGATCAGGTGAGGGCACAAGTCATGCCAAGAGTCCTTAGAACAAACCAGCACTGCAGACAGCTTGATCCTGGGCCTCCAGGACCATGAGGCAGATGAGTCTGATGTTCAAGCCACCTGGTCTTTGAGACTTGGTTACTACAGCCCTAAAAAGTAAGATGGCAGGTTTTGGCAGAGTAGTGATGTGGCTGCCAAGGGTAAGAACAAGTCTTTGGTCTTGGGTTCCCTCAGTGCAGTCTCCTCATAGGCCTTATGTGAATGAAGTGGGAATGTTTTGTTTTGTTTTTTCCCCCACAGACCTCCATCTCTTGGGGACTGTGTGGCTGGTTGACAGTAAGAATAAGTGGCCCTCATAAACTCAATCCCACCACTCTCCTCCAGGAGTCAAGTAGGGAAGCCAGGAGTAGTTAGCCTACAGACAGGCTGCCTGCAGTTATCAGGGCCCAGGTGAAGGGAGTCACCAAACCCTGGAGTTTGCATTCACCTGGAAGTGCCTCTCAACTGTCAAAAATTCCTTTGCCTGTGCCAAGGGCCTGAGTCAATATGTACTTCCCCCATGGGCTCTTCCCAAAGATTGCTACTCAAACAAGGCTTATTGTGGGGCTCTGAAAGCCCAGGTTCCTTCAGATAGCAGACCAGAGATTATTGTCCCTATATCAAAGGACTAATAAAGGTCAACAGAGCTCAAAAACTGAATGGAGAGGTGAATGTGGGTCAGTCCTTGGGACAGGGGGTGGGGTGGGGTGGGGTGGGGCACAGCACCAATAAGGTTCACACTAAGAAAATGTCCTCAGTAGGGAATATAGAACAAAAACCAAAAACCTATTTCCTATACTGTTGAGTCTCAGCAGTGCTGAGGCCGAGAGCAGTTCACCTTCTTGGCATAATTTACATTATCCATGGTCTTGCTTCTCTGTGGTCCTCACTGCCCAAGAAACTGAGTTTTCCTAGTAAGGAATGGACCTTGTGTGGCTGTATATTTATATTTGTGGGGAGACCTTGTGGCAGAGACTTTGTGTGTATGTATGTGATGCAGGGTGGATGCTGGAGGAGGAAAAGGTGGGCAAGAAGAGCCAGTGCTGGAGGAGCTGCGGGCGGGGCATCTCGGCTCCAAGGACTCTTTGGAAAGTTGTAAGAACCTACTGCAACCTGAGCTTTTTCTCATCCAGCAGTTACCACCCAGGCCTCCCCCCCCCCGTTTCCCCCCTTCCCCTTCTCCCCTCCTCCTCCCCTCCCCTTTCTCGTCTCCTCCTCTCCTCCTCCTGCCCCTCCCCTCCCCCTCCTCCCCTCCTCCTCCTGCCCCTCCCCTTCCCCTCCTCCCCTCCTCTTCCCTTCTCCCTTCATCTTTCTCCTCCCCTCCCCTTCCTTCCCCCTCCCCTTCCCTTCCCCTTCCCCCTCCTCTTTCCCTTCCCTCCCTTTTCCCTTTCCTCCTCCTCCTCCTCCTCCTCCTCCTCCTCCTCCTCCTCCTCTTCCTCCTTCTCTTCTTCTTCTTCTTCTTCTTCTTCTTCTTCTTCTTCTTCTTCTTCTTCTTCTTCTTCTTCTTCTTCTTCTTCTTCTTCTTCTTCTTCTTTTCATTTTTTGTTTTTCCAGATAAGGTCTCTCTGTGTAGCCCTGTCTGTCTTGGAGTTTGCTCTGTAGACCAGGCTGACCTTGGTTCAAAAAGATCTGCTTGTCTCTGCCTCTCAAGTGCTGGGATTAGAGGCGTGTGCTATCACTACCTACCTCTCCCCCATTTCTCCCTCTCCATCCATCTCTTTTTCCCTCCCTCCCTTTTCTTTCCTCTTCTTCCCCCTCCTCCTTTTCTCTCCCCCCCCCCACTCTGTGATATGTGTCCCAGTGATGTGTATATAGAAGTCAGAAATTGATACTGGGTATCTTCTGTCTCTCAACACCTTACTTTCTGAGACAGACTCTCTCATTGAAACTGTAGCCTACTGTTTTAGCTAGAGTGGCTCAATAGCAAATTCTGGGGATCCATCTCTTCCCCTCACCCAGTGCTGGGGTTGCAGATGTGTGCTGTAGTCCCCTTTTACATGAGTGTTGGAGACCTGAACTCAGGTCCCCATGTTTATACAATGAGCACTTTCTCCAGCCCATAAGAGTTTGGTTTAATGAATTGTTTCAGAAAAATCTTTCTGGCTCTATCTTCCAATTGGTTTGGCTGAAACATCTACAGGAGATGGCCAGCTTATCCACGGCTCAAGGAGTTTGTCTCCTCCTTATCTTGAAGGCACAATGGCTAGTATCCGATCAAACAAGCCTGGGTGCAAACTCTTAAAGGCCTTGGTGATTTCTTATACATGTTAGCCTCAGTTTACTCACTCATAAGATATAGGGCTGATTTTGATTTCATAGGGCTGTTGAGTTGAAGAAATAAAATAAAGAGTATGCGGTACCCTTTTTTACATGGTGGGAATTCAGAAATGTTAATTTCTACCTAAATCTCAGCTAGGCATTGACTCACTCGTGAATTCATTCAGCAAATTTGTTGTCAATTAGGTGGTGGTAAAAGGTGCCCCCTTCAGTTGTGCAACATTGTGGCCTAGATGTTCCCACCCTTATGAAATTACAGTCTAGTAGATAAGAAGCAAAGTGCAGTCAGGTGCTAGGGAAGGTTGTGACAGCGTATTTTCTTAGCCTTGTTTTCTGACGTCGCCTCAATTGGCTGTGTAGCCAGATAGGAATAGACGCTCAAGGGGAATTCTTTTAATCAACCCTTGGGAACAGGACCATGATGACTCACAGCAGGCTAAGCACTAACAGCAGCAAATAAAGGGCTGGGGAACAGCCCAGAGAATCAAGCAGCTGTCACAACAGCCACCGTCACCTTCTGCTTATGTGGGGCTCTTCTCTTGCAAGCTAAGGGCTTTGTAGACATTACTCAGTGAATTCTCACAGCTTCCTTCTGGGGCAGGGAGGAGGCAGAGATTATTAGAAATGAGGAAACAGGCTTGGCAACAAGATAACCGCCGTGTCTGAAGTCATGCAGCCAGCACATGCTCTGGTCCCTGAATTGGGCTGCCCAGCTTGTAGTCCATTGGCTTACTTGGTGTCCATAGGACAGTGAGGTTGAGGAGCTGTGTAATTGGGAAGTACATTTACAGGTGATTGACAGGGAAGCCTCACAACTATGCTCCGTAAACACTCCTTCTCCTTCATCACTCTGTTTTTGCATGGGTGGTCTTAAACATCATGTGTAGAGACACTACTTCTTGGTCCCTTCCCTATTAGTTGAGGCTGGCTGTCCTTGGGATGGTCCACTGATGGGAACTTAGAGGGAAAGTGGTGTTAAGAATTTTCTTTCTGTGACTTTGGCTAACTGGACCAGCCAACTGTGGCCCACAAACATTAATAGAAAATTCCAGAAAGAGTTAAGTTTAAGATTGCAGGCTGTAATGAGTGGCATGGTGAAATATTGCTCCAAATGAAGCAGATGATCTTCCTTCCGACGTGTCTTCAGAAGGTCAGTTGTAGCCTAACTCTATGTCACATCCTGGACATCAACTCAGTCCATTGTCTCCCATCACTGCAAGAAACACTAGAATACTATAACATGACAGTTGAGAAAAACGAGCATCCCCACATACCCTTTATTATAGCATCTTGTTCTAATGGCTGCTTTATTATTAGTTATTGCTATTAATCTCTTACTATGTCTAACTCACACATTAAACCTTATCATAGGTATGTATGTACAAGGAACATATGTAGAGTTCAGTGCTTCATATGACTTCAGGAGCTCACTGAGGGCCTTGGAAAGTTTCTCCTGAGGATCAAGGGGAACTATTGCTAATTTTCTCCAACCCACTCATGTTACAGACAAGGAGGCAGGGAGCAGAAGGAGGGAATGTGATTCATCCCAGGTCAGATAGATAGTAAGCAGTAAGCTCTGTCCTTTGATCACTAGCTAGCATTCTTTCTCCTCCAGCAGAGAGGTTCCCAGTTGTCCCTCTGCTTTCCAGCTCTGACCCTCTCAGTCCTTGGCTGTGTGACTTCTTTGTTTATTTATTTACTTATTTATTATGTATACAGTGTTCTGCCTGCATGTATGCCCGTAGGCCAGAGAGGACACCAGATCTCAGATGGTTGTGAGCCACCATGTGGTTGCTGGGATTTGAACTCAGGACCTCTGGAAGAGCAGCCAGTGCTCTTAACTGCTGAGCCATCTCTCCAGCGGCTGTGTGACTCCTGATACCATACTTCACAGACCCAGGCTTCAGTTCAGCGCTCCTTGGAGGTTAAGCTTCTGGATCACCTCTGGGGAATATTTCTTGGAGCACTGTCTACCACCATGGCTGTCTTGAACACTAGGCCCAGAATGGTGGTACCTGGAGCCAGCAGGGAATCCATGAGAGGGAGGATAGAAGCTAGAGGTGCTCCCAAGTGCTCCCTGCTAGATGTCTCAGCCTCATCAGGTGGAGTCACCTCTCTGGCTGGAGTGTGGAAAGTGTTCTGTGTATGGGGCAGCTTCAGATGGCACTCAGATAGTATCTGTTTTGGTAAACTCTTTGACCTACTGACCTTGATGCTTTCTTCAGCTACACTGTCATAGTGCCTTGAAGGTCTCCATTGGTCCAAGAAAGCAACAGTGTCTCAGGCTCAGCCCAGGCTTGCTACCCCTGCCCACTGTCCATCTCCACCTGTCTTCTTCAGCTTCAGAAGACCGACAGATGTGGCCACTTTCTCCTACCTGATTTCCAAGCCCGAAGTCCCTTGGTGTCACTGTGGGGATGGCCTCATGTAGGAATTATTTACTTTTATTTCTCTGCCCAATTTGTAAGTTCTCAGCTTTGCTTTTGACCTTATTCCCAGGAACAGGGAGTGTAAGCAACAGATATCACTTGGCTATCATAGGGCTGCTGCTGCTGCTGCTGCTGTGAGCTGACTTTCCCTAAGGATGCTAGCAAGTGGACCTCCTTTCTTCCCATTTCTTTGTGGTTCTACCATGTTGAGGGGCTTGCTCTGTGGGCAGCATGGCTTTGACTCACAGAAAGTCAGGAAAGGAGACAGGAAAGGCCTGTCGAGAAACTGCCCATTTTGTGTATGAAGCAATTCTCCCATGGCCAGGGCGGGATGTGGGAATCCTATAGGCAATGACGTGAGCCTCTGACGGAGATGGAAATGGGCTGAAGAGGAGCACATGCTCGCACAAGGCTTGAGGCATAGGAAAGGGAACACTCCCGCAATACCCTTCCCACACTAAGCCCATGTCTGCCCCGCTGCTGCTTCATGCAGTGCCTACCTGCTTGGGGTTGCCTGTTGCCTTGCTTCCCAGATGCATTGAGAGCTTCAAGCTTATCTTATTTATCTGCACACTCAGTGGGGAAGCAACAGGTATTAATATTGCCACTGACAGATGAGAAACTGGGGCACAAAACAGGTGCAGTTTGGGAGTGGAGCGCAGGCTGAGAACACAGATCTGACCCCAACTCACAGGGCATACTGATGGTAGACCTCAGAAAGATTGACAGTCAGGTTTGGAGTGGGGGCAGGGGGCCTTGCTGCTCTGATGTCAGGATAGTCTGGGGACTTCAGTAGTTATGCTAATGCTTTAGATTTTTTGATTTCCCTTTTCTATGTTGGGTAGTGAATAGGTTGTTGTTGTTGTTATTTTTACTTTTCCCATACATCTTAATTATTGGTCTCTGAAGTTATTCAGTTACTAGAAAAAGCATAACATGATTGCTTGTAATTTAAGCATTCTAACCTCTACTGCAGAGAGCACGGCTATAAAGGATAGCAAGGCCCACTTGGGCCATGCTAGTGAGAGTGGGAAGCCATTGGCAAAGAAACAATCAAGAAATTCCTCATTCTTTTTGACTTTTAATTTACATTTAAATATTTTCACATTTAAAATTTTCTGTATATGCATACATGCACACCTGTGCTCACATTTAAAAATCTTTTCTGTGCGTGTGCACACATCATAGTGCATATAGAAGCTACAGGTTGACCTCAGAGGTCAGTTCTTCCCCCCTTCTATCATGTGAATGACAGAGAATGAACTCAGTTCGTGCAAGCTTGGCCACAAGGGGTTAAAAAATAGAACAGTTCTTGGGGAGGACTCTTGAAGAAAGGGTTTCCCAGTGAGCCATCTCTCAACCTCAAAGAACTCCTATAGGTCATTTCCTACTACACAGATCTGAGGAGCAGCTTAGCTTGGGCAGGAGGAGTGGGATCAGGATGGGCGGAGCTTGTGTGATAGGCTAGTCCGCCCTGGGCGTGCCCTGGGCCTGTGTGTTGTACTCTAATGAGGGGTTGGGCCAATAGTGATGAGCTTTTTCTTCTTCCTCCTCCTCCTCTTCTTTTTTTTTTTTTAATGAGGAGCTGTTTTGCATAGATAAATACTATGATTGTAATGTGGGAACCAAAAGGCAGGTCATTATGCACCAGCGCCCTCAGAGGTGAGATTACGGATTATGAAACCCTTCTGCTTCAGGCCTGCTGCCTGACCGTGGGAACTAGGAGGTGTCTGGTTGTCTGGGCCTCAACCTGGGCTAACTGGCTTGAAGCCCTCCTCCCAGGTCATCACCTGACTGCGGGGTGGGGACAGGAAGCTTTCCTCTCCACTGCTTACCTGTGATTCAGAATCCCTGGCAGGGCAGGTGGAAAGGGGAAGACTGGCTTCCTCCATTGCTGTCCCCTAGGATGCACGGTCTGCCATTAGGGGGACCAAAGCTCTGCCCTTAACATTATATGGAGCTGACCCCTGAGAGTTATGAAATGAAATCTGGAACTGTAGAAGAGGGCTCCTCAGCAGTTCCTTGTGCGCTGGTGCTTTGCCTGGGAGGAGACAGAACACAGAAAAAAGAAAGAAAGAAAAGAAAGACGGTTGACTCTGGATCTGTCAATAGAAGCCTAGGTAGGGGAGCCAATCTCAGAAGGGGGCATGGTCTTGAAGGAACCTGTTGCTTGATATAGCCTTGGAGCAGAGTAGAGCAAGCTAAGATGAAATGGAGAAGACTGGGCAGCTGAAGCCAAAGTCCAAGTCTCCAGAGGATGCTCTGCTGTCCCCACTAAAGTGGGGCTTGTCAGTTACTACAGATCAACCAGCTAAGAAACACTGCATACCCTGTGTGCTTTTTGTCAGGTTCAGCAGAGAGGGAGAGAATGAACACTGCTGAGCTTCCAAAGAGGTCAGATCTTGGCGATAAATACAACCAAAGTCAGCACTGCCTGAGGAGGGAAGGACACTTCGTAGACAGCGGTGGGGAAGGGAGGGGGGATTGGGAGTGGGAGGTGGGATGGGCTGTGTCCCAACTGTAGTTGAGGTGGCTAAGAGCACTCCCTACAGATCACATCAGGGACAGGCAGCCTTTGGGACAGTGTCCAGCAGCTCAGGCTGTCACTTACTCATTTAGTCAATTTACGACTGTTCATTAAGCGCCTGTGATGGTGTTAGTAAGACAAAGAGTCCATCTTCAATGAAATGAAGTCAGAGCAACCTCCCAACAACACACAACTAGACAGCAACCAGTTTGCTCCTCGTGATGTTGCCTGGGTTTTCAAAACACTGTCATAACATGGCTCTAGGAAGGAAGTAAGACTCTGCTGCTGAACTCCATCACACCCTCCCCTCCACTTCCCGTCTTCTAGAGGAGCAGCTGGAACAGGAACAGGATGGGACATGAGGGAGTCAGACTTCACTCTTTCCAAAGTTTTGAGACTCAGTGGGCCACCACTGGTTAGGACCCAGGCATATTTCATGGTGTGGCAAGGACCATTCATGATGCAATCCAATTATGTCAGGATGTTAATGGGCTAAGTGCTATATCTTTATTATGCATCAAACGCTGGAACACATTAAGCACCTACCGTATCTCAGGCCTTCCCCATGAACGATGCATTAAAACCATGATTCTATAAGAAGCTCATAACCCCTGTTTACCAGCTTCTTCAATGACTTGACCTTAATTGATCTGTAAAACCAAACATGACTCTTATGCCAGAGCTCTGTCAGAATGACTTAATGGAGGATTATAATACTCATGTTTCATAGCACCTAGGAATGGTCTTTTGTCTTTTTCTATTTATTTTCACTGTAAGAAACCTCCATAGATGTTCTGTGCACCACCAAGTGTAATATTTGAAAGGAATTTGAAGAAAATTATTAAGCAGATGTGAAAACTACATTTTTGTGTGATTGGTGTTTTTGTTAAATTCTATTTAAGATCCTTTTATTATGTGTTTTTATTTAATATTCATATATGCTAATGGTTTGTCCAGTCTGGCATTCTTTCATTATCTTCCAATTTCTACCCTATCTTTACCCCTCTTTTCTCTCCAAGCCTCATGCTTTCTTTCTCTCCAATGCCCACGGAGTCCATTTATTGCTGCTTGCATGTGCATGGGAAGGGGTCCTCTATTAGAGCATAGGTAGCCTTCCAAGGGTTGCATCCCTAAAGAAAAGTGACTCTCCTTCTCCCAGTAGCTAACAATTGCCAATACACTCCTCAGGAGTGGGAGCTCACGAGACCCTCCCCCCTCCCCCTGGACTTTGGCTTTGATCTTGTGCAGTCAGTCACAGCTCTTATGAGTTCATGTATGCAACTGCCCTATTTCTGGCCCATACTGCTGTGCTGCAGACATCCATTCCTTTTGGCTCTTAGACTCTTGTCATCTTCTCTTCTGTGATGCTCCCTGAGCCTTGGGGAGAGAGAGAGAGAGAGAGAGAGAGAGAGAGAGAGAGAGAGAGAGAGAGAGAGAGAGAGCTTGATGCAGATGTCTTATTTATAGCTAAGGACTCTCTTCCGTCTCTCATTCTCTGCATGTAGATCATCTTGGCCCATCACCATCTACTACAAAGAGAGGCTTCTCTGATGAGGGCTGCCAGATGCACTAATCTGTGGTTGTAAAGATAAGAACTCGGGAGACAGTTTATTAGTAGGTCCATTTGGCAGAATAATAACACTAGGTTCTCCCCTAGGGTCTAGTACCAAACCAACCTCAAGTGTCTGGCCCAATCAACAATACCAGGCTTGAGGTTCATCTTGTGGAGCAGGCTTTAAATCGAAACAAAAAATGGTTCTTTACTTGCATAATGTTGCTGCCACCATTGCTCCAGTGAGCCTGTCTTGCCAGGCTAGTTATCACTGTAGCTTGCTTGGTTGATATTTAGAGACAGGGTCTCATATTGTACCTTAGGCAGGGCTGGGGCTCACTATGCAGTCTAGACTGGTCTGGAACTCACAACAATCTTCCTGCCTTACCCCTTGAAGTGCCAGGATAACAGGCTTGTGCCTCTACACCCAGCAAAAGCTGTATGTTTGGAGATATTTATCACTTTTAAGAATTAAGGGTTTTGAGAGACAGCTCAGCACTTAAAGCACTTGCCAGCAGGTGAGGAAAATGGAGTTTGGGACATGTGGACCCATGCAAGTATGTGTGGGTGGGACAGCTTGCCTATAATTCCAGCCTTGAAAGGGAAAGGCAGGAGATTCCTAGACCAAGCTGGCTGGCATGATGGCCATCAACTCACTTCTGAGTTTGACTGAGAGACCCTCCCTCAGTGAATACGGTATAAGAGTAATGAGGAAGATTACCAATGTGGATTTCGTGCCTCACCACGTGCCTGTGTAACTGCACACACACACACACACACACACACATCCACAAAAAATGGGAGCATGTCTATACCCTCCCACATACACATAAAAATAACAAATGAAATAAACAAATTAGAGCTCAGCACAGGAAATTATGTACAGGAGAAGATGAGATAATCAAATAGTCATGCACCTGTATGCAGATGTACTAGTTAGTACCTTTTGTTACTATAACAAAACACCAGAAGCCATATTACTTTATTAAAAAAAAGCTGTATTTAATTTACAGTTCTGGAGACTCAAGGGCATGCAGCCAGCATTAATTAACTTTGGTGAGGACCTCATGGTAGATGACATCAGAATGATGGGAACACACTGGAGAAGAAAAGATCGTACCACTAGACAGGAGCCAGTGGGAGACTCAGGTTCCGTCATCCTTTCCAAGGTCATCCTAGAAGGCCCTACCTTTCACAGTTCCAGCCTGTCTCCACATGGACACTAAACCTCTAACACATGACCCTTCCCCCAAGGACCAACCTCATATAAATGAGAGCAGTGGCACCTTGTACAGCCATTAGAGATGCTAATGACAGTGCTTTTGCAGAAAGAGAACGTCCTGTCCACCAGCAAGGTTGAATGCTGAAGGCCGGTTCTGAAAACGATCATTATGGCATAGTGCTAGGATAGAGCTAATTGCGTTATTTACCAAGAAGCCATCCAGGGTGTGGCTCAGTTGATAAGGTGCTCGCCTCGTTTGTGCTAAGCCTCGGGTTTGATCCCAGAAAGGTGAGTTTTCACTTAGGAGATGGAGGTGAGAGGGTCAGAAGCTGATCATTCTTGGCTACAGCAGTGATTTGCAGGCCAGCGTGGGATAAATTAAAGCCTGTCTAAAAGCAAATAAATAAATAATAAAACCAAACATGGGAAGCAAATAAACAACCCCCCTCCTTCTTCCAAATTAGCATAACACTGCATGTAATTGGAGAGCATGTTAAAAGAGGAAAGCAAAACCTTTCAGACTTCAGCAGAGCTCTTCCCTGTTAGTGATTGTTCCCCACTACGCTAAAATCTTGTTCTTTAAACGAGGTTTGGGCTCTGGAGGCACCTGAGTGGCCTTCCCACTGTATTTACAGGACAGACTTTTAGACATTACCCCCTTGTAACGGAATCCCTGGGGCTGCAAACCAAGAGTCAGAAGCCAAGCCTCCTCATGTCAGGACACATATTTGTATTTGAGGGCTGGTGTTTTAGAAGTTCTCAAAAACATCCTGGAAACAAAAGAGGGAGAGTCAAGTCACTGAATATTCAAATTTAATAACATTTAACTTTTACCAAAAAAAAAAAAGTCTTAAGCAATAATCTTCTGAAATATCCTCCAAGAAGTTTTTCATTAACATCTGGCTGCAATCTGCCCGGAGATGTTAGTAACTATGCATTAAGAATGTTTTAGTACTTGATCTAATGTATTCTTTATGATTCTTTGTAAACACATTCTTAAGAAAAATGAAATATTTTAATTAAAACAGCACATTTGAGAGGGGAAAATATATCCATAAGAAGACTATATTTATAAGAAAATGGAATTTTTCTATGGCTCTGGACTTTCGTCAAACTTAATGTCCTGTCAGTGACTGTTCAGAAAAATACACTCATTGACAATGTTCATGGAGATCCTAGGAAACTACTATGTTTTAGTGATTCAAAGAATTACCATTCAGTAATTTGTTCATTTGAGGACTGAACTTTTGTTGAATTGATCTCGGGTCTCTTCAGAAGCCCCGCTAGGATTCAGGAGGAAGAAAAAGGGTTGGAAGGGTGGCAGCGGATCTCTCTCCCTTGAGAGATTCTTCCGTGGGGTCCTAAGAAGGTACGTGTTATATTTCTCTGTTACCAACCAGTTAGCTTCATCATAGGAAAGGGCAGTGCTTACCAGGCTTTAAAGATGCACGATTCACACTTGAAACAGGAAGATATTGGATTGCATTCACTCAGAGAAGTAGGGACAGACTGTGCCCTTAGAGGAAGCCATTGGGCATCTCAGTGTGTCACAGGTAACAGCTTCTCAGAGTGTTTCCTCTATCCCCTGGGCAACCCTCCTGTGGCTGCTACAGCTTTGCTGATGCTGTGAAGTACACATGAGCACCATGCCGGCGAGCAGCTAATGAAAGAGCCTTCCAAAGCAGACCGTGTGGATGCTGTCAGTCAGTGACAGCTTCAACTCATCACTGACCCCGTCCTGGCGCCGTCACTGAGCCCGGCCACTAACAAACAGACGGTTTCTTCAGCAGCATCCCTTTCTTTCTTTTCTTTCTTTTCTTTTTTTTTTTAAATTCTCTTTTTTTAAAATCAGATATTTTCTTTATTTACATTTCTAATGTTATCCCCTTTCCTGGTTTCCTCTCTGAAAACACCCTATCGCATCCCAACCAGTACTCCCAGTGCTCCCAGGGACTACACCACCAACCAAAGAGTACACATGGAGGGAGCCATGGCTCCAGCTGCATATGTAGCAGAGGATGGCCTTGTTGGACATCAAAGGGAGAAGGCTTGATGCTTCAGTATAGGGGAGTGCCAGTGTCACTTTCTTGTTTGATTCACACAGCAACCCTATAGAGAGAGTATGTCGTTGCCCATTTGTAAACGGGGACGTTACACTCAATAATTGAGGCCTTGCAGCCACTCTGCAGTTTCACGGACTTTGAAAGCAGGTAGCTTGGTTCCCAGTGACCCCTGCTTCTTTATTCATCAAGAAATGCACGGGTTTGCTGTCCGAAGCCTGCCTACTGTCAGTGGATGAATATTTGTTCAGGGAGGACAAGGAGCATAAAGAGATGGTTCCAGGCCAGAAGCTTTAATGTTAACGAGTTCAGAGTGGAACAAAGGCATTTGTATGTGTTCTGGGGTTTGGAGCTCTCAGCAGATAAGAGCTAATTGGGTTAGACTCAGTGGTAGAGTGCTTGTCTAACACTGTTCTGAATTCGACACTTGTACAACAAAACAGAGAGACAGACAGACAAGCCAAAGCAAAGGGTCCCAAGGAACTCCTCTGGGTACATGTCGCCGAGATGGGTGGAGAATGTCAAAGCATGTTTTCTCTCCAAGGTTGCCAGGGAGAGTTAAATCTGAATTTCCGGCGAAGAGCAAAATTTTACTATGACTGTGATCCAAATATCACACGGGGATATAAAGTTCTGTTGCTGTTTATTTGAATCAAATTTTATCAGGAGTCTGTTGTCTTCATCTGCAAAATCTAGCCTATCAATATTTTTAATGAAACAGCCCAGAACTCAGGCTGTGTGATAAGTCATTTCAAGGTCTGAAAGGGCAGACCAGATGCAGAACTCAGGACTTAAACCAAAGGGCATCATGTGACCTTCATTTGGGGGGTGCATTCTCAGAAGTCTTCCAAAGGCAGGCAAGTGGAGACAAAACGTTTCCTTCATTCCCAGCAACTTCCACCCCTATTAAGTCTGTATGAGTTTTTATTAGAATTGAACTCTGGTTTCAAATTCAGATCCAGTGCACTGAAGGTGCAGTTTTAGCCTTTGGGCTTCGTCTCCCTGGGAAGTTGTCTTTTACATCAGCATTTTCTCCTCTGCCAACGTTGTCAACCCCCCTGGCTATGATTCTGTTTCTTTGGGTCCTCCCACAGCTCAGTCACCCCCATTTCTGGTAAACGTTTTGAGATCCTCTAGGGAAAATCTCAACAGCTCCAGCTCTGGCCTGTCCTAAAAAGCTGGCTCGGCTGTTCTAGGGTTCCCAGCAGAGCTACCAGACAAGAAAGGTGCAGCCTAGGCATGTTGAAATGGTGACCGTCCAGCCTTTTTCTGGACTGGGAGGGATATGGCAGGTCCATGGCGTGGGGCAGCAGGGGGAGGAGTCTCTTCCACCTCAGGCTGAGCCCAGTTCTCTGGTTCCATCTGACCTTCCTGCTCTGAAAGACAGGGTGAGGTTCACAGCCAGGGAACCTTCCCCAGTGGCCTGGAGGGAAGATGTGCCTGGGTGGTCCAGGCTTTGGGGGTTGGGGGGCACTCTGACTCTCATCATGTATGAGTCCTTAGTGAGAATGTTCAGAACCTGTGTTGCTGAAAGTTATGGGTTAGGTAAATGCTACCTCTTAATGACACCTTTCTGGAGGACAAGAGAAAAACACTCGGGAGTTACCAAGATCAATGTGCACTTGGTGTTTTACAGGAATGGCAGATGGGTTTTTTATACGAGCCATTGGCTGACTTCAGTGCTGAGAGTGGGGAGGTACCACACGCCTACCATGCATTCTCCTGCTGCCAGCCAGCCTTTCCCATTGTATCCTCATTCCCTACCTCCTGAGGGCAAATCTGTGTCACCCACTAAGGCCACACAGTCCTGTCAACCTTTCCCTAACCTCCAGATCCTGTGCCTACACATGCCCAGTATGTGCCCATTCTCAGGAATGTTCTAACTCCCATCTGTCTCTTTTCTTGGTAAACTCCTCCTCAGCAACAAAATGTGCTCCAAAGTCACCGTCCCTGTGAAGCTGGGTTCCTTTGACACCTTGCTTCTCCTCTTTTCTTTTCCATTGCTGAAGGACACTATATAATTTATTCTCAAGAAAGCTTTATACCCCAAACTCTGTGTATGGCTTCATATTTGGTCCCTGATTCAGCCTGGGCGTCTTGAACACTCGGGGTTTACCCAGAGCCTGGACTTTCTAGGGCAGCCAAGACTCAGTTCCCTGATTTCTTTTCAGCTGCCCCAAGAATGGGCTGTCGACCAAGCAGATGTGGCCAAGCCAAGGCACACACAGCGCCATTTGTGGACAACTCTGGATCCTTATGAAGCCTTGAGTTCTTCCCACATCTCTGAAATTCTCCCTGGCCCAGAGCTGGACTTTCCTTGCTCTGTCAACCTACTGTTTCTGCTTGTCCACAGCTTGGCCAGGCTGCACTCCTGAAATGCAATAGGCTGCTTGGTGATGCATCTTCCTGTGAATGTTGGGGAGATTTCCCAGTGATATAGAGAGTGCTAGGGAGGAGGGTGCGGTAGAGGGTGGAGAAGAAGGAAATGGGCAGGGGAACCCAGGAGCCCATGCAATTGCTTATAGCAGAGGTTTTCTATGAGAGGCAGGCACTCTTTACTAATGTCTATAGAAAAAAAAGGTTTTTTGATCAACCTATCAGTGGAAGGAGTGCTATGGCATCTAGTGTTGGCTCTGAGGTCAGTAAGTCTCCTGTAGGCCACTGGAGAGTCCCACAGTAGGAACTTTCCAGCCCAAAGGGTCACATCCTCAGGTTGAGAATGTCTGCTCCAGAGATGAAGGGCTGGGGTCAGGTAGGATGTAACTCTGAGCTTGACAGGTAGACTCAAGGCTTACTAGGAGCAGAGGGCAGCAGGCATTGTCTTCTGGGCACGTCTGCTGCCTTCCATATGCCTTCTGGTTCCTCACATGGAGCCGAAGGTCTCTGCATTGACATTGGTCCTCATTGTCCCTTCCCATTCCCACCCACTCCTCAGTGAGATCAGATGGTGATCGGATAGCAGATAGTGAAAACAAACAAACAAACAAACAAGCAAACAAGCTTCTACCTTCTGTTCTTTTTTCTAGATCAACTCATTGGTTCAGAGAGACAGGGAGGCAAGGAATTTGTTGTTTATTTTAAAATATGTTTTGTATAATGGAACACTGTTTTTCTTTATATAGTTAGAGAATGCTGGGTGGTGGTGGCGCACACCTGTAATCCCAGCACTCTGGGAGGCAGAGGCAGGTGGATTTCTGAGTTTGAGGCCGGCCTGGTCTACAGAGTAAGTTCCAGGACAGCCAAGGCTATACAGAGAAACCCTGTCTCGAAAAAAACAAATCTAAAAAACCCATATATATATATATAATGGCATAGGCCACTTATTTTGAATCAGGAGCTGTTACCTAGGTTATATGCTCTCTCTGTCATTTGACTTTGCCAGATATTCTATTCCTTGGGTAATGGGGGAGAGAAGACTTAGATATTGGTATAATTTGCCTAAGTCATAGGGGTAGAAAGAAATAATGCTGAGGCCAGAACCAAGACTTTTACCCCCATAGATCTTGTTGGAAAACTCCCAAGCATTGCTTTCACAGAAAGTTAGTGTCATAGAGGAACCTTTAAGTGACAAAGATCAGAGGAGCTTCTGCATCTCCCTGAATGGCACTGGTTCTGAACAGGTAGAGTCGGGGCAGGGCTTCTAGGAGAATGGGGATTACAGGAGCATGGCTCTCATGAAGAGAAGATGATGTAACAATCACTGTAGCGAATCAGCCTGTAAGGCTTCCCTCCCCCTGTGTCTTCCATTGGCTGGCCTGCTAAAGCATCCTACCCCTGACATCAATTAAGCACCCTAAAAGGAAAAATGAGAACCTACAAGAGAGTGCTGTGCCTGCCCTTGAAGCCTGGTAGGTCTGGCTTGTTCACACTGGAGGTCTTGTTGGGCTGAGGTCTCCTGTCATGGAGCTCAGAGGTGCAGGAGGCCTGTGGTGAACAGGAAATGGTTAAGAAGGAGCAGGTGGAGCAGTCCGTGCAGAAGCAGGGCAGGAAATAGCTGAGCTGATGGACTCACGCCAACCTCCTCCTGAAAGCACTGGCAAAGCCTGGACCACCTTTTCCCAGCCCCCTGTGACATGTGCTCAGCCCATCATGGCCTCCTCAGCTGCACCTGAAGGACTTCAAGGGACCAGGAAGTTGGGAGCCCTAGGGCACAGAGAAGGGAGTTCCTCCTCGGTTGCCTATGGGTCAGGCCTCAAGTGGGCCCAGGGTGGGAGGGGCTGCAGGAAGTGAACGGACTTGGTTTTCCTCTATGGTTCCTTGTTCCTTGGTGAGCATTTTGTACTAGTGGGCACTCCCAGAGGCATTCTTCCCAGCTGGAAAGCACATACAGTGCTCCTGTGTCCTGACTTGGGCAGGGCTTGGTATTGTAGGCTCCTGTCCTAGCTCTCTCATTTACACCCCAAAGCTCAGCTATGTTCTGAGGGGGTGGCATAATCCCCTCCAGAAGAGCTGAGGAGCCTAAAGGTGGGGGAAGTGAAGTGAGGGGGCACTAGACTGGATCCTTTCCTCTTGGGGACTTGGGGCTTTCACAGCTCCCTTGTGAGTGGATGTTGTCTCTGTAGAGTAGGTATCTGATTGCTCTGGTCTTGAAGTACCCTTGGTAGCCACTAAGGACCCTGGAGTATCGAAGTATGCACCTTCAGTTTAGGTCTCATCAGCAGGATCCCCACACTGGGTACCTGGATGGCACCCAGGAACACGGAGGCAGAAGTTGCCTAATTCTAGTGATGTAACAGCCACCTGTTCCCTAGCACCAGGCTTTTGGACACAGCGATTATACAATGAGGACCATGGCTTTGGGCTCAGGTGTCCTTGACTCCTACACAAGCATGGCAACAATTTGAGAGAAAGCAGCTTGCCTCACAGGTTTCTTCATGTACACTACAAGCATATCAATCACCAAGTGCTGATAGTGACAGAATTATATTATTTATTCTATGTATAGCTTGCATTGAAGTGCAAGTGTGTTTTTACCCATGTATGGGACTTTTAAATACCTGTTAAAATACAAGAAGAAATACTTGATTGTTTCTGCTTCAGAAGTTAGAAATTGAGGCCCAATGAATGGAAATCAGCATCCTACTTATAATCATAGTAGTGGGTTTCCTGTTCTCCTAGTTGAAGCTTGGGTAGTTTGGCTTACCAAATGACCACTATACTGTACTGCTTGTGTGAGGAGACTTCTGAAGAGGCCCTGGGAGGCAGAGAAATTCAGTGGAGGCAATACTGTGGGAGAGATCTGGAGGCCTCCATGGCTGGATGAGGGTGAGCTGTACATCATAGGGGCCTTCAAGTTTATAGAAGGCCCTTGAACTTTGATCACTCTTGGCCCTGGTCTGAAAGCCCACTGGAGAGAATATGGACTTGGAGAGGAGGGAAGGCCTTTAAAATAATGCTGGTAGGAAAACTTGAGCCACCTACTTTGAGAAATTGCTGCAAAGCTTGGGTGATCATGACCAAAAAAGGGATGAGAAGATAAATATGACAATGGAACAGAAGGAGGAGTATGAGATACAATTTCACATGCAAGGTGGGGGCATTGCCTCTCTGTGTGTATGTACACTGTATGCACGTGTGTATAAGTGCACATGCAAGTATGTGCACATGAGCATGTGTGTGTTTGTGTGTGTGTCTCGAGGCAGGTGTTGGGCACTGTCTTCAGTGTTTCTCCTCTATACTCTTTGAAACAGGGTCTCTCACTGAACCTGGAGCCTACTGATTTGGCTGTACTGTCTAGCTAGCAGGCCCCAGTGATCTTCCTATCTCCAAATCTCAGCACTGGGAGTCACTAACTGTGCCCAATGCCCCCTTCTTTCCTTCCTTCCTTCCTTCCTTCCTTCCTTCCTTCCTTCCTTCCTTCCTTCCTTCCTTCCTCTCTCTCTCTCTCTCTCTCTCTCTCTCTCTCTCTCTCTCTCTTCCTTCCTTCCTTCCTTCCTTCCTTCCTTCTTTCCTTCCTTCCTTTCTTTCTTCCTTCCCTCCTTCCTTCCTTCCTTCCAACTTAGGCGCTGAAGCTTTCATGCCAAGCTCTTCACCAGTGGAGTCATCTCTCCACCCTCCTCACTTGTGTTTTGACAAAGTGAAAAGAAAGTTCAGTGAAGATAGAATTATTTTAAAATCATTGGAAAAAATGGATATCTATATGTGGAAAAAGAAATGAGGAAGAAAAGGAGGAGGCAAAGAAAAAAGGAAAGAGGAGGGGAAGGAGCAAGAGGAGGAAGGAGGAAGATCAGGAGGATTCGAAGAAGCAAAGAGCAGGTTGTTGCAGGACATTTGATCACACTGTGAACCCTGACATTGTGTTATTTACTGAAAAAAGAAAAAACCCTGTTTCTAGTTGTGGTGTGGCTCAGCTTTAGCATACACCTTTAATCCCTCTAGTTGGGATATAGACATGGCCTGAGGACATGCCTTTAATTCCAAACAATGAAGGTAAAGCTAGTTTATAGAAGGAAGCAGCCATGTTTGAAAGTGATGTCTAATTGAATGCCAGACAAATTGATGGATCAGAGAAAGATTTGACAGGATAGGATATCCCCAGATCTCATGAGGAGAGGAAAAAGAGGTCATTTAGAAGAGATCAGACAGAGAGAAGGAGGAAGGAGGAAGGAGGAAGGAGGAGGAAGAGCAGGAGGAGGAAGTTTAACCAGGACAATTGTACAGAGGCAGGATGTAGGGAGAGAGAGAGAGAGAGAGAGAGAGAGAGAGAGAGAGAGAGAGAGAGAGAGAGAGAGAGACAGAGACAGAGACACAGAGAAAGTTAGGTGAAGACAGAACTAGTCAGAGAATGAGAAAGAGCCAGAAATTAGAATATATTACCATAGTTAGTATGAGGCCAAGCAGAGCTATTCAGTCAGAGGCTGAGAGAGAAGCCAGATTGACACAGTCAGCTTGGAGAGGAGTGTGAGCCAGAACAGCTAGATGAATCAGCCAGCCAAAGATCAGTAAGAGCTAGAAAGGATGAGTTGTTCATTCAGCAGCAAGCCTCAGAGGCCATAACATTCTAGTCCTAGAATAGATTGGATGGAGGCTAGAAGGCTATGAGACAGGAATTACATCAGCAGATAAAGGTTACATTTATAGTGGGAGAAGCGGGAGGAAGAGCAGGAGGAAGACAGGAATCATACCAACACTGGCCTACAGTTCACAGTGCATAGTAGATTGAAATGACCACTCTAATATAAAAAGGCAAAGACGTAAGAGAAAGTATAAAAGGAAAAGACCTATGAAAGTACAAATAAAAAACACAGGTGATAATCTTTGTGATTTGGGTTAGACAAGAATTCTTATATATGACACTGAAAATAAAACCCATAAATCTGATAAATTTGATTTCATCAAAATTTAAAATCTCCATTGAAAGGATAAAAAGACAAGCTACCAGCTGAGAAAAAATATGAGAGTTATGAGAACTCTATCTTGACAGAGGATGTGCCTATAAAATAAAGTCCTCTATACTCTATAAAAAGAAAAATTCTAATTATTAGATAATTGAATATAACCCTTCACCAAAGAAGAAATAAACACAGAACAAATATGTTCCACATCATTAATCACAAATTGAAATCATAGTGAGAAACCTCTGCATATCTTAAGAGTGGCTAAAAGAAAAAAAAATGTTAAAAACAAAACACACACACACACACACACACACACACACATAAGCTCTTGTCTCCAAGGCTCACAAGCTGATTTTGATCCCTGGAACTCAATGGTAGCGGAAGAGAATCCACTGCAGGGCATCCTCTGATCTTTGCACATGTGCTGTGGCACACATGACTCCCATCCCCCACCCCTTAAATAATGTCAAAAAAGAAAAAAAAGGAGAGAAACCATGCTATCTAATCTGCTGGGGAAACCAACTAGAATTCCTGTACATTGCTTGTGGGAGTTCAAAATAGTATCCTCACTTTGAGAAAAAGCGCTGACAATTTAATATAAAAACAAGGGCATAGTTATCACACCATCCAGAAATACCATTTTGGTGTTTACCAAGGGGAAAGGAAAAACTCAGGTCCCCGTAAAAACTTGTAGACAAGTGCTTACAATGGCTTTCATCATAATGGTCTAAAACAGGTCTAAAACTAACTCGAAGGAACTTGGGAGACTGAAGGGACAAGCTGCCAAGCCCTCCTCTCGGTGGCACAGTACCCATGAGTGAAATGCATGCCGGTCGTAGAGAATAAAACAAACAACTGGTGCATTAGGCAAAGCCACCCCGGCCAGGTGAGCACACACCACACAACACCACTGAAGTGGCATTCAGGAGAAGGCAAAACTCTAGTGGGATGAGAATTCCTGAGGAATTGTTGGAGGATCTGTGCTGGGGAAGAAGTTGACTGACGAGAAGCACTGAAGAACTTGGGGCAGAGGGAGGGAGGGATAACTTTGCAACCTCATTGTAGTGCTCACATGACTGCATGCATCCATTAGTTAAGGCCCTTAGAGCTAGAGTTTGTTTATATATATATATTTATTTATTTATTTATTTAAGATTTATTTTATTTTTATTATGTGTGCATGTGCATTTGGGTGCCTGCAGAGGCCAGAAGGAGGCACTGAGCTGAAGATGGAGGTGATGGTGAGCCCCCTAACATGGATGCTGGTCCATGCAAGAACAGTATGTGGCCTTAACCACTAGGCAATCCCATCTCTCCAGCCCCAGAACCAGAGGTATAAACTGTATACTCAGAGGTATAAAGTGTATAAATTTCAGTATGTGTAAAGTCTTTCTCAATAAATGACTTACACACACACACACACACCACAATAAAAATCCATTTTAGGACCGCTGGAAAACTTCTTGGGGTAGGCCCACCTGAGGCATCATTCCCAATAATCATTTCTCTGTGTTCCAGAGTCCTCAGTGAGCTCCTACACAACCTTGCTGTTTGTGGCTCTCAGGGGCTAGGAAGGGAACTAGTAAGGTAATGGGGGCCTCTGACAGAATGGGAGAGGAAGAGGGCATGGGAAGGGTGATAGTTTTCCAGTCCACTGGAGAAGGGTGGGGTGGGAACTGAGCCTTCAGTTTGGTTCCTGTCTCTGGGTTGTTCCTACACATCCTGACACTCGAGGTCAGAGGTTAGGTACTCCGTGGAAGGCACATGCCCTTAGCTCCCCCATCTTTGCTTTTGGCTTGATTCTGTAAGTTTTCCCTCCTAACCTGTGATCCCTCCTGGGCTTCCTTCCTCTGTGCCTCCTCCTCTGCCTCTTGATTATTCAATACCCCAATAAGCTTTGGGACTCTTCCTCTAAAGCAATTAAACATAAATGGCCTCTGGATCCCCATCTTGGTCAATTTCCACTTCTCTAGGCCTTTTGGGGTTCAGATTATCTCAGGTGTTTTCATCTTGCTAGAGACTTCATGGCTAGTAAGAACACTAGTTCTTCTGGAACAAATGTCATGGAGCAGACTTTGGTGGTCTTGTCATGCAGATGATGAAGAGAAAGAGGATTGGCTGAGGTTATCTGCTGGGGCCCATTGCTAAGAATTTCCCCATTTCCTTCCTTCCTTCCTTCCTTCCTTCCTTCCTTCCTTCCTTCCTTCCTTCCTTCCTTCCTTCCTTCCTTCCTTCCCTCCCTCCCTCCCTCTGTCCCTCCTTCTCTTCCTTCCCTTATCTTCTTTATCTTCCTCCTCCTCTTCCTCCTCCTTCTTGTTTTTGAGACAAGGTTTCTCTATGTAGACCTGGTTGTCCTGAAACTCACTTTGTAGACAGGCTGACCTCAAACTCAGAGATCCTCCTGCCTCTGCCTCTCAAGTGCTGGGATTAAAGGTGTGTGTGCCCCTCCTCTCCCCCCATTCCCAGCTATTCATTGCATTTCTAAGCGACATTTTCCTAAGGGGTGAAATGCAGAACATCCTTTCTGGTGACCAGAGGATTTGGGAAGGCACTGTGAGCCACAAGTTTCTCTGATCCAGTCTTCGTGTGCTGTATACACACCCCGCTTACCAAGGCAAGGGCCCAGAGCTGGCCCACAAGTCATCCTCAGGCTCCCTTTATTCTGAGTGAGTTCTGCTGTCTAGTAAGCCATGAGTACTGTGGGTGTGGCACTAGGGGACAGCCTGGGTGCTGACTCACATTAGCAGGTTTTGAGTCAGATCAATGCTATTTCCTTTGGTTTCTGGCCAGTCAAGCCAGATTCCTCAGGACACCTGTTGCTGGATTTGGGTTTTGGTGGAGGAAGGTGAGTTGCTTGAGGGCCTGAGGCCTCGTTAAAGAAAAGCATTTCCCAAGAGGCAAGGCTGTGGGAGCTCAAGCTTTACAGAAGGGCTGGTGGGACAGAGGGACAGAAAAGGCCTGCCCAGGTGAGAGGGCTCCACAATGGAGCCCAAGAAGAGGTGGGAACGTGCTTCGTTACTAACTGTGAATATGTTCTGGTGGAGACCCAGAGAGTGTAGAGAGAAGAGATACAAAACAGCAGGGTCGCATCACAGTGACCTGGAGTAAGACTCCAGTAGGTTGAGGACCTAGAGCTGGCAGATGACAGGCTGCCTGAGTAGGGCTATCTGGCTAGTGGCTATGAGGAACCCGGGACTTCGCTGGGCCCAAGAGCTCTGCGGAGTCTCCAGGGAAGCTGCTTGAGGAGGACTCCAGGGATCTCCGTGAACACAGCATGAGGTGTTCTCTCTCTCCCACTTCTTTCTTCCTGGGTGCCTGCTGGTGTCTTGAACTTTACCTGTTCAAAGAGGGAGGGTGTGGAGGAGGACACTGTGGGGATGACTCTGGAACATGCTCATGCCAGTGATGAGAAGCGGAGCAGCAGAGACCCAGGAGGGACCTTTGAGAAACTGAAGGCCGAGGCATGGGTATTCCTGGGTATACTGCTAGATGCTGTGTGACCGCCCCAAACTTTCCTTGGGTCCCTCATCTCTCTCTCTCGGGTTTGATTCCTGGTCTCAGTGACTCTCCTCAGCTCATCTTATTTTTTTTTTGTTTGTTTGTTTTTGTTTTTTTTGTTTTTTTTGGATTTGGTTTTTTTCGAGACAGGGTTTCTCTGTGTAGCCCTGGCTGTCCTGGGATTCACTCTGTAGACCAGGCTGGCCTCGAACTCAGAAATCTGCCTGCCTCTGCCTCCCAGAGTGCTGGGATTACAGGCATGCGCCACCACTGCCTGGCTTTCCTTAGCTCATCTAAGGGGTAGAGAAATGAGTGATTCCTGTGCCAAGGACTCTGGACGAAGAGCCTGCTCTACTTAGTGCTCCCCTGGGAGGAGGGAGCCGGTGGCAGAGGCAGTGGCTGAGTACGTGTGGCCACCTCAATGGAAACCTCTCTCCTGGGCTCTTGCTGTCTTCCTATGTGATCAACACCTGTCTTCTTCAGTTCAGCTCCCCCCTCCCTTTTTGTATGTTTGTTTTCTTTTGGTTGTTAGACAATTTCTAACTGAAATATTCTCTTTATAGCTCTAAAGTAGCTGGGTACTCTGTTTGAACTATGGTTCATGCCATTGGTGAAGGTATTGTGCCTGTGCTATAACTATTGCAGTTATAGAGGGAACAGATCCCAGGACCTCCTCCCTAATGGTTCCAGAGTATTCTCTGGCTAAGGATAGATATCTGACCAGCGGTGCTGATGGCCTCATTGCTGGTTCTGTCCCCAGTGTTCTTAGTGCTTGTCTCCGTGCGCTCTTGATGGCTTGGTGGTCATCTATTCTGAACAGTCGGTGTCATTGTCAACCTCAGGTTGTCTTGGTGATGTTTCTTGGAGGCAGACTCAGAGCACTGTTCTTAATATAGCTCAGGAACGCAACTTGGATTTTAGCAGGGTCAAGCATGGGTGGTAACATGACAGAGGTAGATGATTCCCACCTACAGCCCTCCCTTCTCTTGATCCCTTCCTCCATACTGAGTACTGGACACGCTGATCGGTGGGACACCACCATCACAATAGTCGTTGTCCTCACTATTCCCTGCACTCAGGATAACCTCTTCTATCTTCGAAGTTCCTGACCAGTTTCCAAGTTCAAAATAAATTGCTCGGAGCTTTCCCTGGGCCCTCACGGAAAGGTGCGTTGTGGTTGCACACACTGGCAGCTTTTTCATGGGAGATGGGGTTCAGCTTGTTTTACTGTAGTTCACTGCCGGCTCTCTGGTCTCGATCCCCCAACATATAGAAGGTGCTTACTAAGGTCTTCTGCCAGCACATA
This sequence comes from Apodemus sylvaticus, assembly GCF_947179515.1. NCBI lineage: Eukaryota > Metazoa > Chordata > Mammalia > Rodentia > Muridae > Apodemus > Apodemus sylvaticus. Next base: position 42,357,849 of record NC_067477.1, read on the forward strand.
GCTAGCTCTGTGTGAACATGATGAATATTCGGGAGGCAAGGTAAGACGAGGAAGCACAGATGTGACCCTTAAGGGGAAACTGCACCATGTTTCTCCAGCTCTGACCCCCTCAATGATGCCTGAGGTGTACCTCAAGGATGCTGTCCCATCTGCTTGGCCTCTCTCAAGGACTGCTTCATTGGGTGCTTGCACGATCGGCAGGGACTTGATGATGGAGACAGCTTAAGGATCAGGTTTGTGTCAAATCACGGGAAGAACTTCACATTTACAGAGGGAATCAGAATTTCTCAAGACACTTCACAGAGGAGGGAACTGTTCTGGGCTCTGGGGTGGGGTGTTGGGAGAAGGATCTCAAGGATCAGGAAATCACAGCAAGGGGTGAATTGAGATGGGGTAGGATAATGGCAGAGGTTGTGGAGTGAATGGATTTGGGGTGGAGATTCTTTGTGAGGGTGTGAGAAAGCTGGTGTTTAGAAACTGATTCAGGTCTATGGTGGCTGAATATTAAGCATCAGAGGCTTTGCAGTTAGAAGGAAATAAAGCAGGAGCCAAAAGGCCCAGTACGTGGTAGCTAACAGACTTGGGATTGGCTTGGGGCACAGGAATTGACCTCAGAAGATGCTGCAGGAAGCAGCGATAGTTTAGGATTTGACTAGTGCCAGTCATATAGGCCGGTAGCAGTGGGGAGGATCCGACGGTGCTCCCTCCCACTTCCTGAAGGCAAAACCCACGGGAACACCGGTGATCTGGGCCCTGGCTTCTGAGCAGCCTTTCCCACCTTTCTTGTGGGCAGTTTATATACTAATGGCCCACCGCACCCCAGGAGGGGGTGAATGGGGATCCATTTGTTTTTCCAGAGTTTGACCTCTCAGTAAAACTCTTACCCCAAAAAGTGTGGGTTTAAGTGAAAGCGTAAATCAGTCCCTTTGAAATGCAGAAGCAGCTTGGGGAAGACCCCTTTGATATGCAACTCGGAACCCGAGCACTTAAAACCTGGGTTAATTCTCTCACTTTATTGGAGGCAGAGAAAGGGAAGAGGAGGAAACCCAGGACCGCTCATTAAGTCTGGGGACTTGAAAAGCTTGGGGCAGGAGCCTGCGGCTGCAAAGACTTCAGGAAAGCGTAGTGGCCCTGGGAAAAGCCGTCCAGTCCCCTAGCGCTCTAATCCTGGTTCCCACCCAGACAGATGAGACGTGAGGGTGGAGAAGAGAGAAGGCGGCAGGCAGCAAGGGGAGGGGCTGCGGAGGATGGGGAGGGGTGGTTACTACGGAAACGGGAAGGGTGAGGGATAGGAGAAAGCCAAGGGCTAAGTTGGCAATTTCCTGAAAAGGACAGAGAATGCCAGAGCGTGGGTCTCATTCACTGGGCAGCGTGTGCTTTCGTAGGTCTGGGGGCTGTGGCCCCTTGTGGGATCCAGGGCTGTGTGGTTTGCCTGTTACCTCCTGGCAGGGTCTGGGACCTTCATTAGAAACATCTGTGCCTTGCTGACCCCTGTCACAGGGCGGGTGGGGGAGTAAAGTCTGGAGGGCTCCGTAAGATTTTCAGACAGGGGTGCGGTCCTGAGTCCGCAAGTTGCAAGGCTGTCCCCTACCCGATTCCCAGAAGGGAGGAGAAGCTGGGGCTCTCAAAGACGTATGATGGTGGTTTTGAGAGTGCACATCCTGGATTTTCCAACAGTTTGCCACTGTTGTCCCTACAAGCCACGGGCTGCTAGCTCAAATCTTAGGTATCTCAGACTCGCCTGGGACACTGCAGCTGCAGGAACTTTATTGGGAAGTGCTTAAAGCTTTCTGACTGGGCTGGCAGCCAGTCCCGAAGCCCCCAACGGCTGACCCAGGCAGGGGCTGTGCTGTGAAGAGCCGATCTGATTGCCCGTCTCCGGCTCTGCTGAGGGGGTTTGGTGGATGGGAACACAGAAAGTGAAAGCTTGATCGTCCAGAGTACCATTTCTGCCTAGGCTGGGGGAGAGGGGAGCGGATGCGTTCCTGCCAGCCCCTGATCTCCCCCTGACCTTGTGCTCTGGATTCTGGAGAACACACTAGTCCTGTCCTTGGCAGTGGGGTTTTGCACACAATACACACTACACTCAGGGTCAGCTTAGGATCGTCATCAACTGAGGCCTAACCCTCTCAACATATGTCCCTGGTCCTTCTTCCTCATGGACTCAGGAACCCACCTCCATTTGAAGAACTTTAACTCCGTCTGGGGCTCAGCCTGGATCACCCAGTTTCTTTCCTGTGTCATACAATGGCTATAACCTTATTCCTCATTGGATTTCAGATCGGGACCCAAACAACAGAAACCACAGGAATAACCACCTGCAACCTCCTTTATCACAGGAAAACTGAGAGAAAGCTCCCAGAAGGTACTTCCCAAACCCATAGGACATGTGGAAGAGGAGGGCAGAGGGACCATAATAGAACCCAGCTGCCTCAGAGCTACTGCCCAGGTCTCAGAGTAATCACTTCTGTATCTCTTCACCCAGGCCCTGCCTTGAGTAGCCAAGAGAAGGCAGCTTCCTTGCCTGCCCTCTCATAAGCCAGCACAAGACTCTCAGGAGGTTCCTGGAGGCCAGCACTAAAGCCACAGAAGCTGTGTAATCACTGGAGCTGAGCTATAGGAGCCCAAGGCCTCTTTCCTGCTATGGCCTCAGAAGTGGGCTCTGAAAATAGAGGAAACCGGGCTCCTGAGTGTTGACTTGGAGACAGAGCAGAGGGGAGATTAAGACACTGGGTGCCAACTAGAAACAGCCATTGGAAAGCCTCAGAGGGAAAGGAATGATGGTGGGGGCAATGGGCAGGGTGCAAAGTGTGGAGAAAGGAGGAGAAGAGACCCCTTGGTGGGGTCTGTAGTGTCCAATCCTGGGTCATAGCGAGTGAAGGCCAAATTCAAGATGTCTGAGGTGCTTCTTGGAAAAGAGGTATGGTGATAGTATATATCTATAGACTCCTGTCTGTACGGACATGTGCAGTGACACACACACACACACACACACACACACACACACACACACACACACACACACACACACACACGGAGCTAGCTACAGGGTAGGCCTGTGCCAGCAATCACTGCATTCCAGTCACCCAAATCCAGCCCACTTTGCAAAATGCTTTCTCATGACTTGCCTGAATATTCTCCTCTACTGAACCCTGCTCGTTTCTGTATGCTCCCCACAGCTGAGACTCTTTCTTCCCCGCTCTCTTTTAAAGCAACTGTACAAACACCTGCATTTTATTAATGCTGCCTGGAGCTGGGGCTGGGGCTGGGCTGGGCCTCCTCCGCTCTCGCCCCCACGCTGCTGCCGTGCTCAGTGAAGCAAAACACAGGGGTTAACCCTGTGTGGCTGGGTTTCTGTCCCTGAGAAGTGGGTCCCTATGAGCTCAGAAAAACGTCAAAGCTAGGGAAGCCTAAATAAGGGTTCCTGATCGCTATTTAGGCTTTCTGATAGCCCAGGCACCCCATATCCCCTGTCTTAGCTTTTGGCCTATTTCTCTGATCATTGTGCCCAGTGTCTCCTGACAGAAGACCATGACATCATTCTGTCTTGAAAGACATCCTCTTTAGAGACAGTTCTCCAGCCTGGCCCTTTAACTGTGTACTGCATTGTTCTGTCTTTAGAGGCCAAACGGGACTAAACAATCCCAGAAAGAAAAAAGGAAAAAAAGGAAAAAAAGGGGGGAAAAAGCTGCTTTCCTCTTTAGAATATTTTTTAAGTAAGGAAAGCATAAAGAATATAAAAATGTTCCCTAATCCTATCACCCAGAGCTATGCTGGTAGGGACGAACATTTCTTTCAAGTCTATACAATCATTTCTTTTTTTTTTTTTTTAAAGAAGCATAGGGGACAGGACAGATGGCCAGGACAGTGGGCAGCAATCATGAGGACTTCAGTTCAGAGCCTCAGCATCTGGGTGTGATGTTATTTGCTGGTAACCCTAGTATTAAGGAGGGGAGGCAGACAGACCAGAGTGGGGTCCCTAGGCAACCAGTTTAGCAAAAAGAACAAGCTCCATGATCCGTGAGAAAAACCCATCTCACGTGAGAAAAACCCATCTCAAGAAATAAGGTAGAGAGAGACTGAGGGAGACATTTAAACATCAACCTGTGGCTTCCACATGTGCCCCGATGGGCAAGTGTGTGTGCATTCACATGTATATCATCCCCCCAAACACACACACACACACACACACACACACACACACACACACACACACACACGCACATGCACACACACTAAAGATAATTCATGAATTTTCTTCAGGGTGTCATACTCCCTATCATAGATCCCCTCCCCTTTTTTTTTTTTTTTTTTTTTTTTTTGACAAGATCTCTCTGTTATGTAACTCTGACTGTCCTGAAACTCACTATGTAGACCCAGCTGGCCTTGAACTCACAGAGATCTGCCTCTGCCTCCTGAGTGCCAGGATTAAGGGTATGTCCCACTATGCCCAACACAGTTGCTTCTCATAAAGACAGTAACTGTTTACAGTTTCTTGTATGTAATCCCAGGGAAATGACTTGCTTATGATTAAAAACCAAGCCCAGGACCCTGCCATTCCAGCATGAGAGGATAGCTTTGGATGAGTCTATAGGGTAACTGTGTCATCATTTATTTGACCAGTGGGCGGATGGGTAGCTTGTGGTTTGCTATTTCTTCTTCTTTTTGATTTTGAAGATTTAGTTTTAGGCAGACATGGTGATGCACACCTTTTATTCCAGAGCTCAGAAAGCTGAAGCAGGCAGATTTCTGTGAGTTCAAGGACAGCCTTGCTTATGTAACAAGTTCCAACCAAACAACCAACCAACCAACCAACCAAACAACCAAACAACCAACCAACCAACCAACCAACCAAAACTATTACCTTTTAAGCACTCTGGCCCTTGACAAGAGCAGTGTGTGCTCTTAACTCCAGCTCAGATTTCATCTCCATGGAGGCAGCCCATTCTCTGCTTCACATTTTCATTAGTCCTTTTTATCAACGCCACTGAACTCGGACTTTGTAGGCGTTTGTTCTATGTGTTAATCACTTTGAGATGGCCCCATGTATTTCAGGGTGGACCTCAAACTCACTACATAGCTGAAGAAAACATTGAGCTGTTGATCCTCTTGTCTCTATCTCAGGACTATAGTCATTTGCCATCACACCCAGTTTATGGCGTGCTGGGGACTGAACGCTGGCAAACAATTGTACACAAGGCACACAGTCTGTCCACTGAGCCACATCCCCAACTCCAACTTTTCCAGACAGTATATATATATATATATATATATATATATATATATATATATATATAAAACTGTTTTTCGTAAAACAGGATCTCGATTGCTATATAGACTAGAGCTGACCTTGAACTCACAGATCTACCTGCCTTGGTTTCGCAGTGCTAGGATGAAAGGTGGATGAACGGAATCAGGCTCAGTCTCTACATTTGATCTCACTGTGAGGATACTGCCAATTTTTATTCAGAGGGAATACTTTCCTCTTAAATCTTGTTTTCTCATGCAGTTCAACGTCTGGTGTACACTCCAGAGTTCCGAAAGCAGAGGAGAAGTCTGCACAGTCATGCTCTTGGCAGCACTGTTCAGAGTAACTGAGAGGCAGAAATGACCTAAGTGTCCGTCAGCAGAAGGTTGGATTACTGAAGCATCACACACACACACACACACACACACACACACACACACACACACACACAGAGAGAGAGAGAGAGAGAGAGAGAGAATGTTATTCAGCCTTAAAGAGGAGAGAACATCACCTCGAGGACATAATAAGTGGAAAAAAAATCAGCCACAAAGGGACAAATAGTGCTGGACTGTACTTACATGGGATGCTCAAACCATCCAGACGAAGGGCGGAATGCTGGGGAGGGGGAGGTCTGGGATGGGCACGACTGCAGAACATTTTATGTGCAGTTTGGGAAGACAAAGACATTCTGGAGCTGGATGGGAGTGACAGTGTGGGACAGAGCATGGATGACATTTTATGCCACCAAACTGCTTTAAAATGGTCAAAATGGCATATTCTACGTTGTCCACATTTTGCCCCAATAAAATGTCCTTTTTCTTCTTATGAGAATGTACCACTCCTGTTGCTGGCGAACCATCTCCAGGGCTTGCTGTAGCAACCTCCTCACCTCAGGCGCTGTGGGCCCTGCCAGTGCCAGGGAGTCCTTATCCTATTTCCAGATATTTCCAGGGCATGAGCCCATGACATCATTAGGCAATCTTTTCCAGTGTCTCAAAACCCCAGACATTCCTGGTAGCAGGCCTTTCCCACTGCACCTGAAGTGGATTTTCCTTGGTCAGTAAGTGCTTTGTCAGGCCACAGGCCCTCATAACACCACCTCATAACACCACCTGCAAAGTAGATCTAGCAACATCCAGAAATAGGCTAGTGAGCGTGCTCTGGAGGTCCAGTGAGGAATTCCTGTCAGCGCAAGGATAATCCTTGCAGGACTGTGAGTCCTAAGCAGAGCCTGGAGCTCAGGCCCTGTGGGGTCCCAGAAGGCAGTAAGGCCTACCACTACTGTCTTCATTGTGGTTTGTTGACCACCAGAACTTCACTGCCTGCGTCCACGTTTGCCTTCAACTGAAGGTCTTTTGCTGACAGGCTAGTTCCCCTAGCACCCAGGGGCAAAGCTAGCAAGTGATTTCAGCAACTCTTTACATTCTTGTTTGACTGGAGATTCATAACATATTAATCAACTACTTGAAAGGCCTACCTGACAGGCATGTTCCCTGCACTGGAAAGTGCTGACCTAGTCAGCTTTGAAACATCAAAGGACCACGAGGGAACAGTGGTTGAGAAAGACCTTGCCACCTGGGTACCTGTGAGGCCTGGAATGACAGATCTGTTTGGTCTTGGAGGAAGTGGGGCTTCTCTGTGGTAAGGATATGTCCCCGTACTACTCCAGGGCCCAGGGAGGGAATGGAAAGTGGACTGACCTGACTGGCGGCTCTGTGCCTCCTGAGAGGTGTCCCTGCTATCACAGTGGGTCGGGTGACCTCCTTACCCCAATCGGTGGTGTTCAGAGCCAGGCCTGGTCCCTTGAGTGCTTGTCAAAGTGACAGTGCTGGTCTCCCCCGGAGGGTTCTATGGAACTTGGAAAGGACTGAGCAGGGAGGGAAGATAAGAGCCCTCGGGTTCTGCAGTCACTGAAAGCTGAGCTGAAGAGTTGCTCATGGGTCTGTCTCATGACTGGGGTTTGGCATGAACTAGGTGACAGGTGTCAGCACGAACAGTGTCTGTACAGTAAAAGACTGCCTTGGATCTTTTCCTTTCCTGATCATCTGGAATGTCTGACAGAGGAAATTCCAGATGCCCTGGTGGAATTTTCATCTCGATCAGGCAGCTAAGGGATTATCCTCTAGCTATAACATTTTGGAAATACAACTATAGCACAGGGGTCGGGGCCTTTTGCTTGTTTTGTTTTCTTTTGCTGTATTTATTGATAGTTTGGTACATGAATATCCCTCTCCCATCATTGGCTCACACATCTGAGGCGCTGCTATCAGGAACCTCAAAAGAGAAAAGGAATGTGGGAGGAGTGGGAAAGGCTGCCCTGGCTTTCTGTGGAGAAAGGCACAGTGCCTGTGTTATTTGCCACTGGATTCTGGGACCTTGTATGTGGCAGGCACACAAAGGCTGAAGATAAAATAGTCACATCCTGCATGACAACGTCTTGGTCAGTCATGGTTAGCATAGATAACAGTGGGCCCATCAAATTATTCTGAAGCAGAGCGGTTCCTCTTGCCCGTTGATACAGCAGCCATACTAAGACCAAGGTGCATGTATTACTCACATGTGTAGGTATCAACAAACACGCTATGCAGCCTGTTGTGTGAAAGTACTGCAGTCAGGTTGTGTACAGCCCATAATGTTTGATAATGATGGTCAACAGCTGTTCTGGCTTAGGTACTTACTATATTTCACCGTCCAGATTTAGTGTGTTCTCTTTCTAGTTACAACAAAAAAATGTTAATGGTGAAAGAGTATGCCTTTCGCCATTTCGCTCTAGCAGCAGCCTCCCAACCTGTGCTTGCTGAGTCTGGATTACATCAGAAGACCATGTAGAGTGACTGACCTCAACCATCTAGGTTGTAAGTGCGTTCTATTGTGCTCACACAGCAACAAGGCTGAGTGATGCTCTACTCTTCAGAACTGGTCCCTAATGCTACGTGACAGTTGACTATAGCTGACAAAATTTGAAGGGGGCATTAGTTATAGAAAGACCAGTGTATTGTCTGAATTTCTTAGCAGATCATTAAACAAGGGGAATGAGACTCTTGCCTCATAACCTGGAGCCTGTCCCCTGCGGGGACAGTTTGAAGTGTGTCCCCCATGGATCTTAGGTGCCCATGCATGACCTCGGAGCTTTGGTCTTAAGGTCAGAGCAGGATGGGACTATGCCTTAGTGGGGCTCTAAAGCAGCAAGGAGCTGAGGTGCTGGTTCTGGTAAAAACCTGAATTTCCTATAGCAATCTGCAGGGGACACTGACATGGTCTTTGGGAGGAGGAAGGGGTACTCTTGAGCAATAGTAGCCAAACGCTAGGACTCAGGTCCCTGGAGCCATCCCTGTAAAGGTCTCCTAAGCGCTTTCCTCTCTCTCTCTCTCTCTCTCTCTCTCTCTCTCTCTCTCTCTAGGACTAATTCGGAAAGCCTAGAACAGGAACAGCACATCTTCTATACATGTTTATGCATGCGGTGGTGCAGGCCCCGCCTCCTACTTTCTTTCTTTCCTTTATTTTTTAGTTAGTATACAAGATAGTGGGATTTAGTTTTTTTCATTTTTCACACATATTTTTATTTTTCTTGGTCTTTCCCTTTCTTAAGGAGAAAGCGTCCTGCTATAGATGTAGAAGCCTCGCTTTTCGGGGACAGCTCTGACTGTTTGACAGTCTTGGCAGGAGGGAAAGCGTGACCTTTTGAGAGTACAGTTTGTACTTGGACTGATCCCCTCACCTCCAAGTCCCGAGGACTAAGAGCACGGAATAAAGGTGCTTACTGGACGACATTTTAGAGGGCCTCTGCAGTGGCCTGGGTTCCTCACCAGGTACCTGCCACGATTTGGGAAAGCCGATCCAGGAAGGCACGGAAAGTTGTCCACAGCTCCGATCAAAGCAGCCTGCCTCTGGAGTCCCCTCCCTACGCCCTTTAAGTCTTCTCTCTCTTAAAGATTTAAAACTCATATACATTTTAAAATTTATCAGCGCGTGTGATGCCGTGTGGGAGCTGGCTCTTCGCTTCTACCACGTGGATCCTGGGGCTTGAACTCAAGGCTGTCTGCTTCCTCCGCAAGGGTCCCCCCGCTCCTGCTCTTGTTCCATTTGTAACCCGAACACCCCAAGCACGGCTCACGCCTGAGCCAAAGCCGGTTTTGCTGAGCTCATCAGAAAAGCTGCGGGTGAGGCAGCTGTGCTTGCTGGAAGTCAGCGGCCCCTGCAGGGCTCACACAGGGCTCATGGACCTGGTGTGACCGGCAGGCCACAGATTCACTATGGAGCCCCGAAGTCTCCCACATAAGGACGTTCAAAGAACATATTCACTCTCTAGGCTCTTTTTTTTTGGACTACATCTTGCCTCTTCCTGCCTTCTTCTACTGCCTTTGCCTTTCTAACCTCTGGGTACCCCATGACATGCAAGGCATGTCCTCTGAATGTCCAAGGAGTCAGCTATCCTCCAGCCCTGGAGGCTCCATTGTCACAAGCAGTTTGAGAGCTTCTTCTTGCAAAGACAAGTAGGGAAAACACTTCCAAGCTATGCCTGCTTCTTCCTTATTTTCCTCCCCAACTGGGGGTGGGGCTGAAAGACCAGTTTTCCCCCCTTCTTCCTCTTTCTTTCTCTCTTTCTTTCTTTCTTTCTTTCTTTCTTTCTTTCTTTCTTTCTTTCTTTCTTTCTTTCTTTCTTTCTTTCTTGCTTTCTTTCTTTCTTTCTTTCTACAGTACATTTTGGCAGGCCCCATTTTTTTTTTCTGACAGAAAAAAATAACAGGCATATTTTGGGCGATTACTCAACTGGGGTCCTTTGTGACAGGATATGCAGCTGCGTGACTAATGGAGCTGGCTTTCTCCTGGTTTCCTTCCCCTTTCAAAGCTCTTGTTTACTGCTCTATACCAAAAAGGAAAAAAAAAAGCCATACGCTACAGATTTTTATATGTTAAGAAAAGCTTTGTGAGACACATAAGCTATAAATCCTACGGATATTCCATTTCCAGAACTACAAGACCCACCCCTCCACCCCAGCTTCTCTAAGGCGCTCAAGCTCTTGACTCAGGACATGTGATTTTTTTTTTTTCTCACCCACACATCCCTACTTTCTTCTGAACATATGTCCTGCAGATCGTGTGTGTATGTGCGTGTGTGTGCGTGTGTGTGCGTGTGTGTGTGTGTGTGTGTGTGTGTATGCAAGCACACACACAGTCGAGGAGCAGTGTGGGGGGGCAGGATGGGAACCATATTTATGATATTTAATTCAACAATTGTTAAAGGAAGGAATAATGACTTCCAGGGGCCCAGGGCCTCCCCCAACAAGGCCTTTGTGCTTCCATAGCCTATGACAGTTTTGTGGTATAAGCAAAAGTTATTAGAAAGCACAAAACTAGCTTAATGAGGAAGGGTATCTGTTGAAAGGGAAGAGACTGCCTCTGAACAGGAAAGTCCGACTTTCTGGCTCTGGGACTCTGAAGTCTGGGCTTTCCCAGAGACGCTTTGGACGAGATTCTCTTTAGCTTGTATGTGATGACTGGAACTGGAGGTTTATGTTTGGAGAGACCGCCAAATAGCTTTCTAGAGATCCATGACCTTCTGCTTCCCAAAGGTATCTGACCTCTGGGTAAGAAAAGTCAACTAGTTAGTTAGGTTTCACGGAGACAGAGCCTTGTAGACTCAGCACAGGATCTGTGGCTCTGTGATGGGTTTGAGTCTTAGTTGCTACCTGGATGGAACTAAGTCACTGACAGCTGTATGTTTCAGTTGCTTGGATGTTGACACTGGAGCAGTGTCCTTCAATGTGCAGGTGTGGGGAGGAAGGGGGAGCAAACACAGGACATGGCAGGAAATGTGGACCTACTAACCTCCTCCAGCCGCAGCCTGGCTCATGCTTTTTCAGTGGACGAGAGGCTACTTGAGGACCATGGTGTCTAAGGAGGAAGAGGAGGGAGGGAGGGCCCAGTGCATGCTGTTAGCTGGTTGTCTGGACTGTCTCCAAGCTTGCCATCCCAGTCATTGTCCACACAGCTCTCGGAATCGTTACCAGTCACAATCCTTTCCCACTTAGGGAGCTCCCCTCCCTGCCCAACCCGGACAAAGGGCTCTCTAGCCATCCTGCCTGCCCTCTCTGCTTGTCCTCTTTTCAGATGCTCTTAGTTACAGGAGGCGAATCCCAGCGCAGTTCAGACACTGTCCTCTCTGCCTTGCCTATTCTCTCCTCTACCTCTGCTAAATCTCCCGCACCGGCCATTGTCTGTCTGTTGTTGTTGTTTTTGTTTTAGAACCAAGATTTCATGTACACTCAGCTCTTGCCAGACTTGCCCCAGAGGAAGATGAATACTGTGAAGCCTGAGGTTTTGAAATCCCATCCCACCTTTCCCTTGACCCCCTCGGTAACTAAACAGTAGTGATCCTAAGAACCATTTGAGTCTAATATTCTTGATAAAGCCAACTTGACTTGATTTGGGGAGAAGCTAAAGTGAGGCTGGAGCTGGGAAACTAACGGGTGGAGGTTTACTGAGCATGTCCGTGACACAGACAGAAATAGAACCCTGCGACCCAACTCCCCTTTGCCTGGGGTTTACAGTGACATCTTAGCTTGGCTATCCCAGAATAGCCTCTCCCAGGCTCACCAGCTGTGAAGTGATGTGTTGCAAGGGTTATTTTTTGCCTTGGCTTAACTGTTAAGAAAAAACCACCCCAAACTCCTAAACTCAGCCTAAGAAAATCCATTTCTCACAAAGCTATCCACTTGCCAAGTTTAAATAGGGTCCATTACATCATGAGTGCTTTCGGGCCACATTCTCTACTTAGGACGGCACTTTGGTACCTGAATTGAGTTCAGAAATCACAGTTTATTGAAGGAAACAGATCACTAAGTCACTCCACTGGACTGAAGCTGTTGACATTGCTTATTTGGAGATGCCAAGCATTGACTAATGTTTTTTCAGTCATGTGGACCTACACTAGCCTGCAGCTATGTAATAATGGGTGTGGTCATCAAAGACCTGGGTCTCAAGGAGCTAAGGGAAAGGGGCAGGGGAGGGTGTCTAGGAGTTGGTTTGTGAAAGGTGATTGCTGAATTTCCAGGAATTTTACAAGTTTCATTGCTAAAGACAGCCATTATTAGGCAATATTCAAAACCCAAATCGTAGATGCTACAACCTAATCACATCCTAATATGTCTCTCCACAGTTTGTTCTGTGCCTCTAGAGTTCTGCAGCTATTATTGTATCCAATTGTATTGTATGGGTTTGCTACTGTGAACCAATCTCTGCACTTCCACATTCAGTATCGTTGCACTAGCAATCTAACTCAGCTGTGATGAGAATATTTACACCAGAGAAATGGGCAAACTATGCTACGGGCTTGATGTTTTCCCTTTGTTGATCATCATCATCATCTGGAATTAAGAAACTTAAGAGAGAGACTCAAGGAAGTGAATGAAAACTAATAAGGTAGATTTAACGTAGAAGCACATTGTAACTGCAACTAATGCAGAAGCACTTGTAAGCTCTAGCACTGACACTGGAAACAACATAAAATATGGAGGCAATATTCTTCCAGTTTTCAAAGAATATTATCCTACTAGGTGGAGTCAAGTGAACTATGAAGAAATGAAGTTTTGAAATGCTCCAGTATGTAGTATAATGACAGATACATTCCGAGAAATGTGTTGGGCAATTTCATTGTTGGATGACTTATGGAGTTAAACTGAGATGGCTACAATGTCACCCTTACAGGATTCTGTTGTAGCTGCCAGAGTGTTTTCTGCTCCAGCATTGCTATGTGGCCTGTATCCATGCATTTTTGCTGTTTCATGTTCCTCTTACTCATTATTTTGACAAATTGTCAAACAATAATCGTGCCCAATTCATGCAAATTAGTTGCTAAACCTTTGTTAGCATACTTCTGGGAATTATTGTGTATGGATCTCTGCCTAAGGGTTCTAGATGGGAGAACATTATAGAATACCTATGTAAAGGAGTTATTTATTCTAGCTAGCCCTTATTAAAGACACAGAAACCTGGTATTTTATTTATATACTATAAGCCAGATTGGGCAGGTTCTATGCTGTTCTCACCTATATCCAAACCATACACCCTTTGTTACTTGCTTTGGTGTGTCACCCAGGCTGCTTCTGCTCCATCAGCCTGTCCTCGGGGTGCACTCTGGCCAAGTGATCATGATACATCCATTCTCATGGAGACCTCCTCCTCTCTGACTTTTGCTTCCTTCTCATCCCATTTTTTCTCCTGAGATCTATCACTCGATCCTTAAGTCCCACCTTCCTCTCTCTACTGCCCAATCACAGGCTCTGGCCTTTCATTAACATCTCAGCTTTAAATTGGGAAGCAAGGCTTACACAGCAAAGGCCAGTGTGCATAAGAATAGCCTTTGGATGACAACCAGATCTTGGGGTTCAGAATTTAGCATTCGTGTGTGTGTGTGTGTGTGTGTGTGTGTGTGTGTGTAATACCAGACCAACTCCCAGCATACCTACAACTCAACAATAAGAAACATGTTATAGGGGATCAGGTACTAACTATTGGGAGAAAGCCACACAGATGATGTAACTTATAGCCAGCACCAGAAACTGCCATTTAGGGTAGAATGTGGAAAATAAGACAGACATGTATAACTGAGCACATTATTGGATGGAATTAGGATTAGATGGCAGAAAAGCCAAAATTGCTGTTGAAATTGAGAGTGAGGATTAATGTTGTATTTATAGTCCCTTGGAGTTTGTAAAGGCCTTCCTTCCTCGTGAGCTCATGTGATCACCAGAATTGGGGGACAGATGATGAAGACGGATGACATCAAACCCATTTTACAGACAGGAAATGGAGGTACCAGGAAGTTACAGAGTTTGCTCATGGTCAGTCTCTCCACATACATGGCTAAGCTGACACTTGATGAAGACAGACGTAGACTTATCATAACTTTGGGCTCAGACATACCTGGGGAGGGGAAAACCTAACCCTGACATTTATGTAACTTTAGTAAAATTGCCATTTGAAGTGTTGGCTCTTTAAAAAAATGTTTTGAAAATTGTATTTGTTTATTAGTATGAATGTGTGTGCATGCATGTATGAGTGCCTGAGTGTGTGTGTATGTGTGTGTATGTATGTGTACACACGCATATGCGTGCATATATGGTGCACATGTGGAGGTCAGAAGATAACTTTCAGGAGTCAGGTTTTGCTTTCTCCGCATGGGTCTCAGGAATAGAACTCAGGCCTGTCAGGCTTGGCAGCAAGTGACTTTACCTGCTGAGTCTCCTCCTCACTAACCCAGCCTTTGATCTTCTTAACGCACAAAATGAAGATGACAGTGTCTTGGTTAAAAGTTTGCAATGAAATTTGGGTGAAATTCAATCAATGGACGTAAAGAACTAGTGTTTAGGAAGCCATCCATAAACCTTGCTTTTCTTTTCCCTCCCACAGAGTTTTGAAATTACTGACATTGGCTATGAGACTTTCATCTAATATATTTACTTTTTTTTTGCTGTATTTTTAGGGGTCGAGATAAAATTACTCACATAGTTTTGAGCGGCTAGAAGCCAGGGCAGGGAGGAGGGGGCCAAGGAAAGGTCAGGACACCATGTACATCACTCCTTGGCTCATTGGTACCTGCGGTGAATCCATGCACAAGGCACCCCACTTACAGAAGCTAGCTCCCCATCTGGGTGCCTCTGGTTCTATGCCCTATGTCCTGTAAATCCTGTGACCTTTACTACACCCAGGATTTACAGGACATAGTACATAGAACTAACAAGGAGCAATGAACAAGGAGCATGAGGAGTGCTGCCTAACTTTCCTTCCATGAAGACCCTTCTTCCCATGAAGACTTGGGATGCAATGGCAGTATGGTGGTCCCACATTAAAGAGGACAGGGAAGGTGCCATGGTTTAAATGTTCGATGCACCCCCCCCCCAACACACACACACAGCTGGATATGCTCTTGGGCTGAGCGCTTGGTTTCCAGATGGTCACACTGTTTGGGGACGTTGTAGAACCTTTTGGGCACGGGATCTTGCTGGCAGACAGAGGGCCCTAGGGGCAGGGCTTAAAGGTCCTCTGCTGGTTCTCAGACTGCCTTCAGCTGCTTCCTGATTGATCTAATCAGCTGCCACGCTACCAATGCTCCAGCCATGTTTTCCAAGTCATGGAGGACTATACAGCCTCACGCCGGGAGCTGAGGTAAGTCCTTCCTCCCTTAGGTTGTTTCTGTCAGTTATTCTGCCACAGCATGAGAAGAGTAGACAATTCAGTAGGGGAAGTAGCGCAGACAGACGCAGTCAGTTCAGATTCTAGAGTGCACCTCACCACTTGAATTAACGGAACAGTCTGTGATCTAGGTTGATCGTCTGGGGATGGTTTCCGCAGGAAAATCCCAGTTTAGGACCAAAAGTGCCATTTTGCTTGACATATTAAATGCCGAGGTACTCAAGACAGTGCTCTATGTGACCACCTGAAATAGGGGCTGAAAGGTGGGGTGTGAGGTTCCAAAAATCTCTTTCTAGTTTTAGCTTCAGTTTCTTCAACTGTGACACAAGAAAGAACATCCCTGACTCCTCTACCGGGCCATTGTCAAGGCCAAATGGTGGCATGGGGAGGGGGGATCTCACAGGTCTCTGTTATTCTCTGAGTCCCTGTGTTTTCAAAGGTCTCTCACTTCAACAGTACCCCCACCCCGGGGTCTAGTATGGCCCCATGAGATGAACACACCACTTCTGTGGTTAGTGCTGCCCTCCTGCTGGCCCTGCTTGCATGTAGAGACACAGTCCCTGGATATTGGGCCAACAGGCTTGTCACTGTCAGCCTATCTCAGGTGCCAAGCGCATGAATGGATGACTGTAGAGACCTTCACTTGAAAGCCATCGGAGCGAGGCAGAGATACCTTCTCTTGCTGCATTCTTCAGCTGGGGGTGGGGGTGGGGTCTCAACATGCCTGTCTCCTTAGAAGGCTTGTGCGAGTACAGGCATGCACACCATCCTAAACTCTGGCACTGCCCCGGCAGTGTGAGAGTTCAACAAATTCCACTCTCACTGTAAAATGATGTTCATGGTGG
Source organism: Apodemus sylvaticus (assembly GCF_947179515.1). NCBI lineage: Eukaryota > Metazoa > Chordata > Mammalia > Rodentia > Muridae > Apodemus > Apodemus sylvaticus. Next base: position 42,374,136 of record NC_067477.1, read on the forward strand.
CACCCACCGCATAGGCTATTCCATACATACCACAAGCTTGTGCATTTGAGTTAGAAGTTCACACTGTATATGAAAAGTGCTTATCCAGTGTCTAGAACATTAAGAAAAAACATAAGTGATACACAATAGTGATGATAGTTAGTATTATTATCAGACCACCAAATTATACTAATGATCCTACTACTACTACTACTACTACTTTCTTACCACAAACCTGGGGGTTTGCTACTAGTAACAGCCTTCATGGAGCAAGGTATGGAAAGAGGGCGTGTGAGGCAGGTGAATTAGAGAATGCAGAATTGCAAAGACAAGGAGACAAAAGATGAATGAGCAGCGCTTGGGTTAATTAGTTCTCAGAAACCTGATAGTCCAATAGAGTGGGCCTGTGTCTAGAATTATCCGATTGTTGGGCTTTGTCAGAATCTACTTAGTCGAGGTTTTATAACCTATGCACCACAGTGGTGTAGAAGAAGTTAAACTCTTTTGGTTTGGAGATCACTGAGGATGGAGCTTCCACATCTTAGAATGAACCCAACTGAGTTGGACCGAATCAGCCTTAGAAAACTGGTTAGTGACTGTGGTCCCTGAGTCCTAACTCCAGGCCAGGTCTTTTACTAGTTCTATTGCCAAACTGAGCTTATAAGAAATCAGGACCAACTAGGGACCCAAGGTAGCTGTCTCACGCCTATGTACCTAGACAGCTAACCACTTCCTTCTGTTGCTTCTGACCCATCTCATGGCACTACTGTAGTTGGCTGTGAAGTATCTCCCAAAGGCTTGACTGAAGGTTAGTCCCCCAATGCAATGCTCAGAAATGGGCTTTGGTGAAGGAACTGCATAATGAGGGTTCTGTATGGGCTGACCTATAGATGGAGTTACCATTTCATGGTAGTACTGGGAGACATTACAGACTAGGAGGTGGTGCCTGCTTGGGAGAAGTGTGTGAGTCATTGCGAGCATCCTTTGAAGAAACTAGAAGACAAAACTGATGACTTCTTGCATTTCCTGGGAAATTTGTAGTAAAGTAAGAATATACTTAAATGCAAGTATACACGGAGATAACTGTATACATGATATATATATATATGTAGCATATCTTATGATAAATAATTGTACATATGATATATAACATCTTATGATATCATCACACATTAAAACAGAAGTGGCTATAGAAAGAGAAATACCAGAAGGAAACTGCGAAACATTATCAACAAATTTCTGTTTGTGATTTTGTGTATCCTCCAAAGTTTTTGCACTGAGTATTTATTGTGTGTGTGTGTGTCTGTGTAGTGTGTTATGTGTGAATTTCACTGTATATACTCCCTTTGATGATAAAAGTTCTAGTTCAGCTCCTTATTTTTGTTTGATTTCTTGGTACAGATGAACTATATTTGCTTTTCTTACTGTGAAAATAGGCCCAACATTCCCCTGTATTGATAGCTAGAAGTTTACCCTTAGTTGTCACAGGAATTGGTGCAGGTTTAAGCTTGATCAGGCCTGGCTAGTATAGAGTGCTGGTCTGCATGGTTGGGTGAACTATGGGTAAATATTTAGAGTTGCTTACAAACAGTGAGAAAAAGCAAAAACCAACCAACCAACAAACAACCAACCAACCTGCCCTGGAGAGAATGTTCTGGACATGGGTTGTAGTTGTGGCCTGTCTGAGATCGTATGGAAGACATGCTGTTCACAGGGCAAAGCAAGAGACTCAGTGGCCAGGACACTCTTAGATGGGGTTTGCACGGCTGTGTCCTGGCTGTCAGGCCCCAGAGGAGATGCGCATGATGACCTCATGGTTATTTTCCATTCCTTATGATCTATGGGACTTCCCTGATGTTTGGGTAGCTGTTTGTAATTTGTTCTTTGGCCAGTCCTTTTCACATTGCTCTGAAGGAAAACAGTGATTTCTGCATTTTTTTTCCCTGGGTCATAAATGACAGAGGATTAGGTTCCTCTCCTCATAGATTTGCCTTGGGTTCTATTATCCAACATTAAAAAAAAAAAAGAGGTTTATGAAAAAAGGAAAGTTTTTTTCTTTTACAAAGATTTATTTATTTTTATTTTATGTGTATAGGTGCTTTACCTGAATGCATGCATAGGTACCATGTACATGCAGTGCTGACTGACGCCAAAGAGGGAGTCAGATCCCCTGGGACTGGAGTTACATATGGTTGTGAGCTGCCATGTGGGAACTGGAAATTGCACTTGAGTCCTCTGGAAAAGCAGCCAATGCTCTAAATACCTAGCCATCTCTCTAGCACCCCCCAAATAAAATTCTTTTTCAGGTGAACCTGGACTCTCCAGAACTTCTTGTCTAAGATGTGTTCATCTCCCAATAAGGACTCTCCACTGCCAATTCTAGCTCCATGTCCCTGGGGTGGGGGGGGGGTCTCAGAGGACAAAATGGCTTCTGTCGCTGCCTAGAACTGTGAAAATTTCTGAAGGAGGTTTTGACGTAACGGCAAATGCCATTTCGAGGCAATAGAATCTTTCCACTCATTACCAACCACCCTTCTACAAAGCAGATTTTAAATCCTTCCCTAGTATGAGTAAGGACTGAGAAACAACAGATGATTTCTGCTTTCATCCAAATTACATGGAAAGTTCCAGGCCTCTGGGAGGGAAGGACAGGGAGGAGAACAAAAACAGAGCATCAGGGTCTCAGGATGTCCAGCTTCAGATGCTTGCCTCTGGGACTCACCACTTAAGACATGTCATCGAGCCATAAATACCGTTCTCATCACCTGCGGTTGTGAAGCTAACATCGTTTAGCTTGCCTGGATCGGCATGTATGGTCTTGTTTGATTGCAGAGCACAGTTCACCCAACCACCTCCTTCCTTGGGTCTCGGGGGGTGGGTTCTAGGGCTATCAGGGGATTGCCTAGAATGGAAAATCCATTAAACTACTGCCCCCAAGAAGGAACCGCCTGCTCCCAGGCTCGTGGCTTCATTTAATTTTTCCATAGTTCTTCATGGCTGTGCATCCTTTCATTTCCTCAAAATCCATCTTGGATAACCAGTCAAATACGTAAGCATTGCCCAAGGCCTGACAGTGTTCAGGGCCCTGTGGAGCCTGTATCCCTGGGGCATACAAAATTGTTTAAGACGGGGTTGGAGACACAAAGACTCATTAGAGAGGCAAGGCCCTGTGCGGCTGCATCAAAGGTCGGACAGGGTAGCCATCAATGAGGAAACGAAGTGGAGGGAGGAGTAGCCAGGATGTGGAGTGGAGGGAAGAGGTGATGTCTCTCCAGGCCTCTGGATGAGATGCCAGAGAGGACGGAGTCGGAAACTGCCCTCTCGGAGGAAGATGACTGACAGACAGTGGCAGGGATAGCGGGTCCCCAGGTGTGTAGGCCCGTGGATATGAATTCAGGTGGGCAGAAGAGAGGTGTAGCACACAGGCTGGAGAGGTGAGACAGCCACGTCATGGGAAGCTTTACATTTTCTTTTTAAGTTCCTGTGTACAATCTCCTGCCTTACCTTCTTTTTGCAAGAACAATTGTTTTAAGTTTGCCATTGCATCTTTGCCCCTGTTGCTGCTTTCTAGAGTAAGATTGTGTTGCAAGCCCTGACGTTTGCCTTGGGCATCTTCCTTTTGTCTCTCTCCTCACACTAGTCCACCAAGCGAGGACTAGTCTCCAAAGGTCCCTGCCATCTCAGGGCGGGTGACTCACCAGGTATTATGGGTGCCTCGTGGACCAGACAAGCTGGCTTTCTTTTGGCAGGGAGTTTCATTTTGCCAATGGAACTAGACTTGGAAGAAGCTGCATCATGTGCCTGAACTATGTCCCCACAGACTGCCATCTTGGGAGGGCCAGTGGCAGACGCCAGGAGCTGGCCGGCATCAGGGTACAATCTGGTAGCCACAGAAGAGACTCTCATCCTTGGAGAGTCTGAGTGCGCACTGACACCTGTTTGGTTTGGCTGGTCTTGGCCGGTAGCGTTTCCAACAGAGATGAGCAGGAGATGGGTGAGTGGCTGAGAGCTGGCAGTGGTGGGAAAGGAAAAACATCAGTTCAGGGGTCCGTTAGAAACCACAAACCCTAGTTAGACTGGTTTGCTGCACAATGGGAACCAAGCTTTCTCATAATCATCTGAAGCACTCCAATGGCAGACAAAGGTGGAATGAAACTTCATGGAGCTGCTTTCTGCATAAATGGAAGATTAAAAGGAACCGATGGCCAGAAGGGCAAAGATGGGCAGGGTTTAGTGGATCAGAAGAAAATCCATTGCTGGGAATTATGTGGGACTGGAGGTTGTCGTATGTCGTATGTCATATGTCATATGTCGACTACGGTAGTAGTTCTTAGGCCCTTTCTCTGTCTGTGCTCTTGGATTACTGCTGTGAACATGGCTTCATAGGACCAAGAGGCTTTGCAACAGAAGTACCCCATAAAGACTTACTCCCTCCAAGGTAGCTGCAGCAGGGGGCTTGCCACGCCTCCCTGCCTGCCTTACAACCATGACTTTCTTTTTCTTACTCAAAGACTGTCCATCTGTCCAGCCATTCCGCCAAGGCCAGCAACCCCATGCTGATTTCCTTTGGAAGAGCCCCAGCTCCCAGGGTGACCTTCATAACAGCCGGGCACATGGACGACTTCAACCCCAAACTTCCCGTTACCAGGAAGAGCTGGCCCAGGCTATGAAAGTTACAATAAAACAGTGGCTGTTTCTGAGCAGGATCCTTTGGTGAAGTCATCGGGATAGTTCTCTCAGCAGCGTGTCTAATTTTCCCTGGCTGCCTTTCTGGGAGCTGGGCACCCAACCTAATTTAGACTCTCCACTTTGGCTCCTTCTTAGACTTCCATGCCATAAATCTGAGCCCCCCTCAGTGCCTGATCCCACCAGCAGGCAGACAATTCAGAATTAGCTGTCGTCATGGTTGTCTAAACTGACAGGTAGGGAAACTGAGGCACAGCAGGCCACAGGGCCTTGTCCCACCTCCCACAGTGATCCAGCAGCACTGTTGCCAGCAAGGCCCAGGATTCTGGCTGGAACTTGAACTGTGGAGCTCTTATGGAAGGCTAGGGGCCATGTGAGTGGGTTTCAAAGCTTTTACTGGGCCTCACTTGGCTCCAGATCCCAGAACTGTGTGCAATTGGATTTTGATGGGAATGCGGTGGAGTAGGAAGTGTGTGTGTGTGTGTGTGTGTGTGTGTTGGGCTTGATGATGATATTTGGAATCCTTTTATACTTTCTTGCCTGGAACTTGACAAGCCCCAGAGCTGAGAAAAAAAACAGAAAACTCAAAAGCAATGGGATGAGAGAAGAATCCTCCCAAAGCCATTGAGCAGGCTGTGGGCAAATGCCTTTCTTTCTTCACCCAGAACCCCTGCCCTCAGGCACAGTAGGCTAGCTGGCTGGGCAGGTTTGTCCAGTCCAAGGCAAGGTTGGACTCTTGATTGCAAACCCTCTCTCTTGCAGCCCCAGGCCTCCTGGGTGTGGCCTCGTGCTCTGGAGAAGGGTGTGGGGGAAACAAAGGGGACACTTGGGTTTCAGACAATTTCTAGGTGCCTCAGGGGACCTACATATTTCCTATGTAAAGTCCAGTCTGTTTGAAATTAGACCTCTCTCTCTCTCTCTCTCTCTCTCTCTCTCTCTCTCTCTCTCTCTCTCTCTTTTTGCTTATTTCCGGAGAGATTAAAAATAGAGACCCAGGCTTAATCTGGGAGCCTCTGAGATCAACAGGGCACTGTTTCCATGAGTATGAAGATACTGGGCAGTCTCACCCATGATCATAGGTCATATGCAGCAGGCCCGGGTGGGCTCAGTGTGAAGGAGTTTTAAGTTGTGCTCATTCTCAACAGTTATGATTCTGTTTCTAGACCACAACAAGGATACTACCTTCTTTCTAATTTCAACTGAAATACAAGAGATCAACACTGTCGAGGGCCCCAAACCCTTACTGTGCTTCAGGTTTCTTGATGAGCTCAAGTTGCAGGTCCTGTCTGTCCACACAACCACTCAGTTCATAGTGTGCATGGAGCGGGGGAATGGGTGGGCATCCCCTCTCTTCTGAGGATGCTTTTCAGGTTTTGTAGCTGTTGGCTGATGATAGCAGGTCAACAAAGCCTCTGATGGTGCTTGCTCGTGAAAAAAACATAGAGAAAGAAACAGAGATCTAGGTTGGACATCCTGGCATAAGTCAATAATCACAGTACTCAGGGGCTGAAGGCCAGAAGATAGGTAGTTGGAGGCTAGCCTGAGATACATAGTGAACTGAAGCTAGCCTGATTGCATGATGAGTGGGACCCTGTCTCAAACCAACCAAACAGATGAATGGATAGAGAAATGTGGTATATACACACACAATGGAGTTTTGACTGAAAAGAAAACTGAAATTATATAATTTTCCAGAAAATGAATAGAATAGAATAGAATTGGAGTCCATCCCCTGCCCCCCTCTCTCACACATACACATCTAAATACTATTATGTGAGTAAATGCCAATATGCACATATGAAAATGTCACAGCAAAATCTATTATTTTGTACGGTAACAAAAATATTTAAAACACAAAATCAAAACAAACCAGAGGCCCACTTGGTTCTAATCTCTGGAGAACTTAGATGAACACACTGAGGAAAAGTAGACGGAACCAGTGGGAGGCGTTTGCGACTGTAGGCTTTTTACTCACAGGGAAAGGGAGTAAACTGTAGTGAACTACACATACCTGTGATGCGGGAACAGCAACTTTCTTGGGTACACAAAGTGGAGTGTGACAGAGATGAAACTCAAGAAAATAGTCTAATCTTTCAGTCAATTCAGTTCTGAAAAGGAGATACTGGCTAGTGAAACTTCCTGCCTGGAGTTCCCCTGTGTCCCAGCTGGGGACCTCTTGGTGCTGCTCTCCAACGCTGTCACATGATCATGCCTATGTCTGTGCACCTGAGTTTGCCCAGTATAGGCCTAGTGCTGGCTAGTATCCTTAATTCTGCTCAACTATCAATGTTCTTTTGAATAACTACTACACAGAAGGATTCTTTGGTTGCTAGGGACTGAAAATCTGTCTCAAATTCCTTTAGTAAAAGGGAAACCCAATGGTCCATGGAATGGAAAGATCCAGAATTAGAGTTAGCATCAGACACAGCTGGATTTGGAGCTGAAATAATGTTACCAGAACTTGGTTACTCTCCTCTTCTCTCTGCCTTTCTCTACCTTCAACCCCAGGTTTTAGGAGACAGTAAAAGGACAACAGCCTCAAGCTTTCTGCCTCTCAGAATTTAAGTTAAAGGGAAACATTCTCCTCTCCAAGAGTCGTGTGTGTGTGTGTGTGTGTGTGTGTGTGTGTGTGTGTGTATGTAATCTCAAGATACTTTATTGGCTCCAAAGGATCTGATATCCACTGCCCAACCAATTACTACACCCAAGAGAATGTAACACCCAGATTGACTTAAGCCTGGGTCGCATGAATACTTGTTTTGGTGTTGTATGTGAAGCTATTGTACCTTTGGGCTGAGAGCAACAGAGAGTGTGGGATTTCCCAAAAAGAAGTGGCACCTGGGTACCAGAAGAAGGTGGATGGGTGCTGAATAACTAAAATGATAAATAGGAAATCTTTGGTATTTATAATCTTTATGTTGGCATAACATATGGCAGATACCCAGTCTGACAGCCCAGGATCCTCCCCGTGCATGCCGTGTGACAGGGTTCTGCCATTGTGTCTCCCCTACATTCCTCTGCCTGAACCTAGATCCATAATCTAGATCTTTCTCCTAGAATTTGAATTTTGACCCTGGAGTTGGGGAGGCAGGGTATTTCTAACAAAGCTGATGTTTCCGCTTCACAGATGTGACTAGCAAGGATCTGATCCAGGAATAATTCTTAGCACAGTTTTGGAAAGCCTGAGCTAGACTATAAATCATGAAGCTGAATTCTAGTCACACACATCCCAAGCCCAATTTCTACCCTCCCTGTGTCCTGCCTATGGAGCAGAGCACTAAAGAAGCCCCATGCGGAAGATGACCCTAGGCCTGATGGGAGGTCACCCTCCCATGGCATTGCCTTCAGCAGCAATCTGGGGTCAGGCCTCAAAACTCCATGCTTGGCCCCACTCTTTTCTCTTTGCTGTATTGCCAAAAGAGCCTTAAAAGTCATGGAAACATCTCTGCTTCTCTAACTCAAGGGATTCTGGCAACAGAGGTCAGGGAGTGGAGGGTCACATAGGAGCATGTGGAAGGGCAGATAGGGCTGGAGAGAAAGATGCTTATCCTTGGTGCAGTTATGTGTGTGGGGGCAGGAAGAGGCAGGCAGTGCAGGAGTGTGGCTGGGCGTGGGCTCTCGGGAGACACAGCAGTTGGGGCATTGGTACAGAAGCTGGGAAAGAGTTTGTCCCAGCTGAGAATACAGGCTGCCTCGTTACACACTTCCATTCATCCAGGAACCTGTCCTGCTGCTGCCACAGGAGACAGGCAGCCCAGGGGTGAGTGGGTTCACCAGAGCTCACTAGTATAGTCTCCAAAGTAAAGGTGGGTGCTGGAGAAACTAGCAGACCCATGAGTGGCATCAAGAACAAGAAAGGCAGAGCCAGTGGCTAATACATTGGCAACAAACAGGCATCCTGGGGCTATGAACGGGGAAAATACGTCTCTCTTCCCCCCAGAAATGACTGTATTCTTCCATATTGGCAAGATTTCCAGCTTTCACGGGGCCTGACTCTTTGGGGGATTCTTGTTTTCTTTGCCCTACACTGACTGGTTAAAAATAGATGGGTGAAATGTGACTGGCCGGAGAGTCTTTGACCTCTTTCAGATTTAGCTTTTGGACCAAGTTAAGAGAATCCATTATAACCCTTATTTTGTGAAGAACATTGCTCGGAGGGAGGCTGGGGGGAGATACTGCATAAAGGACAAGCAGAAGGGAGTTGCAGTTCTTTAGCTAAGCAAGTAAGAATCATGTTTCCTGAAAATGGTGGCAGTGTCAGGGGGGGAGCTTTTAAAAATCAGCCAGCACAACTATTATATTATAAAAAAGGAATTTCTATCGAGGCTAAATCATAAAACTAATTATAAATAACTTCAAAAATGCTTATCTTTGCCTTTCTCCTACAGTGCATGTGTGGGATTACATGCTATCCAAATTCCCCATAGTAGCCATAAATAACCAAACCTTGTTGCTTATTGTGAAGTGTATTCTAGCACCAACCCAACACCCTACATGGTTAGATTTTCTCCTAATGTCAACCTATGATACCTCACATGTATTAAGCCTTTACCGAATCAAAACAAAACATGGGCCAATCCATTCTTCACAAATATAATCTCATCAATTCCTGACATGGATTTTTAAGGAAGGGTTATCGCTCTCATTTTCTAGAAATAAAAAAAAAAATCAGAAGTTTAGAGAAGTTAAATAGCCCTATCTAGACAGTGGTAGAGACCGCCTCCAACTCTGGTCATGGAGACCACAGATCCTCTGCATTTAAGCCCTACTGTGTTCTCATCAACCCCTCCGCACGCCCCTCCACCCCTGAGCCTTGTTGAACTTGTGTTTAGGAAGTATGGCTTCCAATATAAGCAAATTAGTCTTCATCCCAGTAGGAGAGAGGTGGCACACCCCAACAGGGTGCTTGAGGATTGATTAGAAATAGGGCTACTCACAAGTTATGTGCAAGGTAATAGTCACCAACAAGGCAAGATGAGGTCTTCCAGGGCTGGCAAGGGTGGGGAGCCCTGGGGCAAGGCAGACGGTACTGAGAGAAAGGATCTGCAGCAGAGTGCCACTCTAGAGACAGTGGCATTAGGCGGAAGGATAGCCAAGACACACACGGTCAAGCAGCAAATAGCCCAGTAGAGTGGAAACAAGGGAATGAAGTTTCTGACTTGGATTCACGCTGTGTCTCTTGTTGGCATCTCCCACTGGACGAACACAACTGAAGCCCCGTCCACAACACCAATCTCCTGGGGGCGCAACATAATGGTGAGAAGCTGGAGAAGGGAACCAAGGCCAAATGAATGTGTTCAAATAACAGATGAACAAACCTACTGTGTGAAAGTTTCTGCTTTGGGGTTCATGGGAATTCCTTAAGAGGCAAAGGGATGGTTTTTAAAGACTATAAGAGAGGGGCTGGAGAGATGGCTCAGTGGGTAAGAGCACCGACTGCTCTTCCAAAGGTCATGAGTTCAAATCCCAGAAACCACATGGTGGCTCACAACCACCCGAAAAGAGATCTGAGGCCCTCTTCCCGTGTCTGAAAACAGCTACAGTGTACTTACATATAATAAATAAATAAATCTTTAAAAAAAAAAGACTATAAGAGAGAATGGTAATTGTTAGGAGTCAGTATATATACACCAAGAAAAGGAATAACCTACTAGGTGTCCTCTATTAGATTCTGGTTGGAACCCTTAAGCTGGGGCCCCAAGTCACCACTGAAGTCATTAGAGGGGGACAGAGCCATCTGGAAGATCATGTTAACAGAGTAGCTGTTACGAGACTGGCTTCAAGGCTGTTGATACGCTCCACCTAGACAGGGTGGGGAGTGGGGTGGTGGTGGTGGTGGTGGTGGTGGTGGTGGTGGTGGTGGTGGTGGTGGAATCTAATAGTATCCCCTGAGACTTCTCCCAGCCTTTCTCTGTGACCTTTCACCCAAGCTTGGGAAGAACTGTCAGGGGCTAGACTGACTTACCTGCTGCTCATCGGAGTCACTGAAACGTTGGATTTCCAGAACTGGAATCCTCAGAAATTTCATAATGTGGGCTAAGGATGGCCAGAGGAATCACAATGCATCAAAATGCATCAAAAGGATAAAATGTACATCTGGGACACTGAGGCTGAAACAGATGACACCCCATGTTCAGGGTTGGGTGCTGTCTCTTGGACAGTAATCTTGATGTGAGCCAATGTGTATGACTACCACAAAAATTAGTGTGACATTCACAGAACAATCTCAGGTGACATTAACTGAGGAACTGCTGGATAAGGAAGGTGTGTGTGTGTGTTTTTTTATCTGTTTCGTGTGTGTGTGGGTGTGTGTGTGTGTGTTTACTGGATTCTTTATTGGTCTGTCCTACCTAGAGTGCTTGTGTATTAGTGTTCATGTGGTGTGTGGTGTGTGTGTGTGTGTTTACTGGATTCTTTATTGGTCTATCTTATCTAGAGTGTTTGTGTATGTGTGTTTGTATGTTCATGTGTTTTTTGTTTGTAATTTTTGTGTGTGTGTTTACTGGATTCTTTATTGGTCTTCCTATCTAGTGTGTGTGTGTGTGTGTTCATGTGCACTCATGTGGAGGTAAGATATTGATACTGATATCTTTTCCTCACTTTCTGTCTTATTTCCTGAGACAGGGTTTCTCTCCAAACCCAGAGCTCTATGATTGAACTAAGCTGGTTGTTCACCAAGATCCAGAGATCCATAAGTTTCTTCCTTACCTTGCTAGAGTTACACACCATACCATAGTCAGCTTTTTATGTGGCTGTTGCAGATCTTAGGTCCTCAGCCATCTCTCTAGCTTCTGCCGCAATTTTAATGGAATGGAGAAGCAGACAGAAATGGGATGGCACTTGGGATGAGGTATGGATGAGATAAGAGAAGGTCACATGGAGAATATACGAAGAAAGCAGACACAGTGAATATGAAGGGTAAGAGCAAGGTCTTTGGGTATCTGAAAAGTGCTTATACAAGAGGGCTTTGCCTATGAGGGGTGTAAAGAAAGCATAAAGGCCAATGGGTGTCAGTTAAAGGCAGGGTGACTGGATCATATTCTGTGGATAGTAGAAGAGCATGTAATGACATGACTCTGGTTGTGTTAGCGGTATTGGAGGCAAGAGCTGTTAGAGAGGAAACGGTATCACCATGCAAACAGGAGAGCCAATGAGCCCAAAGGATCCCTGTGGATTCAACATGCCTGCTACTCTGTGGACTCCACATATCCAATACACAGCCGATTTGCCTTCTCTATCTCCTTCACACTACTGTTCATCAGCTGTGGAGAGGGGGTGGTGGTGTGCCACATCCAGTAACCAGTCTTCAATGCTCGGGTCTCTGACACTCTGAAAGGGCATTTCTCTTCAAGAAACTTTGGGGAATCTTTGAAAATGCAAATTTCCCCAGCATAGAGGAAGAGCCTAGTCTTGGGGCTCAGGCAGACCTGGGTGGGACACTTCTTTTAGCCACTTTTGACTGCAACCCCAGACAGGTAATTTGCATCAAGTGTCATCAAGTCCTAGGGGAGTTTGAAGGGCTTCTGTCTCAGAGAGCCTTTGTCCTAGTCTGTTTCCTGTGCTGTGCTGTGGGAATAATAACAAGCAGCATGTTGTAAGGAATGTGCGAATGGATATGTGGGAATCCTGGGGCCAAGTCATAATTGGCAGTCTTTCTATTCATTCACAGAGCTCAAAGTGAAATCTTGGGTACCAGATACCCATGCAAGCCTTCGTGTGAAATATGTGCACTTCGTTCCTTTAAAGTTGCTGAACACCAGGCCTTCTGGGCAGTTCCTGAATGGATGCCCTGCCTCAATACCCTCCAACAATGCTTGTGTACCCCCCACACTAACTTCCCCTTGGATGCTCCAGAGGACTGACTATTGGGCTTGTTACACACAGTACAGTGGCAGTGGGGGTGGCTGGATGGAAGGACGGTCCCTTCTTCCTGAGGTCCTAGGTCCTGGATTTGTGGCATCGCCAATATCCTAAGTTCAATGAGGACCCTTCCAGCTTCAGAATCCATTCTTAGGTTGCAAGGAGTGGCCGTCCCTTTCCCTTTCCCTCGGTTTCAGACCCACGAGGCCTCTTTGGAGAAACCTGGTGTCTCTTTCCCCTGGACATTTTGTGCCACACTGCCAGTCCCATCACGATAGGCTCCTGTCTTCCAACCAGAGACAGAAACACGCACTAGAGGTCTGGGACAAGGTTCTGTTCTGAACCCACCTGAATATTTATCTCCATTTTGAAGAAAGAGTAGACAGATGCCCAATAAAAGCTTGTTGTTTAGGCTTTTCAACCTTGTCACAAATCCCTTTGTGAAGTCAGGAGCGGGAAGAGTAAACACCTTGTTAGCATTTATTCAACTGACAGACAAACATTGTGCAACTATTTGTGATTTACAAATCACAGAGCTGCCCACAGGCTCCGCTCATGTGGCCGACAGCTTGATTTTGATTTAGTGATTACAAATATTGTTGAAAATAAAACAGGAGATTTTTATGGGAAACTATGGATTTCTGGACTGTCTTTAAAGAATCCAGCTGAGTTGTGGTTTATCTATAGGTCCCCTCTATGCTGTGTTTTAGGCTTCTGCCAGTTCCCATTGGCATCTGAGCTTGCAGCCCAAGGTTTGTTAGTTTCAAAGCTTGTGACTTCAACAGGAATCTTGGGAAACATTGAATTTGGAGACATTTGACTTCCTGGGTTTATTTCTTGACTCACTATAGCTTATGTTCTTCCAACTTCCCCCAGCCCAACATTCCCTTTCCTGTGGTACAGCCAAAGCCTATTAGTAAAGCCCACTGTTTGGTCCATGCCCTCACCCATGTTCGTGACAGTTCTTCAAGGTCCCTGTGACAGTTCTTCAAGGTCCCCCTGAACCATGCGCAGCTTTAGGAGTACTGGTGGGGGAGGGGGCAGGCTTCAGTGTGGCTTTATTTCCTTTACTTCACTTTATCTCAGAGACCTCAGTCATTCCCAGGCATGGGGGAGGAGGGTGGCCTGTAATGGCCGGTCTTCTCCAGAACCTCCTTTCAGAGCAGTGATGGTCTGCTTGGCCTGTTGCAGTGATCCTAAGATTGCCCACACTCAGGGCAGGAGGGACCCTGCTGGGATCCTGTTTCCTGCCCTCTGCAAGGGCAGATTTCAAAGCTCTTAGTTCACTCCTTCTTCTTCTTGCCCCTCCCACACTCCTTTCCTCCCCACCATTCCTTGTTTCGTGTTTATATTGCAGAAAACATCTGTGAGAGTAAATGGCCGAGATGAAAGATCTTGGCAAAGGGGTATTTTTCTTTGCTTGGCTTCAAGGGAGCCAGATGAAGACTTGAGCCTCACAGAGCCTCCCCCCAACCCCTGGCCCCAGAGAGGGGAGAAGTAGATCTGAATGAAGACAAACCAGAAGGTGGCCCAGCCAGGCTCCCCAGGCAGGAAGGTTGTGTTTCCAGTGGAACTGGCTGGCCTGGAGGGAAGCAGGTCCTCTGTGTGTCCCCAGGAGGTTCTATAGGGGTTTCCTGCCTACTCTTGACCCCTACTGCTCTGCACTGTTCTGGGGTTGGTGACCTGTTTTGCAGTGGAGACTCTCATACCTTTCCCCTCTCTTGCCTTTCTCCTGGGCAGTTGTGCAGTGCAGGAGGTGGCTGCCTAGGCATTGTACACTTTCTTCTAAAGAGTTACACAGTTTTATCAGTTACACAGTTTTTTAGTGACATCTCAGGATCTTAGTTTCTCCACTCGGAAGATGGGGATAATGGTGTTTATTTCATAGTGACATGGTAAGGAAGAAACAATAAAGAACAAGGCACGCTCCTTTGTCAAGTCAGTGCTGAGTGCGAGGCAGAGGTGACAGTAGTAGTGGCGATGGTTTGATGGGGTGCACTGAAGGAGGGACTAAACTGGAACAGAATCTCTAGGTAGATCTGTTAACCTGGAGCTTCCCATCTGTGGACAGCTGAGCTCTTCCCCTCCTCCTTGTAGAGAGACAGTGCTGTGGGACTAAGGGGAGATACCTGTGCCTTGGAGATGAGATTGAAGAGGGAAACCCAACTTTCTCATCGTTGGCTTTTCTAGAACTCACCAACTCTTCTGTCTGGCCATATTCACAAAAGGAGGCCCTTGTCATCCAGATGAAGCCCCATGCCATATACAATCCTGTGGTAGTGGTGGGGCCTGATTTCCTGGACCTAGAGTTTTAGTTTAGGCAGCTTCCATTTACCTCTGAGAGGGCTGCAGAGGTTCCTGGAGAGCAGGGGATGTGTCTGTTCTCAGCAGCCCAGGGGGCTACCATCTGACTTGGCCAGACCCTCTTTCTTCTGTCATGGTGTCTGGTACTTCTCAGAAAGACCAGGGCCAGGTCTTAGGAGTTCATTAGAGCTTGGGACCATGGGGGAAAGCAGCTGTCCTTTGGGAAGATAGCAAGTTGATTCTCTCCAGGGTGGGACATAGGATAGACAAGCTTTGACTCAGGTAGAAGAGGAAGAAAAGACGACACGCGAAGATCAGTTCACTGAGAAGCAGGGCAGGAGGCCTTCTTCAGCTATGTCACTGTCTGGCAGGGTCACCGACTGTTGTCAGGGCCACTGGCTGGATTCAGGAAGATTTGTTCACAGAAGATGAATCTGGTGGACATAGAACAGAAGACCCACTCTGGACAGCATGTCTCACAGCATCTGAGCTGGAATCATCAACCAAATTGTCCATGCACTGGAGAGAGAGGATTTACCTTGAGTATGGTCTGCTTTCAGTACAGGCTGGGAAAAGAATAGCATTTCGAACCCCAAGGCTGACTTTGCAGGGACCATACCTGACGGAGGCAGTGCTGGCAGGAAGGACTTAAAGTCTAGGGGCTTACGTGTCAGGCGCCCATAAGCCTGGCCCCCACATGCTTCCTTAGAATTATTATTCACTGAGAGCCAAGAGATCAAGCCATGCGTCCTAGTCACACATACTGTGACAAGTACATGCTGCAAAGTCGGGATTTGAACTTGTGTTGGTTGTGGCCCCAGAGCCTCAAGGACCCTTTTCCACTAAGCTTGTACTGCCCTGGCCGTTGTTGCTAGCCGCATGTGGCTCTTTAAACCTAACTAAGCAACATGAAAGGTGTGTGGTTTTTTTAAGTCACACTAAATATATTTCACTGCTTGATAGCACCTGCAGCCTGTGGCTGTCCCACGGGGCAGTGAGCATGGAACATTCCCTCTTCACAGAAACCACCATTAACGTGGTGACTGAGGCCCGAGCTTGTTTTAACACGCTGGCTAAGCCCTTTTATTCAGCTGCAAATTCATCGAGGCTGCCAAACATCTATAGTCTCACCTTGACTTTCTGTAGTCCACCCAGAGATGTGTGTGTGTGTGTGTGTGTGTGTCGTTATTTACCATGTTTCCTGAATGAGAGGGATGAAAAGAGGGGCAAGAAATTCGTTGGGGCTGGAAGTCGGCACCACGGGCCAGTTGTCTTTGCTTCAAGGTATCTTCCTAGCTGTGTCTGCAGAATCAAAGCCTCACTGGTCCTTTTAGGGCCTAGGGGGTGGGGGCATCTTCAGGGGTCTAACTCTCTCCTACACAGGCAGACCCAAAGGTTACTCTGCTGGCCTGCCACCTCCTTTCAATCACCCAGCTTTCTGAATGAGAGACTGTGCGCGAGCTTTATGAAAGAGCACAGGAGAAAAGGGCTCTGTGTGGGAGCCAGGAGGAGCTCTGAACCCCACATAGAGGCCAGCTCTGTGCAGTACTGCTCAGGCAGGCTGGGCCAGGAGGGGTGGCCAACTTCAGCAGCACATCAACCTTCCTGTTCTGATCTTGGCTCCCATGGGATGATCCTCGAACCTCAGGCACCCAGGGAGAAAGGGGAGAAACGAAAGCCATGAGGATCAGATAGAGGCTTTCTTGTCCCCAAGGGATGGTATGTATACACAGGATCTGACTCAAATCCTGAAGCCATCTTGGAGGATAGATGTGTTACTTTACCGTCCACACTGCCAAGCTGAGCTGAAAGAGGAACACAAAGAAACAGGCCCAGGTTGCTCAGCCTGATGGTCAGTGTGGAAGAGGCTGCCCGCAGCAAGATGAGCAGGTCACAGGGGTCGAGTGCTCAGATCTGCTTTTGCTGGGCCTGAGTCCTCCTTGACGCCAAAGATGTTTGCTCATTCCTTTGGATTCTCTACTCATCTGGAAGGTAGTGACTCTATTCTTGCTAATCTCTAGTGCCTGGATTATGTGTGGCCTTTGGACAAATTCATTAGTTGGTTAATAAATGATTGGGGTTAGATGTGGGTAAGAGATGGTAGTGCCACTTGTCCCCTGCCTGTGGTGGGAAATGACTTCCCTCAGGAAAGAAGGAAGGAAGGAAGGAAGGAAGGAAGGAAGGAAGGAAGGAAGGAAGGAAGAAGGAAGGAAGGAAGGAAGGAAGGAAGGAAGGAAGGAAGGAAAGCAGAAGAGAAGCTTGGGGAGTCTATGTCTATCTTCCATCTGGAGCAGAAAGGACCAAACCAGGGACCGTTGGGATGGGACCCAGGTTCCTTTCTGCATCCTTGGACCTGGCTCTTGAAAGCACACTCCATGAGTGCCTTCGGGTGGGCTGAGGCTGGGAGGAGACTGTGAACAGAGAAAGAACAGCGAGAGGGGGCCTTGCCAGCATGGACGAGATCTGCCCATCTCCCCCTCCCCCTTGCCTGCCCTCTTCTCCGACCTGCACAGGTTTGCAATTCATCCGCCGCCCTCCGGTGCTGTCCCTGCTATCAGATGGTGAAAGTGGAGATTGGTCTAGAAGAAAGAAAGAAGGTGCTTTCTTCCCCCTTTCTCGTCTATTTGAGCCCCCTTGCCTCCCCCATCACCATGTGTTCCTCAAACCTGGGATCGGTCCAAGTCCTAAATGTGTTGGAAAGTGTATCCCTGAGCAGCTGTGAACCTGCTCGGGCTGCAGTGGCCCGGGGTGAATGAGAAACCAAGAGATAGGCTGCTAACAATGAAGCCTCTGTTCTTGTATGGAGAGCAAGATCACAATCAACATCACACACACACACACACACACACACACACACACAGAGAGAGAGAGAGAGAGAGAGAGAGAGAGAGGGAGAGAGAGAGAGAGAGAGAGATACAGACACACAGAGACACACTCAGACAGACACAGGGACACAGACAGATAGACACACACACAGACACGCACAGACATGCACAGATACACACAGACACACATGCACGCACAAACACACACATGCCCACACATTGGCCTCCTGATGCCATCCACCCACATCTATCCATCCAAGTGTTGCCTAGTAAGCCCAAGATACTGATGACTGGCCCACCTGGCCAGCCTCTATTGGTGTAGTGTCTTCCCTAGCCTCCCCCCTTTCACGTTAACGTAACTGGGAAGGCTGGGAGGGAGCTGAAGGGTGGGGGCAGGCTAAGGGTTTTCCTGCAGCCAAATGGAGTAGCTTTGTCTCCTGACTTCCCACTGAGCTTGTGGACCATGAAAGACAGTTGGATGCACAGCCAAGGGGGCTTTGCTGGAGCCTGAGAAGGTTTTGGAAAGCCTATTTTCAGGAAGCAGACATCCTGGAAAAAAAAAAAAAAAAAAAACCTTGCAGGCAAGTTTTGAAGCAGGCCTGGTTGTGGAGTTGGCAGCCACTCAAGGCCGTGGTGGAGTCAGGGGGCCTTTCCATCAGGCCTGATTACAACCACTCACTAGCCTTGCCAACTAGAGGCACTGCATGCCAAGTCCCCATGGGGGTCTGAACCACCCACCGAAACAACCAGACCCACTCAGCTAGCTCACCCGCCTAGGCTGGGAGCTGGAGCTCTCTTCTATCACAAATATGTAAACTGAGGCTCAGAGCTCCCCACCTGCCAGAGGCTGGCAGTGACAAGGCTTAGTAGCCTGTCTTTTTCACTAAGTCCCTCATAGGTGGGTTCTGCCAGCCTGGTGCCCTCCATGATCCTGATTGTAAAGCAAGCAGGGGGAAAGATGAACATAGATACTCCTCAGTAAAAACTGTCTCCAAGTCTGTTCTCCCTAGATAAGGCGGGTACAGCCAGGCTCGAGAACAAGATCTTTGTGAGAGGGCTAACCACCAAAATTCTATCAATCCTGAGGCACTGAAGTCTTCTCCAGCTTTATTCTCTCTCCTTCCTCACACCCACTGGGCCTGAATTCTGTAATGTCTGTCTCTAAGCAATCCCTCAAATATTGTCTTCTACTACCTCAGTTCAAGTACAAATGGCCCCTTTCTGAATTATCTCCACATACTTCCCACCTCCATGTCTGTGGATCAAAATCACACATATTCTTCACATTCTTCATTTTAAGAGTGTTTCTTACCCTCAGAGTCACAGAAGCATCCTGGTCATATGAGGCTCACTCTAGTTCATTGTCTTTTATCAGATAGCCTATGTCAAGTGACCGATCCATTCTGTGACACCATAGCATGTTCATGCTCTTTCTTCTACTTGGAATATTCTTCCTCTAACACTGTTACTATGTGGGAAACATCTCCATCTTTCAGAACATGACTCGAGTGCCTCTGACTCCAGGGCCACCCCTATGCCTCTGCTGCTTACCCCACCAGGGTAGAAGCTCTCAACCTGTGGTGACTTTGCCTCTAGGAGATACTTGACCATATCTGTAGATACTTTTGGTCATCAGAACTTGTGTGTGTATTATTAATACTAGCGACTAGAGGCCAACGATGCTGTTGAACTTACACAATGCTTGGCACAATCTCTCCTGAAAGTGTGTTCCAATCAGTTCATAAGTTTACTGCCATGCACAAGTACATTGAAAAGGATGGAATAAAATATACATGTGCATCATGGAATAAAATGTACAATTGTATCAAACACTCCATTTTTAGGGTACAAAAAGACCAATATATCGTTAGAGTGTAGCTCAGGTTGGGTGTGAACACACATCATATCTATTTAAAAGTAGATAAAGCTTCAGACACACATGCATCAGGAACCAAACCCTCGTTATCTCAGATAACATGGCCCGAGTCTTCATCCTCCATGGGATGTGGCCAACTTTGGAGGCTGTACAGAGAGAATCATGAAAATGATTAAACTCTGGACACCTCTTCTGATGAAGAAAGGCAAAAGGAATTGGTATTACTTAACCCAAAGGAAGTGGGATTCCAGTGTGCTCCGACCACTGTCATCCTGGAAGGAGACTGTCAAATGGAGACAGCTATCAGTCACTCTTTGGCACCAAGGACCCAAGAGGCAGAAACAGGCAAGGAAGTCCAAGGGCTTAAGGACCAAGAAAACACTTGTGGGGTTGAGCACACACCAGGGAAGGTGATTGGCAGGGGTCTTAGAGGGACCCCCCCCCTCCATGCCTCTCTCGACTCTTCCCTAGATTATATCCCTATCCTGACGCTTGTACCCTTAAAGAGCTGGGGACAGGGCTATCAGGCTTTGGATCTTGATTTTAGAACCTTCCTTTGAACTGGAGAGGCAGGAAAGACTAATGACTCTGGGAGGCAGAGGGGAAGAATATCAGGGAGAGGGGGAAAGGTGAGACAGAAGAGAAAGGAAAGCCAGAGCAAAGAGGCAGCTGGAATCACATCAGGAAAATGTCGAGGCTGGCTGGCGAGCCAGCATCTGGAAAACAGACCGGGGGCTATATTTAGACGGCCATGACTTGCAATAATTTGTGTGAGCGAGGAAAAGGAAAATGTGAAGTTGGCGTTGTCGTTTTGGGGAGGGAATGAGTTATAAAAAAGGAGCGGCTGGAGGGGGCAAGCTGTACATGAGGCCTTGGCCCCTGGCCTCTAGGAGAGGGCTGTTGAACAGTGCGGCCTGTCAGGAGTGAGGGATGGTGTTTACTGAGCCTAATCCAGCTCATGCCCCAGCCCCAGACATGCCCTGTGCTCCCCACAAAGAATGTGGGGTGCATTCCTAGGCATGCCAGGCAGCTTGTCTCCACAGCACCCAGATGCTTCCGGGACGGTGCGGGGTGTTCTCCTCGGGGAGAGGATCAGGCAGGGCTCTGGATGGGGGTCTCACTTGAACAGCACTCTGTAAATTCTAAGAATGTGTATACATCGCAGAGGCCTTCCTCCAGCTGGATTATAAATGGAGGATTAGTTCAAAGGCAGGCAGCCTTTTAAAGAGACGGTACCACGCAAGGCCTGCAAACCAAATACAGTAGTAAAACCTTCTTAAGCCCCTGATGGTTGATTCCAAATAGCATATAAGTCAAAGTCGCAGCATTTTCCTGGCTGATGAGGTGCCTAGCTGTCCTTTAGTGTCCTTGGGGGTCTGCCTAAAGCGATGGTGACACCTCAGTCATCTAGACCAGCACATATCACTTTAGATGGCAGGACATCCCAGTTAGCTTGAGGATTGTTCTTGTAAATCACATGCTTATGAAATGCAGTCATTTTGGATCAAAGCTTTTCTTTAAAACTGTCATATAGGTAATACATTTTAGTGTGGGATAGGATATGCTGGGATTTTCCTTTTTGAACAGGCTCTCTTATGTTGCCCAGGCTGATGGGGGACCCATAAGCTCTAGCAATCGATCCTCCTGCCTCAGCTTCCTGAGTAGATAGGACCACAGACATGTGCCGTCACATCCGGCTAAGGTGTTTTTATTTTAATATCCTAAAACTCTGCTTATGGTCATTTTTATAAGTATTAGTTGGCATACTGTTATTCCAGTCACACCAAGCCTAGAGATATTTGTATTTATGTTCTTTTGGGGATTCATAGATCTTTTTATATTAAAAATATTTACTTACTTTAAAATTATGTGTATGTGTGTGCATCTATATGAGGTTATGTTCATGGGAATGTTGGTAATGGTGGAAGCAAGAATTCAGATTCCCTTGAAGCTGGAGTTACCTACCCAATGTGGGTGGCAGTTGTGACCTACCCTACATGGATGTGGGGAATTGAACCCAGGTCTTCCAGAAGTGCAGTGTGTGGTTTGTCTTTATTCTTTTTAAAAACAACTGTTTTATTACTTCTTTTGTAAGCCAGCAGGAAAATGTTATATTGCCTGCAGCAACCTCACAACCCATCTTTTTTCTTAGTCTAATTTACTTCCTTTAGTTTAATCTGGATTGAGAAACCATATACGCAAACTTATTAAACCTCTACGTGACAAAAGGGTACCAATACAATATGAGTAAGGAACCCAAGCTTCCCTATTCCACAGGACTCAGCCAGTCAGTCTTAAAGGGCCACAGACCTTCCAGCCCTCCAGGGGCAGAGTTGCCTTGGCTGTATGATCCTCTAAACACTCTAGTATGGGCTTAGGTGGATACATCTGGCTGCTTAGACACCTCTTGGCTCATCTCCAAGCTCTGGTCTTATTTTAGATAGTGAGGTATGTGGGTAGCTGTGTTCTGGATAGAGGAAACTTTCTTCCGACTTTACATCTATATTCATCACAACTTTGAATTTGAAGTCATTGAGGTTTTTTTTTCTTCCTCTTAAACTTAATCATGTCAGTGGTAAAGGTACTGAGTTGTAAATTGGCTCAGAAGAAAAGATAGAAACTGGACATTCAACGCAGAGAGTCTGGGAGGTGTTTAGATTGTGTGTGTGTGTGTGTGTGTGTGTGTGTGTGTCCTCTGGTAAGTAAAAATCAGAATCAGTGCTTTATATAGTCCTCAACCAGCCAACCTCCCATCAGCCAAGGCCAGACATTTTGGATAGAGAAATCCGACTAGGCAGAGGGAGTGACTATATTCAATACCAGAATTTCTAAACCTTTCTAATGCTTTAATACAAATACTCATGTTGTGCTGACCTCCCCCAGCCATAAAATTATTTTTGTTGCTACTTTATAACTGTAATTTTGCTACTATTATGAATCGTGATGTAAATATCTGATATACAGGATATCTGGTATGCAACCCCCAAAGGGGTCTCCACCCACAAGTTGAGAACCACTGCTCCCTATGCTCCAAGGCTAAGAAACAAAGAGGTGACTCTCAGAAGCCCTGCTGCACAGCCCCAGCCTCAATGAGGCAAGAATCTCACTGAATTTCAGAGGTTGACCTGAGAGGGTTTCTTCCAACTGGTTCCTGTATAAAACGTTCAGTGTCAGACTTTTTGTTCTCACGTGGTGTCCTGTTAAGACACTGGCCTCTTTGCTTGAAGGTGTCCATCATCGTCTGGTCTGCTCATATACTGACCCAACCTGTTCTTACAAACAACCTGTTCATGACCTCAGACGCATGCCTCTCCTCCCTTCTTCACATGTGATTGGGTCAGGACACCTGAGGGAGACCCATTCACTGGCTAACCAGTGATTATCAGTGATTGATGTGGTTTGACACTGAAAACTAAGTGAGGGTAAATGAGTCCGCTCCGGGGAATCTAGAGTTAACCAGAAAGCAGGAGCCAGTGGGCCACAAAGACACAGCAACTGGGAAGATACTCAGAGGATGGAGTGGGGCCCATCTCAAGGTTGACCTCACAGTGAAGTGGCAGCTGGCAGTGAGGCATGGAGAGGAGAGGCTCAGTGAGGGACACTTGTGGGAGCCAGAGCTGAGCCCCTTGCAGCTTGTCTTTCCCTGTGAGTTCCACTTATACTCATGTTCCTGGCCCTGAAAGACTCAAGAGCGGGCTTGAGTGGACCTCTGTTCTACTCAACAAGACTACTATGTTCTCTGTGAAGCCGTTGCTGTAACCCTCAGAACTCAAGGCTAGATCCATCAAAACACATCCTTCCCTAGCCTGAGGAGGGTTTTTTTTTTTTTTTTTTTTTTTTTTTTTTTTTTTTAACATTTTCCTCCAAGGATCCCTCTTACCAAGGTTTTAATTTTTATGCTGTTATTCTCTGCTCTAAAAGTCCAGCGCCTTCATGTTTCAACGTGATGCCTGGTGCCAGGGTTGCCCTGGAGACCAGCAGGGCTGACTTTGTTGCCCAGTTTCCTGGTCATCATCAGTCCCAGAGCCGAGTTCTGCTTAGCCTTCTAATGACAGGGCTGCCTGCTGACTGACACACAGATCTGCTTCTCCCATAATCTGATATCCCCCACAGGGGCATCACTGTCAGCCAATGTCGAGGCAGGAAGGGGCTTGGCTGTCAGCTAGGGCAACCCTGTCATTTTAGCAACGAGGAACCTGAGTCCCAGAGAGGCAGACACAACTTATTCAAGGTCAAGCAAAGCTGAGTAACTTGTCTGGCACCCTGCGCTTTCTCCCTCTGAGTGATCTTTGAGCCCCGCATCCCCTCCCCACCCTCCCACCCCTCCCTGCTTTTTCCAGATTAACCTCACTGGTTTAAAGTGCTCTTCTGACCTCAGAGGGCATTTTGAATTGTGTGTTTTCAAATTCAGATAGTTAGGTTGATTTTCTAGGGCTGAATGAAATGATCATGCAAGCTCAGAAAGCTGAGGCAGGAGGATTGCCTGAGTCTAGAATGTTTGAGATCAGTCTAGGAAGCATAGACAGACCTGATCTCTTAAAACCAAACAAAAGAAGTAATGTGCAGTTATTTCTCAGAATCTAGAATATGCCTAAGGTAGAACGAAGCCACGGGTGAAATATTTTGTTAAATATATGAGTGAATCGCAATGTAGCCTCATTGCATAGCTGCTATAGCCATGTGCAGAAAGACTACATGATATTATAAAAGAAAATGAATTTTTGTTTTGTTTCTTTGTGTTTTCTTCTTCAAGACAGAGTCGCATTCTGTAGCTCTGGCTGCCCTGCATCTCCCTGTGTAGACAAGACTGGCCTTAAATTCACAGGGATTCATTTGGCTCCGCCTCCCCAGTGCTGGGATTAAAGGCATGCACCACCATGGGCCCAACTTGGATTTTTGCTTTGCTTTTTGTTTTGTTTTGCTTTGTTTTGTTTTCTTTTTATAATGTGTAAGATTAAAGAGGCACTATGTGTCATTGGAAAGGGAAGGCTTTATTTTATTTGGACAAAGCTGAGACACACTAGGGATTTGAAGGAAAAGGTGAATTTAGAATCTTACTGCGTACCATTTCCAGAGAAACCTCTTATGGTTTAATGAGCTAAATGAAAAACACCTTTTAAAAAGGGGTGGGGTGGGGGAGACGGCTCAGCAGTTAGGGGCTCTGGCTGCTCTCCCAAAGGACGAGGGTTCACTTCCCAGCACCCACATGGCAGCTCACAACTGCCTATAACCCCAGTTCCAGGGGATCGGACACCCTCACACAGACAAACGTGCAGGCAAAACACCAACGCACGTAAAATAAAAATAATTAAAAACAAAAATCCCTACACAGATTCTGAAAGAAAATATAAATGAATGGCATGCTAATCTCTAAAAAAGGCTTGCAGGATAAAAACAAGGGAAGCAATATGAAAGACACAAGGATTGAGTACATAAAACGTTTAAGTGGATTTACTTGGAAGAGTAATGTGAACAAAGTTAAAAGGCAATATAAAAAAGTCTTGGAGAAATAGAGACACGGGAATGATATTCTTTAAGAGTTCTTACAGAGAGCTAGGAAGATGGCCTAGCTGGGGAAGTGCTTGCTGCACAGCCATGAGGGTATGGGTTCAAATCCCCAGTACCCCCATAGAAAGCCAGTGCTGGGAAGTAGCTTGCCGGAGCTCCATGGATAGCCAGCTCACCCAGTGGTGAATTCACCTTCAGTGAGAGACACTAGGGCAAAAAGAATGAAGCGTGTTAGGGGAGGAAACCTGATGTTGATCTCTGACCTTTGCACACACAAGTACACACACGCACGTGCATGCCTACACTCACATGTACACACACCCACACAGGCACATATAGACATGCAAACATGCAAGAAGAGTTCAGATGATTTGACAACACCAACACCAACAATCCAAAACTAAAAAGGCCAATGAACAAGGGATAGAAACATGATCATCATAAATGGGAATGCAAACAGCTAATAATGATAATCCAAGTTTTATGAGTGGCCATTTCCCACCTAGCATGAAAAAATAAAAGTTTTGTTTTTACATTTACTTAAGTTGTGGTGTGTGTGTGTGTGTGTGTGTGTGTGTGTGTTGTGTACACATGTGCCACAGTGCATGTGTGGAGGTCAGAGTTGTGGGTATTGGTTCTCTCCTTCCACCAAGTGGGTTCTAGGAATTGAACTCAGATCTTTAGACTTGGCAGCACCCACAGAGCCATCTTTCTGTCCCTTTTTTATTTTTAAAAGAAAATTGAAAGTTGGCACTCATGGGGATTTGTGTGTTTCCACTTGCTGTTAGAGAAGACTGGCCCCACTTTTCTGAACACATTGCTCTTGGCCATGTGTGCTGAGAACACTGAAGATGGCCATCAGGTTTGACTTACTTCTGGGTACCTGTGATGTGTTGTTAGATTTAGCAAATAAAAGATAAGGCTCCCAGTTAAATTCGAATTACATACACACAATGAATACTGGTGTCATTTTTTTTAAAGGCTAAACTAACTCCAGGCAAAGTTTTGGGGGAATAGTTATGATAAGAAATTTTTCATTGTTCATCTGAAATTCAAATTTAGCTAGGCATCCTGTGTTTAATCTGGCAACACTCACCTTAACTTTTTAGTGCTGGGTGTTTCTAGAGATGGCTCAGTGGTTAAGAGTGCTTGCTGCTCTTGCAGAGGGCCAGAGTTCAGTTCCCAGTACCTGTGCTTGGTAGGCTACAACTGTCTGTAACTCCAGGCGACCCAGTGTCTTTTTCTGGCTTCTTTGGACACCAGCTCGTGCACACATGTGCATGAATTCATACACACACACACACACACACACACACACACACACACACTAAAAAAAAAATGTCGGAAATGGTGGCTTACCCCTTTAATTCCAGCACTTGGGAGGCAGAGGCAGGCAGATCTCTCTGAGTTCAAAACCAGCCTTGTCTACAAAGTGATTTCTAGGACAACCAGAGTTACACAGAGAAACCCTGTCTTGAAACACAAACAACCACCTCAAACTTATAAAATATAAAGGGATTTTAATGCTTGAAGATATTTTATGCATATACTTGACCCACAGAAGATATTTAATAAATATTTGCTGAATAGTTTAGTTATAATATAGACTATAGAAATAACCTAGAACACAGCAAAGATTTATGCAAAATCTTTTGTGACATTTTCTGTTTTGACATAGCCTTGCCAAGTGACTCAGGCCAGCTCTGAATCCATCTTCCTTTTACCTCAGCCTCTAAAGTGATGAAATTACAGGTTTGATATTAAAAGATAAAAAGAATGCAAATCATTGTGATGTTTTGGGGAAATAGTTATGATAAGGAATTTCATTTCTTTCTATGATAAAAATGGTCTCAGACCACAAAATGGATACAGAAACCAATAGCAGAAAAATAGTTGGGAAACCCTCAAACGCTTGAGGATTAAATAGCAGGCTGTAAAGAAGACCAGAGTCAAAAGAAAAACCCCAAGAGGAATTGTAAAGGTACTCAAACCTGAATGAAAATGGAGATCTCTCTGGTGGAGTCTTCTGAGAGCTGGAGGAGCAGGTCGCAGGAATCTCTTCTTCCCTTCAGTCATGCCTGTGCCAGTAATCTGAATCTCAAACCTGGGAAGTATCTCAGAGTTCAGAGAGATGGCTCCCCGATGGCAAGTACTTGTGCTGAATCTTGGGAACAACAGCCACAACTGTGCCTAAGCTTCAACCCCTGCTACAGCACCCACGGGGACACCAACACCACTGTGAGTAATAGCAAGGATGGTGGGGCCTGGGGAACCAAACACTAGGAGCCCTTCCAGCCTGGGAGCATCGTGGAGGTGTGCATCGCCTTTGACCAGGCTGACCTGACCATCCAGCTGCCAGATGGGCATGAGTTCAAGTCCCAACTGCCTGATGCCAACTACATGGCAGCAGATGGTGACTTCAAGATTCAGTGTGTGGCCTTTGAGTGAAGCCAGCCAGCCCATAGCCCTCAATAAAGGCAGCTGCCTCTGCTCCCTGCAAACAAACAAACAAAAGTGGAAATCTCTTATCACAATTTGTAGGTTAAAATTATTCAATTTTTCTGAAGATATAATTAGGCAAAACTCATACAGGAAGAAATATAGAGACTGGCAGACACATAGCTATTGGTCAGATTAAGCCAACGATGAGTCTGTTCAAACAGAAGGCAAACCAGGTTCATAATGGTCCACTGATACATTTATCAAATATTTAAGGCAGAAATTACACTAATTCTCTATAGTAAGTTTTAGGAGATGGGGAGAAAGGGGGAGTAACACATCCTAAATAATTCTATGTTGCCAATGTCACCTAAAACCAGACTGTGATAGAGTAAAAGGAGACTGATTATTTCTCATGACCAGTACAATTTTATCAAACCAAACCCAACAATATATAGAACTAATTATATATTAAAGTTCAATGGGATTTCTCTCAGCAATGTGAAGCTGTTCAACTTGTGAAAATTAATCAAAATGGCATCCATCTCTTCAACAAGTTAAGAAAAAATAAAAATCATATGATCACATCAATAGTTAACAAAGAACAATTGACAAAACTCAGCACTTGGGCGGGGGAATGTATCTTAGTTATAGAGCGCTTGTCTGGTATTCACAAAGTCTGGGGTACCCTCTGTAGCACCCATAAAAACAAGCCATGGTGGAACACGTCTGTAATCTGAGTACTTGGGAGATAGAAGCAAGAGGATCAGAAGTTCAAGGTCATCCTTGACTGTAGCAAGTTTGAAGTCAGTCTGGGATATACATGACACCCTCGACCAACCAACCAACCAACCAACCAACCAACCAACCAACCAACCAACCAGTCAGACAGACAGACAGACAGACAGACAGACAGACAGACAGACAGACAACCAACAACACATTAGCCAATTAACAAGCAAATAGTCTAGCACTCTATTCCTGACCCTTCTCTCCAAAATTCTTTAAATTAGGAACACAGGGGTATTTCATCAACTTGAAAAACTATCCACATAAAGCCAAATAGCTAACAACTTACTTACTGATAGAAACTCAAAGCTTTCTAACCAAGATAATGAACAAAAGAAGCCCCAGCCCACTGTATTAGAAGTCATAGGGAATGTATTAAGACATGAAGAGGAAATAGAAATGCATGCAGATTAGGAAGGAAGAAATAAACTTACTTTTGTCACAAGTGACATGATTCATAGTGAAAATACAATCGAATTAACAAAGAACTAGAACCCACACATGATTGCAACATTACAGGATACAAGGCCAATACAAAACTATAACCTGCCTCTCTCTATACCAGCAATGAACAAGGGGATTTGAAGTCAACCCCATTGGCACAGGGTTAGCATGTGGGGTGCACATGTACACAGTTGGCATGGTTACAGAGAGTCACTGCTGGGCCATATATAATCAGTGTCATCAGACTTAACACACACATTCTCGTCATCTCTGACATAAGACAAGTAGAGGGTCTGAGCTCTGAAGAAGTATTCTGGGTCCAGAAATGGAGGTAAAGGTTAGGAGTGGTGTCTCTATGTGTGTGTGAAATTAGGAGGAGGAAGAGTCCAAGAAAGGAAGCAACAGGAGGGGACAGAGAGAAAACACAACAGTGACCCAGAAGGTCCCATATTCTTTTCAAGGGTCTATCTTCAGCTTCCTAACTTCCTTTCGCTAGGCTCTACCTCTTATGGTTTTCTTTTTTTCTATTCTAGTCTAATACCTGAAGCAGGATCTCATGCAGCCACAGCTGGCCTTGAACTTCTGGTCCTCCTGTCTCAACATTCTGAGTGCTGGAACCACTAGGAAAGGCCACCACACTTCTTATGCTGTGCTGGAGATCCAACCCAGGGCTTTCTGCACACTAGAGAAGCATTCTCTCAACAGAGCCCTAAGCCCTACCTCTTAAACAGTCTACCCTCTCCCAATAATGCTATGGACGGGCACATTATACTGGTAAATTTTCATTGGGTTCGAGATGCATGGTTGTCCCTCATTTCATCTCATTTCAAACCCGAGCATGTTTGCCTCAAAGCGCCCTCCAAAGCCCTTGTCTCAGGGTGGGCTGCTAAACTCTGACAGCGAGGAAGGAGACTGGCCAAACAGGCCAAGACTATAAACGCCGTGTCCTTGAAAGCAGCCAGAAGGTAGGTCAGTTCCAACAGAGGGATCTATTGTTGTTTTCACGATATTAAAAGTGTCTGCAGTGAAAAATGGGAAGGAGCTCATCTATGGAGAGAGCTTAGCTGAGAACTGTAGCTGACTGCCTCAGCATCCCCATTCTGTTGGATGCTTGAGTGCCTGATAAGACTTGAAGATGTTATCTTTCTGTCTGTCTGTGTGTGTGTGTGTGTCTCCCTCTTCCTCCTCCTTTTTTACTTTGGCTTGTTGTATTCTTAATAGACACACTCATTCACAACTTGAAGTGTGCTATTGTAGGTCATTCTCCGGGCAGTACAAAACAGCCAGGGACCAAAATCTTCAACATACAATTCTTAGGGAAGCATTACGTATCTAAACTGCAGCACCCTTCAACTCAGCCCTCAGTGCATGTGGCTGAGGCCATGTGAGTCCTCCCAGTGGGACATCTATTTCATGAAACCTTCCTGTGAGATCCAGGAAATTCTGTGACAGATGCATGTCGGTTCAAGCTGAAGATGAAAGAGGCTTCTTCCCTCTGGATCCTAAACTGCCTCAGCCTCTGCCACCATTTTAGGTGTGCAAGGAAATAAAAATGTCCACTGTGCCATATCCCTGAGGCGTGAGGCTCTGATATAGCAGCCTCCCTGGACATAGTGCAGACGTCTCCCTCACCTGGGCACTCTTGGGCTTTTCCGTGTCTCTGGGAAGCTCTGTGCTGTACCTCATTGCCAAATCAACCTTCCTTCAATAGATTTGTTTATGTGGACTTCTTCTGCCCTAACCCTTCCATGGCTTCTGTTTACCTACAGACTCAAAGACGCATTTTAGAGAGAGGCATGGTGCCCTGGGGCTGTGAGCTTCTACCTCCTACTCACTCACACATTCCTGCACTCTTGTGTAATCTGACTACTTAGAAACCCCCTGCCCCTCCCCCCTCTTCCCCCTCCTGCTGTTCCTGTCTCCTTTTCTGCCCTTGCCCTTTAAGGCCCGTGTGAATCCTTCCTTTGACCTTTCAGGTTCTCCAGCCCCACCGAGTGGTTCCTCTCTGCTCAAAGCCTTCCTTTTAAGCGTCACACGGGTCGGTCGGTCAGTTGTGGTCCTGCAGATAACATCCTCGCTGCTTGCGCTTGCGCAGTCCTCCTCCCCTCTCACTGGACTGTTGGCTGAGTTCAAGCCTGGCCCTTAAGTGTTCTCTACTTTGCCAGGCAGACTCTAGATATAAAGTGGGTGCTGGCTCCCTCTTCCACTGCCCAGCAGTCGTCAATCTTTCTTGAGTGTGAGGCCGGGGGGGGGGGGGGGATGCAGTGTGTCTACAACCAGTTCATCCATCTCCCTCCCCCAGCACACCCAGAGGGCTAATTGTGACCTTTACCATCTGTGGTGTTCTCTCCTTCTCCCCCTCCCTCTCCCTTCCTCTCCTTCCCCCTCCCCCTCCCTCTCCTTCTCCTTTCTTCTCTCCCTCTCCTTTCTTCTCTCTCTCTCTCTCTCTCTCTCTCTCTCTCTCTCTCTCTCTCTCTCTCTCTCTCTCTCTCTCTCTCTCTCTCTCTCATTTTTCTCTTCATATGTAGAGTCTTGGAGCTTGTTCAGAAGCCTGGCCTGGCTGGGGAGAAGGCCACTCGGTTATATTTAGGCTAGCAGAGACATCAATTTTAAGGCTCTTTAAAAATAAAGTCCTGGTTCAGCTGGATTCTCAAGCGTGTTCCCACTGACTCCTTGCAAGAGGCTCATCTGCCTCCTGCAGGCCCCCGTCTCAACTATAGACCCTTCATGTGGCCCACACATGTGTGAGCATGCGCGTTGGGATGCCAGCTGACAGTTGCCATCCCTGCCTGGTTCAAAGAAGGGTTTTTATCCCCTCCCCAGGTCTTCCTTCACCGACGATCTGCTCTCTCCTTTCCGTCCCAGAAGAGCTTGTGACTTCTCCGAGGCTTTTCTCTCTCCGGGAGCCAGAATCTGACCTGTTACCAGAGAAGGCACTGCCTCCTCCTCCGGTTTCTGCTCTCTGTTCTCCCCAGGTCTACACACCCTAGGGTCAGAAGCAAACAAGACAAAGGCCAAAAACTTGAAGCAGATCATGGGACTTGCAACTGGGCTAGAATGTGACGTGAGGCTTCAAACACATGTTCCCTGTGGGTGGCCTGTGTGTGCAGGTGCGCGCATAGGAGACATACTGAGGATGCTCGAGAAGAGGCGGTGTGGACGCCAGGCCGACCCTCCTTTTTCATCCCCACTGATGAAACACTTCTTTATGTCTTATTCACATCCTGTCTTGACTACTACAATTGTCTCCTTGCCGGGGGCCCACATGTCTCTCGTCACCAATGGCATCCAAATGCTGCTGACACAATAATCTCACTGCCTTCGAGCTGCGATCGCATTCCTCCGCTTTTGCAAATCCTTCTCTCTTCTTCGTGCTAGGGGAATCACCATCTCTCAGGGCCTCCCCACCCCCTAGCTGTTGGCTCTCTGGCTGTCTTTTCTCTCACCCTGTTGGTGCTCTGACATCACAGGGCCTTTCAGTATTCCGGCACCCCCCTCCCCCAGTGTTGTTTCTGCAGCCAGCAACCGCATGCATGCACACCAGAGAGTGGCAGGGACGCCTCTGGGCACTCAGAGCTCAGAGCAGCAAGGATCAGAGCTGAGAGAAGCAGTCTACACAAACCAAACAGTGCACCAAGAATCAGAAGTGCTACATATGCAGCTGGAGTCATGGGTCCTCTTTGGTTGGTGGTTTAGTCCCCGGAAGCTCTGGGAGGTCTTTGGTTGATATTGTTCTTCCTATGGGGTTGCAAGCCTCCTCAGCTCCTCCAGTCCTTGCCCTAACTCCTCCGTTGGGATTCCCTGTGCTCAGTCCAATGGTTGGCTGCAAGCGGGGCGGGGGTGGGGGAGATGGGATAGGGGTTTGCACAGAAGAAATTGGGAAAGGCGATAACATTTGAAAGGTAAATAAATAAGATATTCAATTAAAAAAAGAATCAGAAATGCTTGGGAGAAAAGGGAAGCAGAGGGCCTAGTGAGTAGTCTGGGAAGGTCTCTCTGAGGCCTGGGATCTTCTCTCTTCTTTCCTCAGTGCTGGCCCCTGGGCCAGAGAACCCTGGCCTCCTTTTCTCTTCGTTTCTTTTGTGCTTATCTGGATTGGAAGGAGGCAGTGGTCCAGCTCCGCTTCCTCCAGAGACCCATTACAGTCTGGACTCACCCAAGATTCCCTAGGGCTGGAAGGAATCAAGCACACACCCACCTTCCCTCATTTCCACTCCATTTCCACTTCCGATCCAGAGCTCTGGGTAGTCATTTAAATGTCATTAAGTATGGCTGGCTAATGGGTCCCCTGCCTGAATGTCCTATCAACATCTGATGTCTCTTCTCCTCTGAATTAGAGAGCATCTACAGGCAGTGGTGACCCAAAGCTGACTCCATCTGCACACGCACATAGGCCCTTCTCTTCCTGCGAAGCACAGCAGAACCCGTGACATGGATGTTTGATGACAAGGGACACACACCAGCTTTACTTTCTAACAAGACAGAAAAAGAAAAATCACCCAGTGATGGAGGCTTCTGTGAACAATTACATTGGCAGGTGAAATATCTATCCTGGAATTGGTAATAATAAAGGTTGTTACTGCTTTAAAAAAACAAAAAAACAAAAAAACAAACAACATTGCATACGTGTACTTTCCTTCCACGAGGAAGGGGCAGGAGTGAAGCAAGATGCAGCCAGGGGTAAGTTTAGGCCGAGAGTGGATTATGGACGGCTCATCCCTTCACGGGCAGGCTCTCTCTGGCGGCCAGCTGCCCACACAGGGTCTCTCCTTCTGGTTTCTTAGTGTGGTCTAGTTCAGATCTGCCCTGGGTCAGTGCCATCATTGTTACCTACCAGGAGCTAATGAGTGACATACGTAAGCATATCATGCAAAAAAAAATGTACAAAGAGTGAATATAAGCTATTTTGCAACTTTTTAAAATTTCAGCTGGATGTTGAAATAGCATTCTGAAGTCAAATAAGAATGTATTAATTATTAATTCTAGTAAGCACATATGATAGAAATAAAAATGAATTATAAGACATTATTTGAAAGAGATTTTCATTGTGTGTGTGTGTGTGTGTGTGCCTGGGGATGTGTGCACACAAATAGAAGCCAGAAGTTGATCTCTGATGTCTTCCTCGGTTGCTCTCCATGTTATATTTTTTAAGCTAAAAAAAAAAAAAAAAAATTAAGGCCTAGAGACCTGGCTCAGTGGTTAAGAGCACTGACTGCTCTTGCAGAGGACCTGAGTTCAATTCCCAGAACCCACATGGCGACTCACAACTACATGTCAACAGTTGTAACTACATTGTCAAGGGATGCAATATCCTCTACTGGCCTCTGAAGGCACCAAGCATGCACATGGTCTATGCATGCAGGCAAACCATCCATACACATGCAAACAAGCAAGCAAAACCAGGCGCGCATGTGTGTGTGTGTGTATGCATGATGTGCCCACAGAAGCCAGAAGGGACCCTCGCATCTTCTGGAATGGGAGCTACAGGCCATGTGTGGAGAACTCAGGTCCTCCAAAAACAGTACTCACTCTCTAGTACCAAGCCATCTCTCTAGCACCGTCACTTTAACGCTTGAGACAGGGTCTCTCATTGAACCCAGAGGTCACTGCTTGGACGGGATGGACTGATGAGTGAGTTCCAGTACTCCTGAGGTCTCTACCTGCGCAGCACTGGGATACTAGACCATCCGTACCCTGTGTGCGTGGCTTCCTCATGTGGGTCTTGGGAAATCCAGACTCAGGTCCTTAACACTTGCATCCAGACTCAGGTCCTTAACACTTGCATGACAACGACTCCTGAGCCATCTTCCCAATCCTGAAGTTGAATTCTTTTTTTTTTAAAGCATTTATTTATTATATGTAAGTACACTGTAGCTGTCTTCAGACACACCAAGAGAGGGCATCAGATCTCATGATGGATGGTTGTGAGCCACCATGTGGTTGCTGGGATTTGAACTCAGGACCTGTGGAAGAGCAGTCAGTGCTCTTTCCATCTCTCTAGCCCCCTGAAGGTGAATTCTTAAAATTAGTTCCACCTAGTTTGTTTTTGTTTTTGTTTTTTTTCTCTTCTCACCTTGGCAAGTAGAAAATCTTTAGATTTGCGTGCATAGCTTACCCTTTTGGTTTGCTTGCTTTATACATTTTTTTTCCTTTTAACCAATAGCTGCCCAGCTGAGTATCAGACTGTGGTTTAGAAACAATTGTGTGAAGCCGTTACCCTGTGTTTAGTGGCTGCGTTGTCCAGAACTCCCTTTCCTGTGTAAAGCAGGCAAAGGCAGAATTTCCTGGGAGAAATTAGGGCCATTCTGGGGAAAGGAAGGTGGAGGTAGGGGTGGGGTGAGGGTGGGATACAGAGGGCGGGGATATGGGGGGAGCCCCATCCATTAGCTAGTCTTGTCCTGCTCATCTATGATTGGATCAGATCGCCCATTCATCTGAAATTGCGGGGAGGCCCTCATTCAATCACCCCAAGTGGAATCTGATCTTTATCTCGGGATAAACATTCCAAATGGAAGGTGAGTGCTGGAGATAAGGGAGATAAGAAAGCCATATGGCGCTGTCACTGCAGGCTCCCTGGGGCTTATTCCTATAAGGATTAATGAGTCTGAAGGGGGATTTCATAGTCCTGTCTCTTGAGAAGGCAGAGCCTGGCAAACCCCTGTGTGGGCATGTGAACCGTCCACAGACACAGAGGGCTAGAATTCAGACCTGGCTATTGCAGCCTCTGGGCTCACCAGTGACCTCCTGCCTGCTCTGTCCATCTCTCTTCATTTCAAAAGGTTCAGTATTATCAGTATTTATACTATACTGAGGATCCCAAACCGAGATCCCCGCCTCCATGTAGTAATTCCCTCTGCCCACTTGTATCCCTGTTCCTGGCTCTGACCAGTAATGGCTGCCAGGATGGTATAGGAGGCACATTTTCCAGGTTGAAGGTTTTCTCTGGGTCTGTTAGGACCTGGAGACACAGGGGAACTTGAAATCCCAGGCATGGGGGAGGGCAAGTAATATGAACTCCCAAGGGAAAGGGATCTGGGGCAGCAGAGAGAGGGAGGGGAGAAGGCTGGCTTTCGAGCATGTTCTTCATACCCTGTATCAAAGGCACTCCATCCTTCATTCCCCTGGCGCTGCTGCTCCTGCACAGCTGTTCTGGCCCACGATGGACATCTAGGTTCACAAGTGAACGCTCCCAGGACTGGGGCAGCTTCCAAACTGGGTCATGGTAACCAATAGTAACAGGAAGACTAGGCTATAGAGCTGAGGGCCTTCTTTCTCTCAGTGTCCCCAGAGCGCTACAGAGTAAATAAAATTTACCAAGAAGGGAAACTGAGGCTCACAGAGGCTGAGAAGTCGACTGAGTCTGCACACGCAGTAAGCACTGTGGCCAGTTGTCAAACCCAAAAGGTCAAACCTCAGAGTCATAATCTTGATGCAGAAAGGAGCCCGACCCTCAGTTATTATTTCCTGTCTTCAACAGCCTTGGTCAGTGGTGGGGAATCAGAAAGGACTGGCCCAGACTCTCCCGGCTCTCACATTGGGCAGCCTCAAGATACGCCTGGCTGTGATCAAGCAAGCCAGTCTGAGCTGGATTTCATACTTTACTTGCTGAACAACCCAAGTCTACTGCTCTCAGAACAGCCCTGGCCAGGAAGAGACCACCCTTGGGTCCAGGACGTGGCAGGGGAAGTGGGAAGAGCTGACGGAGGAGCATGGGGCTCCAGAGTTCCAGCCCAGGGTTTCCCTGCTTCAGGCTTACCCTGGTCAATGCTCTTGGTTTCAGGCTTCTCTGTGCTCTGAGCACATCTAAACATTTGGAGAAAAACAAGAAAGTGAACAATAGGCGCTTGTGGGCTGGAGAACAGGGCTGACTTCCCCCTGGGACCCGAGTGCTGTTCATAAGCTGCCCCAGCTGCACTCTCACGGTTGGGATGTCACTGGGGCCTGGCTGAATTACAGCCTTGTCCTCCATGGGGCCTGCTACCGACTCCTTTCATACTCAGGGAATGCAAATGTTGGGTGGGGGGGATCTGGAGCTGTGCAGAGAGGAAAGCGTGTTTTCCTGCCTGGAATTTGGGAAATCAGACAAACGGGACACATACAGAAACACACAAACACACACACACACCCTGCTACTTGGCATGGTACTCTGCCAAGTTATCCCCTGACAGATGTGTCCTAACCAGAGAAGTTTGCCCCACAGGAAAAAAAAAATCAGCTCTCTATCAAGTGGACTCTGGGCACAGCCCCAAGGAGCTCAGAGTCCACAGGACCTGGAGAGCAGTGTGTATCCTAATGTGTCCCAGAGCAGTTTCACCAGGAGGTGGTAGCACAAGTAGCCATCAATGATAACACTGAGGAAGGTGGGCCAAAGGTGGCTGGCTCTTCTGAGCTGGCCCCTCTGAGGCTTTTAGACTGTTGTTTCTCACCGTTATAGCCTAGAACTCGGGGACAGAGTATGCTATATGCAGTCAAAGTATCAAGATTAGAACAGAGAAGAGTAAAACAGAGCCCAGACCCCTCCCCAGTCAGGGCTGACCAGTGGGACCATCCATACCCAGTAGGGCTAAGTCTCCCTGTCGAGAGCTCCTCACCATTGTTCTCACCGGTGTCCGGTCTGGATGGTATCCCTGAAACAGGTCTTGGTGTTTTTGAAGTAGCTGCCCAGACATCCCATCATAGGCTCAGGGGGGTGAATAGCCCTTCTACTCACTTGACACCCCCCCCACCTCCCTGAGCAATGTTTTGGATCTGAGAGCACTTCTGGGTTGTTTGTGCTCAAGGAGAGGAGGAATTTAGCAAGAAGTCTGTGGTTGGAGGACAGTGCATTTACTTTCTGAAACGATAAGTGAAGGACCATCCAGGGGATGTGAGGAGCACCGTTGTCAGAGCCGGGACTGAAGAGATTAGAGTGGGTAAGAGGACTCCCAAGAAGGACATGAGTAACAAAGTGGGGGGATTCAGAACAAATGGGCTGACTTCTGGAAAGACACTACAAGGCTGTAATGTCTAAGAACTTCAAAACGGCTGTTAGGTCCCACTAGACATGTGATTCCTCCCCTATTCTGCCCCAAATAGTTTTGGAGACAGAATAATCTTCTCTCTCTCTCTCTCTCTCTCTCTCTCTCTCTCTCTCTCTCTCTCTCTCTCTCTCTCTCTCTGTGTGTGTGTGTGTGTGTGTGTACTAGAGGAGTGTCTATGGAGGACAGGAAGACCCTTTGGAGTTGGAGTTATGGATGGCTATAAGCTGCCACAGGGCTGCTGGGAACTCATTTCAGGTCCTTTGCAAAGAGCTGCAGGGTTCTTAACTTGAGCCTTTGCTCCAACAGTGGGACGGTGTTTTTATGTAGCCCAGGCTGACCTCGAATTCTCATTCTCCTATGTCTGTCTCCAGAGTCCTGAGCTTAATGGAATACATTACCATACCTGGCTCTTGGTCTATTTGTTGGTCATGTGGGACTGTGGAACCTTCACGGTCTCTGCACTTCTCCTGAACTGAGTTCCATCCCTCCCAGCACAGTAACGTGAGGCTTTGTTCCTTGCTAGGGAGCTGAGCTGCCCCCTCAGGGACTGTGCCTCTAGGCACCCTGATCTTCTGTACCCAACGCTCTCCTGAAAGTCTGTCCTCTCATCTAGCACCGAGGAGGCAAGCAGGCAGCCAGCATGCATGTTTGAAGGGGACACTCTGTTCCTTGGAAGTGGAACAGCATTACTATTGCATTTTTGATTCACAATCTCTGGTATCTTTTCCACCAAGCCTCCCAAAATTTCTATTAAATCAGTGAAGCCTTAGAATTGAGTAAATACAGTAAAAGCCTAATTTTACTTGCCTTTGAGACACAGTCTTTGACCGTGTATGTCCACAGTTTCATGTGGGCTTTTCCAGTGTATTCTTTCCCCCTCACAATTGAACACACAGTTGTCTGGCTCTCATCAAGTGAGCATCTGAGTCAGGCTAAAATAGTCCCCACTTTTGGCGTGCCTAATGACTTCCATCTTTGTTTAAATTACATTAGGTTTGTGAGACCTGCCCTTTTTATCACCAACATCAGTACTTCAATTTTCCATTTCCATTCATTCTTATGAAAGAATTTAGGTCAAAATGAAGAGAATATCCAAAGACTCACTCAAGCACCACTCAACAGGCAGCAGGTGATGCTGCAGAGATGGAATTGTTGCTTGGCAGGATGCAGTGCCCTGGATGCCTCAA
Organism: Apodemus sylvaticus; assembly: GCF_947179515.1. NCBI lineage: Eukaryota > Metazoa > Chordata > Mammalia > Rodentia > Muridae > Apodemus > Apodemus sylvaticus. The sequence goes on from NC_067477.1 coordinate 42,413,053, forward strand.
GCGCTTGTTCACCAGCCAACCTAGGATAGTCTGAAACCAGGACTTGGCCCAAGTGGTGTTATATAAGTCAAGGGGAAACATATGTTACCGCCAGAGTCACAGGTCGAAGCCAAAGGCGACTAGAATGATCTCATCTTCTGAAGCACAGGTGTAAATCCCGGCACCTCTTGTTTACTTGGGCAAACATTGTCATGCAATGAAGCTGTGGGGAAGACTGCTCTCCACAGCAGTGTGCCCTGTGGACATGCCCACACACCTTCCAGCATTCCTGAGTTCGGGGATGCATGAAGAGAGTGGGTCTGAGGACCCAGCACCCTGCTACATACACAGCTAGAGACTGGGCATGTCTATCAGGGAGGGCAGTCAAGTGGTCAAGTTCTAGCCGGCACTTTCCCTAAAGGACAGCGGCTCAAGGCTGCTCTAGTCACTGTGTGACAGGGAGGGGGGCAAGTTGCTATTATCTGCAGGGGAGATAGGGGGCTTACGGCCAACAGAGTGGTGAAAGGACACTTAGTATTCCTTGAAGACATTCTTCAGGAGACCAACAAGAGCCTGGAAACAAATCCCCGGGAAGTCCCTGCTACTTAGCAATCAGAGCAGGAATTGTGCAGTGTGGTCCTTGTAAACTCTGCAGTTCTAGTGCAGTGTGGTTCTTGTAAACTCTGCTGAGACCCTGTCTCCTCAGAGCTCCCTGATTACCAAGACTCTTTCATCAAAGCTCTACTCTTGAGACAGAATTCCACCCATGTGGACGACATGTGAGGAAGTGGCAGGCTAGTGTGTCAGAGGGTCAGAACCCACCACCAGGCAGGAGGCTGGACCCCCGGCTGCCTCTGCCTTGCCTTTCCGAGTGGTGCAGGACATGTTATTTCATTGTCAGAAGAGGGCTGATCTTTGACAGGTCATCTCTTATTTAGGTATTGATTGGAATGTTGGCAGAATGTGACATAGGAAAAAAAGACAACAAGCTATGATTTAAAAAAAAATCTAATAAGATATTTATGCTCTTGCCAGCTGGGAAACTTGTTCTTAAAGTTTTTATTATTTCTTTCGGAGTGGTGGTGGTATAGCTACACATGTGGAGGCTCCAGTTTGAAGTTCGGCATCTCCACCGCCTTTGGTGAGAGAGTGACTCTCACTAACCCTGCAGCTACTCCGTTAGATTGGTGAGGTGTAAAAGCCCTCTTCCATCCTGGCTTTCACAGCACCTGGATTACAACCACACCTCACTTTTTACACACTCGGATCCTCCTGCTGGGACAGTGAGCACTTTATCAACGGAGTCCTCTCTTAGCCACCAGAAAAACATCAGTTTGGCCCTGGGGCTTATGGGAAATGGCTAGAGGATTTGGGGCTCCTGTTCAGGGCTAGAATGAGGATAGCAAAACTAGCAAGCTGTTTGACCAGTGCCCAGCCACACCTTCCTCCTTCCTTCACTCACACGTGAAGAAATACAGGCATTATCCACAAGGTGGGATATAAAAGATGCCTTTTAATTAAATTTAAAACCAAACATACTTTTTTTTCAGACTAATGAAGACTCACATTTTGAATTCACAAGACCTAGTTTGCAAGGCAGTTTTTCCTTGACCTTAAAGTACAAAGCGAGGCTAGACAGGTGGGGTTTGTGATTCCTGTTTGGCAAGTCTCCCTAGAGACAACTCAAGAACTCCTTCACCCTCAGACACAGGAAACCAAACACCTGTGCTGGGAAGGAACTACCTGCGGTCCACACGGTGCAGGCCAGCATGACCAGGGAGAGGCGGGGCAGCTCTCTGCCAGCTGAAAGCCTACTTTTGTTTGACCTACATCCCAATCACCCTCCATCTCTCCTCGGGAGGGAGGGAGAGAGAGAGACTGCACCATGGAAGGTGTGGTTTCCCCCAAGGGACCAGAATAGTCCTATGGCTGCAGGAAGTCAGCCTTGGCCTCTTGGGACCTGAGCTTGGGGGAGGAAGAACCTCCTCCTCCACCGAGTCGGGTTAGTTTGCGCTGGAATGCAACGCTTTTCAACATGTCCGAGTGATAGGCACTTTCTAAGTATGTACAATGATGGTCCGATAAGAAACCAGGCGTGGGGCTTTGCGGGTCAACGCCTCCAGCTCTCCGGGTACTGCTAGCCTCTGCCCGGTCTGGGGATGGGGTGACGTTCCCCTTCACAAATTTCCTTATAGAATCTGCTTCCTGCCGAAGCCCCTGTTTTTCAGTTTCTATTTCTGGAATTAGAAAAAAGAAAATAAGTTCCCACCCACCACCCATCTCCCCGCATCTCCACCCTCAGCTTCCACCACACCTAAACCCAGGTGACCCTGATGGCCGAGAGGACTTGGCACACGTGGAGCGCCCCCACCCCCACCCCCACCGGCCCCAGCCCCCTCTCGCCTTGCTCAGCCCCACAATGCACCCTTGTACCGGGCCTGCAGCCAGGCCGGGGGATTTGGCTCAGGGATGGGGGGCAATATTCGTCAGATATTTAAAACAGAGCCGAGAGAACAAAGCCTGCCTTGTGCAGCGCGGCGGCGGGAGCCGAAAGCAGCGGGGCCGCGCACGGAGCTTGGCTGGGGCCTGGGTGCACGCGCGGCGCGCGGTCCCGCTCGGCTCCAGTCTTGGTTCTCCCGCGTTCTCCGCGCGCTCCCTGAGACGGGCTGCAAGTGAGCCTAGCTTTCATATGCTCACCACAACATGTTTAATTGAAGAAAGAAAGGAAAGAAAGGAGAAAAAGAGACACAGACACACAGAGAAAGGCAGAGAGAGACAGAGACACAGAGGCACACATACAGAGACAGACACACAGAGAGACAAAGACACAGAGACAGACACACACAGAGAGACAGATTGAGAAACAGAGAGACAGCGACACACAGAAACAGACACACAGAGACACACAGACAGGCAGACAGACAGACAGACAGACACACACACACACACACAGAGGGAGAGTGAGAGAACCATTTTCCATGTCTCTGTAGGAAGCATAAGTCATTAAAATAAAATGATAACCAAATTGAGCACTCAGGTTTTAAATGACCTAGACTAACAGGACATTTGGGTAAAAGCATTTGGATGCAAGAAGTGAAATCTTTTTGAGGGAACAGGCAGGCCCTTTTGTCTTGTTTATGCTGGATGACCACTCTTTCCGTTTCCTGTTTATTGTCACTTGGGATTTGGGAGCTATGGTGGTTATTGTCAAGGCTCAGGCTTTTGTTTGGGGCTGTGGGCTAGCCAGTGTTTGTTTGTTTGTTTGTTTGTTTGTTTGTTTTAAAGGCAAATAGAAGTAGAGCTTGCATGGTACAAAGATGAGATTGTGAGGTGAACTAAGGAGTTCTAGAGGGAGGCAGGGTAGCAAATACATTTTGTTGTTATTGAAGAAGGTTGAAGAGCTCTCTTGAGTAGGACTAAAAGTGACTTTGTAGGGGAAATATGATGTGCAAAGTTCGGCTTTGCAATAACAAAGATTGTCTCAATATGCAATGGAGAGCCGGAGTAGAGGCTGGAGGAAGCCAACACCCGTCTCAGGACTGAGGTTCCATGCTTGACTTACCCAGACGAATGGAAAGGTAGTCTCAAGCAACCAGATGATTCTGCAGCCGTCCAAACAAGGCTCCAGGACCACAGTCCACTGTGCTTAAATGGACAGCCCTTGCAGGGCAAGTCTAGGGGAGCAGAAGGAATCAAAGGGTTACACGCCCTGTGCTCTGCCTATCCTTCCCCGCCTGTGTACACACATGAGGAATTTAGGGCTCTTTCCTTTCCCTTCATAGCTCAATTGCCAGGTGGTCTGTCACAAGAGAGTGAAGAAATATCCCCCCTCTCCGTGTCTGAGCACAGAGCAGAAAGCCTTGTGTAAGCTAAGCGTCCACTCTGCTGCTGGGCTGCAGTCCCGGCAAAGGGATTTTTATGTGAGATCATCTTGGCAAGAAGCTCTTTTACCATCCTTGACCTCCGCATCTCCAGGGCAACTGCTGCGGGGACGTCATAGGCAGAAGATCATGACCCTTAGAGGCCACACTTCAGCAAGGACAGATAAACAATTTTACTGCGATGGTCACGTAGCAGGCTCATTCTTAAATGTGGGCTGGTTAGGATGATGTAAATGGTTTTTTTCCATTCTCTTCCACTTTCTGGCTCCAGAACCCTGGGTCTAGGCATAGTCTAGGAATGTACCTTGGGGTGTGAGGTAAGGGAACAGTGGGGCGGGACCTGAGCGAATCGCCTTCTTTTAGACACAAGGACAAAGTCTCCCAACCCGTAGCCTGGTTTCTAGTTCCCACTTATTCTTAGTTCACCTCTCTTCCTTTTTTTTTTTTTCCCCTGATGTCATTTTGTCTTTATAGAAAGGAGGGTATTATGGTCTCCAAGATGGCAGCCTTGCTACGCTTTCCTCCTTAAACCGGTAAGCCACAGCAATATGTTTGACCAAAAGTCTATGATTATTAGGGAAATTCTAGACCTCCTACAGCTTGGATCCAATCTCACAACATGAGCGGCAGCCCTTCTGGGCATCTGGCTCATAGATCTTTACCATAGCCTTAGCAGCCACTGAGCTGCAAAGCAAATGCTCCTGGGAACCGGCTAGCCAGGCTGAGTCAGCCTGAAGGCAGTAGCTGAGGCGAGCACAGGCGGTGTGTTATGGAGTGTTGGATAACCGGACAGGAATGAAATGAAGAGTGGAGAGTGAAGATCGTCCAATGTCTCTGGCACTCTGAAGAACACCACTTGCTTAGCCTTCTGCCCCGTGGGTCCCCCAGAATCACCCTTCTTTTTGGAACTGTGCCTTGGGCCCAGACTCACGAAAACAGCACTTTAGGGTTGGAGGGGGATTCCAGAGGCTCAAACACTTAACCCACAACCAGGCAACTGAAAGAGTTAAGGGATGCCCCACCCCCTCCCCCAGGCTTCTCACAAGGTGGAGAGAAGGCTTTGTGTCTGCCATATTCTGACATCACAGCAGCTTGTGCTTAGGAAACAGAAAAGATAATAGAGGAAGAGGAGAGCAGAGTGTTTAGGTTAAGGGGCTCTCGGTCCTCAGGAAAACACTCTAGTTCTGCACCAATCCCACCTCAGCCTCTGCCTGCGACGGTCCTCTGCGTCGGTCCTAGTAGCCTCAGGAGATCTGTGATCAGGAGCCCAGCTTCCATGGTTCCTCCTAGCTTCCTATAACCACAGTTCTTTACTTGAGGAAGACTGGGCGGATGGGAAGATGGCATCGTGAGGAAGACATGCTTCTGAGAGGAGGTACAAGCCCACCCATGGATTTTCATTGTCTTTGCCGAATAGCCTCCACTGTGAAGCCATGTGCAAGGTGCAACCCTTTCCCCTCTGCACAGGAAAGCGTGAGCTAGCATGCCAGCTCCTTTCCAAGTAACACACACATCCTCGTCACACCAGCATCCAGATGGCGCTGGGAGCCACTCACTCAGGGTTGGAATTTATTCTCTGTCGAGGTGCTTGGATCTCTGTGGGGAGAGTCATTTTCTTGAGAAAGTGTTCACTTCACTTCATCTTGCAGGGGCCCATTTCCTGCTCAGCAGGCTTCAGGTAAGTGAAGTCCAGTCCCAGGACTGGGCTGCATTCCAAATCCTTGGTGTTTCCAACCCAGAGGGGGCCATGCCTGTTGTAAATCTTGCTTCTCCTTAAAGTAGTTCAACAGAAGGAAGACATTGGAATCTTCCATTGTATACCCCAGTCATTTGCATTCACCAGTCAGCTAACCTCAGGACCACAATGTAAAACGCAATGCTTCACTGGTCTGCCCCATTAACATAGCTGATGAACTGAGGAACACCTGGCTAGAACGTATAGGGAATGATGGTATATTTTCCTCTCCAGATGTAATTCTTTGGACTCTCCACCCAGGGTCACTACATGCTCATATGGCATTGGTGGTTAATCTTATCGAAGGCACCCCTTCTGTGTGGACGCAGACATCTGAGGGCACAGTTTACCTAGAGGAACTTCTGCTCCCATCTGCTCCCTGAGCAAACATTGCCTGAAGGGCTGGCTGCACATGGTGTACCTCACACTGTCACTAGCTGAAGCTTCTCTTCTTGGGAACATACTCGCTGGAGGAGCAGAAGGCTGAGGAGCCTTTGTGTACATTCGACACAGGTTTCCAGAGGCCTAAGAGAGACGCTTTAATGCGGGCATGTTTTGAGGTCTGAGGGAATTTGGAGATGTTTTATGGTAAAGGCTCAATTTTCCTGGGACAGAAGACCAGCCTTTTGAAGTTAAGGTAATCGTGGCAGACGAAACAGCTGGTCAGTTTGACATAATCCTGCCTAGAAACTTGACAGCAAATACCTTTGGATTTGCACATTGCATTTGGGTGCTTCAAGGGAATTCCCAAGAACCATCAACCTCTTTTGAGCAAAGAGAGGTGAGGGTCATGGTGCTACTCTTCCTTCCTCCTCAAGAGTTCGGCCTGTGGTTAGGACATCTGGGCCCGGAGAGTTTGAACACATCTCTGCTTTCAGTTCTAAGTCCTCACCTGGCACGAGGCTTGCTCTCCCTGCTTTGATGAATGCATTTACTTTTGTGTGGTCTGGGGGCCAAAGGGGCAAGCCTGGAAGGCTCCCTGCAGGATATCTCAGGGATATCATCTCCCCCAGCTGCGACCCAGCATAAGCACTTCTAAAACCAAAGGAACCACACACAGCACGCCCACATGTGGGATCCTCAGAAGGATCGATGACTTCCGGTTTAGTTAGGTGTTTTATAAATGGAAACTTAGCAGACCCAGCATCAGGGTCTATCAGGAAGTGCAGAGTCCCATGTTCATTTGCCACCCCATTCCACAGATTTTCCCATGTAGCAGCTCTGGGTTAGGCTCTGGGTAAGCTGCAAGTGAGAAAAGACCCTTTGCCTATGGTTTAAATGTCATTTCCTGACAGCCTCCTCATCAGATCTGAAGCCTGGACACACTCTCTTTGGAGAAACAGCATCCATGTTAGCTGTTCAACACATTCTGTTTTCCTCACTGAACCCAGTTTAGGACAGGGACCTGGTCTACGGAACTAGCACTCATACTGGCCCTGTGGCCATCACTGATGTAGTCTGGGTAAACTAGCTTGTTGTCTAAGTGTACTAGAAGTCAAGAATATTTCCTTCTAGTGATGGAAACTCAGCCTCTGTGGTAGGTCTGTTCCCAAGTGAGGGTCAGGAGGCCAGGTATGTTAGGACAAGGGGTCCCTGGAGTTGGAATGGCAAAGCAATAACCAGAGTACAGCAGGTGGTGAGGAGGACATCCTTATCCAAGTACTTGAGATCTGTGGACGCGCGCACGTGCGCGCGCGCGCGCCGCGCGCGCGCGCTTGTGTGTGTGTGTGTGTGTGTGTGTGTGTGTGTGTGTGTAAGTAAATATGCACCAGAGCATGAATCTGAGCAGAGATTGGCCAGAGGTCAATCTTGGATGTCCTTTTTGAGACAGACACTCTTGTTGGTCTGCAGCTCACCACATAGGCTAGACTGGCTGGACAGGAAGCCCAGGGGTGGGATTACAAGTGTGCACTACTTCCCCTAGGTGGGTTCTGGGCATTGGATCCAGTTCTTTATGCTTGATTAGACAAACATTCGCCAACTGGGTCATCCACCAGTTTCCCCCCCCCCCCCAGTCTTCTTTAAGAAAGAGCTGTCTGTAAGCTCGATGCTCACCTGTCTTCTACAACAACCCACATGACCATTTATGTGTCTGCCAAAAGCAGATGACACGGAAGGAAAGTGATGTCATGGGTATTGACTTGCTTCTTGAACCCCAGAGTTCTGGGTCAGGTTGCACTCATCACTGTGCATAGAGTGGATATCATGGCTGGGAAGGAGATTAACTTGGGCCCTGGCTGCTGTTAGCACTATCTTATTCTTGCTGGGTCACTAATTCCTGGTTGTTATATCTCAAAGAACAACGGGAGAAAAGTTTGGCTCTTTGGCTTTTGGGTCTTATTTTTCTCCTGTAGCATGACCCTCCTCTCCTCTCTTCTCTGGTCTCTCATGAGACCCCCTCATTTAATCCTCAAGTCCCACCTTTCTCCCTCTACTGCCCAATTACAGGCTTTAGTCTTTTATTGACCAGTTAATTTGGGGAAAATCACTTGGTATATGTGAAGATCTCCTGAGGGGGGAACCAGATCTTGTGGGGGACACTATTTAGCATTTGAATACATAACAGCACCAGACCAACGCCAAGAGTGGTGGATGACAACTGAATGGTTGCAGAGAAAGGCATGGGAGAGCATGGTAAGAAAAGAAACCCGGCCACAGGGAAGGACAGTGACTTCAACAACCTTGGACATGGCTGGAATGTGAACAAAGTGAGAGGACCCAGAAGACCTGGATGGATGAGTGGGTGGTTGGATGGTTAAGGAGGTAGAACTCCCAAAGACGCATCAACCATGCCTAAAGTCTTAGAAGGGTCCCACAGGGAGAGAAAGAGAGGTGTGGGTGGGAAATTGGGAGAGGGTGGTTCTGCTGACCGAGGGGAAGTTATCATGGAGGCGTTGGTTCTGTGAAATCCAACATGGGCAGGAGAAAGGTACACTGTACTAGGAGCCAGGGTCAAGTGAAACTCAGGAAAACTGTCAGCTTCATGTCTGAAGCCTCCGAAGGGGGTGCCATTGCTCCTGTGATCAAGGACAAAAATATCACAGGGGAAGGTGTTTATCAGAACCGAGAGATAGGTCCTGCGATGAAAGGGTTGCATGGCAGGTCACTGTGACCTTTGGTGCTGGGTAAACTACTGTAGGGTGATTTGGCAGGGAAGGAGCTGGTGAAGATTTCTCTACCTTGTAGTTTCCTGCTCATACCTCCCTTTGCCTGGGCACAGTTGAAAAGTAGAAGTCAAAGATGCTGCCCTCTGCAGTACTGACAGGTCAAGCCTCTGGAACACAGAGTAGGGTAGGGTGATGACCAGAAGCACGAGATGTCTGCTGCTGCTGCTGCTGCTGCTGCTGCTGGCTTCTCTGCTGTCTTACCTGCTTCTACCTTACAGATCTTACCTTTCTGGCTGCTGTTTTATTCCTAGGAACCCTAGCCATCTTATCTAGTTTCTAGGCCCTCCTTCTGCTTCCACATCTTTATCAAAAACAATTTCTAGCCAGGCTCCACCCAGAACCAATTAATGTATGAGATTTCTGTTTTAGCTGTGACAACAGCTGTAGGTTCCAGATTCACCTCCCACTATAAACAATGTTGGGTGGTGGTAGCACATGCCTTTAATCTCTGCACACTGGAGGCAGAGGCAGGCAGATGTCTGAATTTGAGGCCAGCCTGGTCTACAGAGTGAGTTTCAGGGCAACCAAGGCTATACAGAGACCCTGTCTCAAAAAACAAAACAAAACAAAACAAAACAAAACAAAACAAAACAAAACAAAAGAAAAAAGAAAGAAAGAAAAAAGAAAGGAAGGATGAAGGAAAGAAGGAGAGAGAAAGAAAGAGAGAGAAAGGAAAGAAAGAAAGAAATTGACATGCTGTCTAGTTTTTCATCAACTTGACACAAGTTAAAGTCACTGTAGAGAAAGAAACCTCAATTGAAAAAAATGTCTCTATGATCAGGCTGTAGCCTATAGGGTGTCTGTGATTGATGGGGGAGGGTCCAGCACATTTTGTGTGTGGCATGGTGACTTCTATAGGAAAGCAGGCTGAGCAAGGCATGGGGAGCAAGCCAGTAAGCAGCACCCCTCCATGACATCTGCATCAGCTCCTGCCTCCAGGTTCCAGCCCTCACTGCTTTTGATGAACTGGTCTCTGGAACTGTGAGTGAAATAAACCCTTTCCTCACCAGGTTGTTTGTGATTATAGTATTCATCTCAGCAATAGCAATCCTGACTAGGGCAACTGAAGTGTCAGAAAATGCACAGCAAACATTGTAGAACTGCAATCTCAAGATGAAGGAAATGAGTGAGGTGGACTCTGGGATCACCCATTTTGGAATAGGGCACTTCAAACTTCAAAGTTTGAAAGGATCCCAGGCAGAGCACGTTGGTCTCCATAAATTAAAAACCAGGCATCACATACCTCCCAGCTCTTTGAAAAGGAAAGCAGGAGGATTATAAAATCACAGCCAGTCTGGGAGCATAGCAAGGCCCTGTCTCAAACACAAAAGGTCAAAGGAGCTTTAGATAGAAGTTGTCAGCTTAGGATACAAATGCAGAATAGGAAAGAAGGGACTGTGTGGGAGAATCTGCATAAGTGTCTCCTAGGAAACTTGTTTCCCAGTGAGATGTGCACACCTAGACTGTAGCTCTGTACAGAGTGGGTGGGCAAAGTATAACCAAAAGCTATCAGCTGAGTAAGTTAGAGTTCATACAGGACGACTCATACAGATAACATCTTACTTGCAAATAGTAATTCTGAACTACACATGGCTGGGGGAATTTTAGAATCCTCAATCTAATAAAGCTTAAAACAATCTCCAAAAAGAAAAAAAAAATCACATTCAGAAGTAAGTAGTGCTCTATCAGACAAAAACCTTTATACTCTCTAAAGAAATACCTAAACACACACAGTCACCAGTAGAACCTTTAAAATATCCACCATTTAATCAAAACAACTAGACTCAGCAAGGAAAAGGAGAATGCGACCCACACCAAGAGAAATATTGGCTAATAGAAATATACTCGAAGCTGGCAAAGTCGAAGCTGGCAAAGCTGATTAGATGAAGAGACAGGCACATTAAAATAAACATAGCTGTATACGTAAATCGTGTTCAAAAGTTGGAAGGAAAACATGTATAGAATGAAGAAAGAATCGGAGATACAAAATAAGAACCAAATGTAACGTCTAGTTATGGGGTTTAAAGTAAACCGGAAACTTCAGGAGAAAAAAAAAAGAAGTGAAATTAAAAACATACAGCAATAGAGACTATCCAGAGGGAGGCAGAGAGGAAAGACAGACAGAAAGAAAAGGAAGACATGGACAGGGTCTAAGTATAAGTGGAGAGGAGGGACAAAATGATCACCATTGTTTTTTTCCAAACCTGATGATAAGAACTATAAATACTACTGAGCCAAGAATTACAGTGTTATCTTTGTAAGGAACAAAACCACATTAAGGTGTATTTTAATCAAATTACTGGGCTGGGGATACAGCTCGGTTGACAGAGTGCTTGCTGACTATGCAGAAAGCCCTGCGTTCATGTCCCAGTATTTCATAAGACTGGATGTGATGATTCATACCTATAATCCCTGCATTTGAGAGGCAGAGCAGGCTCTCAGAGTTCCAGGCCAGCCTGGACAGACACACACACACACACACACACACACACACACACACACACACGCAAGAGAAACAGTCTCACTAGTAGCTCTGGTTGTTCTGAATCTCACTCTATAGACCAAGTTGGCCTCTAACGCATCCATCTCTGCCTTCTGAGTGCTGGGATTAAAGGCGTGTGCCTCCATGCCCAACTTAAGACATGATTTTAAAATATGAAGCTCTCTGTTTTTACTTATTCAGCATGTTGTACAACAATCACCACTGTCTAAATCTAGAACATTCCCAGTACCCATGCCGATTAGCAGCCGGTAGTGTCTGCTTCTTCTTCCCACAATCCCCTAGAAATCATGACCCACAGGCAGGTCAGCTTTGTCCTAAGCTCTGTCTGTCTGTGCTCCAGACCCACTCATTCCTCCAGATGTTCATTTTCTGTTTTGTTTTGAGACAGGGTTCACTATGTAGTCCTAACTGGCACAGAATTCACTATGGAGAACCCACTGGCCTTGAACTCGAGGATTGGCCTGCCTCTGCCTCTCAGTCAGACCCTTCCTCAAATGTTCATTTGCTGCAATAATTTACTACACTATCTGCAGTCCCCACCTCCCTGTGTCCTATGAACAAGGATGTGCAGGCAGCTTGGCCTGTCTGGGTTGCTGGTAACCACACTCATGGGATTTCCCACCATCCAAGCTAAAGATGTGTGTGCTGTTTTCTCTCGCTGATCTGTGCTGTTGGTTCATTCCAGTGACCCTCCAGAGGGCAAAGGGCAAAGGGAACATGTTTTCTTTCTCCCCTACATTACTAAAGCCTACTGGACCATATGCTTTAAAATAGTAAATTTTAATCATGTGAGTCACATCTCAATTTAAAAATATAAGGATCTGATAGCAGTGACTTTGTGTCCCACTCACATCTGGCCTGATTCGGGTTGACCTTCCGGCCTACTAGAATCTATTTTTTCGAAGTCCACCCTCAAGGACATCTGTTTGGTTCTCAGCATGGTTCCTGCAGGCTTCCTCCATGACCCTTGGTGAAAACTGAGCTTTGTGTTTTAGCAGCCATGGTTATTTTCCTATGCTATTATTTCTTTAATGTCTATTGCTAACTTGCTCTATAACCAGGCTCAGTTAAAAGGATAGAAGATGATGGAAAAGCACTCTGCAACTTCCAGAAAGCATTTCCAGACTCTTTTGATCTTAAACTGGCTACACAATGGCAGTCTCTGAGCTCTGGCCCCCAAAATAGAGCCTTGCTTAGAACAATTAAATTGTGTGTTTGAACAGGTTATGGAGAAATGGCCTCTTACCCACAGCCTACAAGGATATTATGAAGGTTCATAGGCTTTTAATGAATAACTTCCAATGAAAGGCTTCGATTGGTCTGTTGTACACAATTACCTTAGTTATTAGTCATGGGGAGGACCCAGGGGTTACGTGACTTGGCCTTATGTCTCCCTGCTTTTACCATGCTGGCTGTGAATCCATTTTCTCCAGCAGGATACATATGCCCAGATACATTCCTCTTTTTGGAGTTGGGAACTGAGTCATATGACTGCCTTCTGACAGCTGTGCTGTGATCAGAACTGAGTTTGCCTTTCCTTCTTTCCTCCTTCCTTTTTTTCATCTTTCTTTTCTTCTTCCTCTTTCTATCTCGGTGCAACCCCCCCAATTTTGGCAAAATATATATAACTTAAAATAGATGATTCTGGGCTGTGTGCATGCATGTGTATATATATATATATATATATATATATATATATATATATATACATACACATATATATGTATATATGTATATATATGTATGAATGATGCATGTATATATTATTATGTATGTACGTGTATGATGCATGTATTGTGTGTATGTGTGTGATGTATGAATGTATATGTATGTATGATGGATGTATGTGTGTGAACAGGAAACAACCTTGGGTGCTGTTTCTCAGGGGCCGTCTACCCTGTTTCTTTGAGAAGTCTTACTGGTATGAAACTCATCAATTAGCCTAGGCTAGGAAGCCCCAGGGATTTGCCTGCTTCTCTCTTCCAGGAGGTGAGGTTACAAGCACAAGCCACTGAGCCTGAATTTTTTACTTGAGTTCTGGGGGGTTCAAGGAGTACTACAGAGCAATAGTGTTTAAAAACTGCATGGTATTGGTACAGTTACAGGCAGGTAGACCAATGGAATAGAATTGAAGACCCAGAAATGAACCCACACACCTATGGCCACTTGATCTTTGACAAAGGAGCTAAATCCAACCAGTGGGGAAAAAGATAGCCTTTTCAACAAATGGTGCTGGCTCAACTGGTGGCTAGCATGCAGAAGAATGCAAATCGAGTCTTTCTTAACTCCTTGTACTAAGCTCAAGTCCAAGTGGATCAAGGACCTCCACATAAAACCAGACACACTGAAACTAACAAAAAAGAAACTGGGGAGGAGCCTGGAACAATGAGCACAGGGAAACATTTCCTGAACAGAACACCAATAGCCTACACCCTAAGTTCAAGAACTGACAAATGGGACCTCATAAAATTACAAAGTTTCTATAAGGCAAAGGACACTGTCAAAAGGACAAAATGGCAACCAACAAATTGGGAAAAGATCTTTACCAATCCTACATCCGACAGAGGCTAATATCCAATATATACCAAGAACTCAAGAAGTTAGACTCCAGAGGACCAAATAACCCTGTTAAAAATGGGATACAGAGCGAAACAAAGAATTTTCACCTGAGGAATATCAAATGGCTGAGAAGCACCTAAAGAAATGTTCAACATGCTTACCTTAGAAGTGCTTTACCAAATGGGCCATCTCCCTGGCCTGTACTCCAGCCATTCTAAAACATGCAATTCTGTGGCATTAAATACATTCACACCTGTTTGTAACCAACACCACCATCTGTCTCCAAAACTTTCTCATCTTAAAATACATGACACTCTGTTCCCACCAATCGATAATTTTCTCCCAAAACGTAGCAGTCACAATTATGCTTCCTGTCTATGAATTTAATTAAGATACACACCTCATATAAGGGGAGCCACGTAACATTGATGCCTCTCTCTCTCTCTCTCTCTTTCTCCACAACTGGGATCAAAGGGTCACATACCTCCTAGGCAAGTGAGTGTTCTACCACTGGACTCTATAATGTATATTATATTAATATACTATATATTATATAGTATTATAATACCACTGAAATATATGCATGCAAATGTATGTGTACTTTTCCCCACTCCCTTTTCACTTCTGCTAAATTGTCTAGGCTAGCTTTGAACTTGAGATTGTCCTGCCTCAGTCTCTTGAGCAGGTCTAGAGACCTATGCCACCAGGCCTGGCCTGCTTGCTTTTCTTGACAGCAAGGAGTCATGTGGCCCTGGAGCTGACCTTTCTAGGAATTTGATATGTTAACCAGGCCAGGAGGAGGGATAGGAGAGTCTAACACACACACACACACACACACACACACACACAATCAGGAAGACTTTCTAAGCGCCCTGAAGACAGCTGGAAATTCTTTCTGCTCTTTTGTGAGTTGAGTGTTACAAACAGGGGACTTTTCAAGCCCAATTCCAAACACAGGAATTCTTCCCTCGTCAGACTGTCTCCTGGGCCCCACTGAGACAGCTGGCCTTCCCACGCAAGCCGATGCACTCAGCTGTGACTGCCCGTTCCCGGGTCAGCCTGCTCCAGTTCACCCTTGACGGAGAACACCGGCTCCCTGACAGCTCGAGCTGCTTTCTGTTCCAAGCTGCGGAGAGCATCATGAAGACTTTTTCAAAGCATGCAGTCAGCCACTCACAGCAGTTCCTGTGGCCTCGGCTGCCATGATCTTTTTCTTTATTTAGCCCATTCTTTGGCATTTGTGACAGGGTCTGAGCCTCATACAGATCTTTCTGGCTTTTGTGGATGTGTGAACAAACCAACTGCTTCTTCTTCAAAAAGAAAATATTGCATTGGATTTGGGGTAAGAGCACAGCTAGACTGGAATCAGAGAGAGACTAGAAAGCAGAGGTGAGGTCCGGGACCCTGGGATGTCCCACGTCAAATTGGATAGTGGAAGGCTGGGAGTGAGCATTACTGTGCATCACCAAGGCATGAGGACACATGGACCCCTCCCTCCGAGGTGACGAAGTTTAGCTTCCTTCAAACCCCTATGCAAGAATACTGTGTGGACTGTCACAGACAGGCTATATCCCCCCCCCCCCTTTTGCTAAAGCTGAGGACTGATGTGGTCTCCATCTCTGTCTCCCCTCTCCCCCTCTCTCTAGGAGTTACAAGGTTATATAAGCTCCAGAGATTCTCTCTATTGAAGATTGTGCTAATAGGAGAAACTCAGTCTGCAGGAGACCCAGCTAGAGGAGACACAACGTAGACTGAGCACGGAGGCTTGGAGGGGCAGAGGGAGGCCTAGGGAATGGGAAAGAGGTTGTCTACCACAGAGTCTGTAAGACAGTAACATCTGGTGCTGAAAGTCAGACGTAAGCAACTGCTCTAGAGGTTCCGAGAACAGAAGTACATGTTCTCAGAGGTAACTGGAAAAAAGACTGAGCCCCAGCTGCAGGTCCAAGGTCTCTGTGTTCTGATTCCAGTCTACCCAGCTGGTAGGAGGAAGGTCATAAGAAATGTCAGTGTACCTACAGAGGGCATGTGCAAGACTTTGGGCCACTGAGTCAGGGATTCCTTAATTTTCTGGGTACTGAATTAGGAATTAGAAGCCTGCTGCTATCTCACCCCCTGACTCTGCCCGCAGTTTTAGCAACTGAGAAGTTAGGCTAAATCTGAGGACAAGATCCAATTCAAAAGCAACTGGCTTTAGTTAAATATGTATGGGAGACATATGACATTAAGAACTGTTTTCTGGTCAGCCAGGGCTGTGCAGCCCGGGAGATGAGGCGTGCTCAGCTGAGGCTGACCTAGGGGACAAAGGCAGGGAGTTGTTCCTTCGGAGGTCTGCAGGTTTCTTGGAAGAGCAAGGCTTTGAGCAAGGTTGGGAAATACACTGTAGCAAACAAGGAAGAGGAGGTGTCCTGGGCAGACAAAATGGGTGAGCAGAAAACTGGGTATGTGAGGGGTTGGATAGCACTGCAAGTGGGGCAGAGTCTAGATTCAGGTCCCGAGCCAACTGCTGCAGGCGACAGGGGGTAAGAATAGGGCTGGCAGCAAGGCAAGGAAGGCCCTGTCCCTGGCCAGGGAACCACATGCAGCACGGAGTCCCCTTTCTAAAAGTTTCTAAAAGGAAGATGGGTTGCTGTGAAGGACCCTGTATCCACAGGTCTACAGACAAGTAGACCATAAGAGAAAAAAGTGTGGGAGAGAAAAGTGAGGGCTTTAATTTAGATTACACTAGAATATAAATATAAATATATATACACATAAATGTACACATGCAATATATACATATATACACATGTATATGTACACATATAATATATATGTATATATTTAGAATTAGATTGCTTGGGTATGTGGACGCTGATTTCAAGGGGAAGAGTTCAGCCTTGCCAGTGGGGAGGCTGGAGAGATAATGTGGTCAAGCAGTCTCAAGAAGAGACACAAGTCTGGGAGACGTTTGGTTCGGTTTCATGCAGTTCTCCACAGTGTCTGTGTAGAAGTGGCCAGCAGCAGTCAGAAATACGGGAATTTCAGTAGCTAGAGATGGGGTGCTCATTAAGTAATGGCAGGAGACATGACTCTGGGTACTGAGGACGAGGAAGGGGCCGTGACTGGCAGAGAGGTAGTTGAAGAGCATGTAGCAGAGGAGGAGGGCAGCAGAAGGCTGGCAGAGAGAAGCCAGGAGATCCCAAGGTAGAATCCAGATGGTGGTCTGGAGGCACAGCGCCCCCAGGAGGCAGCTGCGAAGAAGGTGCGTGGGCTGGACCTGAGGAAAGGAATAGATGAAGAAAGTATGCAGGACCCTATGGGAAGTGTGTAACAGGGAACCAGAAGGTGCCGAGTGGACAGAAAGCAGGTCTGAGGGAAGCCATTCCAGCCTAAGGGAGGAGGCGGCCATGCTCTGGGGTACTGCCTCTCAAGTTTGACCATGACTGTACCTTTGAACTGCAGCAGGGCTTGAACATGTAGCTTCTGATCCAGGAAAGGAGGCTCTGATGGCCAGGTAAGTAAGTTAGTTTGCAGAGGAGGTGGGGACATCTGCTGCCCTGGCAGGAGGGAAGGAAGCAGACATATGAAGGAACTTTGAGGTGAGCAGCAGAGGCCAGAAAGGGTCTGAGGAAAGATCAGACAGGACAGAGCCCTACCAAAGGGGGACATGAGATGTTCTACGGAGGGAAAATGGAGGTTGGGGTGGAGTAAGGGAGGGCGATCTGAGAAAGGTGAAATTCTTAGGGGCAGCTGCCCAGGTGTTGAATCTACCACCAGCATGGTACCTAGCCTCCCTGCAGGGCCAGACAAGACAGCTTCGGTGCAGAGAGGATACAAAGATTGATTTAGGTGGGTCCTTCTGGACAGCCTAGAGAAAG
Organism: Apodemus sylvaticus; assembly: GCF_947179515.1. Classification (NCBI taxonomy): domain Eukaryota; kingdom Metazoa; phylum Chordata; class Mammalia; order Rodentia; family Muridae; genus Apodemus; species Apodemus sylvaticus. The sequence continues at coordinate 42,430,734 of NC_067477.1, forward strand.
TTAGAGACAGAGGGAGTGAGGGGACACAGAAAAGCTTTCAAGGAGACATGAGGGGAGCAGGGAATGAGGAAAGCACAGAGACCCACAGAAACTGTCGAGGGGCACAAAGTGGCGGAGGGCAGAACGTGGCAGAGTGGATGTCCCAGGAGCAGTAAGCTGTTGAGCCGTGCGAAAGTACCTGGCTAGTAAGAGGCAGAGTTGGGTCTGGAGAGATGTGTTTGTGGCAGGAGGATGGATAGCAAGGGCAGGGAGAGGCTGGACCAGTGGCCTAGCTGATTAGAGACCAAGGAAGAATCAAGTCCTGACAGACTGTGAATGGAGCCCAGTGCCCTGTGTGGAGAAAAGGCTGTGGAAAGTGCTTCTCACATGTGGCAGCACCCACAGATGCAGTCAGGGTGTGCTCAGAGGCAAGGGGTGGGGTGCTCTGTCCACTCTTCCTAACCCTGCTTCCTTAGCCGAGAGGCTCTGGTTTTATGACTCAGCTGATGTCCAGGAAGGACCTTTTTGAAAAGTGTCTCTTCTTACCTGCCGCCCACTACCACAGCTGCTCCAGGGCACTCTAACCCCTTGTCTGTTCCCCTGGCCAGGGGTGGGTGGGGAGGGGCCAGCCTCTTTTGCTCCCTTAGCAGCCTGACTTGGAGTCCTCAAGTGTCTTCTTCATGCCAGGGAACTTATTCAAGGAAGGGACAGGCCATCAGCACTTCCTGTCTTGGAAGGACGAGCCAACAGCACAGTAGGATTTCCCGTTCCCAATTTGTTCAGCTCAGTTTGATTCTTTCTTTCCCTAGTGAGCTTCATGTGGAGATGTTTGCTCTTCAACAGCAGAGTAAGGACACAGCGGGGTCTGGAGAGACCTGAGATATCCTGAAGGAAGGGGTCTCTCAGAGGCTGTGTTCTCCCTGCAAGGCCCTGGGTGCAAACCCATACCCAACTCTCAGACCCTCAGCCCTTGTCAGACCAGCTCAAGGGAGCTTCCAGTCCAGGTCTCCCAGGACCCTTGGCCTCACACCACTTCCTGCTAAACACTGCCACAGGCTTCTCTCCTCTAAACCAGAAAGTTCTTTGTTTACTTTAGCCCCTCAGGACTGGGATTTCTTTGGGCCTGGCTCTCCTTTCCTATTAAGGTCTATGAAAAATGGTTGTGAGGTGGGTGATGGGCAGGCTGCTGTGCCTGTCCCCCTTGGGTTATCTGTGAGTCTCCTGTGCTACAAGCCTGGGGACAGCTCTGGCCCTTATGCGTCCCTCCCCCACATCTGTACACGCCTATCCTTTCCTGTGTCAATTGACATTTGTCCTCAGTAGGGAGAGAAGACCTAAAGGATTTGCACTGAGACCCAGGGCAGAGGGAGATAAATGGAATTTGCAATAAATCCGGGAGCAAAGTTGTAACTTGACTTCAAAACAAACAAAAGAGCCAGAACTGCACTTAAGCTCTGCAGAAGCTCAACTCCCAGTGTAAACAGAAAAGAGCAGTGGGGGGTGGGGAGCCTCTGAGGGCCTGGGACAGTGGGGCAGGGCCAGGCTGGCTGACTTCCTCTGGAGGACAGGGCTGGGGCGAGGTTTCTGTGGCCTTGCTAAGGGTGGAGGAAGACAGGCCACTGCTGCTGTCTGCCTTTCTTTTCCCATGACTTTCCTGTAGGGAAAAGTGCCCCCAAGATCCGGACTAGAAAGTCTCTCAGAAGAAATGTGTCTGTGGTCTGGGGCTGGGGCTGGACTAGGAGTTTTACCCATCTATACTGCTCCTGGGCTGGATGAGATACCTGCATATCCGTGTGTATTGCTACACTACTCACTGTAACAGGGAATTAGAACATGCCTAGATGACCATCAACACACAAACGCGTTGCAAGCATGTGGTACTTATACGTGATGGAATTTCATTCAGCTATAAAGAAAGAGAAATTATAAAACTCTTGGGAAAATGGGTAAACCTGGAAATTATACTAAATGAGGTGGCCCAGAGTCAGGAAGAGAGCACCATATGTTCCCTCTCCTATCAGATCTTAGGCTGTGGTGTTTACATATGCAGATCTGTGGGTGTGAGCATGGGTGCAGGGCTGAATTGAGGGCCATGAGAAGGAACAGAGGTACCGGGGAAGCTGGGAGGGCACAGAAGACACAGGAAGAAAAGCAGAAGGGAGAGCTGGGGGAGATAGCTTAGTAGTTAAAAATACTTGTCCATGCATGGCTAACAACCCAAGTTCCATCCCGGATGCTTTGTAAAGATCTAGATGTGGTGGTGCACATCTGTAATGTAAAGATCTAGATGTGGCACTGCACATCTGTAATGTTAAGATCTAGATGTGATGGTCCACATCTGTAATGTGAAGATCTAGATATGGTGGTCCACATCTGTAATGTAAAGATCTAGATGTGGTGGTGCACATCTGTAGTCTCAGCTTATGAGCCCATTGTGGGCATTCTCATTCAAACCACCATGCTCACTGATCATGTGCTCAGGGATTGCAGGCAACAGAAGGAGCTGGAAGGAAGGCCTGGACCACATTGTGCCTCAGAGTACCTGGAAGGAGTCCCTCTTAACGGCATCTTGTCTACAGCACTGTGGGAGAATAGATTTCTGTTATTTAAGCCAAGGTTCACACCAAGTTTGTGGAAACCAGCACAAGGCTGTCATCATTGGTATACTTGAATCTGGACGTTCTTTCTTTAAAGCTATAAGAGAGACTGTGGGCTGGCCTTGTCACACCACAAGGCTGTCTGAGGAGGCAGCATCATTATTTGACTCTGCCTGGCTCATGCTCTAGAAAAGCACAAAGAGTTGATGTGACCCATTTGGTATCACTCTGGAAAAAGGCAAGAACAAGGGAATTGATTACTCATTCATTAATTCATTCATTCACTCATCACTTACCACCAGCTTATGAAACATACTACAGGCCAGGCTCTCAGAACAAAACTCTACCCAAGAGAACAAGCTAGAGCCAGTCTTGTCCTGACCACAGGGAGCTTGGGTAACAAGGTCCATTGTATATCACTAAAGAGGCTGGTTGATGTGTCTAGGATTGTCTCCAACTCTGGGATTCGATTTGGAAGAAGAAAGAAGGGGCTGGGGGCACTTTCTGTGGTCACAGATGTTGAAAGTCAGGGCAGAAGCAAGGCTTCTGGCGACATGAGCCAGTGAGGAAATGGCCCTGTGAGGATAGGGCATGATGCAGTGGAGGGCTGACATGGGCAGAAGCCCAGCAGGGCAGCCACTGACTAGACGTTGGAGGAGGTAAGAAGGTCCTCCTAGACCATCACTAACCATACAAAACCCAAAGTCCCCAAAATAGTTTTTGCTGATTTGTGCTTATCAAATATCAGGCTGGAAACCCCAGCATTTTGTGTAGGAGCCTTTCCAGAACAGGGGTGATTTTACAAACTTGGCTGCATGAAGCACAGGTTTCCTGGAATTCTGGCCTCCTTGTTCTGGGATCCCCCACCTTCTCATAGGCCTCCTATCCCTCTCACACACCTGGTGTCTCAGTGAAAGGCCACTTTCTAGATGGTCTCTCTGGCCACAGGACATCTGTGTTCCTCAGTTCTTTGGTTTCCTCTTCACATATTTGGGAGTTATATGACACTGCGTGGCGAGTGATGCTGGCAGTCTAAGAAATACATAGTTCAGAGCCCGAGGCCGCTGTGGTTTTGCTGAAGCTCCATTTCTTCTGGGTTAGAGGTGAATGCTTCCCTCCGGAGACCCCAGCAGGCGGGGGGACGCAGCAAAGGTCAAGGAACAGTCGCTTCCTCCGTGGCTGGGTGCTTGGCACACACAGCCTGACAACACACACAAGACAGTCCAGGACTTGCAGGGCAAGGCAGACTGAAAGAGTGGCCTGAGGGGAGAGGCAGTGTCCCTGGATTCCTGCTCCTTCCTAATGATGTTTTATAGTGGCACCATTAACCCTCCAAATGCTGTCATTGCAAGTCCTACAGTTACCTGACACCGCTTGTAATTAAAACCTAACAGTTTGTAGTTAACTTTCCTTTTTATGGCCTCATAGCTGTCTGCAAGGCCTCCATCCTGGGTCACCTTATTTCAGAGAGAAGCCCAGAGCCATGCTGAGGTCCTGAGAGAGAGAGTTAGGGAGGGAGGCCTAAACTCTTCAGATTCAGAAATTAAAAAAAAAAAAATGAAGGAAAATAAAACACATAGGCTGCATTTTATGATCTTCAAAGTAACTTGTGACTCTAGAGGACAAGTTAAAAAAACATAGAGAAGTCTACAGATGGAGCAGAAGCTACCCCAATCCATTCCTAAGGGCTGCCATCAGTCTAAATACTCTTCCTGATTCTGAAGCTCTCCCCACATTTGCACCTTCAAAATAAAAGTGGACAGCTAGCCAGATGGCTCAGCAGGTAAAGGTGCTTGTTGCCAAACCTAGTAGCCAGAGTTCAGCTGGTTCCCAGGACTTTTGAGGTGATAGGAGAGAATGTGATATTTGTGAGTTGTCCTGACCAGCATGTACACACAGACACACACAGACACACAGACACATAGACACAGACACACAGAGAGACACAGACACATACACATACACAGACACACACAGAGACACAGACACACACAGAGACACACACACACACACACACACACACACACACAGAGAGAGAGAGAGAGAGAGAGAGAGAGAGAGAGAGAGAGAGAGAGAGAGAGAACAAAGAAATGTAACTTAAAAATGCAAGGAGGTTTTGATGCCATAGCTCATGATTTTACAGTTCATAGGGCTGCATAGTTCCCAGACCTTAATATCTCAGATAAGTTTGATATAGGTATTAGTGAAAAAAATTAAATCAGGGATGGGGAGGTACCTTGGTCTATAGAATGCTTGCCATGTAAACCTGAGAATTTGGGTTTGGATTCCCAGTACCCAAGTAAAAGGCTGGGCATGATTATAGTTCCGTTGCTTGAGAGGTGGAGATAGAAGGATAAAAGAAAAGGCTTGCTGGCTAACAGTCTAGCCAATCAGGGAGCTCCAGGCTCAACAAGAGGCTGTTTCAAAACATAGAGAGAAGGGATTGAAGAAGACACTTGATGTTAGTCTCTGTCCTTGACATACATATATATTCATGTACATGCACACATGATACATATGCACACACATATAACCCCCATCTCTCTCTCTCTCTCTCTCTCTCTCTCTCTCTCTCTCTCTCTCGCTCTCTCTCTCTCTCTCTCTCTCTCACACACACACACACAGAGAGGAGAGAGAGAGAGAGAGAGAGAGAGAGAGAGAGAGAGAGAATCAATACACAAATAATTGAATGCCTACCTTATGAAAGGCCATCCTGGGCAACTTAGTGCTAAAGAGAGAGAAAGTAGGGACACTATCTCAAGATAAATATGCAAATAATATGTAAATAAGGCTTAGGAATACATCCCAGTCACTGGAGTGCTTGCTATGCATTAGGACCTGAGTTTGGTTCCTAGCACTCATGTAAAACACCAGGAATAGTCCTGTGTAAGTACAAGTATACTCGTGCAGAAAGGACGGTGGATGGATCCCCGGAGCTTGCTGGTCAGCCAGACTAGTCAGGTCAACAAGCTCCAAGTCCCAGTGAGAGACTCTGACTCAGAAAGACAAGGTGGATAGCTACTGAGAAATGACAACAGAGGTTGACCTCTGGCCTCCACACACATGTAAGAATGCATACACACAAATACATATACACTCACATCCATGGGCACACACATAAAAAGAACTGGGCAGATACTCAGTAGTAAGACATTTGCCTAATGTGTAAGTCCCTGGATTCAATCCTCAGTACTGGTACAATGGAAATAAAGCCATTAAGTTTGAGGAAACCATAGAACTAGACAGACAGAACTAAACAGGTAGAGAGAAGCTAATGACCAAAGTTGCATTGCATAGAGGACAGAAGAATAAAGAATGAGCATCAGTCATTGGGTTCAACAACACAGGAGAGAAGACAATGGGCAGGCATGGTGGAAAGGCAACGTTCGTTAGACCACCATTGTGATTATATGGGATGGACATAGAGCATAATGACCACTTGAGTGGGCAGCAGAGTTGAATAATGGGAGTTCTGTGCATATCCAAGAATTAAATTCAATCAGCAAGATATTCAGGCTCAATCCCATTAAATATGTCCTCTGAGAGTTAGCCAACTGACAGCCTTTAATCATGCTTTATATTTATAAAGGCCTTTCTCCAAAGAACTCAAAGTGCCCTCTTCCAAGATCCTTTAGGGGAAAGCTGGTGGAAGATACTATGTTTATAGGCATGGACACATTAAGAGATAGCTTAGTATGTAGATGTTGAGCCTTGCAATATCCAGGACCTGAGTTTGATCCTCGGTACCAAAAAACAAAACAAAACAAAACAAAACAAAACAAAACAAAACAAAACAAAAGTATGCTTGTAGTTCTAACATTAGGGAAGTAGAGACAGGTGGATACCTGTGGTTCACTGGGCAGCCAGGTTAGGCTAAGGTGAGTTTCAAGCTAGTGAGAAACCCTGTCTCAAAATAAGGTAGACGGTATTTCTAAAGCTATCTTCTGGCCTCTACATGCACCACATACATGTATGTACACGTGCATCTGAATACCCATGTGTACCTGCACATTAATGTGGGCATACCACACACACAAAAAAAAATGGGGAGGAAGAGAAGATGAAGACAAAGAATGATGTAATTGGTCACCTCTGTAATGTAATTGGTGTTGAGTGTTGGCTTAACCATGCCAAGAAGGAGAGGGAATGCTAAAGGCTTCCATGGTTGTGGTGCTGTACAAAGCCTGTGCTGTGTCTGCAACAGATGCCTCATGTAAAGCCATACTTCCCAGGTCTTGTTGCACTTAGCTAGGGAAATCTATCTCTTTTGGGGTGGTCCAAGCAGTTCATTTTCTCAGCTTGGTACTTATGAAACTCAAGCAGGCCACTGGCACATTGGCACAAAGCCAGGGTTTACTGATTGTACAAGGGGCCCAATCCCTATGAAGCCAAACAAATCAAGAAGCATCCCAAGGAGCCACATCAGCTCTATCTGAGCCTTTGCTTGTTGCAGCAAATAATTCTCTCAAGGTCACCTGCAGCCAATAGGATGCCAGAGGACAGGCTTCTCACAGGCTCCTAACCTTGGCTCTCCACGTGAGTCTTCTGCAGACTTCTGTAGAACTGGAGTGTCCACAAAGGTGTGAGAGACAGCTAGCACACAATGCGTTCCTGCTGTTTGATCATGACTCAGCAAAAATATAACTTGTTCAGAGAACAAAATGATAAGTGTTAATTAAGTGAGTTGGGAGACCCAGAAGGTCCAGACACTGTATAGAGCAGGTCCTGGGGCCCGCAGGCCAAGATCTAATCTCTGGGAGACCTTGGAAGGGAAAGAGGATGAGAAGGAGCTTTAATGGAAGAAGATCTGGGACCATCATGGAGTTTCTGTCATTTCTTTAGTGTCTCCATTCAGTTTCGTACAATACAGTCAAGGCATCGTGGATCAATTCCAGGACCTGTCTTACCATCTGGGAGGTGGGACAGCTCCAGAGGGTGATGGAGAAAGGTCACAGGCACAAGTTTACTGGTCTACAGGCAGGGCTGGGACGAGAACCCCTCTCACCTCGACTTTCCTCAATAATCTCTTTTCACTTGAAGAGAGAAGGGTAAAGCCCTCCAGTGCTGGAGTCAGACGGCTTTAGTGTGTAGCCTGAAAGAGTCCACTCAGTCTACTGGCTTTGTGGCTGCTCTACAGTACTAAAGTGAATAGATTTCTCCAATACAGTGAACCAGCTTGCCTCTCCCTTCTGGACCCTGGGAATTAGCTCATTAGACTCCTCTTGGGCATTAAGACGATGGGTTGCCATAAATACTATCAGAAAAGCACTCAGCATATAACAAGTTCTATAGGATGGGGTCCTCCCCGCCTTTGCCTCCCCCTCTCCTTTTTCTCCCTCCCCTCCTTGCCCCTCCTCTTGCACCTAGGGCTGGTTAGCTGTGGACATCTGTCTATTTTGCTATAACCCCTGGCAGTCTCAGTGTGTTGGAGGAGTGTGGGAATCGGGTACTGGCCTGTGTCCTGCAGTGGGTCATAAAACAGCCGGCGAAGGGAGCGGCCAGTGCAGATATGCCTAGAGATGAAAGGCAACTGTTTTCCTTTCCAGAGTTGGGCCGTGTTTCTGAAGGCCTGCAGCTTCCTCTGTCCTGCTGCTGGCTTTTTTTTTTCTCTTCCCAGTTCCCCTCAGGGATATCTTAAGAGGCAAACTTCCAGCACTAACAGGAGGTCTTTTGTTCTCCTCTTCTCAAAGTGGACTTTAACCCAGTTACTACAGACTGAGTCACTGTAAAAACAAACAAATAATAATACTTGGTTTTTTCTTAAAGGCTCTTCCATTCCTGTTGACTGAAAAGGGGGAACCTGACACTATCTTGGGCCTACGGGACTCTTCTCCACCCCAACCTTTTAGAAACACAGCCTTGGAGAACCTTCTAGAACATGCTGGAGCTTGGCACTATGACTTGTATTAGATTTTCATCTGATTTTGGGTGGTGTATGGACTTTGAGGAATTTGGGGGTGGGGGGTGTCTCAGTGTAGTCCTGATAGGGTTCATCCTTGTCTGAGGAGCTCTTGTTACACTCCTGGTCTGGACATATGCTTACTTCTGGACTAGCCTCCTTTGTTCACACTTTAGATTCTTTATATGTGACACTAGGGTATGAAGACATTCTGATTTTATCAGGAGAAACTTTGCAATTGACCCTGCTTTGCTAGAAGATGTTAGGGTAAATTAAAATGCTGTTTATAGCAGTCCCAGTCCATTCACCAAAAGCTTTATGAGCCCTTAGAAGTAGGGCGGGTGTCAGAGGAGAAAAACCCCACTTCCTGGCCTCAGAAAGGCACACAGGTAAGCTGGTAAATGCAGAATCTTTTCATGAGGGTAAGATGGGTTTGTGTGAAGGGAGGGGGATGGCTGCTTCCATGGGGAGGGCACTGAACTTTTCCCCAGAGGATGTGGCAATTGAACAGAGCTGCTCAGGGAAAAGCAGGGTGTTTAGGACAGGCAGAAGGAGTGAGGAAGGGTCCGTGGCAAGTTTGGACTCACCATCATAAGGCTGTCTTTAATATTTCTCTAAGGATTTTTGCTTACATGTTTAAACAAAATACGGTTTTTCTTAAAGGTTCTTCCATTCCTGTCGACTGAAATGGGGGAACCTGACACTATCTTGGGCCTATGGGGCTCTTCTCCACCCCAACCTTTTAGAGACACAGTCTTGGAGAACCTTCCAGAACATGCTGGAGCTTGGCACCATGATTTGTTTTAGACGTCCATCTGATCTTGTTTAAGTAGACCTGGCCCTTCTCGTTTGTAAAAGGAGAAGTCTCTAGAAGAATATGCTACCAGCTTTGGAACTCGGTTCCAAGATGTTTGATGTAGTCATTAAGACATGCTTTAGGCCACTAGACCACCGGACATACTGCCCAAGGGTATAGCCATGGTTCCCAGTGAAAGGAATTCACATTCCGTAAGAGCTTGTCCTCCTTAACTCCCCAGAGCTCAAGGGCCTTGGGTGACACACCCATCCCTCCTGCCATGAAAAGCCAGTTCAAGTTTTTGGAAATGCTGGTTCACTTTAGCCCCGACTTCTTGGTCTCCCTTCTATGCATCATCCCCAGAATCCTTGGGTGGATTGATGGTCCTCCTCTGTGGCTCATTCTTTACATTGTGATTTAAGCTCCATTCTCCAACACCCCTCCTTCTGGGCTGTGAGCTCCTTAGAGGGGACTACGCTAAAGGACTTTTGGTTTTTTGTTTGTTTGTTTGTTTGTTTGTTTGAGATGGGGCCTCACTATGTAGCCTGGCTGTTCTGGAACTCACTATGTAGACCAGGCTGGCCTCAAATGTACAGATTATCACCTGCCTCTGCCTCCTGAGTGCTGAGATTAAAGGCATGCATCCCTGTACCGAGCTAGTACTGTCAAACAGTCAGTCTTTCCCAATGTTTGTTTCATAGACCTGTAATGTGATCAAGGAATGGTGGATAATGTATTCTGTCCAGTCTGACAAATAATAGCAGAAATGTCACCTTCATCATGACTGACTTAAGAGACTTAGGTCTAAGACTTCCTACTGGTCTCAAGCCTGTGTAGAAAGAGATTTCCTTTTCCAAGAAGCAACTCCCACTTGATGGTTTAGATTTGAAATCTGACTGATGGGGTAATGGGAATCCAGGGCAAGAAACATACTTTTTATCAAGCTGATTTCTTTGCTTTAGTGAACCCCAGTGACACTAAAATCAGCATCAGACCACCTCTCTGGGTCCAGACCGTAGGCTCCATGCAGAGACATGGCCTAGTCAGTTGGTTTCTGTGCTGGGGAATACCAGCCTCCCTCTTGGTCTGCTTTTTCTGGATTGGTTCTAAGAGGATAAGTAAAAAATTCTAGGATCAGACTTGTTCTCAGGGACAGTAGCTGGTTGATTTCTTCTGAGAAAATGGAAACCTTGGTCTTCTGATATGTGCTGTGACAGACACAAGAGGAATTTTCCAAAATAACCAAGGAGTGGATTTTCCAAGGACAGGCTGACCAAGAGAAGGCATCATTTGACCATGATCCAGACTTAGATAATGTGGCACCCTCTGGAGCAGAAGAGGTGACTGGCTACTCCAGGAGGAAAGCTGTGTTCTCTTCACTCTCTAGTGTGTGGGGTGATCTGCCACCAATGGGATTAACGATGTCAATACAGCTGGGTCATCTCAGTGCCATTTCCCCATGGTGAGAAGAGACAAGATGTTGGTTCTGTTTGGGAAGGAGGTGGCAGTGACGGGCAGCTGAAAGCTAGACTGCTCTCTAAACTCTATGACAGAATGGTATGCACAGGGCCTATCTATGGGGGACTAGTTTCCACAGTGACCCAACTGTACCGCTCCATGAACTCATTCATTATTCCATATGCTTACTGGCCTCCACTCTGTGGCTACCCCTGTCCTATGAACTGGACAAACAAAGCCTAATTGTCCCCCACCCTGGTTTGTTCTCTGGAGCTCCCTTCATCTTCATCTGTTAAAGAGAAGGACCATTGTTTTCCTGAGCTCCTTTCTTTCTCACAGCCTTGGCTGATTTTTCAAAGGTCTCAGGGATCCGTGAAAAGATCTCAGAGAAGGGATGAATCACACTCACGTTTGAAAACCCACCGAGGAGCTGTCGGGGTTTGCAGTTGTCCTCCTCAAACCGCTGGAAATACACTTACAATTCCTTGGAGATGCTCATCACTGGCTGGGAGAAGACGTGGCTCGCGGATGATGAATTCTCAGTGTCAGGTCAAATTCGCAAAGCCTTCCAAAGCTCTTACTGTAGCAGAACGTCCTCCTTAGTGATACTGAAGATGCTGGTGATGTGTGCATAGTGGGAAGGGCTGGGGAATTCAAGGAAAGATGTGGGATTAGTAAGCAGGAGACACATCTGCTCATATCTTTAATGATTTCCCCCCACTGATTTTGGAAAATACATGTCCGTGGGAGAAAACTGAAAAAATGAAGCTACGACTTCTAAAGAAATAAATGTGAGACATAAATTTATCACCCAGAGACAGTACTATGACTATTGTAGACAGGTTGTGTTTGTTGTTGTTGTTGTCGTTTTAAAGGACATGAAGCTTTTCTTGAAAAACCTTCTGTTCTATGCATGGCACTTCACAATGCACCTTTACCTTTAATGATAAGTTGTGTGAATATTTTCCCACAAACTCAGGTTTTCTTCTGATATAATTTTAATGACTGCCTAGTATTCTATCGCACAGATGTTTAACTTAACTAACACCATTAGTGCTGTTAGTGCCTGGTTATACTTGTGCCTGGTTTTAGTTTGTGTACCTTTTTCTTTGCCACTATAAATTACTTGACGTAGACATCGAGGAGACTGGCTCGGACTGCTTTTTGTTCTGGCCATAAGTCATTCCTCAAAAGCCTTCGGTCTCCTTGGAGGTCAGAGACACTTCACAGCTCTTTCTCAGAACAGAAGGACAAATTTAATCTATTCAAGCAAGAAGCAGCCAGAATGTGCTTATAAACCCACAGACACACCCACCAATGTCAAAAAGACAGTGGACTCAATTCAGCACAACTCTATTCATAGATGTGTTAGTACAGACATGACCGGTCTGTCCCCTTGACTGATCTCCTCAACCCTGGCTATCTCTCCTGCAGGAAACTCAAACAATATCATGTAGCGTTAGAAGCCGAATGCCAGTGTGGAGTCCACTCAGAGAAGCAACTGGAAGTATGCTTTGCAGAGTGAGGCGTTTTTCATGCCTAAGATTTTCACTTTCTCTTCCACTCCATCAGAGAATCAGAAGGATGCTGGACTAAAATGTCCAGGGCTCCGAGCATGCTTAAAAATCGTGACTCACCCAGGCAGAGATGGGGGAGCACAGGCTTCCAGACCTGGGTGAATTCACCTCAGAGAATTAGGGGCAAAATCCAGGCTGTTGGTCTTCAATGAAGCTCACTCGAACAAAATCTAGCTGCATGTGGGATGAGGCCCAGGACATGTCCTGTGTCTGTATTTTGGTGATTTGGCTCTGTGTAAGCCAGAAAAGTGTGCTCTCTAGTGGCGGGGCAAGAGCAGCATGCCAGAGGCATGGCGTCTGTGTGGGGAGGCCTAGAAATCAGCTTCTGCTGTTGCCCGCTCCTTCCCAATTCCATTCTCACCCAAGATGTTGTTGGCTGAAACCACTAAGGAAGAAATTCTGCTTTGCAAGGCAAAGTCCAGACACCTTTTGTCCTTTGGTGAGGTACAGAAGGTTGTAGAAGAGATGACAAGAGGAAGGCTTAACAGAGAGAACAACACGGGGGAATGCCGTGGGGAGGGGACGGTGTGGGAAGGGGACGTCGTGAGGAGGGGACATGGTGGGGAGGGGTCATCGTGGGGAGGGGTCGGCGTGGGGATGTGAAGAATGGCAAAGTGCAAAGACAGGCGGGTGAGAAAGACATGGTGGCATGTTCCTACACACACACACACACACACACACACACACACACACATCCTTACCCTCTCTCCCTCCATCACTCACAGCTTAATGGAGTTCTGAGAGAGAAAGCCGTGGGCTCAGCTGCTCATGAAAAGTCCTGGGGCGGAGTTTCCAAAGCAAGTGGGGGTGGAAGCGGCGAGGGGGTCACAAGTTTCCCTCTAGGCCAACATTTTTGTCTCCACTCCAAAAGGTCTGCACTTCTCAGCTGCTCTCATATGTCATCAGACACCCCTGCACTGCCTGACAATCCCATATACACAAACCCAGCGCCCAAGTGAACCGTTGCGTTCCCAAGCTGCTCAGGGTCTTCTGGGGGTGGGGAAGGGTTCGCTCTGAGCAGATCCAGAGCTGGCTGGAGATGAGCTCACTGTCTCGTCTCCGGGGGAAAGATTTACTGCGCCAGAACATGGCTGTCTTCCACAGCCCCACCCACTACCCCCATCTCCTCTTCCAAGCCTGAGGCTGGGATTGGGGAAGTTTATAGAAAGGCTGGGAACGGATCAATATTCCTGTCTTGAGTGACAAGAAGGAACTGTTCAGAGATTGAGGACACCTCTCTTTTTGCCCATAATTGGATGACAGTGATGCTACGATCAAGCCAGACCAGAGATTCCCACCTTCAACCCGCCCAGGTGCATAGGACCTCCCACTTGGCCTCTGGTGATGAAGAAGGGAGCGCCTGGGCTTGGTGGCCAAACATTTACACCCAGGATGTGAATTCCCTCTCTGTCCCATTAGATGTCATTTTTCCCTGTCTACCAAGCCTCAGGGACAGGCTCTAACCGGTTCCTGTTATAGCTTTCTCTACTGTAAGGATGAACTAACTTCTGTCTGAAGCCTCTGTTCCTTCAGTGTGATACCTTCAAAACATGGAGGCCGACAGAACCTTGAGAGCCCATCTGGAAAGCTGACCAGCGATGCTCTGCTTGGGGGTGTTAGATGTACTACCTTATTTAGTGCCACAGGGTGGGCATTTGCCATCTTTGCTTTATAGATAGGGCTGTTAATATCCAGGGAGGTTCATAATCTCGCCCAAGGTCACAGATAAAGCATGGTGGAATGAGAACTTGAGTCTCGCAGCCTGGCTTTAAAGTTGGAATAAAATGGCTTCAGTCTTGTCAAGCCTCGCTGTTGGCTCCCTCTGATGTCAGTTTGGTGACAGGATTCTGTTTTGTGCTTGTGCCTGCTCCTCCTCTGGAGACTGCCTGGGGTGCTTACCTTCCTGGCTCTCATCAGGATGTACTGCTGTTATATATGCCGCCATCTTTAGTCCACCATAGACTCATTATGTGGACCATGCCCAGGGTGCCACATGATGCTCCCATAGCCTTCCTCAGCTCTGTATCCACACAGAGCCCTACCTAGTGAAGTCCCTGGACAGGAAATGTCCCAGTGTGCCTTGCTGCAGGAAATCAACGCTAACACACTCAGCTTCCTCATTTCTGTAATGAGGTAGCAATAACAAATACAGAGCTTTGTAATGGCTGAGTGAATCAACGTAAGGCACTTAGGGTTGTGCCTGGAACATTGCAGATGTTCGTATGGGCCAGCAGTTCTTGATATTGATATAGGTGTTCTTGCTACCACTGTACTTGGAGACAGAAGAACCTTGAGGGGAAGACTTTGGATTCTGGCTCTTCTACTGTTGAGACAATTGATCTAGGCTTTGGTACTTGTAGTTCAAAGTTTCTTTTGTTTTGAGAATTAAATGAGATATACACCTAGCATGGAGAAAGAGCTCAATCAATGATTGTAAAAAGACTATTTCTCTCTCTCTCTCTCTCTCTCTCTCTCTCTCTCTCTCTCTGTCTCTCTCTATCTCTCTCTCTCTCTCCCTCCCCCATCCTTCCCTCCCTGCCTCCCTCAGACAGGGTCTTATACAGACCCAACTGGCCTAGAATTCACTAGGTAGACCAAGATGCTTTCAAAGTGTAGCAATCCTCCTGCCTCTGTCTCCCAAGTACTGGAATTATGAGCAAACTTGGCTCACTTTTCTTCTTCCCTCCTTTCTTTTCCTTTTTGTAGCACTGGGAATTGAACTTAGGGCCTTGTGCATAATAGGCCAGTTTTCTACCTTTGAGCTATATTTCCAGGCATAATGTTGCTATTTTAAAACTGGGATACATAATGTTTAAAGAGCCTAAGGCCATTAAATACTTCTCCTGTGACAGATTCACCCCTCTCTCTCTCTATCTCTCTCTCTGTCAGTCTGTCTCTCTCTCTCTCATATACACACATGCACACACACCTCTCTCTGCTTCCCCTAACATTGACAGTACAATCCTTCTACAGAGTCTACTGGTGATGGAGAGTACTTTGAAGTCTTTCATTCCTGATGCTGAGGGATATGTTCTGGTCACTTGAAAATTAAGGCCTTCAGATAAAAAGGAGAGCTGCCCTTGACCATCAGAACATTACCTGTCACCATTGCCTGTGCCTGCTTTCACATGGTCTAGGCAGCAAGGCACTACCCATGGCTTGACCCCTTCAGCAGGCTCCAGTGGGGAAAAGAAAGAAGGCAAATGACACAGGATGGTATGGGACATGCAGGTGGATGAATCATCACCCCATATTCTGAAAGCATAGGTTTGCAAGTCGAATAGTGACTTTGGGTCCCTAAAGACTTGCTCAGTAGAACCAGAGCCCCATCTGGCAGCAGGAGCCCACCATACCTCAGCAACAGGATGAACAATGCCTGATATAACTGGTGTGTGGAACTACCATGACATTGTCCCAGTTGCCAAAGCTTGGTGATGCCATATGCCCAGGGAAGAGGTTAGACCCTGAGGGCTTCTAGGGCAGACATGATTTTTAACCATCCACAGGGTCTAGGATTGGGATGTCAATAGTGGTTTCTAGGGAAGTCTCCATGTTGTGGGTGGGGGAATTCTGAAGGGATTTATTTGCTGATGAGAAAGCTAAGAGACTGCTTGTGTTCCTCTTCACTGGTAGACAAGTATGAAGTGAAGACAAAAGCCAGGGCTGGCGGAGGCTCTAGGCATGGCTGCTGTATAGCACGTCCAGAGTCCCCTTGGAGTCTTATTCCAATTGGTACCCTACTACCCCTACGTGAGACATCATGCTGTTGGGAATCTGACCCATTTTACTGTGTCTGTCTTCACCAAACAGACTCCTCAAAGGGAGGGGATGATACAGTTCTGTCTCCAAAGCATGGGCAAGCAAGAATCAGAGTTGTGCTGTGTTTAAATAGGAAAGAGAGGAGAGAGAGAGGAGAGGGAAAAGTGAGTGTGGCAGTACCATGGGAAAGAGTGAGACACCGGAGGGTAGCCTCTTCAGGTGGGGGTTATCACCTAAGGAATACTTCACAGGGCTTGACCTAGCCATCAGGAAAAGGCATTGAAGATAGGTATCCAAAAGATTTTGTCCCACTTTTGTCCCCCAAAGCCAGCACTAAAGTGAATCTGGACAACTTGAGGCAGTTAGCTCCCCAGGACAGTATTCTAGGATGTGAGTCTTAAACAAAGGATGCAGTAAAACTCAGGTCTAACCCCAGCTAAGTACCCAGGTGAGTCAACACTTAGGACTCCAGGAAGATCTGCTCAGACTCTTGTGGGAGCCTAGACGAGAAATTCTGGTCTGCTTGTCAGTCTCGGCAGGTAATGAACAGGCCTCAGCCTGGGGCGTACACAAATCTTGAGCTGAGGTCCTGGGATAGGTCACTCTAAGCCCTGCAGGGGAAGTGACTGGGAACATTCAGTCATGCCAGCAAGTGGGGGAATTACAGGTGTGCTGTGAAGAGTGGTTGGGCTGGTTTCAAGCCTGTCACCTGCCCATGGAAAACTGGTTCCAATTTTAACAACTGTCAACTCGGGCCCCCCTTGAGGCCAGAGAGGTAAGCTGGCTAGAATTTGGGGTGAACTGTCAGTCTTGTTGATCAGCTGAAGCCTCCCCAAACACCTATAGACAGTAGTGAGGGTCCTTAATGCCTTGTTGGAAGACAGATGGTAGGCTGAGATTGATACAAACCTTCAGAACCAGCATCATGGTGGACACCCCAATTGGTCCTGGAGTAACCTATGTGGGATGGACAGGAAGGAATGGGAGGCATGGGTAGAGACAGGAAGGGAGACTTTGAAACACAATGCACAGTATTGCTTTGATATTAACATACACTGTGAGCATAGACCTTAATAAACCTTAGTGCCTGTGAAAGTGTGTGTGTGTATGTGTGTGTTGAAGAGCTAAGAAAAAAAAAAAAAGAAAAATTAAGGAGAAGAAGAAGAAACAACAACAACAACAACAACAACAGAAAAACCCAAAACCCAACCCAAAACCCAGCCTTTTCTATCCCTGTAACCATTAGAAAGAAAATGAAGTCTAAATTGTGTTCAGGGCTGCTGGGACAGAGGAAGAGAGGCAAGAATGGAAAAAACAGGCCGTAAAGATGCCAGGACTCCTTAAGCAGAAACATCTGTTGTAGTCATAAGACTCAGGGCCGGTCAGGCTCCTAACAAACCCAGGAAGAGGAGAGTCTGCACTGGATCAGGATACCCTTGTGTCCAGCGCAGACCCCTGGGACAGCATACGTGCATGCAGAAGGGGTACCTTCTCCAGAGCTCCGCCTGGCCTGGCTCCTGGCAAGAGAGAAAAGGAGAGGGAGGAGCCTGGGGCAGCCAGGGGGCAGAGATGGGACAGCAGTTTTCAGTGTGTATTTATTTAAAGCTTTAACTTACTAGGGTAGCCTGGGGAACCACATGTCTCAACTTCTGCAGCTGAAGGAGGGGGGAAGGGAGGAGTTGCTGATCTGCTCTGGAGCTGGAGGCTCTGATTTTTTGCAAACTGTAGCACCTTCTCTTACTTGTGGCTTCAGCTGGAGCCAACTATCTAAGGTTTTTTGCCCCTTTTGATAGCTACCAAAATGTCAGGTACCATTTCTCAACCAGGTAATATTCTCTGTGCCACATTCCTGCTACATAGCACCTCATTTGACCCTCTGACAAATGTATCATTACTGTTGGGTAAAAATATATATGACTGTCTTCAGGAAGGTTGTTGTATGAGTACTACATACCAGAAGAAAACTGAGGCCAGACACTGCTAAGAGACTCCCAGATCTCCCAGTCACACACTCCAAGGGCCATCCAAGGAACCGCCTCTCCTTCCTCCCATGAAATGAATGTGAAAAGCAGCACCAGCCAAGCACTGCTGGGGGAACAGCTGTGCTCAATCAGCCCAGCATTCATGCAAACCTCGAGAGTCCCCCCCACCCCACCTCCCACCCCACCCCCTCCCACCTCCTGTGGTTCATTCATCTTTATGCTCCATATTATCTGCTTAGGTGTACAGATGGAACCACAGCCATCAGCATGCCACCCCCTCAGGGAAACCGCCAACTTTCCCCCAACCCCCACACCACTGTCATGGCAACAACATCCTGCTGTCTCTCAAGGAAACACAGGTAGTGAAAGAGATGAAAACCAGACCCCACTTTACTTGCTTGTGGGAAGTGAGGAAGGTTCTGGAAGACTCCATTGGAAAGGCTAGATTTGTTTTCTCTTCTAAGAGCTTCTCCTTCAGGCTGGCCAGGCCTGGAACTTTCATCGACACAGCTATGTTATCTACATTAGACAGCTCCCTGCGACCAGTATTTCACATGGATGCATATACTTGAGATGAAAGTACGATGGCTACAGTTGGAAACAGGGTCCATGATTAGGGGGCTAATAATGCTCACAGACAACACAAAAATGAGATAGCTAAAGGAAGAGTTGAACCCCCAACATCAGGGTCTGAAAGGCTACTACTACTACTAATGGCTCCTGAACAATGTCTGGGATGCTATCGTTCATGAGTTTGGGGGTTGCTAGTGTGGGTCCCTGCCTTCATCAACCCCATGGGGTAGGTAGTATCACATCTACCCTAAAGAGAGGGCTCACTTCCCTTCTGCCACATATTGTTGAGTGCAAAACTGGAACCAGAATCCGTAAGGCTCTTCCCTGGGTGCCACTGTATCAGACTGAGATGTGTGACATGTGACCTAGTGCTTCTATGAAAACCCACTCCCTGATCCAGTAGGGGCCTGTGGTTCTTCACAAAGCAAACAGCCGCAGGCTCAGGGACACTACCGTCCTCTTTAACATTCTACTCAGACAGCCATTTGGGCTGGTGTCACTCTTTCTCTGGAGAAAAGCTTTCCCATCAGGATGTTAGGATCGAACAAGAAGCCACAGTGTGCAGTTGGTCCCACACTGTCTCACTTGGCTGCCTGTTAAACCCCAGTCCTAGTACTGAGTCACAGATGCCAGCAGGGGCCTCTTCAGTGAGGATCAGAAGCCCATGACAGGAGACAGCTGCTCCCTGGGGGCTTGGGTAAGACTTTGATATGATTTTGGTATCTCAGGGGATGGATATGATGAAATCTCTTTCAGATGGTCTCTCTCACAAGATGGGGAGAACCCCCCCACCCCTGACCAGCAAAGGAATTAAGAATCTGTTGCTTCAGTCTCAGTGGAAACAAGAAACAAGGTAGTGTTAGGCCTGTATAGGTATGAACACTCATACCTATGAGCTCAGCATTTGGAAGGCTGAAGCAGGAGCCTTTCTGAGAGTCTGAGGTCCCCTGGACTATGAGACCCTGTTTTATTGGTGTGTGTGTGTGTGTGTGTGTGTGTGTGTGCACGCATGTGCGCTCCGAATCATATATGTGTATGTTTAAAATCAATTATATATTAAAATATATAAATTATATACTTATTTATTTTAAGGCAAGGAGATGGTTTGTGTGAACCCTGATGACTAGAATTCCAGAGAGTTCGAGAGAGAGAGGGAGAGGGAGAGGTAGACGAGAGGGAGGGAGAGGGAATGAATGAGAATCTTCTGGTTTTTTAGTTCTACTCCAGAGTCTTCTTTTACCACAGGGCTGGGGTGATCTGCATTCCACAATAAGGAGGGCCTAGGAGAGGCCTGGGGTCCAGAGTTTCTCCAAAGCACAAAACTAGTCTAGGAAGATGACCCCCAAAACCTGCCCCGGTTCTAGAAGGATCTTTGTTGCTCTCCCGCCCCCCTTTGCTTCTGCAGAAGGGTTTCTCTGACAACCCATGTTAAGAGGCCTCCTGGGTACAGGCACCCTGCTGGATGCTGGCATGCAGCCCAAGAGTGGGACTCCCTGGCTGCTGGCCCTGTGGGGCTCGCAGCTAGAGGGAGCTGACTTGTCATCCAGTAACTAGCGGTCCGCAGGGGTTCTAGTGAGGGGCACACATTCCCTGCCTGACTTCAGGCTGTTCTCTTGCAGTTTACTTGCTTATTCAAATACTGCTTTGCCCACACGAGTCTCTTCCACCCAGTGTCCTTCCTCTCTCTCCCCTGACAGCCCTTCTGCAACCCACCGGACATCTAGGTTCAATCCATGTATGCATGAACATGGAACTTATCCATACAATGACCAGGAAGGCTGTTCCTTGGGAACATTGTGTTTGCCTTAGTAAGAAAATAAAATCAAAGTGTATATGGAGGGGAAAGGTGGCTGTGTGTGTGGGGGGGTGAGTAAAGATTGGGGTGCACAGGAAAAGACACTGGACCCAGGATGTTGCCATACATCCTGACCCAACCTACTCAAAGCTCCTGACTCTAGTTTTGAACAATGCTAGGCAAATTACCACCCTGGTAACAGGACCATCACAGCTCTGCCTGTCCATCCCAGCCTCAGAAAGACATAGCACTTTCTTAGTGATCTTCTCTTGCCCAGGCTAGGGGGGCGATGGGGTGAAGGGCAGAGTCCTGGAGGAAGGTGGATTTGCTATGGAGATTCATCTAGCAAAGCAGGAAGCAGACCATGCTGAGGGGGCTTTGCAGGCTGTGATGAGCTCTGCAGCAGATGAGCCGTTGTCTTGGTAACACTAATGAAAAGCAGGCCTCAGAGAGGGCCAAGAACCCCCAGGGACTGAGTTATCTCCCCCTCCCAAGTGACTCTTCTCGCCTCCCCACCAACAACCTCAGATCAAACTCCCCCTGAAAAGTTATAAAATCTCTACCAGAAACAGAGAAAGTCAGTGGCCTGGCCAGGCATCTGCCCACGTCTCCCTGGATGCTCCGGTGACACCGGTGGCACCATCCAGCCTGGCTCATTATTCTGTTTTTCTTCCTTGCCTGAGCAGGACAGTGAGGGAGGGGACAGGGAAGGAAGGCTTGTTCTGCTCTGTTAGACTGACATCGAGTCAGAGTGTTTGCTTCAAGTCAGGGGGGGCTCCCTGCTCCCATCCTCTTTGTGTTTCAGTTCCCAGGTCTTCTTTGGTCTCATGGATTCCCGAAGTGCCTTGGTTGCTTGCTTCCTCGCCCTACCAGCCTCTGTCTGCCTGGGGCTCTGCGGCAGCTTCTGAGGGAGAGTAATGCCTCTCTGGAAATGGAAAGGGCTGCCTGCAGAAGGAGCTGGCCTCCCTGCCATGGGGGGCAGGCCTGGACCTTATTCACTGTGAAGAAAAGGAGGTGCTCACATGTGGCCAGCAGGGAATTAAAGCTGGTCTGAGAAAACCCGAGTGACACCGCCCCGCCCTGCTCCCGCCCTGCCGTTCCCCTCCCCCCATTCATTACTTGTTTTGCCTGGTGGATATTAAAATGCAAAGAAGTTGAGAAACATAGAGCCCTCAGCAGAGGGGCAGAGGCGGTGCTGCAGCAGGCTTTGTCCTGCTAGTAAATGGAAAGGCACCATTCGCCCAGTTGATGAGAATGTCCTGTGGTTGCCCTTGGTGACAGCAGAGTCCCCCGGGGGAGGTATAGGTTCAAGTAGAGAGGCAGCAGGGGGTTGTGGGTAGAACCTAGATTGGGCGAAGAAGTTGAGTATGATTTGAGTGTCATACTCAGTTCTGCCAAACTCAGACCTCTAGCCTGGGTAAGTTACTACTCTATGCTCTCCATCTTTGGAAAATGAGGGCTACAGCAGGGCAGGCCTAGGGTCTGTTCTGTTTATTCAGGAAGGAGAGATGACAAATGCTATACCAAAAGCACATGCATGTCGGTCAAATGGAAGGCACGAGACATTAACCTAAAGTGTGAGAGGGATTCATGGATGTGCTGGGAGGGAGAGGGATGTGTCTTGTGGCGGGAGGCTTCAAACACAACTTCAAGAATGACAGGATTTGGACAGAAATAAGACCAGTTGAGTGGGGAGTAAGACCCAAGTACTGAGGGAGAGGAGGAAGGCATGGAGAAGGCCAGCTTGTGAGGGATGGGGAGGACACGGGGAACTGTAGTGAAGGCTGTCTTATGCCACGAGGAGCCTCTGTAGAGGAGAGACACTTGCCCCCGGTGGCTTTTTAAATGAATGAATCTGTGTGGAGTGACATTCACCAAAAAACAACCCAGCCAGAAGAGGTGAAAGGAAACCAGGTCAGTGATCGGAGAGAGCAGGGCTATTGGCCTCAGGGAGACTTGGAATTTCTGTGGCTGGGGCATCTGAACCTCCAGAGACTTGTCCTTTCCTTACCTCTCTGCCAAGGAGGTCAGCCAAGTGGCACAGGAGGGCAGAAGTTAGAGTTAAGGTATGAAAGAAAGAAAACAAGCCCCGCTGTGTTGGGAGCCCGGGATGGTGACACTTACAGGACACCTAAGGGACCTGTGTGGAAGCACAAGGCAGTGAGTGGCCGACACCCGGTCTTGGCAGCAGGAGGCATAGAGCACCATGAAGACCCTTCTAGGAAATTCTCGAGCTCCTTTTCTGAATTCCCACTGGCCGACCTCATGCCTACCAGGATTTGGCCTTGGTCTGGTTATAAGAGTGGCCCATGCTGTGGCCCATATGTCCCAACCATAGTCAGAGTATTCTTGGGATAAAGGGACAGATTCACCTAGAACACAATGTCCGACCTTGCTTTCAGATTCTGAAATTTCCTGGCCAAGTGTCTGAGCTTAAATCAGTTGAGTGTAGGGTCCTGTCTAATTAACTGAAGTCTGGTCTGCTAAAGCAGGTGGGTTATAGAATTGGTATGTACATCCTTGGGCTTTGGTGGTGACCAAGGGGCAGTGTAGTAGGGCTAGAACTCAAAGTCTAAATATGCTTGTGCGTAAGACCTTGTCGGGGCTGCTGAGATGACTCCAGAGGTAAGGCAGCCTGATGCCAAGACTGAAGATCTGAATTCTATGACCGGGACCCATGTGATGGAAGGAAAGAACCAACTCCCTTAAGTTGTCTTCTGACCTCTAGGTGTATATTATGCTGCATACAACTCTCTCTCTCTCTCTCTCTCTCTCTCTCTTTCTCTCTCTCTCTCTCTCTCTAAACGAATGCAAATATAATTTTAAAAATTTAAAGACCTCTTCTAGTACTAGGTAGGGTTAGGGGCTGAAACCAGTCTATGATTAGCTATCTCTAGGCCACCACAATCTAGCTGGACTTCTTGTGACTCTAAAGTCTCAATTCAAATTTGGCCTTCAGGACATCGTGAAGATGTCTGTCAAGGCAGGAGAAGAGACTGAAGACTTTATTTGCTTGATGAGTAATTTTCAAATATTTGGGCATGTGGAATCTGACCTCCATTGGACTCTGTTTCAAAATGTCACAGGGTGGGTTTGTAGTTCCCAAACCATTTACACCATGCTTCTGGGTACACCACTATTGAGTTGTGACTTGTCTCCAAAGAGCTTCACTCTCTCCTAGCAGGTCTGTAAGTGTGATAGACAGACTTAATGGGCAGCAAATCCAATGGACTTAAGGCCTTGGTGAACCCAAGATCTGCCTGTGCCTTAAACTCATCCTCTGACCCCCTAGCCAGTCCCAATGGGTCACTCGAAAGGCCTACATTCTACCATTTATGTCCTTTGGGGTTGGTATCCCCTATGTCAGTGGATCTCAAACCTTTCTAATGCTGTGACCCTTCAATACAGTCCCTCATGTTGTGGTGACCCCCAACCATAACATTATTTTTGTTGCCACTTCATAACTGTAATTTTCCTACTGTTATAGATCTGTGTTTTCCGATGGTCTTAGGTCGTGACCCCTGTGAAGGGGTCATTAGACCCACAGATTGTGGACCACTGCTCTTTGAGGTCCTGTCTTACAGAGAAGGAAGGTAAGCTTTCTGAGTGATCAAGGGAACCTGGAAAATCCTGAGGTCTGTCAAAATAACTGATGCCGACCATGCCCTCTGTCTTCTGAGCTCAGGCCTGAGATTTCTTTCAGGCCCTAAAGGCTCTTGCTCTGTTTAGTTTTATTGTTCCTACTCTGATGCTACTATACTCAAGCCAAACTGCAGCCAGCTCTACAGTAGGTAGAGGCAGGGGGTGAACATTGCAGCGGGGCTTCTCAGACGTCTACTTAAATGGAATAGTTTCCAGAATACCCTGGAGACTGATAGGGAGGTGCTGCATGTTAAAAAACAAAACAAAACAAAACAAAACCACACAGACACAGACATACACACACACACACAGAGAGAGAGACAGACAGACAGAAAGACACAGACACAGACACACACACTCACACACACAGAGACAGAGAAAGAGAAAGAGAGAGAGAGAGAGGGAGAGAGGGAGAGAGGGAGGGGAGGGGACTGCAGATTGATTTGCTCTGTGCAGACTGACTTGAAAGTTCCTGGTATGTTTAGAAACAGTACAAATAAGGTTGTTGAATAAAAAACCAGAATACCTAGTGCCATTTGGATTTCAGACATGATAGGTATCATAGGACTCTCTCTCTCTCTCTCTCTCTCTCACACACACACACACACACACACACACACACACACGCACACACATGCGCGCATACACACCATGGAGTCTATTTATACTAAAACACACAATGGAAGATATTTATACTAGAAAACTACATTGCCATTTGAAATTTTTTAAACTTTTTGTGGCATCTAAAGATCCTACCCTCAAAGTTAAACACCTCAGGTTGGTGTCCCCAAGTATGGTCAAGGAGAAGCCAGGGCAGGTGGTACTCCTTTAATCCAGACATACACTGAGTCCTCCTAAGCAGCAGGAATAGAGGCCTCTCCAAGCTGCCTCAGCTCACTGCCTGGGGAGTGAAGACGGCCTTCCTTAGCCTGTGCTGGCAGGGCCTCTTTCTTTGAGGGTCAGGAGGACAGGAGGGGTGGAATGGGTCTGGCCATTTAGGATCAGCTAGACAGGAAACTTGTGGGAGGCTCAGAAGTAACTTGTTTCCAGACTCTTGAATCTCTGAGGTGAACAAAGCCATATGTCACAGGGAAAGTGGTGGTAGCCTCACCAACAAGGAGAGTGGAGAGCTGACCTCAGGAGCCAGCCACCCTGAGACCTGCTTGGCTTCTGCATATTTACTCTTCCAGAACCATGGAAAGGGCCACAGGGGAGGGTACTGAGTCTGAGAGGGTGAGCAGTCTGGATCACGGGTTCAACTAAGAGTGAGAAGGCAGTTGTCATAGAAAGTGAATGGGCAGCAGGGCTAAAGACAGATGATCAGAAGCAGGGGCCCTGCGCTCCCCTCCTACCACTGATGAACAGCCCTAAAGACCACACTCAGGGCTCAGGGTGAGTTTGGTGGCCCCAGCACAGGCTGGTTCCTTTCAGGCACAGACTTTCTAAACTAAGAACAGTCTCCAAGATGCACTGACAACTGCTCTTCTTCCCTGGATGAGAGAATCATAGAGATGGACAGATCTTGGTGCTCTCTGATATTAAGAAACTTGTATTTGAGTTTTACCCAGGATTACTGGTACAGAGCTCCAAAAACCCGTGATAATAGACAGGCTGTAGGGTGGTAGGGAACTTCGTGAGGGAGGCTGATAGCCAGAAAGGCCAAGGGGATGACCTGTGGTTTGACTTGAAGTGCCCTCAGCAGGCTCATGTTTTGAAAGCAAGGCGCCATTTTGAAAGCTGTGAGGTTATTTGGGGATGGGATCTGGCTGGCAGAAGTAGGACACTGGGTCAGGCCTTTGAAGGTTGGTTTAAGCTTTTGGTTCTCAGTCTGCTCTGTCTACTTCCTGGTCTGTACCATATGAAGAAGCTGCTGATAGCTGCTCCTGCAATCCCCCTGACAGAGCTGCTATTCCTTCCTTGCCACAACTGACTGAAATCCCTCTGAAGCTAGGAGAAGAAATAAATCTCTCTTCTTTTGTTCTGGTGAGGCAGTTTGACTACCATGAGAAGAAAAATAACACAATGTGGTTAAAAGGTGAGAATGTATGCCCAACTCTTCCCCTACAGGGACAAGGGAAGGATTGAAAATTGAGTCAAGTACTGATGGCAAGTGATTTAAAGAATTGCACTTATTCTATGACATCTCCATAAATCCCAAGTGATAAAGGCTGGGGAGACTATAGAGTAACATAATGAGGTACTAGGAGGCTACTGGCATCTTGTGATTCCCATCTGAAGTGAGAGGAATCTGTGGTCTGGAGCTCTTAAACCTTTGGCATCTATTGGGAATTCTGAGCAGTGGGTGTCAGGATTTGACAGTTTCCAGGTGGAGTCAGGCATAGTGGAGCTTGCTTTCAATCCTGGAACTTGGGAGATAGAGGAAGGCAGGTTTCTGTGAATTCACAGCCAATGTGGTCTACATAGTGAGTTCCTGGACAGCCAAAGCTACATAGTGAGACCTTGTTTTGAATGAATGAATGAATGAATGAATGAACAAATACATTTTAAACAAAAAGAAGAAGACTTCTAGTTAGTATGCAGAAAGTTTGAAAGTTGTTTGGGGTGAGGGGAACATCTGCATTTAGGGGTCAGTATTCTGAATAAAAACCTACCTTAGGCATCTAGGGTTCCACATAGGAAAGCAGTCAATATAGGAGGCTATCTTATTGGCAAGGTTGAGGAAGGATCTATGTGAAAGACATAAATGACAAGGAAAATGATCCTTTATTGGTGATCAGTTAGGACCAGGGGGAAGAGGTAATCAAGCCATGTCTGGAGAAGTGGATCCTGAAACGCCGGACATGCTTGGGGGGGAGACCACTGTAGAGAAGGGCACAGGCATACGAGATGTGAGAAGGCAGACCAGTGCCATAGAGGGCTGAGGAAGCTATGCAGAAAGACATGGCCTCGGCTCCCCACATCACCAGTCACACAGTCAGCTCAAGATCTTGGCACTGTGCCTGGCTGAGCGTGGGGTGAAGTGCAAAAGGCAGGTCCTAATATTTGCGCCCAAGATCAAGGGTAGTGCAGCCATGACTAGCCACGATGCTACTTTCTTTAGAAATTTAAAAGATTTAATTTTAATTTGCTCATGTATGTGTGTCTTTCAGGGAGTGTACACACATGCATTCAGGTACCCATGGAGACCAGAAGAGGGCACAGAACCACCCTGTACAGGTGCTGGGAACAGAAGTCAGGTACTTTGAGAGAAGCAACATGCAGACATGAATGCTTTGCAGTCTCTTTAGACCTTTTTGGTTTTTGTTTTTTAAAGTAAAAATAAGGAGAACAAGGAATGAAAATCACACCCATGATCGCTTCACATTTCATCATTAGACTGCAGGGGAAAGAGAAGGTTTGCCTTTGTTTACCACTTTTGTAGCTGGTCTTTGCTACTTTGCCCATCCTCTGTCTCCCTCTTTATTCCTCTGGTTTTACTCTGATCCCCAGAAGGCTGGAGGGGAGAGAGGAGCTAGGAATGTCCCTGAATTGAATTACCTTTCCTTTTGTTTCTTTTTTAACCACAGCTACTAAAAAGCCACAACCAACCTCCCTAAAAGACCACCAACTCCCTCCCCCATGCCTCTCAGGGTCTTAGCATTTATAGACCCTCTGAGAAGTTCCCAGAATTCCAAGTGTCACACAATCATAGGAATTATCTGCAGCAGGGGTGGGTGGTGGTGGGGGGTAAAACCATGCCTCTGTGAGAGCACGAGGCAGATCATAGTGAGTTGCTTCGAACAGTCTGAAGCAGCCCCACATCCATACCCCTGGGATTAAAGCAAAGGCACATTTTTATAATATTTCTGTGTCTTTTAAAGAACCAAAATGGTCAAAATTGTCACTACACCTTTTCAAGGCTGGGCCTTCATCTTCGAAATGATGGGCATCAAAGAGAAAGTCACAGGACAAGGAGGGCCCAGGGGCTTTGATGCTGTTACCTGTGGAGGAGGTCACAGGTACAGGGTAACCCATCTGTACCCTCCTCTCCCTCCTCCACCATTATGTCTCCTCGTGAGTTACAGTAAATGCAGAGATCAGCTAGGCTCTGCTTCTAAGCTAAAGGTCAAGGCTAGAAAAGACTTGGAACCAAACTGAAAATTCTGCTTCCCTCCCATAACTCCTGTCAACTTGTTAAGCATTTCTGTTTATACAAGTTCTGGAATAAGCATTGGTCTCTCAGGCTCTGACAAGACCCTGGCCTCCTGAGCTTGCTTTCCAGGGAATCTCAGCTAACCACAAAAAGAATCTCTCTGTTTCTTCCTTCTTTAGCCAGCTTTATATATATATATATAAAAGACAATTAACTGTTTCTCTTGATGTTGAAATGTTTTCTCTTGCAGATCCCCCAGCAGCAGAAAGCTTAGCTGAGAACACAGGCTCTGGGACAAGAGGAGGCACACGCAGCCAGGCTCATTTCTGACCCTTTGCTGAACTCAGTCTTGCCCCTGCCCAGATCAAGGGCTAAGCCAGTACTCATCGTCAGCACAACAGTGTCAGACAGAGGAAGACTGTGGCTGCTCTAATTGCTAAGAAGTCTCTTGCCCTCAAAGCTCTGAAGCACCAAAGCCTGAATCCTTCCCTAGAAACATCGACCTCTCTCAGGCCCAGTCACGCCCACTGCCCCAGTGCAGCAACCGGGAGAACAGACCTTGTTGCCCGTCATCGAGCGCCATGGAGAGGAGGATGAGAGGAGACTTGCCTATGCATGAGGGCTTCTAGCTCACATACACGTCCTCAGCCTTCTTGTGATGGCGTGACTTTCCATCCTCAGTCTTGTGGTTTACTGAGATGTGGGCGCGTGCGTGCGTGGTGGGCAGGGACAGATGCCCTCCTCTCTCAGACCATTCCCCCTCCTTGGCTGGACTGCTTCTGTGTTCCCTGGAGATGACAGCTAGGAACCAGCCACCAGCTTCTGTTGTTCCCTGGGTTCCCTTTGGGCTTGGCCAGTGTGAGGCAGGGGCAGGAAATCAGAGGTTGGGTGGGAGAACATCTCTTTCCCTTTGCTACCTTTGCTGCTGCCATGTTTTGTCCCTGACAGGGGCTATGCCCCTCCATTCCGTGGCTCTCCCAGGTGACATCCTCTAGGGTCCCAGCTCTCACCAGGCCAGTGACATTATTTCTTTCCTTGGCTCCTCTGGGCTCCAGGATGATAGCAACTTCCTGTTGTTACCAGTCTCCAGTGGAGGGTGGGGAGGGCCCAGCATTCCTGGCACCTCCCAGCCACTGTCCCACCACTGTCTCCTGCCACCCAGGGTTAAATCACCTCACTTGTTTTATCTTTCTATTAAATTGGGAATTAAAAAAAAAAAAAAAGTCCTCCAGGATTGCTGACTCAGTACTTTGATAGAGCCTGACGCTGGGCAGCACCAAATAGGGAAATGCCTCTAAGAAGCTTGGCACAATGGTGGGCACATTACAGAGAAAGGTACAGTGAGTGTATCAGCTAACCCACTGCTAGCCTTGGCCTCCTTTTTAGAGAAATAGTCATTCTTGAGAATTTTCTTGGAAGCTGAGGTTATCAGTGAACCTTTTAAAGTGGCCAGAAGACCAAAGACATTGTGCCCACTCCTTTATTTGTTTTTTAAATGTCAGATTAGATTTGGTTAAGCAATCTTCACTTTCTCCCTGTATCGCTTCACCTTTGGCCCATTTTTCCAGCAGCCTCCACTCCCCCCACACACACCTGAGACAGACCCTGGCTGAATCATTGGGCTCCCCTGGCCCAGGAGCTCTTGGTCCACTAGAGCTTTTAACCTGTGGGTCACAATCCTTTTGGGGGTTGCATATCAGATATTTACATTAGGATTCATAGCACTAGCAAAATTACAGTTATAGAGTAGAGAGAAAAATAATTTGATGGTTGGGGTCACCACAACATAAGGACCGTATTAAAGGGTCATGGCATTAGGAAGGTCCACTGCTGTTGGACTTATTGCAGGTGCTGCTATGCTGCAAGCACAAACACAGAAACAATCTACCCTTTGTTACAGTGGTGACTGAGGGACTCATGCCCAGGGCTGCTACTGTTTTCATTAGTTCTGCCCCTGGCTCTTGAGCAGGACCAGTAGGATCACCATGGAGATCCAAGTGTCTTTCAGGGGCTGGAGTGAAGCCCCAGGTGCCCTGCATGGTCGGAGAGCAGGAGCAGTGACATGGAGAGGCTGGAGAAGGTTTGAAGGCTAAGAGGGCTGTGTAGCCAGCATCAGTGCTACCAACTTATTTACAGTCTCAGAGCTTTAGTCCACTAACGTCATGATGGGAAGCATGGCAGGGAGCATGGCAGCATGCTGGCAGACAGTGCTGGAGAAGCAGCTGAGCGTTCTACAGCCAGATCCACAGGCAGCAGGAAGAGAAAGCCACTGGGCCTGGCTTGGACTTTTGAAACCTCAAAACCCGTTCCCAATGACACACTTCCTCCAACTAGGCCATACCTACTCCAATATGGCCACACCTCCTAATCCTTCCCAAGTAGTGTCACTCTCTGATGACTAAGCATTCAAATATATGAACCCTGTGGGGGTCATTCGTATTCAACCATCACGTCAGGGAAGGCCTGTTAGCAGCAGCATGAGACAGCTGGCTACATTGTTTCCAGGTGGAAAAGCAGAGAGGTGAATGCTGGCCTTCCACTAGCTTTCTCCTTCTTGTGCAATGAGACACCCCAACCTATGGAATGGTTATGGCTACACTGGTTGTGGTCTTTCCCACCTCAGTTAAATCTCTGTGGAAATGCTCTTACAGACATGCCCAGAGGTTTGTTTTGTAGGTGATTCTGAATTCCATTAACCTGGCAATCATTCTTAACCATAACAGTAGTGTAGAGAGTATTTAGGTAGGGATATTAGCGAAGGCGGGTGTTTTGAGTGACAGCAAACACATCCCTCAGGATATGGTGCCTGAGGAGCATAGGGCAATCCAGGCAGATGAAAGATGGCGATCAAGGACACTGAGTTGGGAGCCTGCTTTACAACAGTAAAGAGTTCCATGCGCCTGAGTAGAGGGAGGGAGAGAGGTGTCGGGAGGTGAAGGCAGAGAAGGAGCAGGCCTGGCTCATGGGGTTTAAGATCACTGTGGCCTCTGGCTTTCTGTGTGTGTAAGATGACTCTTGTGGGGTGGGAGGCAGATTTGGAACAAGGAGAGGTGTGCTGGGGTATGCCCAGTCACCCTGGATGGTAAAAACTGACTGTAAATAGTACAGAACAGAAGGACAAATGCGGACATAATCCAGGTTGGCACAATGGCACAGTCTGGGCTTGAGTCCATACTCCATATATGACCCAAATCACCTGGAGTAAGCAAGTCTCTTTGCTTCTGTGTCCTCACCTTTAAAATGAGTCCATAGAGCTCCGCATTAGCTGAGTGACTGTGTGCACAGGGCCTGGCTCATCTCAAGTGCTATGTTGTTCCTGCTGTTGTTGCTACATCAGAGGTGATTGAAAACTGAGCAGTCAAAGCCATAAGGGGGAAATAGCACCAAGATTGAAGTCATCGTGGTAAGAATGATGGCCCATACCTGTAATCCAATGCTTGGGGGTGGAATGGGGGGGGGGGGAGTCAGCAAGATCAGAATTATAAGGTTAACTTCAACTATATATTGGTTCAAGGATACCCTGGACTATATAAGACCCTGTTTTGAAACAAATGCAAAAATAAAAACCACTGAAGCCTCAAACCATAAATTCATTCACAGATACCAGGAGACGCAACACAGGGATAGGGGTTTGGGGTGTCAGAAAAAGCTGAAGGGTAGAGGAATGCACAGTCCAGGGTGAGGTGAGAGGGGCCGTGGAAGATGATTCAAAGGCCAGTCTGTGGGAGAGCAGCGGTGGGTACCCTAGGCAAAAAACAAAACAAAACAAAACAAAACAAACAAACAAACAAACAAACAAACAAACAAAAACCAACTAGGAAATAAGGAGTTGGGACCCAGACAGGCCAAAGATCAAGAGATGAAACTCGGGAAGCAGAGAACAGTGACAACTGGAGGCAAGTACCCAACGCCAACATCTTACTTCAGGTATGTGACGTGGCAGGCTTCTTAATGAGCAGCTCAGGCTTCCAACAACCCAGAAAGCAGGACAGCTGCTGGCTTTTCTAGCTTTGAGATCTGAGGTCTGGGACTTGTTGGACAGGGCTCATGACACAGGGATGGACTACTGCATAGACGAGAAACTTAAAACCCACTGCAGGCTGGGGAGCTTCCAGGGTCTGAGTGATACTTAGCAACACCCCATTAGTATATTTGGATTAGAGATAGCATCTCTAAAAGTTGGCCAGACATCCCTACTACTAAGCCAGAGATACTAAGGACTTGAGAAATTCTTGTACGGAATATGAAATGGCAGAGCCCTGGGAGCCTCTGAAGCATGCGGACCAAGTCTTCCCAGAATGGCATAGTTGTCAATCACCAGGATTGTGCTCTGATGCTAATTCTGATAGACAATGAAACCAGAGCCAGGTTTACTTCCCGGGTCTGTTTCAGAGGCCCATTCTTCATGTCTGGGGATGTTCACTCTTAGCTTGCATCTCTCCATATACCTGACTATGGTTCTTGGTTGAGAAGCTGGGAAGTGGAGTCTCAAGATACAACCAATCAACAGCTAACCAAAGGACCAAGAGTTGACTAGTCTTCTAACCAAACTTACATAGGAGAGTAATAGTCCCTTGAAGATATCTATTCTAGTGTATGGAACCTGTGAGTATGTTGCCTTACAGGTAGATTTAAAGCTTCTAATTGATTGATCCTGTAATAGGCATAATGCCCCACATTGGTCCCAATATAATCAAAAGGGTTTTGTTTTGTTTTTAAGATTTATTTATTTCATTTATATGAGTACACTGTCATTGTCTTCAGATACCAGAAGAGGGCATTGGATCCCATTTCAGATGGTTGTGAGCTACCATGTGGTTGCTGGGAATTGAACTCAGGACCTCTGGAAGAGCAGCAACCAGTGCTCTTAACCGCTGAGCCACCTCTCCAGCCCCCAAAGGGTTCTTTAAATGGAAAAGGGAGAGAGAAAAGAAATTGCAGCCAGAGGGAGATGTGCTTGAAGAACAAATGATCAGAGGGCTACAATGCTGGTAGCCTGAAGACAGAGCAAAGAATGTGGAAAACCCTAAGAAGCTAAAAGCAATCTCCTTAGGAACTTCCAAAAGGAAATAAGACCCTGGCATCCTGATTTTTAGATAAGTGAGATCCAATTTGGACTCCTGACCTCCAAATTGTAAGAGAATTAATTGGCATCATCATTGGCAACTACCAAGTTTTTGGTAGTTGGTTACAGAAGTGACAGATCCAAGCTAGATCTGTGTTTTGCATGGAGGGCCCAGTGCCAGGGTACGCATTGTTCTCATCCCAATGGTCCAACTTTAGCTCCATGGTCACCTCCTGTGTTCCTGCCAACCAGAAGATTCATCGTTCCTTGACAGTCCCTGTCCCTGACCTCTGACAATTTTCCAGATGCTTCTTGGAAAGGTCATTGGATCCTATCTCTAGGGAGAGACTCAGGCTTTCAAAGCCTGCTTATGGGGTTGATGGGCTGGCTGTCTAAAGGCAATGCCAAAGACATCGGTGATTTTCGAACTGGGAAACCAGTACAAACATGAACTAGCGTGTTGTGTATGCATGCGCTGCTCTCTAGACTTTGAGCCAAGGACTCTGCATGCCTGCAGGGACTCTCCTTTTAGGGTGTTGACCACAGTCTTCAATTACAACTTCATGTATGCAAATGCCATTCTCCTACTAGATTTGAAGCTTCCTTCAGGCAAAGATTGTGGACTTAAGTATTTATCTTGCTAACCTCCAGTGAAGGAGTGGGTAAAATCAGGGAAGGGTTCTGATGAGGGTATGGGGTTACCACAGGCTGCTGAGAGCTCTGACTCCTGGCTCACCCACAGCCTCCAGACTTAGACTCTCTGACGGCAGCCTGATTAGATTCTGTTCCTTTAAATGCAGTATGCAGTGAACACTTATTGGAGACATATTTTCCAGAGTCCTATCTTGGTAGTTTTTAGGTTACTCATGACTTCTAGATCCTTCCAGTCCTTGGTGCCATTGGCCTACCTTATAAAAGGTGACAAGAATATTTTCCCACAGCTGTGAGAGACCCACCTGCCATATGGTGAAGGATCCTTTGGATTCTTCATCATGGGCCTGCTGCTCAACCTAGCTCCTCCCTACATCCCCGGTGTCTATGCTCTGCTCCAAGCAGGACACTCTGGAAACTTGATGTTCCCACCTGTGGAAAACAGAGTCAGGACAAGGAACTATAGGGCAGAGGGACCTGGGTGTGATGACCTAAGAGTTACTAGGGCAGGCTCCCCTCTCATTGCCACAGCCTGTCCCATTGCTCTGGGCCACTTTAGGTAAACAAGGGTAAGAAAACAATGTCTACGGGCTACAAAATGAACCTGTCAGGAAAAGAATGTTATTGCCAAGTGTTCTCAGAGGGCAGGACAAACAAAGACTTGACTTTCACACCAGGACCCTGGTTCCCAGCCACCTGTCCCCAGCAGACCCATGGAGCAACAGGCCTTGAGCCCCACATGCAAGGATCCTTTCTATGTGCCCCCTCCCTGTTCCAGGGTGAGCTTGGCCTGTGTCCTCTGCCTGGGTGAGGGGCTTCCTAGGAAACAGCCAGTGGGAGGCAGAGGCTGCTAGGATTCAGGACGCTGGCAGGCCAGGCTCCACTGAGGCTGTGGCAAGCCCTTTCAGTGGTGGCAGTCCCATCTCCAAGGAGGCAATCACGTCAATAAGGGACGCTCGGCATCTTGCCCTCTCGGCTGGCAGAGGTGTCCCATGGCAACTGGAGCTGTGATCTGCATATGACAGCACATTGCTGCTATTCAGGACTTTTCTTTCCCTGCTTTTTATGAAACAAGCTTGCCCTATATCCAAGTTCCCTGTGAGCCCCATACAATGAAAACAGCAGTTGACAGGTTCCCTGTAACTTGTGAAATCTGAGTGCATCCAAGGGGAGAAAGAGTGCTCATTACCGAAACACAAAACGAGCCCCTTTCAAGGCACAGCTAGTTGGCCCTTCAGTTTGCTGCCGCTGCCCCCGCTGCCCTTCAGAGCACAATGAGCAGAGGAGAAGGGAGAGGGGGGCCTTTACTCCTCAGGTTGCCAATTGATCACCCTCCTAACCCCTATGGGGGCTTCGTGGCCCAAACAATTCGGGTGAAAGAGGTCAGGACTCCGGCCCCTTCCTCTGTGGGACCTTAGCTCTCCCTGCAGGGACTTTCCCAGGTGAACAAAGACAAGCTCCTGAAGTCTCCAGCACACTCCAGCTGATGACGCAGAGGGGAAACAGAGACGGGAAATGAAAGGTGCCCAGAACCACAACACTGGACCTCCACCCTCTTATCCAATCAGACACAAACACTGTTTGTACACTCTGGGATGAGGCCGTATGTTGCAAAGACCCAGCCGCATCCCAGCTCCAACACAGCAACTAACACCCGGCTGCTGGGTTACAGAAAGGAAGCCATAGTGGAAGATGAAATAACTATTTTGGTCACACTACCCCCACCAGACACACACACACACACACATACACACACACACACACACATTAAACCATACTTTTAATATCTAGACTATCAGAAGAGAATGAAAAAATAAGAGGAAAGGGAGACAGAGAAAGAAGAAATTGGGAAGAATAAGGATGAGAATTATTACTTTTATGAGGTCAGATCCTGGTCGATGCTTCAAAGAGAGCCTGTGCCAGTTCCAAAGAGGGCTCCAGAGAAACCCAGCTGTACTCCTGGAATGGCCGGCCGCTCTGCTGTGGACAGAGCAGCAGGGAGTATTTCTATATGAGAACTACACTCGGGCCAGCTCTCTGAAGAGGAAGAGACTGTTAAGATAGTGCTGGATTCTTTTCCTTTTACTTCTAGAAACAGTATTCTGAAGGTGCACATGCGATCTCGTTGTGTCAATGATGTGGAATAGGTTTACTGGAGGCTAGCAGGCAAGTTTTGGAAAACAAACTGCAGCACTCACAATTCTCCAAATCTGCTTCATACTTTCATTTTTCCCACACCAAACCTTCTTGCTGGAATAGTCTCCACCCACTCACCCATGCCCACCGACCGCTTCAGCTGCGCTGTCAGGTGCAGAATCTGAAACACATACCTGTATGCTTTCACTGTTTTACAGTGATCCATTCACTTAAACAATTTTAAATGTCCTGTGTGCAGTATGTGTATGGGTGCATGGGGAAAACAGACCCAAATATAAATTTTTCTCTACAATTCTCTGCTGTGTGTGTGTGTGTGTTGCTTTTGTTTGTTTGTTTGTTGTTTTGGTTTGGTTTTTTTGAACCAGGGTCTTTCAAACCTCAGACCTCACTGACTGGCTGGACTGGAGGCTGGTTAGTGTTTTAGGGATCCACCTGTCTCTGGCTCTGTCCTGGTCTACCATTCTGGCATGTCTGTGGGTGGCTGGGGCTATGAATTGAAGTCCTCATGCTTGTGTGGCAAACACTTTGCCCACTAAGTCACCCCTCAGCACTCTGATTACTTACTTTTTGTGTGTATCTCAAGAGATTTCAGGGTCAAGCACTTTGTTCATCTTGACGTCATTGGTGGTCAGCTGTTGAACGATTGCCTGAAGAACCGTGCTGATCACTATCAGCGGATTGCTTTTCTTTGTTGTTGTCGTTTTCCAGTTTAATGCACCAAAGACCTAGGACCAGGCCTCCCATATTGCATAACTCCATTCATATCGTGCAAATGGGGCTCATGGAGGAAGCGCAACAGCCTTGCTTATGGAATGCCTACCATCGGCCGAGCACAAGGGTGCAATCTAAGCATCAAAGCCAACATGAAAGAAACAACAATGGCACATCTCAGGGATGTCCTGCTCGTTGATGTGGCAGGGATCACAGACAGGGAGAGATGTATGGACTACAGCCATTAGGAGAGGCATCCTGAGGAAAGTCAAGCTTATGCTATCCGTGATAACCACGCTCAACAATGCAAATGATAATTTAAAAAGCATGCAGAGCATGGAGACATTTAGGGCAGTGAAGCTACTCTGTTTGATACCATAAAGGTGAATTTAGATCCTTGTGCACTGTGTAAATCCATAGAATGTACAACTTCAAGTCCATGTAAACGGTGGGTATGAAGCAACAAGGCTGGGCCAATGTAGGCTTAATGATTGAAAAGAAAATGTATCACATTAGAGGGCAAGGTTAATGTAGTGTACTGGAGCACAGACCATGGTAACTCTTTATTTGATGCTCAATTTTACTGTGAGTCCAAAAACTTTCTAAAAATAGTCTATTCAAATACGGAGAAAGGATGAGCCTATTGGGGAGATTAATTAGAAATGTAGAGTTGAAAAAGAAACTGTCTATCAGTAACTTCAGCTTGTGCCCCGGGTGGTACTAGAGGTGGGTAAGAATGACCAACATCCCCAGGGGGAAGGGACACAGGTCTATTCTCCACTGCACTGAGAGCACAGTAGAATAAAGCATCATTATCAATATCACTATCATTATCGTTATCCAAGCTGGTTTTCTTAATTTATTTTCTTGTTTTTATTTTTTAGTGTGTGTTTATATGTATCGCTGTGTATACACGTGTGTGTGTGTGTGTGTGTGTTCACTCATCTGTGCCTATGCTTGCAGCCAGGATGATGCTTCTGTCTCTGTTTGAAGAGGTACAAGGGTCAGAGGCATATTGGAGATTCAAATTCAGGTCTTCAAAGACTTCTTATAGACGGAGTCATCCCCCAGTTCCTAAAGTTGGTGTCTTTTAAGCAACTTTAAAAAGATTTATTTATTTTTATATGTTTGAATACATTGTTGCTGTCTTCAGACACTCCAGAAGATGGCATTGGATGTCATTACAGATGGCTGTGAGCCACCATGTGGTTGCTGGGGATTCCACTCAGGACCTGTGGGAGAACAGTCAGTGCTTTTAACCACTGAGCCATCTCTCTAACCCAGCAATTTTTATAATATATTAAAAAAATTGTTTTAAGACAGTGTATCACTGTGGAGCCCTTGCTGCCCTGGCATTTGTTAAGTAGACCAGACTGGCCTCTAACTCACAGAAATCCTCCTGTCTCTGCCTCATGAATGCTGAGATTAAAAGCATGCACACCATACCCGGGTTTTGGTAATATTCTAAAAGATAATATTGACCTAGGCATGTCAAGCCATTATGAAAACACATAGGGTAAAAGTATGAATCGGTCCAGCCAACAGGAACTCGGGACACCAATGAGCTAGAGGTGGAAACAGCAGGAGGGAGGGCTGCTCTCTTGCTGTGCCTAGCTCCCTGGCATTGGAACCCTGCCACACTGCTGCTCTTGAGAACGGCTGCAGGGCTGAGTCAGAGCAGCCTGAGTGGCAGATCATACTTGAGTGTGAGAAAGAAATTGCCGAAGGTATAGATTTTCCAACAGCAGTTGAGATGTGTCTAGAGAGCAGTGAGCATTCTGTCCTGGGAGAATCCAGCCCCTGGAAGCAGATTTTATGACCCCAGGCTCCCAAGGGGGCTCTCAGATCCTGCTATCAGGAGGCCAAAGACTGAAAAGGAGAGATCTGAGTTCCACCCCTGACAGTCACAGGAGTCCTGTATCTGAGTTTTCAAGTTGTTTGGCATCGTCCTGAATCTTCACCACCAAACCCAGGACTTTATGCATACTGTCATTTGTATTTTAAAGATGGCCAAATTCAACGTATAAGAAAGTAATGAACCTAGTTTGAGGGTACGACGTGACTAGTGTTTTACACTCAGGGGCTGTCTAGAAACTCCCCAGCCGAAATGCTTGCCTTTGACAGAACAAGATCGCTACCCTCCCTGCGTTATAATGACTCTTCCTTGGACTCCCGAACAAATGGCTCTGAAGTCACCTTTTGCTAGAGGAAACTTGGTCCTTATAGGAGGGAATTAGAATAGCCCCTGATAAGGCAGCGCATCCTGTCTGACTCCCCGGCCACACCCTCACAGCTGGGCCAGCTGTGGTCTCTGCTGACTTCAAAGAAACTGCTTCCCTTGGATCCACATCAAGGACTTAAATGAGAAAAGGGTCCTCTGACCTTTCTGGTGAAGGATGGGCCCACCTTTGTAGGGTGTGTGCGTGCGTGTGTGTATTTTTCCGGTCACTATTATATTTTCACACACTGGATATAAAATATCTGAAAACAATCACCGGAAATAGTCTTTCACCTATGGCCAGAGACTGGAGTCTGGCCCAGTGTGGGAGAGGCTGTGCTCCCTCTATTGGAACCAGGGGCCACATAAGCATAGTAGCAAAGGTGGGTGGCCTGGGTTTCATACTTTCATTCTGAGGTGCCCTCTACCAGGAGTGCATGGCTTCTGCGTAGATGTGGCTTCTTACCCACCATCGGCTTCTCCTTGGGAAATGTCCACCTAGAAGACAGACCTTATTCTCAGCCCCATAATCTGCCTGGTTCTCAAGGCTCTCCACTTCAGCTGCAGCCCAACTTGACAATCAAGGCCATTCCAGGCCTGAAATCCAGCCCTAGCCTGGTATCCTGAGAAGGTGCTTTGTGGTGGTTGTGGTTGACCATGTGGGGAGACAGTGGGATTTCCACCCATTCTGAGGTTAAGGCTGCTGGGTGCTGACCGTGGGAAGCTGACAAACTCTGTGGCAGTAAGGGGTGGAAATGCTTCCCTGGCCCACACCACCCTCAAGCCTTTAGGAGAGGAGACTGATCCCACTCGGCCTTGCAGGCCTGAGCTGTAACAGCAGGCTTGGCAGGCTCTGTTACCAGAGAGTACTAACAGGGGTTGCCCAGGCCTCTGTGGGTAACCTACCTTGAAAGGAGCCCGGCCAGTCCTCTGGCCGATACCCACAGACCGAAAGGCAGAGAACAGCCATGACAGAATAAATGAGAAGTCTGAAGATTTATAGGCAAGGATATTTGGCCCTACCCAGCCTCTCTGTGGACTTTCTCAGCCATTCTCCGTAGACCTTGAGGTTTAAAGAATGCAGGGAAGAGAGAACAGGCCCCAAACAGATTAGGACCCAACTTTCCAAACAGACACAGGTCACCCTCTTCCTGCCTCAAACACCAGGCAAAGCAAATGCTATTAATAACTGCAGTCTCTCTCCAGACCACGAGGGCTGCGCCTGCTCCTCCAAACTCGGCCAGCTGTTCTGAAACAGGTTTGGGAAAGTAATCTTTGGCACGTAATGAAAAGCGTGTGTAAGGGAGGGGGGGTGCCCAAGAGTTCTCTATCAGGACCAATATTATTTTTAATTGCCGAGAATCAGCCTGTGGCCGTTACTCAAGGCTGTAGAGCCTGGGTTTGCCAGGGATCGGAAACCAACTTCAAGAGGGGTTGAAAAGCTTATTCCAAAGACCGTTCATTACAGAGCTGTGGCTTCTTGTGGAAAATCAGGTTATGCCTCAACATTTATACAATCCTATCTCCGAACCACCTCCCCCTCCCCTGCCGCCCCCCATCCCATGGAGAGAGGGAGCAGTGAATTTGAGCATTCTGGGAATTTTAGTGTCTGACATTCCCGCCCTCCAACTCCACCCCACCCAAAGCATGACCGATGGCCCATTTTTCAAAAGCCAAATCTTGACCCATGTAGGCAGCTGTCACGGAGCCACAGAAGGTACTTGAAGGAGCACAAGCAATGGCTGGTTCTAATCTGAAGGGGAAAAAAATGAATTAACAAGGCAGCTACTTATGGAAGAATGTTTTCTTTTCTTCAGCCTCGGCCTGCATATTTTCACAACATGTGTACTCTGTTACCTTGTCACTTCCCTGTTTTCTTTGGGTAAATAACTGGGCTCTGGACTTCAGGAAGAAAGAAAGAAAGCCAGCCCAGGAGTGTCACTAAGGCAGGCCTGGCTAGCTGAACTGGCAGGGAGGAAGGAGGGAAGGAGCCTGTGCTGAGGGTGAGGGCAGCTTAGTGCTGGCTCAGTCTGGCCCTCCTGGCAGGGGCTGCTCACGGATTTCTGCAGGTACTGGTGTGGGAGTGAGAGACCCGGGCACTAAACAGCCCAGCTGGACCCCGTGCTTGGCAGATCTCAAGGCTGGGGAAGTAAACAACTCTCCTTTGCTGAGTCAACTGTGAAGGCCTCTCTGAACCCAGCAGAGTCAACAAGGCTCACAAAGGCTCTTCTGCCAACTCTGCCCTTCCACTGGCCAGTGAGGCAGCAGGGATGAGAGAGGCCACTCTTGTGATTCCCAGCAGTGAAGCTGGGAGGAATTGGCAGGAACAAGGGCCTTCCGTGGAACATGGGGCAGGCTCTTCCTCTGGATTGGGGCAGTGTTTGCATGTGCCAGTGATGGGCTCCATGCAGTTATCCAAAGGCCTCTGTTGCTGTCTTCCAGGAGTGCTGGGCTTTCTCCTTGGAACCTTCCCCCGTGGTGTCTGTCACCTTCTCCAGGAGAAGACAAAAGAGCACTGGGGCACTAACAGGATGTCTTTCAGAGATACACTATTGAGGAAGGCATGAGGTGACCATGTGGGTTCCTTTGATGAGCAAAGATCTTTTCATCGTAGAGCAGCAAGGAGTCTTTTTTATTTTAATTACATTTTTATTTATTCATCTGTATATGTGGGCACACATATATGCAATGGTCAGGAGACAGCTTTCTGAAGTCAGTTCACTCCTTCCACCACATGGGTCCCAGTGAGTCAAGTTTGGGTGGTCAGGCTTTGTGCAAACCCCTTAATCCACCCAGATATTTAACCAGCTGAGTTATCAGCAACTCCTATTTGCTCAGCTCCTCACAGCTGATAGTCAGAGAAGAAAATCAGAATTTGGAATGATGGATGACTCATGCCTATAATTGCAACACTTGGGTGACTGAAGCAGGAGGATTATGACTTTCGATTCAATCTGGGGTATAAAAAAAAGTTAAAAAGTAAACAGAATACAGAACCAATAAAAATAATACTACCTTATTACTCTTGACATTATATAGCATGTAAAAGGAGTTAAGTTTGCCATGTGCAACAACATGCTTGCAGGAGAAACTGAGGCATAATTATTCAGAGGTTCAGGCTCTCATATAGTCCCACAGCAGGGCTTGGTAACGGCAGGGTTAACTGGCTGTCGTCTGGGTGTCTACATACCTACATTTCTTTTTTCCATCTGCTCAGCAGCCTTTGATTCCAACCTTGAAACTCCCTGTCTCACCTTGTAGATCACACAGCCTTTCAGCCTTCATGGGACAGAACTTTGGAACTTTAAAGTAGAATTTTCAGTTGCAAAAGTCTGGTGCCCATCTGCTGAGCAACTCTTTATATATCCCTGGCATGACACAAATGTCCACAGGAGGGGTCACTTGGAGAGTCAGGATGGTCAGGATGATGACCTTGGAAGCCTTGCCTATCCTAAATTGCAAGCTGCAAGGGCGGTTGGAAAAGAGGAGACAGAGACAGAGAGACAGAGAGACAGAGAGAAGCAGAGACACATACACAGAGAGAGACAGAGACAGAGAATCAGAGACAATCAGACAGAAATAGAAAGATGGGCAGACAGAGAAATAGAGAC
The DNA here is from genome assembly GCF_947179515.1 of Apodemus sylvaticus. Taxonomy (NCBI): domain Eukaryota; kingdom Metazoa; phylum Chordata; class Mammalia; order Rodentia; family Muridae; genus Apodemus; species Apodemus sylvaticus. The sequence continues at coordinate 42,473,297 of NC_067477.1, forward strand.
AGAGAACCAAAAGCTTTCTGGGAGCTGGGGATAAGGACATTTATAGTTTAAGTAGATACTTCACGTTGCTTAAATTGTACAATGGCAGCTTAGGAGAGTGTCTGGGGGAGGAAGGGAGGAGCTTCCATGATAACAAAGACCACAGCTAATGAGCAAGGGGCCTTGCTCTACCAGGCCAGGGGAAGTGCTTTGTATGTACTGCTGATTTGTAATCCTCATAAGAACCCTCTGATGTAGGTATGTTGTCCCCCTTTACCGGGTGAGGCATCTGAGGCACAGAGTTAATATATAGTTTGCTCACATTCACTCAGAGAGACCCATAAAGTTGGGTCTAATACTGCGATATACTAAAAGTGGTGTTTGAAAAAGCCAGAGTTCGTGCCTCAGAATGAAGACATCCATGCTGGTTGGGTTGCTCTCTATGGCTGTCTCATACTCACAAGAAGACGCTCCTAGCACTGACAGAGTATTTAGGCATCAGGCAGAGTGCCCACCTGGATCCCTGTGCTGTGGTTTGCCAAACAGCCACACGAGAGTCTCCTTCACGAGACCTCCCTCCTGCTCACACCCCATCCCTGGTCTGTCTGGTTTGTATTTGTATCTCAACCTGTACCTGAACACTTCTGGCTTTTCCTTCCTCTTACGTATTTCCTCTAAGTGCCTTTGGCAGGCTGCAGGGTTGAGACCCATGTATGCAAGGCCTGTCTAATTCCTGTTGTGTTTCTTACAGACAACCCACACCGGAATCCTTTTGGCTGCCTTATGAATACAGACTCTCAGGCTTTGCCAGAGGCCTCCATAACACCAGCTACACTCTGGTGCCTTAGAGGCTGTAGGAGTGAGCATTGTAAAGAATTCACTGAGATTTAGGGCACCAGCAATGGTGTTCTACAGCAGGGATGCTGGGACAAAGGAATGTGGAGAGTAGCAGAGACAGGTATGGGAAGCTGGGCAGTACTTCTGCCAGCCATATGGAACTCCAGGGTGGTCAAAGGCCCTGGTAAGAATAATCTACAGAAACGGTTCCAAGCAGAGTCCTCCAGAGTCTATTTCAAGCATCCAGGAAGCTGCTGTTTCCTGCTGGGAAGTAGTATCCCTTTTGTTTTCTCTAGGTGATCCTAGCAAGCAGGATGGAGAAAGAATCAGGCAGCATCAACTGGAGAGGAAGTCAAGTGGCCTCACAACATGGAGAGAGTAATGAAGACCCAGCCTGTGTGTACCTGAGCATGTGTATATAAGTATGTTTATGTGTGTGTATCTGTGTGTATGTACTTGAGCATGTGTGTATGTATTGTGTGTGCATGCATGCTTGTGTGTACTTGGGCATGTGTATGTGTGTGCATATTGATGTGTGTGAGTGTATGTATGCATGCATGTATGCTTGTGTGTACTGGGGCATGTGTGTGTGCATGTTGATGTGTGTGAATGTATGTATGCATGCATGTATGCTTGTTTGTACTTGGGCATGTGTATGTGTGTGCATGTTGATGTGTGTGAGTGTATGTATGCATGCATGCATGCGTATGTACATGTGTTGGGATGTATTTCCATTTCCAAAGTTCACTTCAGAGTCCCCAGACTCATCATGGAAGACACCCCAAGCAGTCTACTATGTGCAGAAAACGAAATTAAGCTTTAAGTTGGTCAGTTGGAGCTAGGAAAATGAAACAAACAAAAATCTTCAAATTGAAAAATGCAAGATTTTCCCCCTTACCTCCTCAGTAACTCCAAAGCAACTGGGTACAAAGTACCTCAACCTTAGCTTGCAGCAAGACCTGCTCATCTGAAGGGAAACTACTGTTCTTTTTGTGAAAACCTAGAACATCTAGACATGCTCAGTGGAGTAAGTCAGAGGAAAATCTGCTTACTAACTGGAAAAACAGCTTAGGGAGAGCTGAGAGGACGGGCGCTGCAGTGGACAGCCTCGCTGTGTGAGAAGAAGCATGACCTCTGCAGCAAGAACTGCTTGTGGCCTCTGGGCTTGGGCAAGATGCTCAGGATTCTGGGGCCTTGATTTCTCACCCTAAAGAAAGCAGGAAGCTGAGCTTGGTGGTTTAATACCTATAACCACTTAGGAAGCTGAGGAAGGAAAATTGCTGTCAGTTAAAGATAAGCCTGGTCTATACAATGAGTTCCAGGTCTTTCTGAACCATAGGATGAGTCTTCTGTTTCAAACCAAACAAACCAACCAACCAAACAACCCAATTCAAACCAAACCAATACAAAATCACCCTTCCCCACCCAATACAGAATAGAACCAGGGTCAGGAGCAAATGCTCAATTGGCAATGCTTGTCCTGCAGACATGAGGTCCTGAGTTTGGTCCGCAGAAACCATGTCTTAAAACAAGAGAGCCAGGACCTGGAGAGTTGGCTCAGTAATTACTAGCACAGGTTGCTCGTCCAGAGGATTTGGGTTTGATTCCTGACATCCGCATGGTAGCTCCTGTTTTACAACTCCAGGCCTGGGGATCCAACGTCCTTTTCTGGCTTCCATGGGCATCAGACACACCCGTGGTGTGCAGTATGAGGCAAAACACTCATACACATAAAATAAAATGAAAATAATTAGGGGGTGGGGGTAGCTGGGTGTGGCGCATATGCTTGCAATCCCAGCACTGGGGAGACACAAACAGATGGATCCCTGGGGATTGCTGGCTAGCCAGCCTAGCCTACGCCTCAAATTCCAGTGAAAGAGACCCTTAAAAAAAAGGACCCCAAGGAACAACATCCAAAGTTGTCCTCTATCCTATACATGACTCACCCCCCCCACACACACACACAGAGTAAGGCAGAGAAGATGGCTATGCCACCAACAGAGTTGTTGCCCCTTGGTAAAGGAGCTGTCTTGACAGCGACTCTGCCATCTAATGCTGGAGACCTCTTCAGAGGTCCAGCTCTTAAGTCTGTGGCAAAGACAGATCCTTCTCAGCAGCTCTTCGATGTGAAAACCACAGAGAAAGTTCTGTTGTCTTTCTTTGAGTAAAAAAATTTGTTATTACTCAGAATTGCTTTTGTGATGTGTACTCATGTTATCATATGCCTATTTATATAGAATCATATACATCAGACTCTATGTATGTCAAATGTTTATATAACATACTTCATGTGTATGTTGTATATATAACATATGTCATTAGTATAATATACACATATACATATACCATACAAATCACATTTATTAGGTATTTAAATAAAGATTATAGTCATATGTAGATTTTGTGTAAATATAGATATTTGTGTTTGCATATATAAAACCATATAAATCACAGGTAAATGTATTACACATACAAACAAGCACATGAAGAGAATTAACTAATAACCATTTGGTTCTTGTGGTGAGCTAAATTGTATCTCCCTAAACAATTCTGAATCATTAACTCCTTTTACCTGTAGCTCTGACCTTAGTTTGTTTTTGTTTTATGATCCTTCTCTCATACAATACATCTCAACCCCAGTACCCCTTGTTCCACTCCTCTTAGCTCTCCTCCCCTCCCCTCTCAGAAAAGAATAGGCCTCCAAGAGACAACAACCAAACACCCAAACACTACAAAACGAAATACAGTAAGATGAGGCAAAAGCCCTCACACCGGGCCTGGACAAGGCAATTAAAAAGGAAGAAAAGACTCTCCAGAGCAGGCAAAAGAGTTAAAAAACACACCCACACCCAGGGTTTGCAGCCTCACAAAAGCACCAAGCTGACAGCCACAGCACATCTGGAGAGGAGCTGACGCGGACCCTGGCAAACCTCTGGCTCGCTGCTTCAGTCTGCAAGCCCTATGCACCCTTCTTAATTGATTCAGGGGGCCCTGTCCTCATGTCCGCCATCCCTCTGACCCCTGTGATCCCTCCCCTTCTGTGGGATTCCCCAAGCTCTGAGGGGGAACCTGATGGAGACCTCTCATTCCAGATAATATGAGGTAGTGGGTCTCTGTATCCGCTCTCATCCCCTCCCATCTCTGATGATGGCCGGACAAGGCACTGATCCACAAGTAAAGCAAAATATCATTAGGAATAATTTCATTTATCGATTGATTGGCTGATTTTTAAGCTAGTCATGTTTGGCTTCATCTTAGGACTCTACGCTGTCCAGTCTCTGGTTCCTGGATGGCGTTAGGTTTGAAATAGAGTCTTTGCAGAGAAATAAGATGTAAGGACGAGAACATAGAGGAGTAGCTGATCAACTCTGATTCCAGTACAGTTGCTGCCCCTAAAAGAGAAAAGACTCGGAGACAGAATCCCAGGAAGGGGAGATCACGTGATGACGGACGTTGGCGGCAGAGTCTGACGTAGGCAGAAACTGACGTAAGGCAAGGATGGCTGAGGATGGTGCGAACCACCAGAACCTGGGAAGATTCTTTTCTAGAGCTGCCAGGAGAAGTATAACTCTTCTGAAACCTTGATTTCCAGTTTCTAACTTTTAGATCCATGATGCAGTAAGTATCAAGCCACCGTTCCCTGGATCTTCATCAGGGCAGTCCTAGGAATTGAATAGGACTCATGGCAGAGTGGAACGGAGCAAAGCGCCATTGCAGAATTGGGCTTGCCAGCTGCTCGGTGCCCTCTTTAGCTTTGGCCCCAGCTTTCTCTCAGGGGCAGCAAATGGGGTGCAGGTATCGGTTTCCAACCCAAACAGAAAGGTTATGAAGGTTGCTACATTTTTTCTGCTCCTTTGCTAAAGTCCACCACCACCACCACCACCACCACCACCACCACCACCACCACTACCACCGTCTCAGCCCAAGTTGCCCTCCTGGAGCCGAGAGGGAGGCCCCAAACGTCACGACTTCACCAGCCCCGCCCCACAACCTCTCAGTGCGCCCTGAGCAGCTTTGAGCTCTCAAAGGCAGCTGCTAATTTATGGTCAGTACCCCTGGATCAGAGGCCCTGCTGTCAGAGACTTTTCTTCTTTCTTTTCCTTTAATGGTACAGAAGAATTCCTTTCCAGTCCACTCAAAACATTCACACATCTTTTTAAAATTTGCACTTTTTAAAAAGGCTGGTTTCCTACAGCGAGGGGGAGGCTAGGAAATGCCCAATAAATCATCTGTCTGTCCTCACTCAATTGCAAAGCAGGAAATGCAAAGAGCAGCCAGCACCTTTCCCGTTGTTTTGCATATAGCAAGAGCTCTCAGGCCTGTTGCACTGAGTGCAGAACTCACCCCAGCAAAGCTGCTTGAGTTAGTGTCTGGACTCTAGATTCAAAGCAGTGGGCTGGAGATTGGTCCTCTCCTCTCTGGGTTCTTCGCATGGGCAACCTCCCCGGGGCTTGCTTTCGGAAGTCTACTCAGTCAGCAACCATTTAGAGACACCATGTGCACATCACCGTAGTAATCTGTGCAAGAGTCAAACAATTTTAATCATGATTTCTTATTTTAAAAAGGAATTTCCGTCTAACTGATTCTGCGGCCCACTCTCTTACAATCAAGGTGATGCCCCTAGGCAGGGAACTGACGGAAAAGTCCCACGGGAGGGATGGGAAAGCCAGCAAAGGCTTCTTGTGATGAAGGCTCTGGGTGGAGGCTTGAAATATAGCATGGGGAGACAGGAGGAAGAGGAGGGACAGATGCAGGGGACATCTGAGATGTCACAGATTAGAAGGCCAGAAAACGCCCAATAAATCATCTGTCTATCTTGTACATGGCTTATTTGGAGACAGTGAGAAGCCCAGTGGGTATAGAAAACAAGACTGACAGGTGATAGAGAGCCCTTGTCCAGGACATCTCTAGAACCTGGCCCAGCACTGTGGTTGGTAACATTATAGGACAGTGACATTGACAATGTGTCTCTAATCTGCACAAATGAAGCTGGCCCTAACTTGGAGATGACCTCTGTTCAGACTAGCATTCAAAAATAGCATGCATGAGCCTGCAAAGGCTGCCGGGCCTCCTGTGCATTCTGGGGATTTCCTACAGAGTGCTTCACAGAAAAACCTTTCTCCTAAACCTCCTGGGACATTTGCTCCTCAGCTGTCACACACTCAAATGAGCCACTCCCTCTTCCCTCTTTGGCTTCCTGGACACCTCCTCTTCTCTACCCCTTGTGGACCCCCTCTTTGCTAAGAGCTCTCCCTTACTTCTTTCTCTTCTAAGGGCCTTCCGCTACTTTTGCCATTTAGCACAGAGTAGCTCCTCCTTTTCCTCCTGGTCTGTGTGTTCCCTGGGATGATCCCCGTACTCTGACGTGGGAGCCTATCAACTGACTGTAGCTTTTAGGAACCATCAGAAAGAGATGGGATGCAGCAGAGGCCACAGTAAGTGAGGAGATCTTATACTCCAAGGAGGGGCCAGAGCAAGCCCCAGGAAAAAAGAGACCCCTTAAATAGGAGATAAAAGTCTTCCAGGCGTCAGGGCTACCCCAAGGTGTATCTAATATGGTTCACATTTTGTATTTGAAATCTGTGTGGACCTGAGCATTGGACACAGCACTAGACACCCAGGGGACTCTCCACACAGATATACCAATAACTGAGGGGTGAGGAGGTGGGGGTGGAAGGGCTCCGTGGCAGCTAAGAGCTGTCCTGGAAAACATGTCTTGTCTACTTACATTCTATTGGAGAAAACAGACAAACCCTGAAAATGGCCGCTGAGGATGCTGAGACGGGAAAGGATGACAGGATGGACAGACGACAGCAGACCAAGTTGGCAGAGGGAGCTGTCTGAGACCGGATCCTGCTGCCCAGGCCCTGCCTCCAGGAGGTAGAAACCATCCTTTCCTAGTTTGTAAGTTTTCTCTCCAGCAAAGTAGAGAGTAGCTCGGATAACATCTATGCCAGGAAACTGGACTCTACCTAAAGCGCCTGTGAACTCTGCCTTGTTATAGAGAGCACCCTTCTTCCCATAGCAGCATAAACTTAACTCGGGGCTGTGTCCAGCTTACACAGAGGCTGTAAGGCCAAGGTCAGGAACAAAGTTAATTCCTTTGGTAAGTCACCCGGGCTTTGTGCTGGTGCACTACAGCTATCTGATTTGGGCTGGGGAAGGGTTTCACAAGGCTCATGCATCCATACCAACCCCCCTGACCTTTGGCTGGCTCTGTCAAGGCCATTTCCCACATGTGAAATAATCTCACTCTCCTGTGCCCACCCACCTCTGCTTTTGTCTGCCAGCCTCCCAACAGAGTCTCTGTGCCAATGTGTGAACCGGACTGGGTTCCCAGTGCTGCCATGCGCCGTCCTTTGGTTAAGCCCTTTCTCTACTGCTTCCTGAAATCTGAGTGTGTAACCTCTCTACCTCTCCAAGGCTCACAGTCCTCTCCTTGCTCTCCACACAATGGTGTTCTCAGCTGCAGTAGGAGGAGCCAGTTCAACAATCTGAGGCCTCTCTGCTGGGACATCCCTTAAGCATACTTCACTCCAATGTGCTCCACCCTTCTCCAGGGTCAGAGCCAAGGCCGTCTCCCCAGTGCAGGAGATGACTTCTTTCTGGGCTGGCCGCTAAATTATACTTTCTAAAGAAATAATCCGGATGACCTAAAAAGATTTATGATTAAGGAAGTTGGTTGCTATACAGTCTATAAAAGTATAAACTGAGAAGTAACTGTTACATCGAACAAAAAAAGGATTGGTCAGATAGACTAGGGGCCAGGGGGGTTTTGTATGCATTATGACTGCAGTTTTGCTAGAAGCAAGTCTGAATCTATAACAACCAACATGAATACGCATGAAAAAAAATGTGCCGAAATTAAACATTGTTTATCTTTAGCCAAGGAGATTCTGAGTAATTTTTATCTGTTCTTAGTACTTTGCTATCATATGGATTTTCTACTGTTAGACTGTGGTATTATATAATTAAAACAAAGATTTAAAAAAAAAGAAAACAGGACGACATTTCTCCATGGGAGAGTGGCATGGGTGATTCCTTTCCTCTTGGTGTTCCTTTAAGAGCAACCTTCCTTGGGGTGGCACTGGGCAGACATCTGCACAGTAACTCATTATGTGTAAGGGTGATGTGTAAAGAAAACCATAACCAATTAACATCACAGTGGGAGTCAAGGCGTGCAGAATGGAAACGCCCCAGAGGGAACATACTATTACCAACTTCCCCCCACTCGGAACAGGTGTTTAAGGGAATGCACTAAATTTGCTTCAGACAATTTATTTTTGAGAGTACTGTGATTGTTGGATTTTCCTGTCTTTGTTTCCTGGGAACATTCAGCTAGCAGAAACTGTTTGGCCATGGAGCCTGCATTCTGGTCCTTTGAATCTATTTCATGGAAGCTTTACTGTGTGCCGTAACTGAGGAGACAACTGGTTATCTGCTATCCACTGCGGCAGTGATGTCCGCCAACCAGGAGCTTGAGGAAATGTTTGATTATGCTTGATTATCAAAGTGATAGAGGAAAAGGTACTATTGATTGGGGTCCAAGAAGTGGTGCTGGGCAGAGTTGCTAACTCTTCTGCAACATGGGGGGGGGGGGGAAGTCTTAGAAAAAGAAGAACTGATCTACCTCAGATGCCAACACCAGGGGAGAGACACTCATCTGCATTGTAGACTAGGGGAGGTGGAACCACAAGACTCCAGCTCTTCCCTGGCTGCATAAGAATGGGCCGTGGTGAAGCCAGACAGCTCCCTCAGCATTGTCCCAGCACCACCAAGCTGGGATTCAGGGTTACTGGACCTCTCGGGCTTTCCAGAGAGCTATAAATCTAGATGGGGATGCACAATTTCCTGATTTAGAAAAAAAAAAAAAGTACACCACACAAGCCAAACAAAACATATGCAAGGGCCAGAATTAGCCTTGGGTTGCTAATTCACAATTCCAACTTAGGAAAAGACTAAGCTCTTGTCTTTATGAAGATTTTATGAGTTCAAATTCTAGCGTAGACAATCCTGGGTTCACATCATGGATCTATTACTCATTACCCGTATCCATGTCTGTGTTGGTTCAACAAGATGTGCCTGGCACACGGGAAATGCTTATAAAGTGGAGCAAGCACTAGCATTATGTTTAGTAAGGACCTCACAGTCTGGCATAAACACTTGCTATATACAGACAGGTGCTCAGAGGTTATTAAATACATGTGTGAGAGAGAAAGCCCTTAGCTTGGAGATAGCTTCATTCCAGAAAGAGAGATTAACCTTGGGCATAAATATTATGAGTTCGTTGGCTAGACAACTGTGGTTGACATCAAATACATGGGAAACTGAGGCAGTCAGGAGTTGGGGGTATGTGATCTCACCATAGAGGTGAAGAAGGAATGATCTGAGGGAAGGCCAGGAGGTAGATGAGAAAACACTAATAAATGTGACAAGGGCTCTGTGAGCATTCAGTGGAGTGGAGAATTTCCTTCCAGAGCTTCATAGGGCATGGCCATGCCAAAGCATGAGTGTTTAATCTCTTGGTGGAATAATGGGGGTGGGAAAGGAAGTGAAAACAATGATCTGAGGTCAAGAACAAGGATGGATGGAAGCAGATCTGTAGACAGAGCCAGCCTAGCAGAAGGAGGATTCTGGGATGGGTGGGTGGGGATGTAGGGAAAGGCACTTTACAGGGCCAAGTCTGTGGCGTGTACAGTCAAATCCGGCCACAAGCAGAAACAAACTTTGTTTAGACGAAGCAATTATCTTAATTATATCAACTACTCCCCCACCCCCGTTATGTGACCAGAGTATCAGTAAGGTGAAAGACAGCATGTAGCAGCCTCCTCCAGGGATCCACAGAGGCATCACATTTCTTTAATGACATGAAAGACTTTCATGATCACGTCAAAGGTGGCAGTGGTATGGGTTGCTATGGAAACAGTGTGTGCCTTGAGATGCTTAGATGGTTCAGAATTCCTGTGTTACAGTCTCCCCATAGTCTCAGTGCCATATCCATTGTCTGTGTGAGCTCTTCATCCTGATTACCACAGCCCTTTGTCAGGAGTTTTGAAATATTTCTCAGATAATTTGTAGTTCTTCTCCCATCTCTTCAGAAAGCCGGCCCTCACCTTACCTTTGGCTCTTTAGAGAACTCATCTGTGCTGGGGTTATTGATAGATAGACTGGGCATGAACAAAGTTTGTAGAGTTTTGACTCATCTATGCTGGCTCAGAGGGAATCCCATATCACAATAAAGGAGAGAGACACTTAGCAAATACTGAGGAACAATGTTTCCAGGGGAAATTGCAAATCCACCAAAAGAACAAACTGTCTCCAAGCATTACAACAACATCCACTTACACTCCAACAAGCCAAGTGCTGTTTATGCTGGAAGGAGCATTCGTTTTTAAAAGTAGACCTGGCACACCTCCTCTAGGAAAGATTTCATTGGCTGGGATTCTGATGACCTCTCTAAAGTGGGGTACTAGAACCGTCTTTCTGGAGTGCCCTGGGTTCCACAGAATGTCACCCAAATTAGTCCCACCAGTGAAGTTTCACTATCATGTAGCCTTAGTGTAAAAGAATCCATGAATAATCATTCACACTCTCCGTACAGATCATCACCGTAGACAGCATTGGGAGGGAGCAAACACTGAAGCTCTGTTACTGCCATAGGATAGGAAAGGGTCACTTATCTTAAAAAGTGAGTAGTCAGGTGGTGGTGGCACACACCTTTAATCCCAGCACTCAGAAGGCAGAGGCAGGTGGATCTCTTGAGTTTGAGGCCAGCCTGGTTTACAGAGCGAGTTCCAGGACAGCCAGGGCTACACAGAGGAAACCTTGTCTCAAAAAACAAAAGCAAAAACAAAAAGCAAGTAAAATGTTCTCATGACCATATTGTTAGGCAAAAAACAAACAAATAAAAAAAAAACAAAAAAAAAAAACAAAAACAAAAACACCCCCCCCCAAGAAAAACCCTAACTAAAAGCAACTGTGTGGTACCTGGCACCCCCAGGACTAGAAGGGAGTAGTCCTGTAGCTGTCATAGAGGAGCACCTGTGACTGTGTGAGGAAGGGAAGGGGGCACCCTGTGATTGCACAAGAGGGAGCACACTATAATGGCACAAACTGGAGCACTGTGACATGAGAAGGGAATCAAGGCCTCCTCCTTCACCCTCAGAAGAGTTCTATTCTCTTCCTGACCAGGATGACCCCTGTATCTGAGTCCTCCTAGTCCTTCCCCTGTCCCGGTCCAAAACAGATGCTGGTGACAGCTTGGGAATGCACAGCACTAAAGAGTTATTGGACAATGGTCAGAGCCAGCCAAAGTTTGACTAGGCTGCCTTTTGGTGGCAAGTTGCCTGTCACCAGAGGCAACCAAACATGAGCCCAACACCTCTCAGCAGGGAGAACAGCAGGATTCCACCCTAGTTTCTTCAGGACTTAGGAGCAAAGACATACCTATTAGACATTTTCTTTCTTCTGGATCCTTCTATTAAAATGTGTCTGGCCCATACATAGATTATGCCCTGGATATGACTAACCACTTTTTAATAAGGACACGTGATTCATTGGCATGAGAGTTTAGGTTCAGATATATCAGTCTTCCCTTCCTTCAGTGTTCATGGGTTCTTGTCTAACCAAACCATGGTTCAAGAACCTTGGATTTAATACAGATTCTGAGGAAATGTCATAGATGGCCAGGAACACATTTGGTGGCTTTGAAGGATAAATTCTGGAGCTCAAAATCCCCAGCTTCCACAATTTCTAGAACCTAAGCCATTGGCCTCAGAGACTTCTAGGAGATTTGAATTTTTAGACAACTTGGATGTCCTAAAATCAAATGCAAGTGAGGTCTTAAGAAGTAGAAATGGTGTCAGAGGGTAGCTAACAACTTTGGGGATTCCCAGAAGTCCCCCAGAAGTGACAGCCCCCAATTGGGAAGCTCAGGAGAGGAAAGACAGAAAAGGGAACAAACTCAGAGGGGACAGGGGCCTCGGGATCTATCTCCCTGTTACCCACAGGATGCCCCCCACCATGGCCCTGGGTGGGAGGACAATCCTGGTGTCTCAGGCCTTGTGCACTGTTTTGCACCACCAGCAACCCCTCCATGCTCATGGCCTGCACCTCTGACCCCTCAGCTGCTTCACAGCATTGGCCAACCTCATACCTAGATCACTGCCCAGTCCCTCTCTCTTCCCCTCTATTGTGAACTCAGGATGGGACCTGAGGAGGTCGCAGCTCAGGAGAAGAGGGAGGGGCAGAACCAGCTCAAAGCTGCAGGGAGTAAATCAAACTGCTCTCTTCCTTGGGCTGTCTGACTGGCCTTGCAACCCTTTCCAATCAGGGAGTCTAAAGTTACCATATTGACAGCATCTGCAGCCAAGCCCAGCTCTAAAGGAGATGAATAGCAGTGACGCAGGAGCCCAGTGGAGCTGCTGGGCTGGGCTGGGCTGGGCTGGGCTGGGCTGGGGGAGGAGGAGAGGGAGGCCCAGAGGAAGATGACAATCTCAGCAGGGGTTCTGGGCACTAGAGAAGTGGGGACAAGATGGGAAGCAGCCTCCTAGACCAAGAGAAGCAAGGAGGAGAGAAAAAAACCGTGTCTGACTTTAGAGAGTTGCTCCCAGCTTCTCAAAAAAGCTGTCTCCAGAAGGCTTCACTGAACCTCCAAAGCAGGACCCCTAAAAGTTGAGTTTCTGTGTGTATGTAGAGATAGGGTCTCCATTGGGTTTTGCTTTGGGTTCACCAAGCACCTATCTAGTCCATGAGTGCCGCTCTTGGTAGGAGGTAGCAAGAGACAGGAGCTGATAGTGTGGTCAAACTGAGGCCTTCCTTACATAGGTAGAACACTCAGCATTCCTCCACATCTGGGAATGGTAGGTGAAGCAAGTCCTGATGGGCACAACTCACTTGTCTCATGGCCCAGAACTCCTAAGCGCTCCCCAGTTACAGTAACATGCTAAGAACTGTGCAGACTGCTCACCAGAGTGACAGCTCCTATACCCACTGGCCTTTGCCCTGACCTGTTGTCAACAGTAGATGGGAGTCCTCCTTTCTCCCCGTCCTACCTCTTAGATCTCCCCCTCCACTTTCTCCCCTGCTTCTCTTGATGCTGCCCCATCAAAGGGTATCTTCTCTAGGTTTGGGCTTCTGTTTTCTCTTTCAGATATGTTTGCTCTTCTTGAGTGACCTTATTACTCTGTTGGCTTCATTTATCACCCATACTCTACCATCTCAGACCCAGCCACCTTCCTGAATTTCCCACATGTATTTCCAAATGAATACAGGACGCCTCCATCTGGACATTGTGAGGTTCCCTCAAATCACACATGTCCAAAACATATTTATTATCATGACACTGCCTCCCATAACAATCACCTCGTCGTGCTCCTCCCCTGTTTCTTCTATGTCAGTTGACAAAATTGCTATCCCACAAATACTCAAATGGAAACCTTAAAACTATTCTCCACCTTCCATCTCTCACTGACATCTGCCCTTTTCATCTGTGCCGATATCGACCTGGATTTGGCTTTTACACCTCTGCTATAGCAGATCCCTCCTCTGGGATATGGCCATCTTGGTCTCCTTCCACTCTACAAACAGGAGACAACTGTTCAAACACAGCAGCTGTTTGTGCTAGTCTTTGTGTTCAGAACTGGTGATCTTAAGGTGCCTATGACCAAAAGAGTTCCTGTCCTCATGTGGTTTACATCCCAGTTTCAGAAGCAGCAGAAACAAACAGAGGTGTAAGTAAAATAGGTAGGGAATACTGGAGTATGGTGGACATAGATCTATACTCCTGTAGAAAGACCCAAAGAAACTATTCGTTATTTAAAGAGCAAAGTTCACTTGGCTGGCAAGCAAGCACAGCATCCATACCCCAGTCTGTTTTTATCTTCTTTCATATGGCTACTCTCCTGCTATATTTCCTTTGCTCTTTTTCCTCTGTTTCTGTCTGTCTGTCTCTCTGTGTGTCTCTGTCTGTCTCTCTCTATGTCTCTGTCTCTCTCTGAATGGGGGTGTTTGGTGTTTAATCTGCATGTATGTATGTATGTATGTATGTATGTATGTATGTATGTATTTATGTATGTACTATGTATGTAAACAAGGTGTGTGCCTGGCAAGTGCTTGCAGAAGCCAGAAGAGGGTGTTGGATTCCATGGATCTAGAGTTACAGGCCCATGTGGGTACTAAGACTCAAATTCGAGTCTTCTTGTAAAACAGATAGTGTTCTTAACCTCTGAGCCATCTTTCCAGCTCAACGGACAGTTTCATGTACTCCAGGTGCCAACCTCAGATCCACTCTAGAACCAAGGATGACCTTTGAATTTCTGATTTTCTTGCTTCTACCCCCTCCCAAACCCAGGGGCTATATGTGTGCTTGGACCACACGTAGTTTCTGCCATGCTGGGACCTCATGCACGCTAGGCACGCACTCTACCTACTGAGCCATGTGAGCCCTTTTCTATATTCCCTATCCCACTTCATGTTGAAACCCAAGCCTGTGTGAATAACAAATGGATAATAGGTATTTCAGAAATCAATGTGGGATCCTTAAACGGGAGGATAAAGACCTCAGGCATGACCCCTTCTGCCCTCGTGCTTACTCCAGTGGCTCCTTTTCTCGAATCTCCAGTGTTTCTCACACTGTTTCTGCCCCGGGTGCCTCCTGTCCAGATACATAGCCAAGACACCAAGGGCCACAGCATTTTGGTTGCATTCTGAGAGGCAATGACTGGCACACAGTAGGGCCCTGAGACAGGCCAGCTGACTGAAAAGGGAACTGACTACTGTTTGCTGCTGCCATATCCAGTGACCAGGCTGTTTGGATGGAAAGAGGAATCATAAAGGCTCCACTGACAAGTGGGAAGCCAGAGGTGCACACCCCTTGCTCAAGAAAAACAGCTTTGTCCCCGTGTCTTGCCCTTTAAAATACTCCAGTACAGCTAAAGAAGAGAACCAAGAGGCAGACACATGCCTGTGGGACCTGATGGTCAGTGGTTGTCTGCCCTTATCATTCTCAGCAGAAAGTCTTCAGGCCAGGAGCTGGTCCTAAGCCTTGGCTTACCCTTTCAAATGATCTGTGCAGAACCAGCTCTATTTCCATCACAACAAGGTATTTTTTTCTTTTCAAGGATCTTAAGTGAAGCCTAGCTTCTCAGTTGTTCCCACATCCCGTTCCTGGAATTCCCTAATTTCTATTCCCTGAGACAAGAATAATTGAATACAGGGCTTTGTTGGTCTTTGGCAAATGCACTTAGAATCACTGCCGGCTTTGGCAGGATGGGGGTAAGGTGGACAGGTAACCAACCGTAAGAAACTCCAATAAAAGTTCTGATTAAAGGTAAGCTTCAAATTAAGGGTTAGATTTTTGTGTGTGTGAGAGAGAGTTGTTTCGGGCTGGATGCCTGCTCTGGGGAACGTTCTGGGCATGCGCCAGTACTTGGCGTTCCCTGTCATTGTTGACTCTTGAAAATTTCACACATGCTCACCTCATCTTCCTTTCTTTTTACAATCTCCCCAGAAAGCACCCCACCTCTGACCTGAGCATTTCATTAGTCCTCCCTCCTTGGAGGCCATGTGGGACCTTTCTTGACAGTCGTTTTATTCACTCTGGCTCAGACCTGCCAGCCCAGCTATTCCCAGCCAAGCCTCCAAAGGAAACATGATCTGCTTGCTGCGTCAGATCACTTGGAAATAGATCCGACTGGCTTGGAGTCACTCCACGCGGGGCTGTAAAACTGCTCCCCTCCTTCTAAGTGGGTTGGGTGAAGCCCAAGCTGAGGCAAGAGGTTTCCAAGAAACACAGAGCACAGGCTGTAGTGAGTGGCAGCGATGGAGATGGTGGCTCACTCACTCCAGAGTCGGTATTAACCTTCCCCTGTGAAGGCAGCCCCCACGGTCAAGCACAAGACACTGGGGTCTCCGCTGGTGTGCCTGAGACATTTTACAAGAGTGCTGAGGACTCGGGCTTGGTGTGAATCTCTTCATTCAAGCCAAGTTCTAGTGTAAAGTTTGGTTATTTCCAAGAAAGTTTGTCGATTTAATTTCAAGATGTATGTGTCTTGTGCAAAGTTTGCTAAGGTATCTTATTCTTCTACTGGGCCACACTAACAAATACCACCAAAATTCTGATGCTCATTCCAAGGGTTCCTTGGAATTCCAAATGGGATTAATATATTGTGTGGCTCCTCTTCTCTTTTATATTTTAAATTGTATTTTATATGTCTAGATGCTTTGCCTGCATGTATGTGCACCACGTACACAGAATAAGAAGGCCAGAAGACAGCACTGGATTCCCCAGGAACTAGAATATTAGGTGTTGTGAGCCATGATGTGGGTGCTGGGAATTAAACCCAGTCCTCTGGAAGAACAACAAGTTCTTTTAACTGAAGAGCCATTTCTAGTCCCTGGCTTCATTTCCCACTGTGTTGTTTCATTCTGATGCCTGGGAGTCTGCCTGGTCTAATGAACAGAGCTCTTGGGTGGGAGTCCCAAGTCTCAGCAATGTTAAAGTGAGTCCTTTAATGTGTGTCCATTGCCTTATCTACGAAATTCACTTTGTGCTATATGCTTTGACCATCACAACACACTCCATAAAGACAGGAGAGGGTTTTTCTCAGCTGCAGCTATGGGATTGAAAACAAAGTGATTCTGGGGATTTTATGAAAGCTGTGAGTTAAAACATGACAGGCAGACAAACATGATAGGCAGGGAGGCAGGACGATGATGGCCCCATTAGAAACACACTGCAAACTCTCTAAGCTCATCTGTCAGGATTTTCAGATAATCTTCCATTTTAGACAATAGAATTAAGTTACTAAATAGAATTAAGTTACTAAATCTCATGCCTGGTGAAATAATTTGCCACCCCCCCCCTTTTTTCTTGCCAGGGACCCAGTGACAATTCTCGTTGCTTAACTTTTTCTGGAATGATAAGGCACTTACTGACAGATTGAAGAAATGATTCCATTCAAGTCTTTACTAGCGAACCAGGTCATGTATTGGGGTTACAGGAGCATATGAAGTGCCCTCCATGCAGAGGGGAAGATTTTAAGTAGGGATGTAAAGGGGGGGGGCATGTGAAGTGGGGAATTGCGGGCAGAGGAAAGGGGTAGACAGAATCTCTGGGGTTGGTCTGGTAATCTCTCTTCTCCTTCTAGTGAATCTTTAACAGCCTCTCATTCCTGTTTCCATAGACCTAGCTACTACTATATCTGCTTTGAGATGTGTGATGGTCTTGCCAAGCCTGGAAGAAGCTGCTTCTCTGAGAGTGTCCTGGTATTCAACCATTTGCCTTTGCCAAACAGCTTCTTGGTCCTAGAGATCGGTGGAGATCTAAGAGCAAAAGTCCTTAACTTCAAGAGATTCAGCCCGTCAGGAGATAGGAACTTATAAATAACTAACCATGGAGAGGGAGACAGAAGGGAGCAGAAGAGTCACCACAGAGAAGTGGTTGGCAGAATGTGGTTCTAGGGCCAAATCCAGCCCCTGTTCTACTTTGGTAATGTAAGTTTGATTAGAACACAACTAAGCCCATTTGTTTGCATGCTGGCGATGGGTGCTTTTGCACTACAGTGGCAGAACTGAGTAGCCATGACAGAGACAGTGAGTGTCATGACTCAACTTGATTGCCAGGTTGCCTGGATTGACAGAGTTTAGGAAATTAGTAAAGGCAACTTCAGGGTGCTTCCCTCTGCAAGGATGGTCCAGAGAACAGTAGATAAGCAGGCAGATTTGCCATGATCGTGGTGGCACCATCTCAGCCTGGGTGGGTGCTCACGGGGAATAAAAGAAGGAAAAGACTCAGGAGGCAGAATTAAGAACATCATCTTGAGTTTGATGCCAGTCCACTCTGCACTGCAAATTCCAGCCAGGGAATCATAACAAGACCCTGTTGCAAGAAAACAAAGCCGGGTTCTGTCACTGTGACTTACACTCTAATTCCAGTGATTGTGAGGCAGAGGCAGGAGGATCTCTGCAAGTACTAGGCCAGCCTGGTTTACATAGTGAGTTCTATGCCAACCAGATTTATGTGGTAAGACCCTGTCTCAAAAACAAAGCCAAATAAAATAAAATGGAAGAGAAATGCCAGGTAGGGGCAAGGACTCTGTCTCAGTTCCTGTCTGACTTGAGGCAACCTGCTCCTCAATCCCCGCCTTCTATGCCAGGATGGATTGGAACTCTGAAAACTATGAACAAGATGAACGTCTCCTCCCTGAAATTGTCTGGGTAAAGAGTTTTGTCACAGCAACATGAAGTCTGACTAACACAGACAGCCTGATTCTCAAAGCTTAAAATATTTGCTTTCTGGCCTTTTGAAGAACACACGTGTTGAGCTCTGGCTTAAGGGAAACAAGTCTCACAAAAGTTTTACTTGAATTAAAGTAGAGAACAGTAGAAGCATGTCCCAGTTGACTGGAATAGTGAGCACAGAGATACAGAAGCAGTAAAGGGTATTTTATATAAGAGAAGCAATGAGCTGTCTTCTTATCTGTGGATGTGGCTAACATGACAGTGGCCATAGTGATGTTCAATCTCTTTGTGACTTCTGACTAAGCCAAGAACCATAAAAGGTACCTCAAGACATCTTCTTACAGTCACAAGATTATATAACATCAAGACAGAAGCAGGGTACTCAATCCATGCCCATCCAAAAGGATGGGGAAATTCAGGTTGCACATTCTAAGAGTCAACAGGTTGGCAAAATAACTCGGATTCACAGAAAGCAATACAACATCTACATTGAACAAGGACATCAGGAAAAGGCTTATCGCACCGTGAATGGTAACAGTCATCCCAGCAAGGTAGTCATCACTAGTTTAAAACTGGAAAAAGACCACAAAAAGATGCATGAGTGGAAAGACAAATCTTGACTTAGAAATGGAAAAGGACAAACATAGGGGAAAAAAGACCCAAGAAGATACAAGAATAAAGTAACCATATTCACAATTTTAATTTGAAGCTGCTAACGTTAAACAGACAAAGCAACAAGAAGTTTAACTCGGTCAACAGGAACAACTTGAGATGAGGCTGTGTCTGCGCGGGGAAGCTCCCCTTAAATCAACACTAACATGTTAGAAATCATCTGTAGAGCAGGACATCTTCTTCCCCATTGATTATTTCTTTCTCACCCAAGAAATATTTATGTGACCTCCAGTATATAGATATATAAAAGTGTTATATATTTCAAACATTGACTGATAATAAAAAATGTAAAGAGATTTATTTTAAAACAATTCTTTAGTAACCAAAGGGATGGTTCCATTGATAAGGTACTTGTCTTGCAAGCAGAAGGACCTGGGTAAAACGGCTGGGAATGGTGGTGTACTCAGACTCTCAGTAGAGAGGCAGAAGCAGAGGAACCCCTGGGGCTTGCTCGCCAGCTGGCTTAACCCAATTTGTGAGCTCCAGACCAATAGAAAACTTGGTCTCAAGGGAGATATGTAGTGTTCTTGAGGATGTCTGAAGTGATCCTCTGGCTTCCCTTTGCAAGCATATAGACATGCACACATAAACACAAATACACACATTTGAAAATTCTCAGATAGACAGGTAATTTTACCATTTATTAAAGATTATATCACATCGTATATTAATGAGATGGACATTCTTATTTACATGGACATTAAATTTTGGCTGAATATTTGATACTGCAGGACATAGAGCATTTTGAACATATTTCAGGGTTGATTGATTTGGTTTTATGATTGTCAATATTAAGAATGCTACTTTACATACACACATATGTATACATCTGTGTATTTATATATATAATGCAAAATTCTAGATGCTCATTCGGGGTCGTCTTAGAAATTATTGGAAATTCTAATCCAAAACCAAAATTCATTTAACATTTTAAAAAGTGAAATTCAAGACAGCAACTCAAAACAGCAATTAAAAAAATTAAATATCCTAACAGTACAATCTAAATATACTTACAGACTGAAGGACGGCGGTGGAGAATATAAACAAGACTTTGTGTTCTGTAATGAAACCATGTTTGCATGGGTAGAACATTGTATGTGTAGTGAAGACACCATAGTTCCTGCACGGTCCTGCGTGTGAGCGGGAGTGCTTCACTCGCTGGCACTGGGTGGTGCGGTGGCACTGGGCAGCACGGTGGCAGGCATGGGCAAAGTGAGCATGCAGGTGTTCAGACGAAGGCTGCAGTGAACAGGGGCAAGGTGAGCGCTGCCAAAGGCGCTTTGGATTTATGATGTCTCTGTAAGGATTTACTCTCTCTTCAATTACATGTATCATGTGTGTCTGTGTGTGGGTATGTGCTTGAGAGAGCCAGTACCCACAGAGGCATCCGATGATGGATTCCCCTGGAGCTGGAGTTACAGGAGATTGTGAGCGGCCTGACCTGAGTGTTGAGAACAGAGCTCTGGTCCCCTGCTAGAGCAGTTTAGATGGCCTCAAAGAAAAAGTATGGAAACCGAGTCTACAGACGGCACAGAACCAATGTGGGGACCCCCCCCCCCCTAATGCGGAGACTAGAGAGACATGCCACCACAACCACTCCCAGCCATTTTAAGTGCTCAGAGTTCTTGGAACAGAATCACAAATACTGAGAGCTGTCATTCCAAATCCCACTCTGGACGCTCTCTCCTTTGGGACAAGGCCTTAACATTTGCACTGCTAACGGAGCTTTGCAGGAAGGGAGTGGAGTGGTGGGTAACACTCAATTTCAGGGATGAGAAAACCTGTCCCAGGAATGACACATACCACCTAGACTCAACTTTCCCTCTGATCTATATG
Organism: Apodemus sylvaticus; assembly: GCF_947179515.1. Taxonomy (NCBI): domain Eukaryota; kingdom Metazoa; phylum Chordata; class Mammalia; order Rodentia; family Muridae; genus Apodemus; species Apodemus sylvaticus. The sequence continues at coordinate 42,493,862 of NC_067477.1, forward strand.
AATCCCCAAAACAATGGGGTGGGCCTTCAGCAAGGAGGGATGTGGAATTGTTGCAGCCACAGAGAGCCCCTGCTGGGCTTCCGTAGTTGAGGCTGTTGGGTTGGCCCCATTTCAGAACACCCAGATGTACAGAACACAGCTTCTGCAGAGAACGTGGGTATTCCTCTTTGGAAAGGAGCTGGGTGGGCCATTTATCTGTTTCATCTGTGTATTTAGACATTCATTCCGTGCCATAGAGAACCCACCATCTATGTTCTTTCAAGTCTTCAAGGGAAGGGACTGGGTGTTGTGGATGTGCCTATAATCCTAGCACTCAGGAGTGTTCCTGGCCAGCCTGGGCTACATAGCAAGACCTTGTCCCTAAACAGCAGAAGAAACTAGTCTGTATTAAGCAAGAGAAGGGTCTGCATAGTTTCCATGGGATAAAGCTGAGAGCCCCAAAGGATACGTTAGCTCTGGTCCGGAGCCCAGGCCTAAAATCCTGGACCCATCAAAGAATGTTTCCCCTTTTGTGCACAGGCTATTCTTTTCTGCCTATCTCTTTGAAGAACATGGGAGGGGAAAATGAAAACAAAAACAAATGACAGCGACCACAATCACTTTTTATGACCACAGATGGAATAGGGAGAGAAAAGCACGCTCTGCCTGGCTTTCACAATCTCACATCATCTGGCCTCACTCTCTGATGGAATCTTATTCCCCACATGGAGTCTTCATTCCGACCACGTCTGCTTCCTGCTCTCACACACGCCACCCAAATCCATTTTTTTTTTTGCTGTTGGTTGAAATTCTCCCCAGCCTTGGCTCTCACAAGCCTTCATCAGTTTACAAAGTGTCCTTCACTGCCGTCAACTCCTTCTCCTACTCCAACTCCCTCCTCTAGAGAGTCTCACAGGAAGTTAGAGCTCCCTCGAATACTTCTGTATTTCAGGTCTCCCTCAGTGACTTTTTTGGGAGGACATGCTGTCAAGGATTTCCATAGAAGTAAACAAATGAGTGATCAGGTTGGAGAATAAATAACTCATGTTTCCATGTGATTTGAGTGATCTTGGAAGGACAGCAAGATGGTCAAGCTGAGGGAGCAGGAATCCATTACTAGCTGGTCTACCTCCTGGGAGCCGGGGTTATCCCAACTAGCTGTCTCCATTCCAGTTCTGGGAAGTTTTGTTCTGTTTCATTCTTTGTGACACTGGGGATTGAGTTCGGGGCTTTGTGCATGGTAGGGAAATGCTCTGTGCAGAGCTCACGTTCTGACAAGTCCACAGCGCTGAGGTTCTGTCTACAGTGGTCTTGAGCTCTTGGGCCTCAAATGAGGTACAAGAAACTCAGAATTCTGTTTAATCTGAGTAGGTAACTTGAATCCACTCAACCTTTTATTGAGAGAGAGAAAGAGAGAAAGAGATTAAGCTAAAAGAGAACTGATGAGATTGTTTAGTGGGTAAAGGCGCTTGCCAAAAAGCCTGATGACCTGAGTTTGATCCTTAGAACCCACAGGATGGAAGGAAAGACTTCTGTAAGTTGTTCACTGACATTTGCACGTGCATTGTGAAATTATATACATACACAGATGTGTGCTGGTACACACAGATAGAAAGATATACACACACACATTCTCTCCTCTCTCTGTTTCACACACACACACACACACACACACACACACACATCCCACACACCTTTAAATTTTTTAAAAGAGGAAAGATAAAGGCACACAGTAGGATTCATTCATGGCGGGAAACTTTTGTAAATAGGGGCAGAGCCTAGTCAACTTTACCCAGTGGATTCTCTGTCAGTGATGCTTTGGTGTAGCTGCTGGGGACAGATGCCAGCACCGAAGACACATCCCATCTATCTATCACAGGGTCTAAAGGAAGGACCAACAAGAATTCGTGCTCATACTCCTTACTGCAGTGGTAAACAGCACCAAACCTCTGGGGCTTAGTCAACAGCAGCGTGAAGGATATGGGATTCCGTTTAACATATGGGCCACAGTTTAACATCTTTTCACCCAGAGGGGGGAAAGGTCCTTCTTTCTCACTCCTTCCGTCAAATTAAAACAATGGAAATGGGTTCTCATCATCCCAATGATTAAGTCCCATTCAGCCAGCTGACAGCACCCAAAGAATGATTTTCCTGTGTTGCACAGTGCGCTGCCCTCCATGGCCCCATTCATAGGCCACTGTGTGCATTTAATCACCCTGGGCCAAGCCGAGCTAATGAAATGCTGGGGCCTTGCCCTGCCCTGACCCTGCTGCTATTTCTATCTGAGCTCAGCACGTCCTTTGCTTGACAGTTGCAACGGAACAAACATATTTTTCTCTCCCATCTACGGAGTGTAAAGAGCCTATTTTGGCAGCCTGTGGAGCTGAGGACCCCTCTGGAAAGGCAGTGAGTGCCCCTGGAGGTTAGCATGCAAAGCTGTTTTCCAGACCAAGAGGAGGGGGTGGGGTGGGGGGACTGGACCTGTGGAGGAAGGGCTGAGGGTTCTTTTGGGGGACAGAAAGGGAAGATGAGCCTAGAAGTAACTGGCCGTGCAAGTGGGGAGAGCTGATCTATCCTGGTGCAAACCTGAACAAAAGCTCTTTGTTGGTTATCAAAAATCTGCCTCCCTCACTGGGGTCAGCGCAGGAATCCACGCTGCCTGGTTTCCAGTTCACATGGTTCTGTGAAAGGAGAGGAGCCCTGCAGAGAGAAACTCTTAGTTGTTGTTTTAATGAGTCCCCAAGACTCAGAAGTTAGAGACTGAGTTGCCAAAATTATAGGCATTTATCCCATCCTGAAGTTTTAAGAACTTACACTTGGCTGATGGGAAAACCAGCAGTCCACTTTCTTTGAGGCATGTCGGAGAGAAGAGGTGGAAACCAGGTGTTTAATGTGGCAGCCCAGTGGCTTTATATAGAAGGGACATATCTAAACGGAGGCCTTAAATCAGGGGTGACAAACTCAAACGTCCTAGCGGCCAGAGAGGTCAGAGGTCACCAAAATGAGTGAAGGGAGACAGGTGGGAACTGTGACCAATTAGGAGATCGCCACTCCTGGCATTTGCTGCTCGACTCCAGCCTTTCTGCATTTGCACAGATAGGCCTGGCCCAAAACTGCAAAACTGCGCAATTCACTGGGATTCACAGATTCATCCTTCCCCTCCTTACATAAAACCATCCTATTAAAGACTAATTCAAGATGTAGGACAAGAAAGACAATGTGCCAGCCAAACCTACCCTTGACATTTTCAGGGTCTGGGTGAAAACGATGAAGGCAAGCCTGCACGTTGTGTGTTTAAATATTTAACAGATATAAAACAAGTTCATGAACTGTTAAGCAAAGAAGGTTCTGTCTGTCTACCATGGCGGGAAATGCCTTCCTACAACCTGAAAAGCCAGGTGGGAAATTAGAATTTGGGACAACTGGGGGTTTCGGACAGAGTGAGGGCAATTTAGGTCTGCCAGAGGTGGGGTAGTATTCTGAGAGCTGAGTTCTGGGCCTTCAACACTTCTTTCCCCATTCTTGGCTCCATCCTATGTTATCAGGGGTCTTGCATGCCCGTGGAAACCCCTGTCCACAGAGCTAGCCTCTGTCTGCCCCTTTACACCTGCAAAAAGCCACTCTTGGCTTAGGGCTGTATGCACAGCACATGCCTGCTGCCCTGAAAGGCCCTTACAGATGGACTCGGTTACATCTGAGAGGACTCTGTTGTGCTCAGAAGGACCATGTTCTTGGTCCATTGTGTCTCTCTGGTTCATGGCTCTGGAAAGCACCACAGTCAGGTCTTTTAAGGTTGGGTCAAGTAGCTAAGCTCTAAGTAAGTATTGGTCCCAACTTGAGGAGATCTCCAATTTCCCTCATTAAATGCCTAGAAGCAATGGTCTTGACCCTTGGCCTCGTGTTCTGACTAAGCCATGTGATCTTGGGTTAAGTGCAGGAGTTTTGATGAACAAATTTCTACTTGATAATATGGGATAAAATGGTGCTTTCGTCAACCCATTCAATTGAGAAGTAGAAGGTAATTATGTCTCTGAAAATACATTGAAAAATATTGGCAGAGAAATAGAGGATCGCCAAGAAAACAACTGCTTCGTGTAAAGATTTATCAAAGGCTCTATGTTCGAAGAGCTCTCTATAACTATCTCCACATAGCCTTCCTTTTAATCCCAGGTATGGGCCAAGTCTAGAAGAACTGGTGGTTTGAATAGGAATGGCCCCATAGATTCATGTGTTTGAATGCTTGGGCTATAGGGTGTGGCTCTATAAGGAAGTGTGGCCTTGTTGGAGGAAGTGTGTCACTGTTGGGTAGGCTTTGAGGGCTCATATACTCATTAGCTATGCCTAATAGGGCAGTCTTTTTTTGCTGCCTTTGGCTCAAGACATAGAACTCTCAACTTCTTCAGCACCACGTCTACCAGCATGCCACCATGTTCCCCAACCAGACTGATAATGGACTAAACCTCCGAAAATATAAGCTAGCCCCCAACTCAGTGTTTTGTTTTATAAGAGCTGCCGTGGTCATGATGTCTCTTCATAGCAATAAAACCCAAACCAAGACAATCCCTTTATTGAGTCCAGGGTCTTGCCCTCAGTGGGTAGGCACCCTATTACTAAGCTATATTTCCATTCACAACAATATCTTTCATGGAAGGTTTTGCCTATCTTCCACTCATTCCTTAGGCTAGATCCCCTCTTACATTGGCGAAACCAAACCTCAGATCCAGGGCTGGGGAGATGGCTCAGTTAGATAAGTGCTTGCTGCTCAAACGTGAGTTTAGATCCCCAGCACCCACAAAAAACTCAGCTGTGGTAGTTCGGGTCTGTAATCCCAGCACTGGGAAGGGAAGAGACAGAGTCATGCAGATTCTGGGGCTCCTTGGCCTACCAAGGCAACCAAAATGGTGAGGTCAGGTTCAGTGAGAGAGTCTGTCTCAAAAAAATAAAGATGGAAGCTGGATGTAACAGTACACTGGTTTCCATCTGCACATGCATACATATACACCACACCACACACACACACACACACACACACACACACACACACACACCACAACACACATACACGTACACAGGGGACCGGCACCGGTTCCCTACAGAGTTAGAGATTTGTGCCTCTTTTCCACAGGTACTATCCCATAGTCAACATCAAGAAAGGATCTGGGTTGATTGTGACATTGTAGAAAGGTTAGGTCTAGGTTCTTATATGAATGAAGGCCAATGGACAAGGTAGCTAGCTACATGAAGGAAATCTATTTAAAAGATAAAGGAAATACTAAAACTTTCTATAAGGGTCTAAACCAATGACAAGACAGAAGCTTAACTCCTTGCCATAGAGAAAGTACACTTTTTATAAAAGGAGATATGGATTACCAGGAACACTGATGTGACACTAAATGTTAGAGTTGTTTCCAAGGGTATTATATAAGACTATTCTATCTAAGCATATCTGGCCCAATACACAGAGGTATCCTTTGAGCTATAGCAACTAGGCCTGACTCTAAAAGTGAAGTTTCAGAGAGAATGAAAAATGTGTGTGTGTGTGTGTGTGTGTATTAAATATTGTGGAGGTTTTTTAAACTTTGATTTTTACATGTATCCCTGTGTAAAAGTTATATTTATTCTCCTGATGTAATTGTCTCTGAGACTTTCTACCTCCATCTGTTAGCCTAGGCCTAGTCCTGGAAGTGTCCAGATTCTGTACAATTTTACCTGGGCCTAGAATATTTTCTTCCTCTGAGACTTCCTGCTGAATAAGCTTACCTTGTCTTCTTTCTGATCTCTGGCTGGCTGGTTTAATTCAGCTGTTTTGGCTCAAATTCTTCTTTAAGCTGACTGATTCAAACTTGCTTCTTTCAGTTTCTTACTGAATTGCTCTGCTTGGCCTCATACTAACTTTGGCAATTTGTTCTAATCTTCTGGCTCCTCATTCTCTGGCTTATTCTGCCTTTACCTGTGTCTAGTTTGTTCTCTCTTCAACCTCTCTCTCTGTCTCCTGGCAAAACTGATCCCCATCCCCCCCTCTCTGCTCTGCTTTCTGAAGCAGCCTCTCTGCTTATGAGAGATGGGCATATCTTTGAGATTCTGTCAAATCTTTCTCTGATTTGTCATTTTGTCTGGCACTCAAACATTGCTTTCAAACATGAGTGTTTTTTTTTTCTACAAACTAACTTTATCTTCATTGTTTAGGATTAAAGCTAGTTCACAGTGTGATCAAATATCCTGTAGCCTACATGTTTTGCCTGCATATATGTCTGTGTACCACAAGCATGCAATGCCCACAGAGGTCAGAAGAGGATTTCAGATTCCCTAGAATTGGAGTTACAGAAGGATGGGAACCATGATGGCAACTAAACCCGGGTCCCCTGAAAAAGCAGTGGTGTGTTTAATTACTGTGTTATCTCTTCACCCTACCCCCTGAGTTTAATGTGTATGTATGTTTATATGTGGGTGTGTTGGCTATATGTGGGTGCTTGCAGAGGCTAGAAGGTGGTGTTGAACCCCTGGCGCTGGGAGTTACAGGTGTTATAGCTGCCTGTCATGGGCACTGGAAGTTAAGCTTGGGTTCTCTGGAAGAACAGCCAGTGCTCTTAGCCACTGTTCCATCCTTCTAGCCTGAAAATGAGTTTGTTTGTTTGTTTGTTTTTCAACTCCTCAAATCACCACTGAGGATCTGGGTATTGGGGGAGTGGTTGCTAATATTTCACCTGGTTGCTGGTTGTCAGAAGGTTTGTGATCCACCTTAGGTCAATCAGATTCCCCCTCACTGGAAAGTGAATTTATGGTGGAGGAATAAGGGAATGGCTCTATCGAGAATTCCATCATGCTCAAGTGGATTATCTTAATAGACTTGTGTGATCCTTATTGGAGTTCTTGCTTCCTGGCTTCTAAAAGTTTGCTTATCTCCTTCTCCCCTTCCCTTTCCTCCTCTCTTCCCCACCTCTTCCTTTCATTCCTCTCTTTATAGTGCTGGGGATTGACTCCAAGGATACTAGGTAAGTGCTCTCTCACTGATCTACACCCCATCTCCGAGACTAGTTCTCTAAGCACCCCGCCCCAGCCTTCTTTTGGGGGGAATTTCTGTTGTATTCACCCTAAGAACTGGCTCTTAACTGCACCAGAACAGCAAGTGCAGACCTTCAGTCAAATGCTATCGACTGTCCGTGCACCCGGCCCCAGTGTGAGCATATCTCACTAAGGACCATGACACAAGCCCAGGCTTCCCCCACCCAGCCACACATATTTGTTTCCTTTCTTCATTTTCCTGGAATATTGAGACACTCATTTCATTCTTTGCTTCATCCTATGAGATATTCATAAAAACTGGCCAGAAGAATCACTACACTTGAAAGGGCACTCCCAGGATGAGTTTGTAGTTGGAATCTATATATGGTGAGTCAGCCTGGAGCTTCTAAGGCCTGTTATCAAGTACCTGTATCAATATCACATGCTTGGAAAACATACTCCAGGGCTGGAGAGATGGTTGAGAGTACCTGTTGTTTCTGCAGAGGACCCAGGTTCAATTCCCAGCACTCTCATGGTGGTTAACAACCATCTGTAACTCTAGTTACAGGGGATCCAGTGAGCCCTTCTAATCTCCTCTGGCACCGGGCACATGCATGTGTGCAGACAAAACATTCATACACATAAAATAAATAATCTAACAAAGAAAATGAATGGGCTTCAATGTTCACAACTTTCCTTCAGAGAAATCAATAGAAAAGGTAGAGGGTTTTCCACATGCCAAAGGCGGGAGATTAGGAACTGAAAATAATGAAAGGTGTGTGTGTGTGTATACATGAACAGGAGAAAGAAAATCTGATGTCAGAAAGTACCTGGGACACGAGAAAAGATTAACCGGAATACAGGCATGGAAACCAGCAAAAACTCTAAGGGAATCTGAGGCCAGCCTGAGATACAGAAACCCTATCACAGACAGACAGACAGACAGACAGACAGACAGATAAACATACTCTTACAGGACCTCAGGGTGGGCAAAGAGAGACAGAGATTGCATGTGAGAGAGCACAAGAGAGAGAGAGAGGGCAGGACTGGGGGGGGGGGGGAAGCTGAAAGTTAACAGATGCCAGGTATGACTTGTGACCTGAAATACCAGCATATGGAACTCTGGGCAGAAGAATTGTCCAGGCCAGCATGGGCTACAAAAACAAACAAACAAACAGACAGACAGACAGATAAACAAACAAACAGAAAGAAAAGAAATTTAAAAGGAAGGGTAGGTGATGTCTGAATATTTCTCCTTGATAGAAGAATATAGAAGTCACTGATAAGTGGATATTAGCCTAGAAGATCTGAATACCCAAGACACAATTCACATATCAAATGATTCCCAAGAAGAAGGAAGGAGAGGGCCCTGCTCCTGGAAAGGCTTGATGCAGCAATGTAGGGGAGTACCAGGACAGAGAAGTGGGAGGGGGTTGATTGGGGAATGGTGGGAGGGGGGGAAGAGGGCTTATGGGACTTATGGGGAGGGGGGAACTGGGAAAGGGGAAATCATTTGGAATGTAAACAAAGAATATACAAAAGAAAAAGAAAAAGAAAAAAGAAAGAAAGAAAAATATAGAACCACGAACTTTACAAAGCAAATCAGAAGTGAGGCATAGTGGTGCACACCTTTAAACCCAGCACTTGGGAGGCAAAGACAGGTGGATCTCTGTGAGTTCCTGGCCACTCAGGGCCACACAGGGAAACTCTGTCTCAAAAAAAAGCAAAGGAAAAAAAAACCAAAAATACAGTGGGAGGGCAATAAGTCCCCATCCAGAGTGGCAACAGCATTAGCAGAGGGGGCGGGGACTGCAGGGGTGGGGTGGGGTGGGGTGGGGCATAATGAAATAAGAAAGAGAGGGAGCAAAATGAAAAAAAAACTGGCATCAATTCCCAGATTTTCTTCTTTTTCCTGCGAACACACACACACACACACACACACACACAATCTTTCTTTGGTGCTGGGCACTCAACAGCTAGTGAAACAGAAGCAAGACATTTCAAAAAGACCCAACTACTGTAATTTCATAGCGGGTGCAGCCCCGGATACAGACTGTTGTTACAGACAGCATTCTTCTCTCAGGGGAAGATTGTAGATCAAGCCTAGGTTCCTGAAAACCAACCTAAGAGATGATAACAACACCTCAACCCTATCACAACCTAGTCCTTCTTGAATATTGTAAACACTCCCACTGAAAGAGAAAAAAGTGACTTAAATGTTAAAAATTCAAGTAATGACCTAACTCCAGATGCACAAATCCTAGGGCAAAGCCATGAAAAAACCAAGACAACACATCTCCTCCCAAAGTCATCATCTAATTCTGGTGGACCTCAATGAGAGCGACAGACAAAACGTAGACTAAACTTGGAAATAATGACTGTAAATATGTTCAAAGAATCAAAGTGGAAAACCAAAAATGAAAAACCCAAACAAATTCTCCTGAATGAATTCAAAGAGAACACAAGACAGCTGAATAAAATAAGGCAGTTGATAGAGGATATTGGAATTCAACACAGAGAATACTGAAAATAATACTCTAGCTGAAGCTGGACGTAGTAGCACATGCCTTTACTCTAAGGATGTTGCAGGCAGAAGCAGGGGAAACTTCATGACTTACAAAACAATTTGGTCTCCATAGTGAGTCCAAGTCAGCTAGGGCCACACAACACTATCTTGTTAAAAGAAAGAGAAAAAGAAAGAGAGAGGGGGAGGGGGAGGGAGAGAGGGAGGAGAGAGGGGGGGGAGGGAGAGACAGAGAGACAGAGAAGGAAGGAAGAAAGAAAGGAAGGAGCTGGGTGGTGGTGGCGCATGCCTTTAATCCCAACACTCGGGAGGCAGAGGCAGGCAGATTTCTGAGTTCGAGGCCAGCCTGGTCTACAGAGTTCCAGGACAGCCAGGGCTACATAGAGAAACTCTGTCTTGAAAAAACCCTAGAAGAAGAAGGAGGAGGAGGAGGAGGAGGAAGAGGAGGAAGGAAGGAGGAGGAAGGAGGGAGGAAGGAGGAAGGAGGGAAGGAAGAAAGAGGAACCAAATCGAGATCTTAGAAATGAAAACTTAAATAAATCAAATGAAAAACATAGTGAAGGCCTCCTGTACAAAGTGGGGCCTGGGGCAGACAGAAGACCAAGGCTTGAGACAAGGTAGATGAACTGGGTCAGTCAAACTAATGTATTAATACAAATACATGAATTGGGACATGAATGTTCTTTGGGACACACTATGAAAAAGAACTAACTTCCTGAATTATGGACATAGAAAAGAGAACAACCTTGCCAAATGCATAAAAAAATATTTTCTATGAAATGATAGCAGACAACTCCCCAAAACCAGTGAGGGGCTCTCATCCCGGTTCCAGAGACCTTTAGAACACCGAGTACATTAAACCAGGAAAGAACTCTCCCACACTACATTATAGAGTACCAAATATACAGAACAAAGTAAGATTATTGATATTGCAAGAGAAAACCATCGACCCACCCCATATCATCAGAATAACAGCAGATTATGCATCAGAAACTGGGAAAAACAGAAAGGCCTAGGATGATATATTTCAAGTTCTGAAAGACCACATCTGCTGACCTATAATATTATACACAACAGAGATAACTGTCATAATTGAAGGAGAAAGAAAAACTGTCCATGATAAAAGTAGGCTAAAAATATTTATGACCACTAAGCCGGCTCTGCAGAAGACAGTGGAAGGAATTCTTTGGAGTAAAGAGAAAAATAAATGCACCCAGGAGGCTCCAGAAAAGAATAAATCATGCTAGGCGAACAACTGAGAGGAAAATAACAAACTCCACGAAACCAATAACATGGCAGAAACTAATAAAAACATTTTAACAATAATTCTGACTGTAAATAGCCTCTATTATGCAATCAAATGACATGAGACTAGCAGATGTGTTCAAAAAGCAGGATCTGTATGTTTGTTGTTTCCAAATAATCTACTTGATTATCAAAGACCTTAGGATGGGAGGATCGGAAGATGCATTCCAAGCAAATAGAATGAGGAAACACACGGGTATCACTAATCAATGACAAACCTCAAAGTAAAACAAGTCAGATGTGATAGAGGCTATCTCATGCTAACTGAGGGAATGAATCATCAAGAAACCATTATAAATGTATATGCACCAAGCAAGAGCATCCAATGTCATAAACCAAAGGCTACTACTAGATATAAAGTCACAGATTAAGTCTGACTCAGTAGTAGTTGGTGACTTTAGGACCACATCCTTACCAATAGACAAGTCATTCCAACAACAAAATAAACAGAGAAACAGTTGAGTTTAATGACACCATAATCAAACAGACAATGGAGTTGCCCACTAAACAAATCTTATCTTAGGACCCAAAACAATCCTCAACAAATATGAAAAATGAAATAACTTCTTATATTCTGCCTTTAATAGCATAACACTGATGCAAGGAGAGCTATAAAAAAACAAATAAACTCATGGAGATTAAGCTACTGAACGACAAATGTGCCGCTAAAGAAGTCACAAAGGGAAGCAAAACTTTAATAGACTCAAACAAAAATTAAAAACACAACACATCGAAACCTATGGGATACAATGGAAGCAGTCTTCAGAAGAGGTTTATACTTACAAGTGTCTGCACTAAAAACATTAGAGGGCCCTAAAATAAATATGTTAATGATGTGCCCTGGGGCCTTTGAGAGGGCCCTAAAATAAATATCTTAATGATGTGCTCTGGGGCCTTGGAAAAACAAAACAAACTAAAAACCAAAAGAAATAATTTCAGGACAATAATTAATGAAATATAAACAAAATTTAAAAAAATTAAAAAACCCAGAGGGGACTGGAAAGATGGTTTAATTGACAAAAGTACCTATTTTGCAAGCTGGTGAACCTGACTTTGAACCACCAGCTTGTAGCTATGAAAGGGATAGAGGCAGGAGACTCCTAGAGCCCATTGGCAAACCAGTATAGATAAGCTGATGGCTTCCATGTTTAGTGAGAGATCATGTCTCAAATACATGAGTAATGAATTAAGTAAATAAATGTGAAGAACAATTGACTAAGATACCTTATATCAACAACTAGCCTCTATAAATATGTGCATATTTGTGCATCCATATCCACATGAATATGGGCACACACATACAAATATATTCATAAAACACCACACATACAAAGACAATGTAAAGAATCAGTAAAACAGAGTTTATTCTTTGAAATTATAAATAATATGCACAAACCCTTAGCAAAACTAACCAAGGAAAAGACATAAATTAGTAAAATTATAGGTGAGGTTAGAGAGAGAGAGAGAGAGAGAGAGAGAGAGAGAGAGATTACAACAGATACCAATGAAATTCAGAAAGTAATAATATTCCTTAAATATACAAGATATGGCTAAATTTCTATAGACATATAATTCATGAAAGTTAAATTAAGATAAACAATTTAAACATTTTTAGCAAGCAACAAACTTGAAGCAGAAATTTTTAAAAAAATCTCTCAACTGAAAAGATAGATTCAATGCTAAATTCTACTAGACATTTAAATAAGTTGATTCTGGATCCTGTCAAGTTAACCATCAGAATTAACTGTCACAAGCTCTCCCTTGTCAAGCTGACACCCAACCGTATCTCCTTATATCATGCTTAATTTCTTTCTTTCTTTCTTTCATTTTTTTTTCTGAGACAGGGTTTCTCTGTGTAGCCCTAGCTGTCCTGGCACTCACTCTGTAGACCATGCTGGCCTCGAATTCAGAAGCTTAATTTCTTAATAATGACAATAACAAGGTTTTAGTTCCCCCAAACATAACTATCCCATCCATAGTAGGTTACAAAGCGTTTTGAGAAGCACTTAGTATTTTAGTGTCCCATAACTTAAATATGATCGTATAGCTTTATAAAACTTAGCCACTGATACATCTTAATCGATGGTTCGTTGCATAGTTAGGTAGAAGAAAGGAAGCAGATCTCTGCCTAGGGTATGTATGTGTACACATATACAAACATATTCTTCACAAAATATGACAGAAAAACACATGGCAATTCCAATTCTCATCTGTAACTGGTCACATGGCCTCTTCCTCTTACTTCCTCCACCCTCAGAAAGTGCCTCAGCAGATCTTAATTCTTTACTGGAGAGACGATTCACACCTTTATTCCCAAAAGGTCTTGTCCATTTACCATCCTGCAAGCAAACCACAGGCCATGGAAACACGAAGCAAAAAACATTGCTAGTAGACCACTGAGAGTGCTGATAATGTTTCTAACCCCACCCCTTGATTCCTGGGCCTATATATATATATATATATATATATATATATATATATATATATATATATATATATATATAGAGAGAGAGAGAGAGAGAGAGAGCTTCTGGAGAACCCTGCTCCAGATATCCAGGCTATTGGCACCTAGTTGGTCCTGTGCCTCTGTCTTTAAAAGGCCATTCCAGTTCTCTCACACAGCAAGCTCTTTATATGCCAGCCATCTCCTTAGCCTCCCTGATTAAATATATACTAAGACAAATACGATGGGGGAAATTACATCACACTAAGCAACTAAAAGAATTAGGTTTGAACAGAGAAAAACTTTCTGTTGTTCTAGAATCAGCTGTTAACTCCTTCTCCTTCCTCTAATTTACCCACCAGCTTGTTCATTATTGACTGATTAAGGCATCTATGCAGAAATCTAAAACAACTTAAAAAACTTTCAGTTTTCTTGAAGCTTGGGTGGCACTACAAATATAGTTTACAATGAGGGTAAGAAACAGATGAAGAGGGACTGGAGAGATGGCTCCGTGGTTAAGAGCTTTGACTGCTCTTTCAAAGGTCCTGAGTTCAAATCCCAGCAACCACATGGTGACTCACAACCATCCATAATGAAATCTGATGCCCTCTTCTGGTGTGTCTGAAGACAGCTACAGTGTACTTAGATAAAACAATAAATAAATGTTTAAGCCAGAGGAGCAAGTGGGGCCGACCAGAGTGAACAGAGGTCCTGAATTCAAATTCCCAGCAACCACAGGATGACTCACAGCCATCAGTACACTACAGTGTACTCATCTACATTAAATAAATCTTAAAAAAAAAAGAAACATATGAAGAAATTACAACCCCTGGAAAATGTATGTTCTATAAGAAAACATTACTTAGTAGATATTTTAGGATGATGTTTTTTTCTACAATAAAAGTTAAAATTTTAAAAAGGGAGAGCTGGAGATATCGTTAAGTGAATAAGAGAACTTCCTGCATAAGCATGTGGCCTTGGGCTTGAATGCCAGCACCCATACCAGAAGCTAGGTGTACCTGTAACCCTGTGCTAAGCAAGGTTAGAGACAGGAGGATGACTGGGATTGCTGGCCACCATTTTAACACTAGGTTCAGTGAAAGATCCTATCTCTTGCCTCAAAGAAACAAGGCAGAGAGTGATAAAAGACACAGGCATCCTCCTTTGGCCGCCACGTATATGTGTCTATAGACTGCTCTCTCTCTCTCTCTCTCTCTCTCTCTCTCTCTCTCTCTCTCTCTCTGTGTGTGTGTGTGTGTGTGTGTGTCTGTCTGTCTCTGTGTCTGTCTATTTCTCTCTCTCTCTCTCTCTCTCTCTCTCTCACACACACACACACACACACACACACACACAGAGAGAGAGAGAGAGAGAGAGAGAGAGAGAGAGAGAGAGAGAGAGAGAGAAAGAACCCAGAAACTGTCCATAAAAAGTTACTTAAAATGACAACTACAGTTAGAAACATTGGTGATAAATTCCAGAGAACAGTGGGAAAGTATCTTCAAGGATCTAAGGCAACACAATTGCTAAGCTAGTGGGCTTTTTAAAAGATTTATTTTATTATATGTAAGTATACTGTAGCTGTCTTCAGACACACCAGAAGAGGGTGTCAGATCTCATTATGGATGGTTGTGAGCCACCATGTGGGATTTGAACTCAGGACCTCTGGAAGAGCAGTCAGTGTTCTTAATCACTGAGCATCTCCCCAGCCACTTAAGCTAGTGTTTTATACCCAGCTAAACTAGCATTAAAGAGCAAGTTAAAAACAGAAGCAATTTTAGAAATTAAAAAAAAAAAGAAATTAAAAAACCTCTTGAATCTTTACAAAATGAATCACTAGAATCTGGGTAATAAGAAAAACAAGTCTCAAGGCAAGGTACAGAAGTTCAGAAATTAGGCTCAGAAATTTATTACATGCACTTCTGATATCAACAGACTACAAACACAAAGCTGAGTTTAAAATGAAGATTGGGAAAATCTGAAGGGAGAGGTAATGCTCATTGGGTAGTGTAAATAAGTGTGCTTGTTCACCAAAAACCCTTAGACTCTGAAAGCATTTATAGTTAACATATATTTTGTCATGCTAAGTACAGAATTTTGTCTCTGAGGTTTTCTCCCAGATGCCCATCATGCCTCCCATCTGCCACTGACTGGTCCAGGTATTCTTAGTCATAAGGATTTTAACAGGCTGGCCATGAACTCTCCGAAGAAACCAGGTAAAACTCAGTTTATTTTGTTTATTCTTTTTGATTCATGTCCAATTTCCAAAGTGTACTTGAGACAGTTTACAATAAAAGACATATGTACAATAAGTTGGTTGAATAAGAAAGAGAAATTTAAATCATAGAGAACGAAAGGAAAATAATTATGCCAGAAACCTGAGTTAATTGTCACTGTAATTGAGCATTAAATTTGTTCAAGGTTTTCTGGCAGCTAACAGGAAAAAGAAGAAATATAAAGGGTAACTTGACGGCTGCAATTTGCCCTTAACTTCTTTACCAGGCTACAGTGGGCTAGAAAGCACTGAGTTACACTCCATCCTGGGGAGCATAAAGTGGGAGCATGTCTGTACAGGTTGCTACAGTGTGTCCCATCCAAGTCCCATCTTTCCTTCTTCCCAACTGTAGCAACAGGCTGGACTGCTTTGGTTTGAAACCTGACTAGATCCAGGACTCTCAGATTAAAGACTTAAAAAAAAATTTAGGGGGTAGAAATTCAGACAGTATAGCAGTTAAGACACATACTGTCACCTCGGAGGACCCAAATTTGGTTCCCAGTACCCGAATCAGGCAGTTCATGTTTGCCTGTAACTCCAGCTCTAGGGGTTCTTACACCATTTGCTAGCCTCTGCAGGCACCTGCACTCACATGCACACAGCTCCACACATGGTTGAAATCAAATCAAATAAAATCTTAACACACACATACACACACATGTACGTGACCAAACATAAACATAGAATAGTACATTTGAAACACCTATTTATTGAGGATTAGGAAAATATAGAAGAGTATAAAGGAGAAAAGATAAATTATCTGACAATCCCATTTTAAAAACAATTGTGGTGAATTATTAATAAGTTAACTTCCATTTTTATATTGGCTCATTTCTTGCTATTTTCTTTCTAAGTGATTCTATAAGCTTGTGATTTTTGACTCGAGTCATTTTTATTTATGATAAAACCAGCCAGCCACTACCCATAGATGGTCCTGTGAGGTAATTGCCTGGCTTCATAAAAAGTCTGTGTCTTTTCCAACAGGCGAGAGGAGAGATGCCTTCCCTGTGTGCAGAGTTATGTAATTTGTCTAAATCACATAGCACTAAAGGAAGAGCAAACCCACAAATCTGGGTGTGTCTGTGTGGCACATTCACTCATTTTGTTGCTCAGAGACACACACAACTCCCCCTGGCCAGCAGTGACCTCTGGGAACAGGAGTGTCCGATAGTGGCTGAGCCAGGTCAGGGCCCCAGCCAGCCAGAACAGAGAAGAAAGGAGCTCTCTCTGCCCCAGTTCTTCTCTCCTTCCTCCCTTCTCCACATGAAAGAGACCAAGAAACTAAACTGCCTAGATTTCAGGTTAGCTCGTAGATGCTGGTGGGGTTTTGCCTTGATAAAATAATTTAATCCAAGCCTTCCTTTTCCATGGGGATCAAATTACGAGAAGGTCACAAAACTCTGTTCTGTTGTTCTCAGTCCTGACAGTGCCAGAGAGGGTGTCGAATTTTGTTGTTCTTGCTCATACTGTGGTTTATAGATGGAACTTTGTGCCGACACGACTTTCTTCTCTCCTGGGCACTCTGATTTGTGCTGAGACTTCTCTCGGTGCAAGTCATGACTGAAGCATCCTGAGCACCTCACAAGCAGCCACTGAAAGAGCCACTTCCTTGGGCAGATCCAGGCCACAAAGTTGTTGGGCAACACTGGTTGCCACCCCCTAAAGGACAAGCCTGTTGTGAACAGTCCAATACCAGCAAATGACCCAGGAGTCAGGGCCACCCTGGGCTGAAAGTAAGAGGGTCTTTTTCCCTGTCCTTTACCCCCTTGGGGGCCCTAGGAGCTAAGTCCTGAGGAGTCACTCAGTCTAACTGCCATGGGCTCCTGGTTGGCCCTGCAGAGAGATCGATCCGAGCTTTGCCGAGTGAGCGAAGCACTCTGCCGCAGTTGGGCTAAGTCAAGCTGGTGTGCCAGTGGGTGAGTCAGCGACAGACCGAAATGCCCGCTCTTCATTGTGTAACTCTAAACACAGGCTTTGCCTTCCCAATAATCACTCTCCTGGCAGTGGCACAGCAGGGCCTATTTCCTGAAGACGTGCGTGGGAAAAAGAGTTTTCCAGGCCGACTTAGACACCAGGCTTCCATGCTGTAAGTAACAGCACTTCCTTCCTCTCCGGCGCTGGTGATATGATTCACAGCAAAGCGTGAAGATGGCTTTCCTGATGCACCAAATGACAACTGGCTGTTGTGACTCACGCTTGTGACCCCGGCACTCCCGAGGATGAGGCAGGAGACCAGTGAGTTTTGAGTCTAGGGCTACATATCAGGACCCTGCCTCCAAACACACTGATAAACTGGCAAACAAATATCAAGGCTGAAGAAGGAGAACAATAAAAGGAAGCACAAAGTGCTGAACACGTGGTACATATACCTGACTTCTCTATACCTGGTTATTCTGCCCATTATACAGGTGAGAAAACTGAGGCTGAGGTTAGATGATATTCTTTTTTTTCAGTACTAAGAATTGAACCTTGGACCTCATACTTGCTAGGTACTGAACTGTATCCCCAGTCCTAAATGATGTTCCCAATGTTACAGAGCTTGTAAGAGTGTGAGCAAAAGCTCCAGGACTTCGATTCTTTTTCTTTTATTATATATATGAGTACTTTATTGTACATGTATATTTTATTTTATGTATATTAGTGTTTTGCCTGCATTTATACATGTGTACCACATGCTGGCTGGTGCCCTTGGATTCCCTAGAACTGGAATCATTGTAAAGCACCATGGGAATTGAACTGGAGTCCTCTGTAAGAGCAATAAGGTGTTCTCGACCACTGAGCCATCTCTCTAGCCCCACATTCTAGTTTCTTAATGGTTTGAAAGTTCATGTGACAGGTGTGATGGGATTGGGAGAAATCACAAATTCAAAGTATTCTCCATTACATGGCCTGTCAGACCCCAGGAGGGCTCCTCTTAGAGACCAATGCCTGTCAGGGCACACTTCAGCCTTGCTGGCTCCATGGAAATCATGGCCGGCTTCCAGGAAGCAGAGAAAATTGTCCCTGCTCCTGTGCTGTCCAGCATTGTTTGGTATTTGGGCTGAGTTTGAGATGTCTTTGGGGATGGGGATTACACTGAAGAGAGCCCTTATCATGCTGTCCAAACAGAAAACATGATTCACCAAGAAGAGACCCCAGGTGGGGAGGCTCTTGGGGGCTGGACTGCTCACAGTCTGGTGAGGTTAGGCAAAAAGGACCACAAGGACCTCCAGGAAAACACTGTGGTAATTATCATGGCTACAAGTCCCCAAGTCAGGGGACCTGCCAGAGGCTGTCCCAGGACCTTAGACTTGAGAGCTAATGATATTGTAAAATAGCTTCCCACTGCTGCTCTAGTGAGTTTCCACACAGTGCCTTGGGGTAATGCAGATTTGTTATCTTATACTTCTGGAGTTCAAAAGTCAGATGTGGGGCTATAATAAAGCCACTGTCTGGGGATTCAGGGAGAAATATCCATGGTCTTGCCTTGGTCTGAATATAAGAGTCATCCACAGCCCATGGCTCGTGTCTCTTTCTGCTTTCAGGGCAGCAATGGCTCAACGAGTCTTTATTATATCGTGTGATTCTCTCCTGCGGTTAATGAAGCACTTATGCAGCCCAGGATCACCTTTGCATTCTCAAGTCAACTAGCTTGAATCTTAATGTCATCTCCTACCTTGAGTCTTTCTCATCACACAACACATGGATTAGGGTGGTGACATCAGGTAGCCATTGGCACAGGCCTTAAGTGGAAAAGTCAAGATTCTCTTGTTTTAGGGATTCATTGTTGTGAAGAGACGCCATGACTAAGGCAACTCTTATAAAGGACAACATTGAATTGGGGCTGGCTTACAGTTACAGAGGTTTAGTCCACTATCATCATGGTGGGAAGCACGGCATTGTGCAGGCAGACATGGTACTGGAGAGTTCTACATCTTGATCTGAAGGCAGCAAGGAAGGAATTCTGGATCATGCTGGCCAGACTATGAGACCACACAGTCCCTCCTCCACAGTGACACACTTCCTCCAACAAGGACACACCACCTCCCACAAGGCCATACCTCCTAATACTGCTACTTCCCATGGGCCAAGCATATTCAAACCACCACACCCCTTTTATAATACTCTTGGTCTAGTAGAGAACAGGCTAAATAACGGGTGGTCTCTGCTAGACATATTGGGAACCTGCTTCTGAGAAAACACTGGGGAAGCTTGTTTCAGACAGTGTCTCACCGTGGGCAACTCATAATCCTCCTGCCTCAGTATCCAAGTACTGGTATTAAGGGTGTGTGTTACCACGCCTGGCACATGATTTATTCCAAAGAGCTATAGACATGCCCTCCTCCTTCTGGGTCACCTTTACTGTTGTTTGTCATGTCATCTTCATCATTTTACTTTGTGTGGTGAGGACCAAACCCTCACGCTTCCGTAGGTGCGCGCTGAACTACTAGAGACAGCCCTGGTCTTTGCACTTATATCTTGAAAAACTGGAAAACCCCAAGACTAGAGCTGCAGTGTGTCTGGTCCTCATCAGAACTTAGTAAAGGATGGCCTTATGTGGGGCCTGGCTGACAGAATCTGAACTCCTCCTGAACAACGACCCCGAGAGACAAATGAAAAGATGAACACTCTCCACAGTTAGTGCAGTTCTAAGATCTAGAACATTCCCTAAGCTGTGTGTCTTAGATTAGTTAGGCATTCTATTTAAAGCTGGCTGTGGCCTGTGTGCCCATTCACCTACAACCCAGGGCAGTGTATCCCCTCAGTCCTCTCCCTTCATCCTGACACATCCCTGTGAGGAGTAAGGAGCCCCCTGCTTCATCTCCGTCAGGGTTGATGGGGGCCCATATTTTTTTTTTCTACCCTGCTTTGGTCATCTCTCCGTGTTGCTCTGTGGGAGCTGTAAAGGGTTTAATTTTAAAACCAAAGCATTATTTAGAACTGTGGTATAGCTAAGGCCTTCCAGATCATGACAGCGGCTCTCCGTGGGCCCCTTGCCCCATGTGTCCCTGGCCAGGTTGTAGACTTCTCTGTTTCCCTCCCATCTGCAGCAAGGCTGATGACAACACTTCCCATACAGGACTGGAGGGAGCAGAAGATGCACCGGGTGACAACCCAAGAATAGCAGAGCTGTGAATATCTTAGCTGCGGTTCTGACCCAAAAGGAGGCCCAGCATAAACGTCCTCTCTCCAACAAAACAAGCCTGTCTTGTTGTTTTGTTTTCTTTAACTTAGTTCTGAGACAGGGGCTCACTATATAGCCTTGGCGGGCCCAGAACCTACTTTCAAGACCAGACTGGCCTTGAACTCACAGAGATCCACCTGCCTCTGCCTCCCAAGCACTGAGATACAAAGCATTTGCCACCATCCTGGGCAGAGCCAGCTTTACACACCACCAGATCGTTACATCTCATATGCCACCCATGTTAACACATTTCTAAGCAATGTGTCATCTTGTTCTTTCTATAGGAATATTATTCCTTCAAGGACCATTTCTTAGAGGGAAGACATGAAGGCATAGTGAATGGGTAGATGACAGGCAAATGGAGAGCCTGGCACTCACATCAAGGGCAAAATAAAGCCTGTCTACACAGGCTGAATTAGGGACATTCGGCAGAGTGGTTTTTCTGTGGGCTACTTGGTGCCTACTGTTTACCCAGATCCTAACCCAAACTCAAACTGGAACTTCCTGGATGGTGCCACCTTGCCTTGACAATCTGAATTTATTAATTCAAAATGCCTCCCAGGCGATCCATGGCCAGATCCTGGCCAGGCCCTTTCTAACCTGGCTTGCAACCCTCCATGCTGGTCTGCACGGTCACAGCTTTGAGTGGGACTGTCCTTGAGTTCCATAAAGAAGTACTTCCCCCAGATCCCTCACCACCCCAAGGCCACTTGTAACCTTCATGGAGGGTGTCCTGGTTTCCACTGGCGGCAATGGTTACTCGTGCTGCCTCTGAACAGTCAGAAGAGTCCCAGGGCCCGAAGACCTTGTTTCTCAGTGGCACACACATTCACAGACTCCTCCAAGGTGCTTCCCTGCAGGAGAACTCTCTGTGAGCTTGGTTCTCACAGCACAGTCTCTGTGGAAAGCCTTGGACATAGAGTTAGGAAAGCTGTCAGAGACTGTTTTGCACAACATCAAACACATTCCAGGCCTTATCTAATCAGGGAGCCTTCTTCAACAGCCATGCAGAGGCTGTTCCTGCAAAATGTTCCCCAGGCAGGGAGAGGGCCTTGATTCTAAAGGCAAAGTAATGGTTCTCTTGGCACAGGCAAAGCTGGCTGGCAGCTGGAGCTTTGAGGTAACCTCTGACCCTCTCCCACAGTTCCTCCCAAGTCCCGCTGCACCATTCTAAGCCACCCTCAAATCCCAGGCTCTAATTGGCTCTGGTTTGTTTTGCTTTTCTCTTCTGTCCAGTGCTTCAAAAGGCACTTCAATAATTGTTTGAGGCACGAAAAAGGCAGGCTTCAGCTCTCTTAACTGGAATTGGAGGTAATTACTGTCTTCCATATGCGAGCTGGTACATGCTGCAAATCACATGGCTCTGGGTTGCTTTCCAGAGGGTGGCCAGGCCTCTGAGCTACAGGGAGGATTAGAGAACTTCACAAAGGTTCTGCTTCAGAGAGAGAGAAGAATCCACACCTCTCAGAAGTGCTAGAGGAGTTGTCTATACTCTTCTGCTGTCCCCATGAGACCGCCCGAGAGGTTTGGTCTGAAGAGGTTATGACTTCAACTCCACCCTGGAAGTTTGGGATTTGCTGTTTTATTTTGTTTTCTCTCAAGAGACAGGAACTGACCCCACACATAACTCCCTTCTTGTTTGAAATTAGTAACCACATGCTCAACCTAGGCTGCCCAACTTCAGAACAGAACTCAGTGCAGTGAGGCTAAGACCCACCTCAAAGAACCAGAATAAGGATTCGTTTTGTACATTCAAAACAGCGAACCCAAATGTGGAGAGTCTCTGGATTACCCTCCTCTCGCTCCACATGTGGACCTGGAGGACCTTGTTTAATCGATCAGCTGACTCACAGGACCTCGCCCACACAGGGAGGGCAGTAGCTGACCCAACCTCAGAGAGTGTGTGAGGTCCACATGAGGTTAGTCAATGTGAAGTGCCTGTTTGGGATCTGTGTATACCGAATGTTCAATAAATGTTAGCTAACATTCACTGTCAGGGAGAGGCTTCTGATGCCAAAGGAGCCATCTGAAGAGAGCCACTGTGAGACTGTATAAGGAAGCAGGGTGCCAGCCCCAATGCCAAGTGGCTTCCATCCTAAGGGAATTGTCTTAAGCATCTGAGGTTGCCTGAGACTTCCTACTGCCTCTGCTCCCCTGGGCATCTTAAGAATGTGAGCTAGCCATGTTTCCTTACCACCTCCTGGCTTAGAAGCGCTGAGAAGGAGCAGGTTTGGGTTAAGTTAGAGACTGAAGAAGGAAGAAAAAGGCCATCTGCTCAAATTCTGAGATTCCGAAATTGCTGCTCTGGCTTATGGGAAGACAGGAGAAAGGACTCGTGTATCCTAGAGCCCCTGGTGATCCAGGGAGATACCTCAGTCTCAGCCTAGCTCTTGCTCACCATCCTGAGTGATCTTATCCAGGCAGAGGGCTGCTGTCCCTACTGTGCTGCTGGCTCTCCCTTTCCCAATGTCCTCCTCAGAACTCTCAATGTCCTCTAACCTTGATTCCAGGTCATTAAAACCAATCAAAGCCCACATCATAGCAAGGACTCTGTGGAAATTCCCTCTGAGCAGATGACCTTTCTAGGTCGCACACTTTCCTTTCATAGTCCTGAGGACAATGCACAGGCAAACACTTATCTGTGCATTTGTCTCATATCTATTTCTAGATAAACTAAAGTTCATGTGAATGAGGCCAAGTTTCTCTGTCCTTTCTTCTTTAGCACAGACGACTGTTTGCCTGTGAACTTTCCTTATTCTGTTCATGCAGATCTGAGTGATTGAATACAGGTCTAGTAGGTCTTTTCTGTATATTTGCTGAATGAATGACTTCTTCCTCTGTCTATATGTCTCCTCCCTTCCCTTCACTCCCTGTCTGTGTGGTTATGGTGCTGGGAATTGAACTCAGGACCTTGATCACATCAGGCAAATGTTCTACCACAAACTATATTCTTAGGCTTGAATCTGTGATTTCAGAGTAGGGACAGTTCCTGTAGTCAGGAAGAGTTTCTGGGCACAAAGAGAGACCGAAAAACACTTGAGATCACATCTTGTTTTTCTCAAGTGGGGCCATTTGGTTTTGTCTGCCTTGTATTTGATGAAGTTTCATGTTTAATAACAGCCCTGAATTGTTAGGATAAACACACCAGGCACAATCATGAACTAGTTGCAAGCTTAAATGCCTGAAACAGGGTGTGCCTACAGTGTATGCACAAGCATGGTTGACTCTCAGTTATCTGCTCCAGCACATAATCTAATAGCCAGTAATCTAATAGTTCACAATTTAATATCCTACAGCCCTGAAAGTTTTACATGTGGTTTTGGACTATGTTTCTGAATTTGCATTGGATATCAGCAGCTCTGAGAGTCTAGGAATTCATTTGAGCTCCTATGTCTATCACCATTGCCTCAGTAGCCTAGAAAGAACCCTCCTGGGCTCCCAGCGCATGCGGAAAAAAATACTACATTAAGCTTGGGGGTCAGGGAGAGCATATTACCCTTCAGTCACATAAGCTGTTGGTCCAAACCCCCAGCTCCTCCATGTGCCAGCTCTGTCTTTGTTCTCTTATTGATATCTACCCCAAAGACTGTTTCAAAACATAGTTGAACTTTCAGAAAGGAAAAAAAAAAGAGTCTGAACTGCCCTGTCAGGTGGGCGCACAAACTAGTCTAAAGCAGAGTTGGGCTCCCTGTATACTTTCTGTCTCACAACTGGGGAAAGGTTTGCTTCTTCTCTTTTTCTTTTTAAATGTTTTTTTTATTACTTGTGTGTGTGTGTGTGTCTGCGTGAGTATATGTGTACGTACAGTGTATTTGCCACAGACTGTTCTCTCTTCCAACCATGTGGGTCTGGGAATTTGGGTCTTCAGGCTTGGGAAAAAAAGTATTCTTACAGACTGAGCCATCTTGTTGTCCCTTCGTCTCCCATTCTTCATCCTTATTGTTTTTTTGTTTTGTTTTGTTTTTTTCCTGCCTTAACGTACCTTCTCTTCCTGGCTCAGTGGAAGGTAGTCAATGGGTCTTTGCTTTAAAAAACAGTCCTGGTTATGAATGTTATTGATTCTGCCAGTACACTTCAGAAAGGACCACTGTCCTGAACAGTCTGCTGTTGAGCTGGCCGAGGCGTCCCTGTGCTAGATCCGCTGGGCCAAACCGTGAGGACTTTCTCCTTGATGGAGCATATGTCTATCTGAGCATGTGTTTATGCTGACTTGAGTCAAAATCTCAAGGCTGCAAAGTGGAGACATCCTGAGATCCAATGCAGAGCCAATTGTGTTGTCAGTGAGTAGCTGGAAACCCAGAATTCCCACCTCTTTTTCCTGTCACGAAGTTATATCTCGAGGTAAAACAGCTGCCGGTTCTCAAGCCAACTGGGACGGACGCCAGCTGTTTATTCCAGATGCCAAGAGCCAGATGCACACCCACTCTCCTCTCCCACTCCCTAAGCCTGAAGTCTCAAATTTTATTGAATTTATTAATAGCCTTAAGGGTTTGGTAAAATAGCTTTCCTACAGGCTCTGCCTCCAGAGAAACAGACCTCCTTAGTTCAGGATGGCCAGGAAGTCTACACGTTAAGTAACAACACTCCCATCCCATCTCATCTCCCTAGAATTCCAGTGTAATCCCTCGGAGAATTATATCTGGAGAGATAGATGCTTGCTATGGTAGATGCACTGGTAGGTCGGTAAAAGCATGGCAGTCATGAGTGTGGGAGTCTGATTTGCAGCCTGCCAGTATCTGTGGTGTAAATATTCTCACCACTGTCAGTCCAAGCTACCACGCCACTGTGATGGTAAAGGTGGGACAAGGCGTGTGCACACCCGTAGTTCCAGTGTACCATAGGGTAGTGACATTCCATGGAAGCTCCTGGATGGCTCTGAAGGCTTCTTCCTGGGCTCCTAGTATAGGATACATACCCTCTGAATCTTCCCTTACATCCTTAAGTCTGCTAATGGTTTGCTTTGGTGACTGGTTTCCAGTGCTCTCATGGGCTTCCAAATCAGAAAAAGAGGGAGAAGGACAAGGAAGAGGGGGAGCGCATGCAGTGAGCACGGGATGCCGGCTTCAGCACACTGCTCATTGGGTCACCCGGCTTTTAGTGGGAAGGGCACCCTCAAACACCTGCTTCTGGCCCCATTTGATAAAACTCTCTGGTCCTCTTGCATCAACTTGATCCTGTTGACCTGGAGGAAGATGAAAAGACTGGATGCCGGGGACCTGAGAGGATGGAAGAGGACGGAGGAGGTCCGTGGGGTGCTCATATGACCCAAGGTCACTGGCCGCTTAAAGCCTTCTCTTTGTTTCCCAGCTCTGGCCCCGTGTTTAAAGGTTTTGGTGATTTCCTCCCGCCCCCAACCAGGCGAACAGATGTGGAAAGGTCTCCAGTTCCCAGGGCTCAGGACACAGCTGCCTGCTGCCCCCCAGCCCCGCTTGTAAACCTGGGTCTGCCCTCAGACAGAAGAGCCAAGCAGTCACTAACCATAGGGCAGAGACCAGTCAGGTATAGGGTTCAAGCCTGTTCTGCACTTCTGCCAGTAAACTAAGCAAGAATGAAGAAATGGCATCTCCCGCTCTGGGCTAGGAATCTCCAGGCATTGTAGAAGAGGGAAGGCCCCAGCCCTTCCACACAGCCTGTGGGCCTGCTGCTCTCTAGACACATCTCTGACATACTGTTGGCATGAGTACCTTGCCAGCTCTGGCCTGGAACAGGAGGGAACCCTAATGATCTGAAATGACTCTTCTGCATCAGCCTTGCTGCCCATCAGATGCAGGGGACATAGGAGAGGTACAGGTGTTTGCTTCCTCAGCCGATATGCATTCAGCATTGATCATCCGAGGAACTTCTCAGAGACTTACCAATGGGATAAACAAAAGCATGAAAATTACCCTAATTGACCTTAAATAAAGAACCAGTTTCACATCTGATCTAACTACTGTAATACACTGCTCTTTAGTGGTAGTTTCCTAGCTTATATAGGAGAGGTGGCCTTTGCAGCTGTGCACACAGTTTTGGTACATGCATGTCTTAGCACAGAGCAGTCACCTTAAAATGGAACATGTAGTGCAACGTCACATGTTTCTGAAAGGAGTGGCTCTCGTGGTGAGTCAGGGGGACCTTTGCAGCCCATGAGATACTAGCAGAGTGTATGCGAGGCTACAGGTGTTTTCATAAAAACAGCAAGATGCTATTTACTTTCTTACCGTGTTGACTTTTGGGGTAAAATTGCTGTTGCCAGCCTCTTCTGACCACCATGGTAGTCTTCAGTGCTACAAACTTTGGGGATAGGCAGTGGAAGAGGCCTGTGAGTTTCAGAATGTTCTAGATGGAACAACTATAAAAGTTTGCCTGCAGCTCCCTTGTTTACTGTACTGTATAATGAGTTGAGGAGGGATGGGGCCCTGCTAGCACTTCTCCCTGTGAGCTGCATGGGGCCCTGCTAGCCCATCTGCCTGTGAGCTGCTACTCTTGAGAAATACCTGGGGCCATTACGAAAAGAGTGAGCTACATTCACAGAATGCAAAAGTCCTGATAAGCATGGTTATTCAGAGGTTATGTGGCAGGCATTTTCTGAAAAACAAAACGAACACAAACAAACAAACAAACCAACATGCAAAAAAAAAAAACAAAAAAAACAACAACCACTCAAGATTGCCGTTCAAAGATAACTGATGATATCAGTGGCCAAAATAGAAGCTTTGAGCAAAACTTAGAAGTTCTGAAAAACATTGGCCACCATGATCTTGACACCTCCCCCACACTGACAGCCGTTTCTGATTAAATCAACGGTGCTGTTAAGAAACACAGAGTTTTCATTTTCATCACGGAATCTATCAAACTGGGAAGATCTGCACAGTTTAATGAAGCAATGTTTTCCAAATGACCCATGCACAGCATTACCATGCACACCCCAAAGACCTAGTCCAAGTACAATCTGGACCTAGTGATTTTAATGTACTCAAGAACACAGAGTTCACTGATTTGGTTTCACATTCCACATTGCAAATATCCTTCAGTAAACTGCTATTAGTTGACTACAGAATCACGTCAACGAAGATCTGTAATTATCTGAAATGGCCATTAAAGTTTTCCTCCCTTTTCCAACAATGTGTCTGTGGAGGGAGGCTGTCCTTCCTTCACATGCTGCAAACAAAACAGCATCAGGACCACTGACTGACTGCAGAAGTAGATACTCGGGCCCAGCTGTCTTCTATTAAGCCAGACATTAAAGAGATTTGAAAAAAAAAGAACCCTACACTGCCGTCACCCTTCCCACCACGCTTTGTTTTGTTTTGGTGAGCAGTTGTTTTTACAATGAAAGGTTTATTTAAATTTTTAAATGAATTAATATTAACAAATGACTAAATATTAAAACATACCCATTTAAATGAATAAATATAGCTTATTGCAATGCAATAACGCATTGACATTGTTTTCTGTTTTAATTCATAATATAATTAAAATCATTTAATTATTTATTGTTGCAGAATAAACAACCAAACAACCAAACAAAAAGAAACCAGCAGTAGCCCTCAGCCCATTAGTGTAAAGCAGCATTGCTCCTTAGTTGTTTCCCATAGCTTCTGAGACTCGGGTATGCCCTGGGTGGGTCAGGGTCTCTCGAAGTTGGAGCTAACCAAAGGCAGCAGGCACAGGGGTTAGAGGACCTGCCCTGAGATGGCAGATGCTCTGCAGCCTGGGACAGTTGCTGGCTGTTGGAGGCAGGTCTTGGTTTTTCTCCATGAGTATTTCCAGTGGATTCAAATCACAAGTGACTGGTCTTCTTCAGAGTGACAGCAGAGACCAGTTAGGGACCTGCGGGCCCGTTTATGACCCTCCCTCTGAAGTCACTCCTTATTTGTGACCAGGGCTGGCCCTGGGCAAGCACACACAAGCAGGAGTTCTAGTTGACGAGAATCAGGAGACTGTCACACCGGGATTTACCAATAGATACAATCTACATAAACAAAGACTCTGGAATCTTCAATAAAACTCAAGAGTACAATGCAATTGTTTGAACGTGCTAGTCTGAAGAAGCCGGCCTGTATCCTTAAAATCTTTGCTATCTCCCTACTTCCTTATTAATCTCCCTTTGTTGATAATGATACCATCATTTAGGCAAAACTTCTCCTTCACTCACCCTCCATGGACTAGGCCACTTAGCTTAGGCCCTGCTTCTTCTGAATTAAAAATAACTTTTCATTATAAAAACAAATGCTTATACTTACTGAAATAAAACAAAACTTGGAGAGAAGAGTGACAAGTTGTATATGTATATATACATACATACACACACACACATATATATAGACAATTTGCATATATATTGCAAACTTCCTTAATGTCTGGCTTGATAACATGCTATCAAAGATTCCCAAATTTTTATTTTTTAAAGTTTATGTGTAATTGTGTGCCTGTGTGAATTTTATGTGTACATATGTGTGCAGGTACCTGCTGAGGCCAGGAGAGGGCATCAGACCCCCTGGGACTGGAGTTGCAGGTAGTTGTGAACCGACAGATGTGGAGGCTATAAACTAAAGTCAGATCCTTTGTATTGGCAGCATGTGCTCCTAACTGCTGAGGCATCTTTCCAGCCCCAAAGAAGGCAAACTCCCTTACTCTGCCATTGTCCCCACAATAATGGGACTGATTCAAACTGAGGTTCCTGAAGCCACCATGAAGAGTACTATGCACAATGTAATCAGAGTGAGCTACCTGGATCTCTCCTTGGGAGTTTTAACTCTTCTCTTTACCCTATACGTCTTACTGCTGGTTTCTTTTTGTTTGGTTGTTGGTTGGTTGGTTGGTTGGTTGGGTTTTTGGATGGCTATAGCTGGGATGGCATCATTAGCCCTTCTCAGGTCAGGCTCCCCGGAGAGTCATGGTCTCTAAGGGTTTGTTCACTAATGGGCGAAGAATGGAATGACTGACGCAGGAAGAGGAGGGGCTGAGTATTGACAGAGGCAAATGATTTGGCATCTCCACAACTGAAGTAGTGACTTTTACTTTGAATGCAATGGGATCTTTTTGAGCCTGTGAGGATGGGTTTGGGAGACTCCAGAAGTGGTCTGCCTGTTAAGCTGGAAGTGCATTTTAGAGCAACTGGGTGGGTTAGGAGATGTTAGGAAGTTTCTGTAGCAGTCAGCATGGGAAGAGATGCAGGTGGCTGAGACCAGGATGTGGCAGTGAGACTGTGAGGGCTGGTTAGATTCCGGCTTTGTTTTGACAATGGAGCCAACTGGACTTAATGGCAGCTTAGAAGTGTGCGTGACTGGAAAGAACAGATTTCAAGGATGGCTTCGGAGTTTTGATCTGAACAGCTAGAAGCCTGGAGTTATATTACTTGAGAAAGCCCTAGTTTGAAAGGAGAGATTTTGAAAGTTTCTTTGGGCTGGGTGAGTTTGGTTGTTCGCCCAAGCTTTCCGAGAGACCCCAGCTGCCTTTGCTTCTACAGTTCCAACCATGTCTCCCCAGGGCAGAGACTGCCTGCTTCTTGGAAAACCAAAGCAAGTCATTCACTGTGTGGAATTTTTGTTTCAGGGAGTGTGGGAATGTTAGTCTTGGGCTTCTTGCTCCTTTCCCTTGTCCTTATCGGAAATGGAAGAAAACAGGCAGTGGAGATAGGATCTCCATTGAACAATTCTGGAAGGTAATTGGGAGTTGAAAACAAATCTCTCCTGAAATGCTTGAAGCAGGTGGAGAGAATTTCACCCCCAGCTCTTAAGCCACACATTATCCTGCCCCGCAAATGACTTCCTTCAAGCCTCAGGCAAGCCCCAACTTCTACCCTCCAAATGCCTGTCTTCAATGGAGCTCTAACACAAGCCCACCCTGAGAAAGGGGAGCCTGGTCTGCACAGATACTGCAGGGCTGCTTGAGAACCTCCTTGTAAAATGGTCCTCCCCAGGGGGACACACAAGGTACACACACACACACACACACACACACACATACACACACACCAAAAACAAAAGCCCAAAATCACACGAGGTGGGACTTTGAGGATTTTGGGCTTTTGTTTTTGGTGTGTGTGTGTCTGTGTGTCTGTGTGCTCGCTCTCTCTCTCTCTCTCTCTCTCTCTCTCTCTCTCTCTCACACACACACACACACACATACACACACGTGCACATGAGCACACATTTTATTACCAAGTTATCCTCAGGGGTCTCATTTCTCAGATACTATCCACCTCAGTGTTTAGGATAGGGTCTCTCTCATTGGTCTGGAATTCACAAAGTAGGAAAGGCTGCTCAGTCAGCAAAACCCAGGATCTGCTTCTTCTCATCTCCCCTGCACTGGCACACACCACCGCGCCTGGCATTTTTACTTGGTTTCTGGGAGTTGAACTCAGGTCCACCTGCATGTGCAGCAAACATCTTACTAACTGAGCCTCAGCCGCAGCCCTAACTCTTTTCAGAGTGAAGTGGGGTGGGGGAGGGTTGAACACCTTTGAGCCAAATGATTTTATTGTCTTTCCAGTGCTGAGAGGCAACCCCAGGACCTTGTACATACTAGGCAACTGTTCTACTACTGAGCTGACACAGGGTCTTGTGGTTTTTTTTGTTTTTTGTTTGTTTGTTTGTTTGTTTGTTTGTTTGATTTTGAGACAAGGTCTGACTAAGTTGCTCTAACAGGTTTTACACTTTCAATCCTCCTGCCTCAGCTTCCTGGGTAGCTTGGATTATAGGTCTGGGCCACCACCCTCCATCAAAAGATATATATGTTCTTGACTAGAAATGTCTATTTGTGTCATTAGAACATCACGCCACTAACCATGGTCGAGCCCTTTGCAATGACTAGAATCTCCAGACTCCTTCACTGAACCACAATGTGTTAACCTTTCCATGAAACAAAGCAGGGCCTGCGCTGCCAAAATCTGGCTTAGGTCAGTCAGCAGAGGGTTGACAGAGCAGTTCTCCAGGGTCTGGGATTACTAAGAAAAAGAAGGATTGTGTTATCCTATGGGGAATGTTCCAGAGTACCTCTTATTCCCAGTTTTCACATCAGAACACGGAGGGACAGGGAGATGAGGGACATGCCACCTGGCTAGCCAGCAGCAGGGTCACATATGGAACGTCACAACATCCTCAGAGGCTAGACCATTTTCTGGCACCTTCCACGAGCTAGGCATGCACTTTGTACTTTGTATTAACTGGTATCTATAGAATTACATATTTTGCAAAGAAGTAAAACTGTCCAACAGAAATTCTTATCTTAAAGGATATGTTCTGTGTCTTCACTGTCCAGGGTAGGAGCCGCCAGTCCTGTGTAGCCATTAGGTGTCTGACACATGGTAAATGAGCCCGAGCAGTCCATTTTCACACTTTATTTCATCTTGATTTAAGTGTAGTTACACATGGTTAATGGCCACTGCATTGTCCAGTGGAGTTCTAGGTGGCTCAGTTGATCTAAAAGCTAGTGAATTGACATGGTGAGCCTGGCTGAGCTCCAAAGGCACGCCTCACCTTTCCCCTATCTCCTCTCAGGGAAAGTGCCTGGCATTGTGAAAAGGGAAAAAGCCTAGGAAGGAAGCTGACGAGACACCATGCAATCAGCCAAAAATAAAGCCAGATCCTCACAGGTTGGTCGGTGTTTGTACCGGAGGCCCTGATGGCGGCCAAGCAACTCAGATGAAGGATGAGATGCTGCAGGGGAGCCTGTCACGGTCCTGTTGGCCGAGGGCTCGGTGACTCACCCGTCCCCACCCTACTGTTTAAACAGCAGCGGTTCCTTTTTCCGGGGTCTACCGCTAATTCACTCATTCGTAGTGAGGTAGGGAGTCCCAGGTCCAGCCTCGCTCTGTCAAAACATGCAGTCTCCTTCTAGGGCTTCCAGCTGAGACACTGCCCATGAAGTCCAACTACCAAGTGCCATGTCCAGAAGTCAAGTCAGAGAGATCATTGCCTTCCAGCGTGATCTTCCAGAGTTCATCTCTGTTTCATCTCAGTCCTGCTGTAAGGCCTCTGGGGAGATCGGTGATGCTGAGGACAAATCAAAAGTCACCGTTTCTATGGCCAGGTCCTGCCCTCTGCTCTGAGCTATGTCCACTGGCGTCTCACCCTTCATTCTGTTACAATTCCTTGCTGTTCCCCAAATGCACTGAACTAGCTCTTGCCTTCCGACTGGAATGGTCTTCCATTCCTGCACTTCCTGGCTTACTCTCTTCACTCTGTCCGGACAAACAGGTTACCTCTTCAGAGATGTCTTTGAGGTCCCACTGTGTGCAAAACAGTGCCTGTGTTACATTCTCCAAGGTACTTATCACCAATGCATTGTCAGAAATCTGTGGGTTTGACCAATCATGGGTGGAAACATTCAGTCAAAAGGTTGCATCCCTAAAGGACAGGTACAGATTCTTTTCCTTGTCTTTATTCTGAAAAGCTATTTGCAGTGTACTTGCATGGTGTTTAGCATTACAAATAGTGTCGAGGTGACACAATGTGCCTGACAGCCCCGGCATAGCTTAAGTGTGAGCACTATTATGCCGTGTGTAGGTTTTGATATCTGTAGGTGTCCTGGAATCAGTTGCCCGTGGTTAACGGGTTTGCTTGTTTGGTTACATCTGTCACCTGTAATATACTGGGTAAAGAAGAAAGGCATCTTTTTTTTTTCTTTATCCTGTATGTTCAGCATCTAAAGTGTAGTCTACTGTCACATAACTAGCTACTCACTGGATACTTGTTATATTAAATAAACTAATGGAGGCACACATGGCTAGGCCTGGCGTGCAGGGATGGAGGCAGAGGTAGGGTTAGACTTGGCTTTCTCTATACAGATCAACACTTCCACGATTTGGATCCTGAACCTTGAGAAACAAAGAGCTTCACTGGTTAAATTTCTTCTGCCCTGGGAAAGCTAAAGATCACAGATAATCCAAAACTCAGTGCCAAGTCCTCTGATTTATAATCAGGGAACTATTCACGGAGAGGTAAACAAGAGCAAAGGCTTGACAAATGAGCGTAGGAGGAGATGATGCGAAGCAGACGGAGGGTGTCCTACGCGCCTTTATCGGCCCCGCTCCCCATCCAACATCACCCACACTTGCATCCAGAGCATTTCCACCACTTTCTACAATCCCTTGAGCTGTGCTGCCATGACGGATGCTTGGAGAAGAGGGCCAGTGCAAACTGGAGAGGCATAGGTTACAGATGTCCCATCTCTACAAGAATGGTACCCTATACTCCTCTGAAAGGCACAACCAGAAACCGATGTTTTTCCCAAAATGCCAAGTTTCCCTAAAAACTTGGAGTGGAGGGGATCTCTTTTCCTCTTTAATGTGATCATTATCTCCGTCTCCACCTTTAATAACTTCAAGGTAGCAAGGTTAGCAGTGCCTAGAAGCAGCGAACACCAGAAGGCTGCATAAATATCAAATGAATAAATGAGAATGCCCAGCCAAAGGAGAACAGCCACCTGGAGAGGAAGAATGTATGTAAGCAACGCTGTGTGGAGGGTCAGGAACTGCAGGCAGGACTCCCTACGCCAGCTGTGCGGTTTAGTGCATGCCTCAGTTTAACAACTCATACTAGAAAAGCCCCACTGGACGGTCCCTTCTCTGCCAGCTCTGAGCTCTGATTCTCTGAGCATACCTTTACAGTGTGGTTGTGGATTAGTCCTTCCGTGTGTCCTGCTGAGAGCAAGGCTGGCTGCCCTGGGACTTGGCATCACTATTTAACAGCAATCCCCACCCCCACCCCCTGTGTATCTTCCATATTCCTCATTAAAGAAGGTTCTGGAGGACAGTCATCATCAAAGTAGGAGTTAGGTACAGACCAGTGCCAATTTACCTTATAATGCCACCTTAATAGAAGCTCCTATGGCTGTTTCTCTGGTGAGACTGTGGAATGACTGGGTTTCAGAAGCCCTGTTTGAAGCCAGAAGAAACCACCTCTGTGGCATGTAGAAATGGCCGCCTACTTTCTTCCTCTCCACAGCTCAACTTGAGGCTCTGAGCCCCAGCAGTGGGCAGCAGGGCTGGGGTGGGGGTGGGGTCACTCCCTCTTAAGCCTTTAGGTACCTGTGCTAGCTTGGATCTTTTCCCTGGGCACATCAGCATTTGTTTGACTCAAAGCTGCCTCTGAACGTGGCCTTCCCCTCCCACCAAGAGAAGGATTCCAAAGCCCCCGGGTCAGCAGAATTCAGAGCTCCCTTCACCGTTATGGCTGGTTCCCAGCCTGGAGTCACCAAGAAGAGAAATAACACCTGCTGACAAGTCTCCATGGGTACAGGACTTCAGACCGGCTTTCGATGGGGATTTCTGTGCCTCAGTTTCCCCAGATGGGAAGTCAGCACTATCCATCATAGCCTCACAACCCCTTTCCCAATACAGGGGTATATGAGGCAGGGGCTTTCCTCTTTTCAATGATCCTAGATACCCTCTAGGAAGAGAGAAACATTTTTATGACACTAGTAACCAAATAAGATAACAAAACCATGGTGAAAACCTCCATGTTCTCAGAGGGGACTCTGGGAACTCCAAGCTCTCTGAAGCCTTAAGTGGCAAGGGCCTTCCTGAAGGCCTTGGGATACCAGCTGATGGCTGATGAAAGGATTTTAATGTGCCACTGAAATTCTCTTTTCCAAAATAACCACTTTGAAACCTGTTAATTACAGACACACAACTGGTCCCAGCTCCCCAACAGAACCAGGCTCTTCTACCAGGGAAGGCAGGGTTCTGAGGCAGGAGGATGCCATGGCGCTTACACATGCTTTGTGTTGGGAGAATTAGCTTTAGGAAGAGAATCCAAATTAATTAAAACCACATGGCCACTCCCTCCACCCCCAGCCTCGCTGCTCTCCACCCCCCTCCCCTGGAGACAGGGGCTGGTTCAGTCTAATTTGGTCCAGTGTTTTTGTTTCCTAAAATCTGTCTTGGGCTCGGGGCCATTAATAGGTTGCAGCTGATTTTAATCTACATGAATCAGAAAACTCGCTTCTTTGGTTTTAAGGAGGTTACAAATTGTGTGTCCCACAAAGTTGGGGTGGAGGGGAAAGGCCCTGGGTGGGGAGGGGGAGGAGAGGCAGAGGAGGGGAAGGGGAAATGCACCAAATCTCTCTGCTCTCCATTAAGCAGCCAGTCTGAATGAGCCTGTGAGTTCTCAGAGCTGGGGGAAGGGAGCAGAGAGGCAGGGAGGGTCTTGTTGCTCTGACCCTGTGGCAGGCACAGAGGACTTGGGCCTATGTAAACAAAGTTAAGACCGATATCTGGAAGAGCTGGGACTTCTATTCACCAGTCTTCCAACAAATTAACTCCCCAAGCTCTTGCTGGGCATCTACCATAAGTTAATGCTGAGATCAGCAAACCATGGCCAGCTGGTCTAATCAGGCCCCCAACCTGACTTTATAAATAAAGTTTTGTTAGGACACAGCAGTGCCAATTTCCTAAGGCATTGTCTCTGGCTGCTTTAAGAGTTGTGGCAGAAAGCTGAAAATATTTACTATCCACCCTGCTGCAGTTAAAAGTTTGCTGAGTTACAGAAAGACTAAGTCTTACAGACCAGGCACTCTGCCTACAGGACAACAAAGGACGGATTTAGAATTCCTTCAGTTCCCACATCATACAAGAGTCTAGATTCCTTCCAGACACTACCCTGCAGGGAAGAATCTCTGCGCTCATTTAACCAATGGCAACAAAAGACAGTGCCACCGAGGTAAGGACCCTGGGCCTCACAACTCTCCTCTCCTGTTCACAGAGGGAAGAGCAGTCTCTGAGATGTAGTAGTCGCCCATTCCACTTCTGAATAGTGCACATGTAGGAAAGAGCACTTGGAAGGACTTAGTCTCCAGGCCACACACCAGTCCTCTTTGCTAGATAACCCCAGCCCTGATGTAGCATACCAGCCAACTCACAAAGCTCTTTTAGCACTGACTGCACTAAGACCTGGTGCTGGTGCAGGGTTTGGGCTGGCCTGCCCGTTTCAAAGGCAAAGAAAAGCAGCTCTGGGTATCAGGGGATAGGGATGAAAATGAGGCTAGCCAGATTTTACTTGTGAAAACTGACTTTCCCAAGGCCCATTGCTGAGTGAGTTTTGGGCATTCCCTCCCCTCTTAGAATTGTGGGTCCTATGCTGGTCATCCTAAAATCAGGATCCCAGAGAGCTAGGAAGTCTCTTACATACCTGTAAGCTACCCTCAGGAGCAAAGGAAACAGGGGGCTTCTGTGATAGGCATGGAGACAAAGGCACACTTGGGGTGCTGGGGTAGGCAAAACGGGTGAGTCTTACCCTTCCCTGACAGCAAAGCCTCTAGGGAGGAGACTCCAGTTCAGATGGCAGTGAGGACCTTCCAAACCTTTGGGAGCCAAAGACTCATGGAATTGTTTTGAGGATAAGCAAGGGAGCAAGGATCAGTTGGCACCCTCCCAGGTCTCGTCAGGTAGGTTAACATGTGACAAGAAAGGTGTGACTGCCAAGCACAGGGAGCCTGTTCTCTGCAGGGTAGAGCCCAGCCCAGAGAGCATGCTGTCATTACAGTACTCTGCGCATGCCTGGGCCTGGAATCATAGATCAGTACAGTGTCTCGCACATTGCATGGAATGTTGACTCTACTGGGATCTAGGCTAGCAGGAGCTCAGAAGAGTTCTAGCAGTCAATAAAGAATTCCAGTCTTTAGAGTCTTCTTGTTGTTTGATAGTCTCAATGTGACTAGTAACTGTGAATACCCCCCCCACACACACACCCCTAGAGTGACAGAATGACTCCTGCAAGCAAGGACTGAGGAAGCCCACATCACCATAAACAGCTGATGCTTCCTAGCAGGTCAGGGCAGAACCAGGGAAATGACCTCATTAGTGCATCTGAGTCCTTCCATTTTGGGACTCTGTGCTTAGACACAGTCTTACACAGGATTTATCCTTTAGCATGATGAGACTATACAACACCAGCTCCATCTTCTGCCTCCTTGTGAGCCTTGGGGCCTTCCCTAGTACCCACACTTCTCACAGAGTACAGGGTCATGAAATCTTCAAGGTTATTTTGTCTAGACATGGTTCCAGGCTGTTGCACTGAACCCAGTGTCCAGGAGATTGTTGTCATTGCTTTCTTTAGTCCAGACAGAGAGGAACAGAGGCGGAACTGGAGGCCTAAGTAGGCATTTGGGACACCTGATTTAACAAGGCCCAGAGCTCTGCTAAAACAGTGAGGGCATTGTGCACAACTGGTAATGCTGTCGTAGCCCCTGCACAGAAGGCAGTGCACCATGGTTAAATAGGGGTCACCATGTGTGCACTATGAACTGGGCACTGCATGAATGAGCACAACAGCAAGACAGACCCGAAGAGGTCACATGCCAATGAGTTTGTTCATAGAATGCAGTTTCTCACCCTTTTGAGGTGGTCAGCCCCTGTCCTATGTCCCTGTTGCATTTGGCCAAATTCTCCTTCTTACTGTGGGCCACCAGGCTGAGGATCTTGAACCTCCATTGGCCACACACACACACACACACACAGAGAGAGAGAGAGAGAGAGAGAGAGAGAGAGAGAGAGAGACAGAGAGACAGAGAGACAGAGAGAGACAGAGACACACACAGAACTAGGCATGTAAGCCAAGATCTTCCCTTCTGTGCTACCAAACAAAGCAAAACCACGACGAAACTGAGAAAAGGCCCATAAATGTTTCCTAGGGTTAAGCAGACAAACTCCAACTCTAAACGGAGCAAGCCAGACCTATAAAATACATCCACTCAAAAGCACATAAATGCATCCAGGAATGACACAAGCTGTCACAGAGGACAGACTGAGCCCTAGGTGGGCGCTAGAGCAATGAAGAAGACATGATTGTTCAACAGGGTAGGGAGAGGTTGGCTGGGGAAGGGTCTCAGAGCCTGAGCTCCAGCACAGGCACCCCAGAAAACAAGCTTCCCCACCAAGGCACAGATGGGTGGGAATTGTGGATTCATGTTGAAAATTGATTTCATGTGTCCTTCAAAAGAAACAAGGCAGGGACCTCCCTTCACACTCTCCTGCCCTGCTGAGGAGCCCTGCTCTCTAGCTGAGGCCTGGAGTCTCTGCTATCAGCTGCAGTTTGTGTCCTGTATAAACAAAGAGCTGGTGATTAGCACAGGAAATGAGCTTCATGGGCTCTCAGTGTGTGCCAGCCTGTGGTATGGGGAGCTGCCAGGCTTCTCTCCTTGAAAATATTCACAGGCTCTCGAACCATTTTTTTACCAGCATCTTCCCTGCCCGCTTGAGTAGGGGCACTGCCATGCATGTTGTATACACACACAAACACAAAAGTTCCCTGGTTCCCACCTCCCATCACAGAGACAACTGGCCTTAAGCAGGAAACACATCCCTTCCCCAGAACTTCCTTCCCTTAGTTTCCAATATGTCTGTTACATGTATGCACAAGCACGAGCAAGTGTACACACACTCTCCCCTTCTCAGACACGCGGAAATCCCCTTCCTCCAGGCATTGAGCATACCCTTCAGTCCCCACCAAGTGCAAAGGAACTCCCACAGGAGTCTGTATCCCCATGTGTGCACGCACATGCACACACACAAGGCCTATATTTCAACTGGCTCCCACACAGCTGGCACCAGCTTTGGGTTGTTTGCGGGTCTTTTGTGCTGGCCCCTACCAGGTGCCCACTTGCATAGGAAGATAGGAAAGGTTTGTCAACGTGGTTTGTAGCACATCGCTTGAGTCTAAGGTTGTTTAGAAGGATTTTGAAGAAGGTGGCTTTTTGAGCTGTGAATGTGCTTCAGGGTTACAGGCAGCTATGGGACACCCTGCCCCATCTGCCTAGGCTAATGAGCACTCTGGCTGTTTGGAGGATTTCCTTATTGTGCCTGTCTGAGACTAGGCTGGAAGGACAGAGGTTGAGCTAAAGGAGTTCTGGACTCAGATGCTTTATGGCTTCTTTTTGGTCTAGTTTTTATAGGTCCAGACTTCTCGGAGAAAACTATCTTCTGAAAGTGTGGGTGTGGGTAGGCGCTAGCCAAACAAACAAGGAAGGGTTTGGGTAGAAGCTGTTAGAGTTAACAGTGGGCTCTGAATGACAACTGCCACCCTGGGAAATTGGACCCACGAGAAAAAATGGATACACAGAGAACTCCCAGCCCCACCCCCAATACCGCAGATACTGTGCAGGCTGTTTCCAGTCACATAAGATTTAAGTCCCAGGTCCTGATGAACCTAATGTGTCCAAGTTCTTGCTGTATGGATTTGGACAAGAGGTAACAGCTGTGTTGTAGCATATGCAGTGCAGCTTACTTACAGTGCAGGGGAGGGCTGCTGACAGATTCTTCCGCACACACTGCTGAGCTGCAACAAGGGCTGACTGGAAGTTCATAGACTCTGCCCATAGCCTTTGCTTATCAATTTCTCCCTACTTTCTACCCCGGTGGAGGTCAAAGAAACTCTTGCAAAAAAAATTGTAGTGTGCAAGATTCGTAAGAGCAGAGTTGGGAAGCGTGTGTGTGTGTATGTGTGTGTGTGTGTGTGTGTGTGTGTGTGTGTGTTGTCTGTATATCTATGTGTCTGTTGTCTGTCTATCGCTGTGTGTCTGTGACTCTCCATATATCTGTGTGTCTGTCTCTCTCTTTGTGTGTGTGTGTGTGTGTGTGTGTAGGGGAGTTCCATGCTGATCCTTCCCTTATATATTAAGGAATCTCTGAGGTCCTTTGGACCTGATTTGAAAACCAAGACTACAGAGAAGATACTTGCTTGAGTACTGAACTTCAGCAAAAAAAGCTGCTAGAGACTTTCATATCAGGTTGCATTTTGCAATCTCTTGGTTCAGGCTCTGCTCATGTTGGATGTAGCACAGTTATATCATAGGTGTGTGGCCCCACCCCCTTGGCCTTCCACAAGGAATTTGCAGCTCAGCAATGGGGAATAACTACAGAAATCCAGAGAGGGCTGGGAAACAAAACTGAATGCTGATTAGGGAACACCACTATTAGAACCATTAAAAGATATTGTGTGTGTGTGTGTGTGTCTGTCTGTCTGTCTCCCTCCCTCCCCTTCTCCTCTCTTACTCTCCCTTCCTCTTCCCTTCCCCTCCCTCCCTCCCTCCCTCCCTCCCTCCCTCCCTCCCCAGCTCCCAGCAGGAAATTACATAATTGAAATCAAACCAGAAACTAGCATAACAGTGTTTTGGTTCCTTTTTCCATCTCCAGCAGCCTTAGCCTCCATTTCCCAGGGTTGCAGTCCTCTTAACCTTTATGATGGACACTGGCCAGGTTGCTCTGGCTTCTGTCAGCAGAGGATCTTGTTGTCCAGTGTAGCAGTATTGTAAAATGATGGCCAAACTGGGCCTCAGCACGTGTGTGTGTGTGTGTGTGTGTGTGTGTGTGTGTGTGTGTGAGGAACCACACAGAGGAACCCGCCCAAGTTAAAGAATACACACGTGGGCACTTATACTGTGTGCAGTCGAAGTGCAAAGACAATCGCTCACTTCTGCCCGCATTCATTTCTCCGTCTTCTGACACCCCTTGTCCCAAAATGTCTCAACGAAGACTTTAGATTCCTATGCTGGAGATCGTATCCAAACGGATTTGCAGAACAAGGCTGAGCTTCCAGGCCCAGCTCTGGATTCTGCTTGCCTTGAGAATTGCCAAAGCTTCTGGTACTGGAATGTGTCCATGCCTAAAATAAGGGGTATTGTTAACGTGGCCCAGAGCCTTCAGAAAGGCCGGGATGAAGATGTAATTAAAGCCTGTGAAGGCTTTCCACTTCCTGGATGAAAGGCAAGGCTGTGTGGTGTTTTACCATCCACCTACCCTGCCCTTTATGTTGCCCCACCTCCTCTGTCTTTCCTTGGGGGGGGGGGGTGGTCTGCATAAATTTTACTGGTTATTCACTTCAAAATAGACCTGCTTCTACCTCAGGGCAGAATTTCATTTGCTGCCTCAGAGAATTTCTTTCTAGAACCTAGATAGACCTGAAAGGTCTACCCCCATCACATGCAAAGGACACTCCCCCCAACCTCCCCACCCACCTCCCCCACCCCATGGAAGAAGAGGCCTGGGTGTGTTAAGCCACTCCCGTTGGTAGCAGTTGATTTTGTCTCGCTGCTTATGAGCTCAGCCTATAGCGCCATGTGTGTTGCTGGAGAATCTTGTCACCCCAAATGTCCTGTCACCTGTAAGAGGAAGATGCCCTCACTCATCTCACAAGGTCAAGTGACATAAAGAGCCAAATTTAGCGAGTAGCTGGTGGTTTCTGGCTGCTCTCTCTCTGTACCATCTGGCTCCAGAGGAATAGCGGAGAGGAGACGCCTCTTCTGCTCCTCCTCCTCCTCCTGGAAGCCCTCTGTTCTAGCCTCAAACCCATTTTGATAACAATGCCACCACTTGGTTGAGTCTGGGCTGCTCTCATCTCAGTGTCTCCCAAATATTCAACCCATCACCCCCTGTGTCTTCTCCCTCCTTCACATAGCAAGCAATCCCCGGGGCCCCCCCGGGTCATATCCCCATCCTACTCTTCCTTCAAGCCCAGTCCCAAGAGGGAGAAAGCAAAGAGCTCTTGTATTCCTTTGAGCAGGAGAAAGTCCGTTGAAAGTGCTTTGCTTTGTTGTGCCCACTTCAGAAAAAGATCAAACTGCAGGCTCTGCCTCTGCGAGGAAGGGCCATTGGAAGGGAGGCTTCGGGCAGGAGGAGGTGGGGGTGGGGAGGCGAGCCCAGAGCTGAGGGACAAGACCCTTACAACTAG
Source organism: Apodemus sylvaticus (assembly GCF_947179515.1). Lineage (NCBI taxonomy): Eukaryota > Metazoa > Chordata > Mammalia > Rodentia > Muridae > Apodemus > Apodemus sylvaticus. The sequence goes on from NC_067477.1 coordinate 42,536,201, forward strand.
CCAGTATATGGCCCACTCACAGATGGTTACCCTGAACCAGCCTAGACAATGCACCAAGACCATTCCCTGGCAGATAGATAGGCAACCGTCTAGTCCGAGGAACTGAGTTAGCGGTATCCACATAGGACCCCTTCCCTTCCTGAGAGTTCTTGTCTTTCAGGTTCCCAGGGAGGAGTGCAGAGCCCATGCAAGGAAACCCTTGAATAGGCACCGCTTTAATTCAAGCTTTGGATGCTTAGGAGGGGCCTCAGCGTCCCACAAATCCCCCAGTGCACAAAGCTTGGAGGCCAAGTGTTCAGTCTGTTTGTTCTTTTAGAAACAGGCCCTGGAAGCCAGGAGTTATTTGTTTCCGAAAGGTAGGCGCACATCAGGTGGGTGGTCTCTGCAGTTTTTGTGCTTTGATTCCCTGCTTTTCTTTTCAGGACCACTGAGGGGTTTATTTTCCCTCTCGCAGCAGTGCTCCGGGGCTTGGCTGTACGCTGTATCTGTGTTGGGTTTTCCCACAGGCCCCTGCACAGGCCCCTGCACAAGCAGTCCAGTTGCCTTCAGAAGGCCCTGGGCGGCCCCGTGGGGGGAGCTGGTTGCAGCTGTATGCCCCCTCCCTTCTGAAGCAGGCTTTGATCAAGGTTTTTTCGGGGGTGGGGTGGGGCGGGGTGGGGATAGAGGGTGTGTGCAGCCTGACCTCCCATCTCCAACATCTCCCAGGTAGAAAGTTCTGTTCAGCCTGTCTGTGGCTTCAAAGGCCCTGCCCCTTCGGGCTGGGACAAGTTTGATAATGGCTCCCATTTTGCTGCTGTGTGATCTCTGAGCGGCCCTATCTTTCAGTAGACCGGATTCCGCTTGTTTGGTCGGGCTGCTCCGGCCAAATTGGAATCACCTTTCTGGTTGAGGAAGCACATTGATGTCGCTCTTCTCCCATTGAGACCCCTTTGAAGGCTCAGACATGGTTTTCTAGCTCAGACAAAGGTGACCTGGGCCATGGCATCCAGACACCTGTCCAGTCAGAGCCCGATGCCTTGAACAGGGTCGACATCTGCTTGAGTCTGCAATTCAAGAAGCACACTCAGTTTGGCGCTTGTATCCCCGAGTGCACACAGCTTAAGGAAAGCCAAGGCCTTCTGATCTACTTCCTTGAAGAAATTCAGCCATGGTGGCTGAAGCAGCATCCTGTTCATCCCATGCACGTACCTGAGCCTGGGGCACAGCCCAGACTCCTAAAGTTGACTACAGTTCCCAGGAACTTGAGTAGCTCTGCTCTCTGAGCTGAGAAGCAGGCAACCGGCCAGTGTTATGCAGGATGTCCCTTTCTAGCCTATTATTTCTAACAGTTGTGGCCTTACAGGTTCAGTTCTCAGCCCGGGGCATGAACAACAATGTGGCCCCTCCAAAACCTATTTCTAGCTCCTACCGCAAACAGTTTCATCTGTCAGTCCCAGGGGTGAGTCAAAGGACAAGGGCTGGGCCACCAGTGTACTGTCCTTGCTCTCGAGAGAGGTTGCAGCTTCCCTGGAAGGCCGGCTGACTGCTCCTGGGGCAGATGGGGTTAGGCTGCACATTACCCTTCAGTTTCCTCACATTTAAAATGAGGGTGGCCAAGGGCAACGGGAGAGCATCCTCCTTCCTCAGTCTGATAGCGCAGGGCTCTTCCTTTTGACTGTACTCAAAACAACCCCGGCCAGAACAATGAGCGCAGGAGGAGGCCCAAGGGAATGCATCACGTGGCTGTCCTGCGGCAGCTCCCTCCCTCTCTGCCTTTATCTCCTACCGAGGTCTGTGTGGGAGGAAATCTGGCGGGCTGCATTGGTCTCCCAGGAGCGAAGAGAAGTTGCCCTATTGGCCTCGACCCAGCCTCAGGCAGCTGAGGAGACCTGAGCTGTCTCCCAAGACCCTGAAGATGTGCCCACCGGAGTGCTAACCTGCAAAAAAGGTTCCAGAGAGTGCCAGTGTGTCCAGCCCAGGACCTACCCGAGCTTTTCTCCCTAGCTCCGGTCCTCCTTTCTGCTCCTGTCACTGCATGACAGCTCTGTAGAGACTTGTCCACATAGCAGTGAACACTCACGTTTCTCACACCAAGGAGGTCGCTTGCTTAGAGAGTTCATTGTTTTCCCCAGATGCCTGGGAAAAGAGAAAGGACTTCAGAGCCTTGTGGTGATGAAGAACTTGGCCGGTTCCAGTTGTGACTATTTCCCTGTGAAAGCAGATGTTTTGCTACCATGTTTTGTTAGCAGCATCTGATCAGGCTATCTCATCAGCATTAATTTATTGACTTGTATTGGGGGAACTATGCAAGTATGTACATGTGTTTGTACAGGTATGTGTGCCAACTTCGTGAATATGTAGAGGGCACAGGAGGAAGTCGTTTCTACCGTGGTGCTCTCTGCCTTATAACTGTGAGTCAGAGTCTCTCTCATTGACCCTGGAGTTTGTAGTGTTTTGGCTAGGCTAATGGCCAGCAAGCCAATGATCTTCCTATCTGACCATCTCTAGTCCTGAAGTTAGAGGTTGTATTAGTTTGGGTTCTCTAGAGTCACAGAATATATGGGCAGTCTCTATATAGTTAGGGAATTTGTCGATGACTTACAGTCTATAATCCAACTCTCCAAAAATGGGTAGCAGCAGCTGTGGATGGAAGTCCAAGGATCTAGCAGTTGCTCAGTCCCATGAGGCAAGCAGGCAAGGAAGAGTGAGTCAATCTTCCTTCTTCTAATGTCCTTATATATCTCCAGCAGAGGGTGTAGCACAGATTAAAAGGCGTGTGTCTCCATGCCTTTAATCCCAGATGAGCTTGAACTCGGAGATCTCCTTGTCTTAGCCACTATGCTTCAAGATCTCCATACCAAGATCCAGGTCAGAAACTTATATCTGAGCCTTCAAATTAGGATCATAGGTGAGCCTTCCAAATCTAGACTGTAGTTCATTCCAGATATAGTTAAGTTGACAACCAGGAACAGCCACTACAGAGGTATATGTGGCTTTTAACATGGCTGTGGGTGAGCTAAACTCAGGTTCTTATGCTTGCAGAGCAAGTGCTGTTACCCATTGAGCCACCACCCCAGCCTCCCGTCTCAGCGTTCTTCGTGTCATTCAGTCCACATGGAAAATCCTCCCTGTCCAGGGGAAACTCCAGAGCCATTGCTGCCAGGATTCAGAAACTAAGGAACGCAGTTATTGTCCGGCAGCTAGGCACTGTGGGATGTTGGACCACCATTCTTTGGGGACTTGAGCCTTTTATAATGCTACAAATTGAACACGGGAAGACCTGAGTTGAAGGTCCGGCTCTGCCAGCATTCACCAAGTGATCTTGACTAGCTTATCTGACATCTCACAGCCTCAGTTTACACATCGGCAAGACTATAAACCTCGGACGACTGTTCTCACTCAGAACTACATGGGATAAAGTCTGTGATGTACCTAGCACACACTAAAGATTCTATAATGTGTTTATTATCATTACCATCCTTTCAAACAGCTATGCAAGTCTGACTGGCCTACCTCCTTCCTGCTGAGTAGCAACCTCAGGGAACAGTAAGCCCTACTCTGACTTAAGGAACAAACACTGGGTGGGGATGGGCGGGGATACAGGTGTAGGCAGACTCCTCAGCACAAAGGTTAGGAATGTCTACCTGGGACACTAGTAGAAAATCCAAGGACAGATCTGAACATAAACAGATTTTTTTTTTCCTCTCCAGCATGTCACCTCTCAGGTGTCCTCAGGACAGACACAGTAGGCTGTTTTCCAGGGACTTCAGTGACAGATTGACAAAAACAGCATCGCTTCTAACTCAGTAGACAAATATTCTTCCACAGTTATGGAAGCCAGAAGTCTAAAACTGAGGTGTCTGCAGGGTTGTGCTTCCTTTGGAGACATGAGAGACTCTTTTCTTGTCTCACCTAGTCCCAGAGGTTCCAAGTGTCCCCAGACTTGTCCCCAGAGTGAGCACAGCATAACTTTGTCTGCCTCTGTGGCTGGGCCTCTTCCTCCTCCTTGAGTGTCTCTTACAAGTACACTTGCTTTTTATCAGAGACATGTGGCCTCAAGATTTGCAATCTAATTGCAAGACTCTTAACTTGATTACAATTACAAGGACACTTCATTCAAATAAGGTCACATTTACAAGTTATAGGGTCAAGATAAAACACATCTTTTGGGAAGGTCACTCTTCAAAAGAGCACATCGCCAACCTTGTAAAATGTCCAGGTTGATTAAGACTAAAACATCACAGAAACTGTTCTTCACCCCCATGACAACATCCCTGGACCTCCACTTGGTTCAAGAAAAGGAAAGGAGGCTCTTGCCTCATGGCAAAGGCTGGCTTTTTGTCCACTGTCAATTATCAAGGAGCAAAGAAGAGGGGCAGGAATCCTTGCACGGGAGGGGGGGTGGGGTGTCTCCAGCTGGTCCTGCATCCTGGAGCCTCTGATTCTCAGTCAGATACACTGAGGTTTGGAACCTTGCTCTGCCCTGGAGGCTGAGGATCAAACTGAGGACTTGCCAGGTTTGTATCTTCTTGCTGGGTCCCAGGAAGTACTGATTGGTTGCCTGATGCTCAGACCCTTTATCTTCTCCACGCTCCCCCTCCCCCCGCCATCCTCCCCTGGCCCGGCACTTAGAAAAGGTCTACACACCCAGGGCACTTCTCTTTTTGCTGTTGCCTCTTCTGGCCTTGCTCTGGCCTGATCTTTAATTTATGCCTTATCCTTCAGCCTCTCACTCGGGGAACCACGTCTACAAGGCCTCCAGTCTTATTGGAGTGTCTATTGTGATGTTAAACACCACAGCCAAAAACAACTCGGGGAGGAGAGGATTTATTACAACTTTCCATTTTCAAGTCACACTTCATTGTTACAGGAACTCAGGGGCAGGAACTCAGGGCAGGAACCTGGAGGCAGGAGCTGGTGCTGAGGCTGTCGGGAGTGCTGCTTACTGTCTTGCTCACCCTGGCTTACTCAGCCTGATTTTTTATAGCACCCTGGACTCCCAGCCCAGGGATGGCACCACCCACAATGGGCTGGGCCCTCCCCCATCAATTGCTAATTAAAATGTTCTACAGGCAGATCTTTAGGCCAATCTTATGAAGGCATTTTATTAGTTTTTAAATTGAGATTTCCTCTTCCCAAATGATTTTCGCTTGTGTCAAGTTGATATAAAACTAGCCATTACTCCCCATGTTGATTCTGAAGCTACGAAGCAAGATGTAAAGAAGACTGTCATACAATCATATTCTTCCAGTCAAATACTATCCTGTAGAAATTTAACAAGGGGATCAGGTCCTTGAAGGTGGTTTCAAGGAAGTGTTCTGTGTGCATGGAAGCCATGCCTTTGGAAGAGACTCAAAGAACAAACCATTGCCATGCATTCCCTCTGATGGGTCCAATCCAAGGTGCTCTCATGGAGACCTCTCTGTTTCCTCATCAGCTTCTATTAATAACCGGGCTGGCTGTTTTATGTTAACTTGACATCAGCTATAGTCATCAAAGAGGAGGGAGCCTCAGTGGAGAAAATTCCTCTTTATAAGGACAGGCTATAGGCAAACTTGTAGAACATTTTCTTAATTAGTGACCAATAGGGGAGGGCCCAGGCCATTGTGGGTGATGCAGTCCCTGGGCTGGGGGTCCTGGGTTCTATAAGCAGGCTGAGCAAGCTACAAGGGGGAAGCCAGTGAGCAGCAACCCTCTGTGGCTTCAACACCAGCTCTTGCCTCTAAGTTCCTGCCCTGCTTGAGCTCCTGCCCTGACTCTGAAGATGAACTGTGATGTGGAAGTGTATACTGAGCAACCCTCTTCTTCCCAGGTTTCTTTGGTCATGGTGTTTCATCACAGCAACAGTAGCCCTAAGACAATACCTCTTCCCTCCCCACCTTTTTTTTCCCCCTACATTCCTATTTCTGGCTTGCAGATGTCAACAAGTGCTGTGTAGAATTCAATCTTCACACATTTGACCTCTCTGGATCATTTACCAACACAGTTGTTTCCCACCCCCAACCCCCACCTCCCCGTGTTCACTGGGGCTTGGTTAAGGGTAAGAGGTTCCTGTGGCCCTGAGAACAGGTGGTACCGGTGCCTAACTGGAAGTTCATGATAGCTGCGTATAACACATACTTTGATGATGGCATTTCAGGGCTGTCCGCTGATTAGCACAGTATGGAGATGGGACAGGGCCTTACCTCTCTGAACCACTGTGATACTTCGTGCTGAAGGCTGCACTCATCTGCTTTCTTTGTTCTTTCCGTTCACGTATCTGTGTCTTTCCAAGCATATCCTGTGCTCTACATGCACAGAAGGCAGTCCTTTCGAGTGCCACTTTCAAACATGGCTCCTGGAAGGAGAAGACCTGACCTGTGCTCATGCCTTGTTGGTGGGAATGTGAAATGGTCCCATCACTGTGCAAGATAATATACTGACTGGGTTCTCAGAAATGGAAAATACTGAATCACCACATGGCCTTGTAAGTCAACTCCTAGATATTTACCCCAGAGAACAGAAAAATGGGCTCAAATAAATATGCCTCTATAAGCTCATAAGAGCTTTATCCCCAAGAGCCTAAAGCTAGACACAGCCCCACAATGTCTGCCACAGATGAATAGGTAAGTGTTGCCATATACGTCCTAGAGGAATGGTATTCAGTTGTAAAAGGAACAACAAATGAATCTATGCTACAGTGTGGCTGAGTCTTTTAAAAATATCTTAATTTATTATTTGAGAATTTCATACATGCATATAGTATACTTTGATGATATGTACCCTACATTTCCTCTCCATCTCTTTCTAGATCCCCCCACCTCTATCCCATTTTTGTGTCTTCTTTTTTAACAAAGTCTCATTTTATTTCTAATTATCTGTGTGTGTGCATGTGCTCACTCATGCACAGCCCCAAAAGCAGGTGCCTCGAAGGGCATCAGCTCCCCTGGAACTAGAGTTCAGGCTTTTGTGAGTTCCCTGCTGGAGCACCAAACTTTGGTCCTCTTTAGGAGCAGCGAGTGCTCTTAACTGTTCAGCCATCTCCAGTTCCTTCGTTCCTTCCTTCTCTAAAAGTAATCTATGGAGCTCAATGTGTTGTCCATATTCTCGTGTGTGTGTGTGTGTGTGTGTGTGTGTGTGTGTGAGCACCCACTGGAGCACGGCCAGCCCTAGAGAGTATTGACTCTCCCTCCCCAGCAGCCACCCAGGATCAGCAGCTTGTCCACCAGTGACACACTGGGACACTTGTGTGTCCCTCCCTATGATGAATCCTGTTAGTAGAAGAAGCCATACACACCCTGTCAGGTGCCGGACTGCTCTATTTATATGAAACATCCGAACAGGTAACCCAAAAACCACAAAGAGCTGGGAGGAGCTGTGGAATGGTTAGGGGTGGTAAGAACATACTGGAAATGGACTGAGGAGGTCAGTGCAGTAAACACCGTCAAACTGTACTCTTTCAAGTGCTTAATTTCTCAATATGTGACTTTTAAGGGGATATAATTTTAAAATGTCAAAAAGAAGTAATGATAGGGCTGGAGAGATGGCTCAGTGGTTAAGAGCACCGACTGCTCTTCCAGAGGTCCTGAGTTCAATTCCCAGCAACCACATGGTGACTCACAAACATCTGTAATGGGGTCTGGTGCCCTCTTCTGGTGTGTCTGAAGAGAGTGACAGCGTACTCACAAAATTAAATAAATAAATCTTAAAAAAAAAAAAAAAAGAAGTAATGATAATCTGACCTGTGTGCTCTCTTTAAACACACCAGTCTCATTCAGATTTTCTAACTGGGGTGCCTGTGTGCCCATTTTCAATAATATCCACCAAAACAGTTCAAAGTGAAGATTACCATCACAACTGTTCACGATCCTAAGGACAATCTATTATTATTATTATTATTATTGCTGTTGTTATTGTTATGATTATATGTGCATTGGTGTTTTGCCTGTACGTATGTTCGTGTGAGGGTATGAGTTACTGACAGTTTTGAGCTGCCATGTGGGTGCTGGGTGCTCTTAACTACTGACCTCCCCAGCCCCATCATGTCTCCCTTCTTAAGCCACAGTCTCTGAAGTCCAGTTACAAAGCTGCATCTCTGAGCCTCAAGCCAGCAGAGAACAGTGGGTGTGCACGGAAACACTTGAGCCAGCTGCTATTTCTCAGCAGTTTGCTTCTATGGCAGTGAAGTGGGATTTCTGGGCAAGAAGCACAGGCGTCAAGAAGAAACTGAATTCTACCAAACAGGACACCTGGGGTTGGGGATTTTCTTCAAAAATGGTTGTTGCAGGAAGTTTGGGGGGGGGGATATTTACATTTGGGCCCTCTCTGCACCCATTTCTGCTTCATTTGAGGAGTTTGGAGACCTTTTAGTTAGAAGATTTGGAACTTCAACATGCAAAAGCCCAGCATGACAACCAAGGTATGGAGGCGATCCCGGTATCTGGGTTGGAGTCTGGTAACTGAATTCATCAATACACTCATTTGTCCACTTCCTGAACATAGCTAGAGAAGAGCCCTGACCCGCATCTTGTTGAGGCAGCTCAGGAAGAAGCCAACAGACAGGGCAGGGCCGTTGTAGCCACACCGCAGTTCTTAAACAAAGGTGTCCTGGCTGGGGAGCTTTGAAGTATGGGAGAGGCCCTTCCGAGTTGGGGATGTTTGAGCCTGGTGTTGATAGATGGATTTAGGGGCCCAGCAATACAGGGGATGAGCTCAGCACCTCAACCAGCCCAGAGGCACGAAGACCTGGTGAATCTGAGGGGAGAAGACCACAGGGCAGGTTAAGGCGCTGCTGGGAAGGGCTTTGCCTTCAGCCTAATTCTTCGTGCTTTTTCCTTTTCTGAGGAACAACAGCTGCATATTTATCAAGCATCACTTCTTGTTATCCTTTCAGTAGCCGCCTTTGTACACACGAAGACGATAGGGTTCCAAAATGTTGAGTCAACTATCAGAATGAAGGGCACAGTGCTGGCCCTATAAAACCCTAGACAAGGGTCTCCCTCGGGGTGTGCGAGGGGGAGAGGGAGCGTGGCCTGACTCTGTCCCCAGGGATGGTTTATATGCCCTTTGACCTTTGACAGCCAGTTCGGGTTCCTTTTCAAGTGAACTTCAGTTTCATAGTTTGCTTTTTTGGCTAGAGCATCCTGTCCTCTCCAGTGCAGCCTGGAGGAGGAGGAGGCCCAACCCCTTGCCTTCCTGGCCCCCAGAGCTTAAAACAAGAGCCCTCTGCCATCGGACATCCTTACCATTTCCAGCTATTGAGTGTAATCAGGTGGGCCAGGATCTGATTTCAAAGCCAAAAGTAAAGGACTCAGTGGAATCCTCTTTCCCATTCCCCCAGTAGAGACAAAGGGTTTGAACAAACAGGATGTAGGAGCCACGGAGAGCACTCCCAGCAGGCAGGATGCAGGGCTGGATAGAGGGCCTGGGAATCTGGGTGTTGGCATGTGTACTGATCGTGCCCAAGAGAAACAAGACGCAGGATAAGAAGACAGACACAAATTCAGCCAACAGCCTATCCAGAGGGTTCCTACTCTTTTTTTGGGTATGAAGATCTGGCCATTCACTATCCAGAGACAGTGACATCTCTGTAATAGCACAGAGAACCCAGTATGCCTCGTGGGACAGAAGAGCAGCACTTGGGGATCTAGAGGACCGCCCCAAGTGTGGTGTGGAGCTAGGAAGGACTTGCTGGTTGCAGCCTATGGATGGGAATACATTTGTTTCGCTGCTCTGTCTTTTTCGTCTTTCTGAGATGGGTCTCACCACATGGGCCTGGCTGGCATGGATGGAACTTGATATAAACATGAGGCTGGCCTTGGACTTATGGAGATCTTCCTGTCCAAGCTTCCTGAGTAGTGGGAATAAAATCATGTGCCACCATGCCTTGCTATTTTTACTGTTTTCTATCTCTTATCCCAAATCTGGATCACTGGGCTTGGGAATCCAGGTAGTTAACCCTCCAAAATGCTGACCTGTAAAACCAGCCCAGGGTCATTCAGAGACCCAGACCCTTCCTAGGAGTACATGTGCTTAGGAACTATTTCTACATTTCTTTTTCTCCTTCCCACTGCCCATTGTATATGAGAGGGAAATCAGTGATGGAAATAAATGTTCCCTAGGCCAAGAGCTGACAGCAAGCTGAGATCAGAGGTCAGAGGTCACCGAGGGTTGCAGGGACAGCTAGCAGCTCACAGGAGGAGGAGAAGTGCTTCTGATATGGCTGATTCCCTTGTTAACTGTAGGACTTAGGGGTATGCCCCCAGTTCACCATCTATCAATGAAGGGGACTTGGAATAATGTCTACCACCATTTCTGGCTATTGCAGTGACAGGCATGCACCTAACATTTCTGTAAGGACAACTGTCTTCCCCTACACAGGACAATCCCATTCAACTGGAAAACAACCCCAGCCTTTTACTAAGAAAGCAATCTGGATAGAGGAGATCATTTCAGACTCGAGCATTTAAAAAGAGTCTTTAAAAAGATATTTGTTTCTCTCTCTCCTCCCCCCCCCCCCCCCCCCCCGTGTGTGTGTGTGTGTGTGTGAGAAGTGTAGGTTCTGGAGACTGAACTTTGTCCCCAACTGAGTCATCATTCCAGCCCCTCTGGGAGATTTGAACACAAAGCTGTAAGGCGTTTTAGAACTTGATTTATGACTCAAGATGCTGCAAACTCCGGGATTACCCTGCCCAGGTTGGGGTGGGAAAGGAAAAGCCATTAATCAAAAGGTGACTGGAGATGCACTCCATTTTAGTAACTACACAGAGAGGCAGTGGGCCCAGGTGAGGAAGAATGCTCTGTGTGTGTCCTGTGAGGCCAGGAGACAGGTCTGTTTGGAGGAACCTCTGATGGTCTGACGTTTGTTTCTCCAGATCCAGAGTGACCAGGCAGACTTGCACAAAACCAAACAGGCCGCCTGAGCTTGGACCTTGGGGCTGCTGAGATGGAGCTAATTCCTGCCTCAAAGAAGTTTGCTCGTTTGATAAATGCGTACTGGCAGGCACCTGATATTTGTCAGAACTGGTATAAGATACTGGGAAGACAATGACATTTTGAAGAGGTCACTTATACGACACACTGGAGAGAGTTCTGCCTAGAAGCTGCTGCCTTCCCCTTCACTGTGTGCCGATTGGGAACCCACTGTGTGCAGTTCCAGGCCCTCAGAACTGATATTACACAGCATTTCATGGCCTCAAAAATACCTTCACATATAAGGAAAATGTCTAGAGCTTTTCACATTTGTTCATTAGAACTGCAGGCACTCTGTAGAGACCATGCACATGGTGTGAGGGATCTGGAGCTCACACTGCCCTTCAAATACAATGACCTTTCTTGTATTGGTTTTATATCCTACATTCTAAGCCAGGTCCAGCTTATTTGCTGAGTGTCCCTAACATGCCAGATAAGGCTGCAGGGCCCTAGGACACATCAGCAAACAGATCAAAGATGGCTTCCGTCCAGAGCCTATATAATAGCATGGGAGATACCCAATGGTTGATAAACATAGTAAGCTATTTATTACCTTGTGTGCAATAGGTGTTTCAGGAACATAAACTCAGAGCAGGGAGGACTATGATTGTAAGCAGGGTGGGTTGCATGGAGAAGATAACATTTTAGTAAACAGATGTGAGAGTATCTGGGGAAGGGGAAGGGAGTTAATAGGGAACCTGTGGGAGGGAACAGGCGAGCCACCATTTGGCTGCAGCAGCCTGGTGTGTATGGGCAGGAGAAGAAAAAGATAGGGAAGCATGCTGGTGGGTGCCCTGGGGGGGGGGGTTAATCAGTAAAAAGGCAGCCACTTCAGTCTGTGGTGCTGAGGAAAGAGGCCTTTGAATTCCTGTCACAAAACAGAATGGGTCACTGCCAGAGCCCAGACTCCCACCTCCAGGGCAAGCTGGAGAAGCTGGAGAAGCCGGAGAAGCCTTACTTTTTTGTACTGTGGTCTTCTCAGGTCTCTTTGCAGATGAGGAAGGTGATTTCTGCCACATCACTGAGAATGTTCTCTAAGGGCCTCTAACATTCTCTTACAAAGTTCTCTAAAGGCCCAGAGCTAGAGGTCAAGAGGCTGAGCATTATGATGTCCTTACAGCACCTGCACCTGGTCACCAATATGTGACTCTTAGAGTCTGTGCATCAGTCCTGTGTACTTGAGGATTATTCTTCTGCAGGGGGAATAAAAAAAGGCCATCTGGAGACTTTGGTTTAGGAAATTAATATTTTATTTATTGAAGTTATACATTGAAAAATAAAACAGGTTTTCCTTAGGTTCAAATCACCTTTCTAAATCTTACTGTGTGCCAGTTATAAATCAAGGCTGGGCAGTGAAAGTATGTGGTCACCCACGACCAATGCACATCCCACTCCATAGATTCCACATCTAGATGCCCAGGGAAAGAAGGGACACGAGGAGAAGAGGGTCTGGGGTAGAGTTTCAACTTGGCCAGACACTGGCCAGACACAGACAGACCCTCAGCCAGGTCTGGGGCTCAGGCCAGAGGGCCTTTGGGGATGGGCTTCCTGGCAGGTCCAGAGCCACTGGAAAGGAGATTCCTGAGGCAGCTCCAGGAAGGAAGAGGGGGGACACTTTGCCTTTCCCTGATCACTAGCATTTTTTTTTTTTTAAACTCTGGAGCAAACATTGCGACCTGGCTTTGTTTCTATCATGTGCATCCGACGAAGTGTGAGCAACGGCTTTATAGCCGAGGCTCTGAGGCTCCCTCTCTCCTTCCCTTCCGTGGAAGGCTTGCTGGATTGCTGGCTCTGTCTTCTCCTCACTCCATGCACCTTAGTGCTTCTCTCTGCTGTCCGGAGGGCATTCCTGCCCTCCATAGCCTCTTTCTACTCCCGGGAGCACTCTGCCCTCCCTCTGGGCCACAGTTTCCCTCCATACCCCACGCCCTTTGTGCTGAATTTGAGGTTCGCGGTACAATAGAGCTTTGATGATCGGCCTGGCTGAGAAGGAACGCCAGCTGAAATTAATGAGGACTCTGAATAATAGCACTGGAAAGCTGAGCCGCTCTCACCAGCGACGGTTCCTGGGAGAAGTGTGAGCATTGACATTCCACGATAGCTGACGATGAGAAATGGGCTCTAGGCTTAGAATGGAGAGAGAGCCCTTTAAGCGCTTCACCAGGAAGCAATTGTTGATGGCGAGCACATGCTTTCTTTGAATCGCACTTATTTGTATTTCTAAAGCCGTTCTTTTATTTAAATTTCTATCACTCGGAGTTTACCAGACTCCTCACTATCGATCCATTAGTATTAGTCTGAGATCTCAATAGAAACAATTTTTTCCATCCAAAGTCTCCAGAAATTCTATGAATAAAACTAAAACCTTAAAAAAAAACAACAGTCAATTAAAACAGTGGGGAGGGGGTGCTTTTTGAGACCAGGTTCATACAGTCCACTCTAGCCTTACCTCATGTAGCTAAGGCTGGCGTAGAATCCCTGACAGTCCTATCTCTGCTTCCCAAGTGCTAGAATTATAGGTATACATGGCTATATCCAACCTAAAATCTTAAAAATAATAGAACCAGTTCTGTTATCCTGTTTATATGATTTTTACTGAAAGCAGTAACAGTGTATTATTCTAACAAATTATTCTTTAAAAAATAAAAAAACAACCAAAAAACCCCCCAAAAAACAAAAAAAGCATCCTTTCTTAGTTCCCTCCTGACTTGCTGTCCTTGGCTTCTATTTAAACAGCCCACAGAAGCAGAGGGAGGGAGTGCTGCCAGGTCTCTCTCACTCACAGAGGTTCAATAACTCTGTACCCCCTGCATCCCACTTCCTTACCATGTCCCTGCCATATTCTATCCCATATATCTGCTAGAAAAATTTACCGAGAGAACCATACATGACAAATATTAACAATAATTAAATCTAGGTAAGGCTATTGGGGTGTTTATTACACTCTTTTCTCTTTTTCTGTTGAAATTTGTCAAGGGAAAAAAAACAAGCCACCACCCTCCCCAACAACCCCAGACAAGATCTTCTATGTAGCTCTGGCTGTACTGGAACATACTCAAGGCCCTCATGAACTTTTAAGAAGACATCCTAAGAATACAGTCCTAGCAAGACAAAAGGACTGTCTCTGTTATCCCTCAACCCTGGTCTTGTCCTAGCACTGGGAAGGCTGTTCTCTGCTTACAGAAACAGGAAGGAAGCTAGCAACAGGGTAGGGTATAGTGGAATGGGGTCCGGTGGGGTGAGGAGTGGGGGCGGGTGGGAGAGTGGGTGTGTAGTTCAGTGGTAGAGCATTTTCTTAGACTATGTGGGACCCTGGGTCTCATCCCCTTTATTGCCAAAGAAAAGCAAACACATTCTTCTATTGCCTTTACAACAATCTTGTGGGAAAGACAAATGTTCTCATTTTATAGATTGGACATGTTATAGGACATCGAAAGGTCTATGAGACTAGCTACTCACAGTTCTGGCTATCTTGCTAGGCATAGAGACACTTGTTCTAGTACCAGCATGTATAAATTAATTGTACCCTCTCAACAACTCTAAGAGACACAGATAATGGCCCAGGTTACAAAAGTAGTAAGGGGTAACCTAGATTATGAACCCAGGAAGTCCACCCAGGACTGAATTCTTAGCCACATATTACCACAGCCTCATGTGACAACATGACACATCAACTTCTAAGAAAGGGAATCTGGTTCCCCCAGGTGCATTCAGACCGCCAACAAGTTCTATTTGTCTTGCACGGTATCTTATAATGTTTGCATTTCAAGATTTACTTAAGACTTAAGAAATATTTTATCTAACATTCAGATCTCTGGGTTTTCTCATAAAATCAGATGCTTGGGCAGCCCGAGGCCATCATCCCATGAGGTATGTGAGCTCTGTTACAAGCATCTCTAGTCACACTTGTTAAAAACTTTAAGGAAGGCCTTAGTCAAGAAAGGGCAATGTTTTACAGAAGAGAGACTAAACATAAGAAAGAAGAGTGGGAATTTATAACCAAGGAGTGGGGCCAGTTAACAAGAAGAAACGGAAAGCAATAGACATATTATTCCTATCGAGGCTGGGAAAGGAGGAATCTGATTAGATAAACAGGATAGCAATGGTAGAGGTTTTATTTTATTTTATTATGAAAATAGGTTTATAGAGTGAGAACTATAAGGGGTAACGATAAGAGTACCACCTGGAAAAGAAAAGAAAAGATTAGGTCTTATTCTGTCCTCCAGGCTCTCTAGAACTGCACAATACAGCCCAGTCTGACCTCAAACTCACACTAATCCTCATACTCACACTAGTCTCCGATAAACTAGGAGCTATTATTCCCAGTCTAATAGAGAGATTCTGCAGTTTTCTTAGTAAAACGGAGCTAATCAAACCAAGGACAGACAGAGTCTAACATGGGGGCCTAGTTAGCAAGAGGCTCAAATGAACCTGACTTGGTTTTGGTCAGGCACTCTTTGTCAGTAACCTGTGCTGACTTTGACAAGGCATGCGCTCTCCAGTCTGTCAGCTCCCCACCATTCTGTTTGCAACAGCTCTGTGACCTGCCCAGCACTGACATCTTATCCACAATGCTTGGAAGGCAGAACGCTACAAGGCCAAAGCAGCAACATGTAGCGTCCACCCTGCCGCCATGAATGTATACAAAGTCACCTGTCAGTCAACCTACATCATCCAACCACCCATCACCCATCTTTTCATTATTCTTGTCTACTCGCCCCTCCCTCCCTTAGCAATTTCCAAAATGCACGTCCATGCCTTTGCATCTCAGGTAAGGTAAGGACAATGTCAAAGGATGGGAGAATCTGTTGATGAGAGCAGCTAAGTGTGTTACAGATCAAAGTTCGCCACCTCAGAGGTCCTATGTGGATGCACTAGTGTCATACGTGACTTTATTTGGAGTCACATCCTTTAAAAGGAGATAAATAAGCTAGGAGTGTTGTCTTAGTGCTTTGGGAGGCAGAGGCAGGAAGGCTGCCACAAGTTTAAGATCTGGGTGGGTCACATGAGTGTGAGGCTAGCCAGGGATAAATAGTGAGGCCATGTCTCAAATGATAAACCAACCTAAAATAAAGGAAGGATTTTTTTTTTTAAAAAAGGAGATAGATAAGGTTAAGTGGGGTCAGAAGGGTATGGTTCTAATTCAATCAGGAGTGATGCTCCTCTTCCAGTAGGAACTCAGGGACAGTAGGATGTCATTTGAAGACACAAACCAAGGTCAGAGGCCTCAGAAGACTCTCCATCTGTTTGCAAACCCTGGTCAGAGGCTCCAGGATACTCCCATCATCTTGGAATTCCAGGGCCCAGAGCTCTGAGAAAGTTCATCTCGGTGTTTAAACTACAGAGTGTGTGGTGGTCTCCCACGCTAGCCTGAACACACAGCAGCAGCCAGATGCTGTGTTTGTGCCTTCGTCCACCCTTATTTCCTCTTTTACTTTCCTCGCAATTCCCCAGTGCCCAAGGTCATTTGGCTTAGCTATCAAGAGAAGTTGGCAGTTGTGCCAGTTTGGGCTGTGGGGATGGGAAAGGGGCTGAGATGCCACTAAAGGAACGTGAACTCGGACCTCCTCACTAAACCCTGTGTGCCAACATAGGATGATGTGGCTTAAAGTTCAACACAAGGAGCAATATAGAACAAGGAACAGACAAACCCCAAGGTACCAGAGCTACAGGTCTCCTGGGCTGGTTGATTGAACAGGTTGTTTTTATCCAGAGATTCAGAGTCTAGCTTAAACAGCGATGGTCAGAATAACTGCTGTGACATTCATTTCTTCACCAGGCTTCCTGTGGGTCTTAGCAGGTGTTCTACTTAGGCTTAAGCTATCAATACAAAGATAGGTGGTTGTTGATTAACCCCTGAGGGGCCTGGAGAACTGGGAGAAAGCCAAGCTGGCTTCTGCTTTGTCTCTGCATCAGCCTCCCAGCTGTTGGATTGGAAATGACTGTGGAGTTTGGACTGTGGTGCTGGCATGAGAGGCTGGACAAAGCCCAGATGGGCTCTTTGGTCCCAGAGGACAGCCAATGGCAATAGACATCAACCTCAGACTTTAAGTGGAATGAGCAGGAATCTGGAAGGGATCCAGAAAAACTGACTCTACAATCCCGGAGCAGCAGGTTTAGAACTGCAGCCAGTTACCGCAGCCATCTTACTCGGCAAGGAGAATGCTATGGTTTTAGTCAATAGATAAAAGTGTCAGTCACATAAACAGTTTGACTGGTGATCTGATCAGCACTGACAAACCCAGAGCTCAGGGCAGGGCAGAGCACTCATGAAACTTGTAGATTTCACTCATAACTGCATGGCCACTCCAAAGAACATGGAAATATTAGAATTTGAAGGCAAACTGTAGTGGACTTTTAGCTATCTGGTGAGACTTGAAAGCCAGTACTGTGTAGTGACTAGATGGGAACACTACAGTTACAGTTCAACTTTGCCTCTAGTCTTTGGGTGTCTGAATTCACAGTTACCTATGTATAGTTTTGAAAGCTTTAGTGCACAGGCAATACCAATCTTGCAAAAGCATGGAGATTTGTGAATAACTTCAAAGAGTTTTGGTCATTTGGGGGGAACACAATTGGCAACACCCTTCATCCTAAAGGAGTCCTTCAGTTGTGTTCCAAGCTTCAGTTTGAAAGCAAATTGCTTTGTCTTTTTAGTCAAGAACCTGGCACCAGGGAGATGACGGGAGTTGGAGGGTCTCCCTACCTACTCCTCAGGGCTCCTCAGTGTAAACCTCTTTTTTGCTTGGGATTCTGGGAAATTACTCTAAGGACTGGGAGGGGAAAGGAACGGACCTCAGGAGGGAAATGGGATTTGCTTTAGCAGAAAGGATTTTATATTCATTTTTATTTCCTTATATTCTTATATAACTCTCAAGAGCCTCACTACCAGTTTGAGATCTCTGTGATTTGGCATGTTAACAGGGTCCATGCCAACACAGACCCAACAGCCGGGAAATGGAGAAAGAATAAAAATTTCCTGGTTGTGACAGAGTGTAAGGGATAGACAGGGACAGAAAGGGGAGAGAGAACTGCATGAGAGAATGGGTAGCCCTGCAGATTGCCATTAGAGGAGTGGACTAGAGCTCATCAGGCCTTGGCCTCTCTCTGGGGTAAGCAGTCTAGCTTGAACCTTTTGAGACACAGGCAGCCATGTTTCTAATTACTTCTCTGGTCCACAACTGGGGCTAGCTAGTGACCATCGGTGCTGAGATCCAATAAGAGGGGCCTAAGCCAAAAAAGTGCTTTCTTAGCAATGTTAACTTGGAGGGCAGGATGGGTGGGGAGGGGAATGGAGGAGAGGGGTGCAGCTGAAAGGCTGAAGTATAGGAACCACATGTACCCGAAGCCCCAGGGATTAGAACTACAGAGTGCAGGACACTCAGGAAGGACAGTGAGGCCCCAGGATGCCTCCAATCCTGACAACTATTGTCCTTAACAACATGACAACTTCTACTGGAGGGAATTAATACTTGTTTTCTCAATGAAAAGAGCCCAACATATCTCAACAAGGGTGTGTATTCTGGGTAGGCAGGTTGTTCTGGGAAGAGCATAGGCTGGCTGTCTTATCAGACGCGGCCAACAACACAGCTTATTTGGAAACAGTTTGTGGTTTGTGTACTTGAACCAAGGCTTCATGTAAAGCTCTTGGTAGGAAATGTTACAGCCTCTTGTCTCCTTTGCTATCGGGATGTCAGAGTAAGCTAAGTCCATGCGTACTCTGAAGAAAGGAAGAAGAAAGGAAGAAAGTCTTGGCATCTCCAAAAAAAAAGTGGTTTGGTCCCAAGAAGTTCCTCTTACATTACTAAGCTCCAGATCTATGGCGAGCTTCAGGCGAGCTGGGGCAGGGAGCCCTAAAAACACCTTTTTACCCAAAGGAAACAAAGGGGTGTGGCAGCCATATTGGTTCATCATTTCTTGTCTGATTTCAGGGCTTGGGAAGGCCAACCTGGATGGGAGACGGAGGGCAGTTCTCGTCAATACAGACCTCATCTATTATGTCCACAGCCTCTTGGAAGTGTCCCCAGGCAAGACAGCCATCAGCACTTGACTGAAAACACATGGACGGAGTCCACTCAGAGCAGGCACTCATTATTGGGAATCATAAGGGAAAGTTTCTGTGGCCCTCCCCCTGCAGGGAGAGCTGCTTTCTGGAAGTCACAGGGCTTAGAGGGAATCTGAGTCATGTCTGGTAAGGGGAGGAACGGAGGCGCATCTCCAGAAGTCTCTCCACAAAAAGTGAGATTGTCCGGGGCAGCTCAGTTAGCTGCTTTATCTTCAGAGTATCAGGCAGGGCAGGCCACAACTCCTTTTAACTCACTCTTCTCTCCCAGAGCTATTAACAGCTAACAGCATGAAGAGAAAAGTGTGGAGTTAATTGGTCCTCTCCGGTTATGCCTCGCTTTCAAAGATGTCTCCCTCCCTCAGCGCTGCTCCAGAGATCGTTGATATAGGCCAAGGGATGCAAGGGGAGGTGTATGCAACGGAGTGGCTTCGAGAGGAAACCCATGCCAGTAGGCTGAGGCAGAGGTTTGTGTGGTCACTAGCATATCCAATTCTTCTCTTCAGGGGAGTTTGACCTCTCCTGCTCCCTTCAGGGGAGGCTGCATGAGTGCAAAGCCTAGAAGTGGCCTGCATCATTTCTTGGGAGGAGACCTCAATTGCCAGTGGGTTTTCTTTTTAAGCACACACACACACACACACACACACACACACACGATGTCAAGTGCAACATGGAGTCATCATGAGCATGCCCAGAGTCTCTCACGCTTACACAGACTCTAAGTCCCTGGTATTTGGGCAGAAAAATCAGATCTTGATTTATATTTGGCAATATGTTGGTTTTCTTTCCTCCCAGGTAACATGGGGTGCTAGAAAAGTGTTTCATCTCATTTCTGTCTTCAGCAGAATTCAAAGAAGCAGGTGTTTTGTTTTCTCTCTGGCATAGCTGGCTGAGAATTCTGATGGGTCCTTCCTTCTATCTGAAAAGAAACCTCTGGTGTTGAAGTGTGAGCTCTTTAGTGGAGTAAGGGTGGTCCTCCCATAGCTGCAGGACCCAGGTGATGTCCTGCAAGCAGGCACACAATGATCGACAGTCCTGGGTAGTGCTGAGACCCGAGATCAGTCTTCAGAATCAGACACTTTGGACTTCTTCCCCATTACCTACATCCTTTATCCTCTGCTTCTAGAATTCTCTTTGGGCAATTCTGAGGTTTTGACAGTCATACTTCTGCAATCCTGACTAAACAACTTCATTTCACTCGTAGCACACAGTACTCAGTTTAAAAGATAGCATGCATAGTGTTTGGCACTTCTGGATCAATCCAGATCTTCTTCTGAATCTTCCCCAGAACCATTCCCCTCACCCTCAGAGAGGTTTATATACATAATAAAAAATGGGCATCACCAATAAACGGAACAATGATACAAAATACCCCACTAGCACATCCTGGGTACCCCAGCCTGGCAGGTCCTGCGCGGCGTCCTCTCTCCTGTGCAGCTCTCCTGCCTGTGTCTCCTAGTATTTTAATAGTGAGAGAGATGAAGGTGGCGATAGTAATACTTCTGTTCTCTTCCTCAGCCCGGGGCCCAAGCCTTGGACAGCCACTACTCAGGGCACAGGATCCAAAACCAGCAGTATTTCTTCTGTAATTATGTGGAAAATGATCGCTAGTTTCTATAGAATTGGATGTTTAGCATTGTGCTGAGAACATTAGTGAACTGGGCAGAAATAAGAGACGTTGCAGTAGCTGTGAACAGAAATATTACGAGGGCAAAGGACTCAGGTTCAAATTCCCACTCCGTCTCTTCTGTTATGAGATTGACCTCTCTTGCCTCTTCCTCCTGTTAGTATGGAAGGAACACCATGACAACCAACCTCACCAGACTGTAGAAAGGACTGGAACCAAGTGTGCACAGTGTGTCTCACACTGTACAGTTGTCTGAGGATCTCATCTATAAGCTCAAGGGGAGTGCCTCCGCCTCTCTATGCTGGTGCCAGAAACTGTAGGCAAGGAACATTGGTACTTTTTCCTTCTCCCGGGAAAGAACCTCTATGGCCAAAGACAGATTACTGAGAGAAAAGTGTATACATCTTTCTGATGTTTTATATGACAAAGTTCTCAGAAATGGAGACCCAGAAAAACATGTAGAGCTTTTTTTTTTCCTTTTAAGGAGAGCGGCAGAAGAATGATGGAAGGATAAGCAGGTATGATCTAATGGCAGTAAACTCGGGGGCAGGTACAGCCCTCTGTTTGCTCGTATTCTCCTCTTCATCTCCTGGCCTTTCAGAGATAAGAGCATTCCTTTCCCCAGGGCTCAGGGAGGGCAGCTCTAGGCTGAAGTCTTTATGACCTACTTCAGGGGAAAGCTGGCCAGGTTTTATGAGCCGCTCAGGGGAAAAGGAGAGAAAGGGGCAGACATCAATCTTCCTCCTGTTGTTTCTTTATATACAGGGCTAGCGGCTGCTAAACCTCCTCACCATCTTCTCCAATGCTCCTCTGTTGTCTTGAGTTAGCCAGTTCCTGTCATATGAATGCACCAGAAATTTACATTTAATCAGCTGCAAAACTAAGGTTGTTTGCACATGGAACTATGGAAAAAACCCACAAGTTCTCAAAAATGTCCCTCACTCGGAGGAAGCACATGGCTTCAACTGGAGCCTCTCTGCCTCAGCAGCTTCTTCCAGACAGATACAAATGCTCCTGGCTCCCTCATGTCCAGCATGCCTGCCGGCTCCCTAGGGACTCAATTCCAGCACAGCAAGACAACACCCCCTCCACCCCTGCCCCACCCCTGCCCAGCACCAAGATTGATTCAACATTATCCACCATGAGACGTCATCCTCTTTTGTTGTATGGTTATTAGAATGAGTTTTCTTGTGATTCATTTATTGAAGGGAGCCTATCTTCTGTTACTTTATATTGTTTTGTTGTTGTTGTTAAGATTTATTTACTTTATGTGAGTACACTGTTGCTCTCTTCAGACACACCAGAAGAGGGCATCAGATCCCATTACAGACTATTGTGAGCCACCATGTGGTTGCTGGGATTTGAACTCAGGACCTCTGGAAGAGCAGTCAGTGTTCTTAACTGCTGAGACACCTCTCCAGCCCCACTTTATAGTGTTATCCACTGAGCAATTCCTAACTTATTGGCAGGGGCAGCCTGTGCTGCCCTCACCTCGATTTTTGCACAGCACTCTTTCACGCAGCAGTGGGAGGCGGGGAGCAAGATATGATCCTTACTCTGGCTCCTATGAAATTTAAAATCTCTGAAGGGGGAGCAGGCTCAAAGTGATTCTACAGTCTGGGGTCACTATCAACCTAGATGATAGATTGCCAGAGGCTGGAAAGATTGTTGTTAAATTTTTTTTTCTTTTTATAGTTGGGCACAGTGGCATATGCCTTCGATCCCAGTACTCAGGAAGTAGATGGGGTTTAGAGAGCCTTGTCTATACAGTAAGTTTCAGGCCAGGGCTATCTAGTGAGGCCATGTCTTAATAAAAATAAAATCATTTTATACTTATTCTTTCTTTTCTTTCTCTTCCCCTGTCTTCTGTTCTTTTTGGTACATGCACTGTGCATGTGTAGAGGCCAGTGGACATCCTTGGGGAGCCGGCTCTTTCTGTCTGAGGTGTGGGCTCTGGGTATTGGATTCAGGTCGTCAGGCATAGTGGCAAGTAACCTTGCAGGCTGAGCCACCTTGCCAGCCCTGGGAAGATTCAAACTTTGACTCTGAAGAGGCGTAAGCGCCTGCCCTCCCAAACGTTGCACACTGAATCAGTTCAATCTGATACTTCAGCTAGGAGCCTCGGGGCAGTGGGAACTGGTAGGCTGGGCATCGGAGGGAAAGGACTGAATTGCCCCATGGGTCACCAATTGATTTATTTGCTAATTGAGTGGCCCAGCTTTGGGTTTCAGCTCTAAAGAAATCACTTCATCCTTTATTAAATACTGCAAGAATCTTACTCTTTGTTCTGCAAGGCTATGCACAATATACTTACAATAGTTACACCACTAATGACCTTCCAAACAACACTAATACCATGCACGCTCTGCTTCGAAGTGAGGTCTGAGCCTGTCAGTGAGTTCTGAGGCCACCGACCTCCCTCTGACACGACAGCAGACCCCCATGTCCACGGCCGCCTTCAGTTTCCCCCATGGTTTCAATATTTCATTTGTGATTCAGTCTCTTTGGAGACCCCCGGTTCGTTGTACACCTATTCTTTTTATTTGCTGGACAATACTTTATTCGGAAATGTTCCCTTCTGTAATTACAAATCTTGTTAGTCCCCCTCCTCCTCTCCCTAGGGGGATTGTGGGCTTTAATTAATTAATGTGGCTAAACCACTTTGAGGTGCATGGTTGAAAGGTGCTGTGCAAGTGCAAATTATTGTTATGGTTGCTGACGCCCGACAACGAGGACAGTGGAGTCCCACGGCGGTGGAGCCCACCCTCCACATCTCGAGACTGCACAAAGGGCTTCTTCGTCTTCACCTTCCCTTCCGGGTCTGAAATCACTGTTACCATCTCAACAGCAACCAACCAATTAATCCTCATTATGTTGGCTTCCGTTTCCTTTTTCCAAGCGGCACAGTCCTGTTTCATTTCACAAATCACATCCCATCAGCACTAGACAAAGGTCATAGTATCCCTATGGCCTTTCTTGGCCTAAAAGGGAAAAGAAAGGGGAAAAAAAAAGAATAAAAAGAAGGGAAAGTTAAAAAGAAAATGCTGTCACAAAATGTATGAACTTCCCACTAGTAACCTACACAAAGCCTTCCCTGCTGTGGCCGTCTGCTCCCACAGAGCCGACCACTGCATGCCCCACAGATACCCAGAAATGGCCCAGGCAGGGTTAAGGTCCAGCAACTCTGGCTTTGACTGCCAAGAACCACATACAAAAGGGGAATCCTATCTATACTAGGTGGGACAGGATCATCCAAAGACACAGGAGCCCCTCTTTGGCTTTGTTGCCCTCAAGTTTCTCCTGAGAAAGCCAGCTGCCTTCTGTGGCCTCAGAAAGCCCTCACAAAGGCCTGAGCGTGATTTAGATGTTTTCTGCTACACCTAGCACACCACAGCCCTTAACAAATGCCCAGGACTTCCACTATGATGATAGCCATTGAAAGCAGCCCCGTAGGGGAGACTTGGCCTCTCATAGGGAGGCTGCTGACCAAAACACCCCTTACAAGGTTGTGCCTCAGGCCCTTTGTTAGAGTGGTTGCCAGCAAGCCTCAGGGGGTCGTGTCTTCATCTGCCTCCATTTATCCTCCCTATTGAAGGGCTCCTTCGGGACACTGGTCAGTCTCTGTGGGAAATGATTTGAAGAGCAACAAAAGAATTTGGGCCCTTGGGGGGGGGGGCTTCAGAATTCAGTAAACATCTGGACTTGGAAGGCCAGGTTCTCAAGCACTCTAGCTGGGAAGGTGTCAGAAGAAAGAGCTTTGTGCACAACGGAGAGCTTAGTTCTGTGCTGACAGTTGTTGTCCAGAGGCCCGGTCGCCCCAGTAGGTCGATGGAAGATTTTTCAAAAGCGCCCCTATTTGTTAGTGAGTGCAGTTCAGTCAGCTCCCGGGGCACAAGTTTTGAGGAAATGGAAGTTTCGCATGGCCAGTGAGCAGCACGTGACGACGAGCTGATTCGGTATGGACTGTGAAATAGAGGAAGGTTGCATAAGCCTGTCTTGGTAGTTGCTCAGCCTTTCACTCGGTTTGTAAAGCACTTACTAGTCAAGGTAACTTACTGATTCTCAGGATGAACATGTTTTAATTGATGAATAAAACAAACAAAAAGAGAGAAAGAGAGGAGAAGGGAAGGTGAAGCGATTTGCATTTCATCCCGTGGGTGAGAGTCAGGACCTGAACTCTTGACTCTCAATGTCCCTTTATTGTTGAGTCAATCCATTTAGAACACATTAGTCAGCACGATTCAACATTTGTCACTAATCAGTGTCAGTGCAAGAACTAACTAGCATTCCCTAGTGTCTCCAAATCTATCCTCAAACAGCAAAAGAAACCGGCCCCTGTCAAGACACAATGGGATGCAGGCTTTGTCAGTATTCACCAGCTGAATCCAGTTCAAGTCTCCCATGCTTTCAGGAGCCTTGCCTGGTCATCCTGAGCTGGAAAGAATCTCTCGCTTTATCCTTCTCAAGCCCGATGGGTTGAAGCCTCTGCAACAGGTATCAGTTTGTTTTTGATTAAATGTATCTAACTACATCTTCTTTTGAGCTAAAAAGAAGGGATTGTGCCCCCTCCCCATGTCCGCTGCATCTGGAGCTCTGTAAACAATAGGTGTTCAACTAGCATGTTCGGAACTGAACCAACCATCACGGAGCTTAAATCATATTCGAGAAAGAACGCCAAGTCCTTTTGGAAGTGATTTTTCAAAGAAAATCCACAACCTGAATTGATTTAACATCTTTTAGTATTATTACCTGGGCATCCTAACAAATGTGAATTATTAACTCTGTGAATGACTTCCAGATTCTACAGGAGAAGCACACAGCCAGCCTAAGTCCAGGTCTTAGAATAAAGGTTTTTCTTCTCTAGCCATCTTTCAACTAATGTTTTACACAATGTCTAAAGAAAACAAAGGTATAGGCAGGAACAAAATCAGTTGGAAAAATATGTGTTCAGTCTGTGACTTTGGACCCAAGTTCATTCTCTAGTTTCTTCCTTTCATACTAGTTAAAACACACACTGAAGTTCCTGCTTAAAAGACTGGGGCAGGGTTGGGACAGGATTTTTGGTAGAGTATCTGGCTGTTGTATCTTAGCCGCTACAATCTCTGAAACCAAAGAGACAGAGACTTTTTAATAATCCAGTACCTGCAGTCTCTGTGCAGGCCTGAAGTGTCCTTGAAATACCTTTCTGTCATGGTAGTAGAGCCCCCTCATTTACTTGGGCACATGACTACTCAGATGACTAACATTTTCAACTTTTCTTTCTTTTTTATTTTTAAAGATTTATTTATTTATTTTATGTATATGCATACACTGTTGCTGTCTTCAGACACACCAGCAGAGGGCATTGGATCCCATTACAGATGGTTGTGAGCCACCATGTGGGTGCTGGGGATTGAACTCAGGACCTCTGGAAGAACAGTCAGTGCTCTTAACCGTTGAGCCATCTCTTCAGCCCCATTTTCAACTTTTCTTGTCAAGCATCTCATCTACGACTTGGCCAACATCATATAAGCAGAAGTAAAGTGTGTGGCTTCTGGGTAATTGTCCTTAAAGGAAGAGGAGCGTGTCTCCTCTCATCTCACCATTTATCTATCAAGCAAATCCTGCTGCCTGGAGGAGGATGAGATGCTGAGCCATTTTGGGCTAAGACAACGATGGCTGCATCTGAGGTGTGATGGAGCGGTAAGACGATGGACTCCTGAACAAACACGCCTGCTTCAAGCTGCTTTCCCCCACAGTGCTGTGGGAGCAAGCAGGAATCCTCTGAGCTGTGCAGCACTGTTTAACCTAGGGGTTATACCCAGCAACGTTACAACCCAGCTCCCCTTGAGGATTTCTCAAGGGATCATCAGATCACTATGACTGATGTATCTTTTAGCTTAGACTAGCAAGATTTAAGACTTGAGACTGGCTTGCGGTTTGTCAACAGAGGTCCAGCAACCCTGGGAGCTAAGTGACTACAAGGCTTGCCACAGCAGGGGAGGGCCCAAGGCATGAGTTTCTTAAACCTCGGGCCCAGGCTGGATGCTGGAGGTGGTGGGCAGACTTTACCTGTTGGAACCATCGCCTTCCCTGAAGAAGAAAGTGCTGGACGAGCCTACAAGGTTCTTGGAGGAAATGTGTGTATAGCTAACTCTAAGCGGGGAACTAATTCTCACCAGAAATCACCCGAGAAGATAACAGAAGCACACACGTGCTGTGTGGGTCTTGCTAGAGGACACGAAGGCTTCCATTCCAAAGGCAGCATTGACAGAGGTACAAATAGACTAGGAAAATCAGCAAAAGCCTTACAATTATACGGATCGCACAGAAATCAGTTCACTACCTTCAGTGGGAGTGTAGAGTGGGAAATCTCTTCACAGGGGATGTTCAAATGGGACAGTGGAGAGGAAACCTGCAGAGCCTCTGGAAGCCTCTGCATTTCCCAGCAGTACCTAGAGAAGCCTCATGCCTGCCTGCCAGGAGATCTATAAGGAGACCCATTGCTCTAAATAATCAAAATTTAAAAAAAAAAGGGGGGGGGCTGAAGAAATGGCTCAATCGTTCAGAGCTACTGCTTTTGCAGAGGACCCAGGTTCAACTCTCAGTACCCACAAGGTCACTCACAAGCAGATGAAACTCCAGTCCAGGGGATCTGATACTCTTCTGGCTTCCTCAGGCACAGGGCATGCATGTTGTACACAGACACACATGCATGTAAAATAAAAATAAGTAAATCTTTATAAAAATGTCCAATGGGTGGGATTGCATGCAGTGGATACGGCTAGCCAACGTGAAAGTACACTGACTTACACAGTCAGTGTAGATAGATCATGGAAATGCTTTAGAGGACAAAAGAAGTTATAAACTGTGCATGACGAACCATTTAAGCTACTTCTAGAATGCACTGCAGAAGAAATCATCCCATGTGGCTTCACACCTAGACAGGAAAACGTCCAAGAACAGCAAGGGAAGAGATGTAACCCTGGAGAGCTTGACTAAGTGAACTGAGATGTGTGCAGAGCTTAGCTTGGGGGGTAGCTTTAGAGACTTGAGCTTTGCTAAGTTTTAGTCTCATAATTTAAAAAAGAAAATCAAACCAATGGGAATTTTAAAACTTCATTCTAGGTACTTGATATACATAAAACTCACGTTTTATGACTTCTGTATTGTCCCGTATTTACAAAAATGTTTTAGGCTGGGGCTAAAGGTTAGTAGTAGAGCTGTATCGGTACCTGGTGGGCCAGGGACACAGTGACAGGCCAGCTCTGACTTCTTTTCCATGACCTCTGGGAGGAGAATTAGCACTGCCTGCTCCACCAGGCCCCAGGGCTCTTGGCCCAGTCTCCCACAAGAGCGCTGGGCTGTGCCAGGTGTGTGGGATCTATTTACTATTCAGATATCAGTACCCGATGGAAATACCTTGAGAAGTTTTGGTGTCACTTTGAGTCTAAGAGGCCAAAAAAGAGAAACCTTTAGATAGACTACTGATTGCAAATAAAGGCTGATAAACCCACCCAGCAGTATCTAGGGGAAGGAATTCTTCCATATTGTCTCCCAGGTGGCTTAGGACTAAGGAAATGGGGTTAGAGACTTTAAGCCAAGTTTGTGACAAACATTCAGAACAGTTAATGTCTTTCCCCGTAAGCTTCCAAAGGTAAAGCCTGAGCAAGAAAGCAGGGACATGGAGCTGTGCAGCTCTCAGAAGAAGCTGGTGCTGCTGTTTAGCGTCTCAGGAGCCATGTCCGGGTGGTCGGGTCACCTCTCACGTGCCCCACCCTACCTCAGCTCCTTCAAACCTAAAGGAATACAGGGCAGCACAGAGCCAAAGCCAACATGTCACGCTAGAGTCTGGTGTTGTAAAAACAATGGAAGACATACAACATTCCGTCTCACTGGGCAATGAGGCCGTCTTCCGTCCTCCTTAAGACAACTTGGCTTTCTGCTTTCCCAACCACTCCCTGGATTCCTGAGGAAAGGAGAGCGGCAAGGAACGCAGTAAACAGCGGGCCTGGTCGTCCACCCCTCCACTCACTGGGCCAGCTTCCTCCTTGGAAGGTCCTTCACCCAGTCATAGGCCTCAAGGAAGCAGGACTGGCTCTAGCAGGACTTGACTCTGCACCAAGCCCTCTAACCCTAGCATCAGCAACACTTCCCATCTCTGCTCCATCCCAGCTGATTTTGGTGGTGCGTTTGAGGCTCACTAAGACCACGGGTATGAGCGGAGAGAGATAGGTCAAACTGGAGTTCCCTGTGAATTCTCTCTTCCCATTCGTAGCCTGGTGCTCTGACACCCACCCCATTAGAACCCATCCCCCAAACCAACGACTTTCCTGCATTCCTCCCCGCTAACCCCAGACCATCAGTCCTGGAACCTCTCTGCCTCATTCAGCCCTGTGCAAGCTTTTCCACTTGGTTGTACTGAGGCTTCCATGGCTGGGAAAAAGGAAAATTAGATCCACAGTTCCTTTCCGTTCCCAGCATCCTCCTTCCAGTAGCACAAAGGACTGAACACTCCCTCTGTCTCCACCTGGCCTCCTGCTAGAGGCCAGGGCCCTTGGAAGCTGGTGGCCACTGGGAGCTTTGCTCCCTTCTCCTTTGGGGCCTAAGTATTTCCAGGGCCTAGAGTCTAGCTTGAGGAGGCAGAATCCCAGACAAATGCAGGGCAGACAAAGAAGATGCAAACAGGATATATTACCATGTTAATGGCTTTAGTCCAGCAGCCTCCTGAAGATGCCTGGGAGGGTGGTTTTCTTTTTTACTTTTTCTTTTCTTTCTTTCTTTCTTTTTTTTTTTCTTTGCCAGAGGAGAATAGTTCCGCTTTCTATTTTACTACAACAATAGCACGGACTGGCTCCTTCAAGTGTTTCAAAAAGCAGCTTGAGAAATCTCCAACCAGCCCGTTGGTCTTTCCAGCCTGCCCTTTCATTGTCTCTCCCATGCTAGTGAACAAAGAGGAGCGACGGTGTCAGGCCCCCAGTCACCGCCTGCATCGCGGCATCCTAATCCTCGAGAACTCGTGAGGGGAATGGCCTGTGGAGCTGGTCAATCACATCTTGCCTTCACCTTTCATTCTCTCCCTCTGCTGTGCACAGAGAGCTTCAGGTATTAGGAATCGTTGGGGTTTGCAGAGGGATAAAAGGCACCGAGGGACCATTCCCACGGTCACTCACGGCCCCACCCCCAGAGCAGCCAGCATGAGCTAACTGTGCTTTCTCACCGCTCCAGCCCGGCTCTCTCCTACAGACTGACAGAAAGCTACAATGGCACCTGCCATCTTAGGGGTAGCCTAGGACTTGCCCCAGCCTCCTAGCTGACCTCCCCACTGCCCTCCTCTGTGTCCTGCAGGCGTGAACTGCAGATTCAGGAGCTCCACACTCCCTTAGGCTGTCTAAGCCAGAGCAGCCCCTCCCCCCAGGGAAGCTTTGCAGCTTTAACTGCAGCCCCCTCTCCAGGTTTATTATACAGGGAGCAAGGATTCTCTGCTTTAAACCTGGGGGACTATGCAGGTCTTTTCGGCTGTGCTCGGCTGTTAACATTGGGGTGAGAGTAAGCTTGTGTGTTTCAGCCTGTGGTGATCTCAAGGTAACAACTGTACTGAGAGGAGAGACAGAAATATGTGGTCTCCCAGGAGAAGTGGGTACAAGGAAGTCTGGAGGTCTTTAGAAATGGCTCTAAAGTAGGGTGCCTACTGCAGTGCAAGCTACGGGTTGCTGTGGTCTGCACACACAACTCACCATATACACACATACACACATATAGCCTGGATATTGCACGCAAGGGCCCAGAGCATGTGATATAACCTGATAATTCCCTGTTCTCCTTCCTCTTCTCTCCCCCCAGCTTCCTTTCGGGCTCAGTGCTGGTTCTTATGCACCAGCTTCCTTACTGCCTGATAACAGGTTACTGTATGGTTCTTAAAAGCTGGGGCCCCAGGGACTTTTCTCAAAATCACAGCAGAGCTGGTACTGAAAACTAAGCACTCTTTCTGATAAAAATGAGGCTCCGGTTTTCTGGGGAGAACAGCTCCAGTCCCTCCCACCCACCAGGAGAGTCAGGAGGATAAGGCAAGAGAAGGGGGGGGCTTGTGAGGTTCAGAGGTCTTGCTGACAGGGGGCAGGGTTCCCTCCCAGGGAAGTGCCTGGAGGGGGAGGGGAAGGACTGGGAACAGCCTTGGAAAGCAGCCAGTGAGGTTTGGAGCCCCTTCCCTGGGGATGTTTTTCCTTGGTTGGGAACTCTGCATCCTGACATTTTCTTGAATTCTTTTCTTTCCTGGACATACTGATCCAGGTCTGTCCCCTTCAGTAACATACTTTCTTTGCTGGTTTCTAGTTTCTTCTGTAGCCATATTTATTATTACTATTAATTATTATTATTACTGTGAATGTACATGCATATATATGCCCATGTACATACATGACATAGCAGGCATGTAGAAGTCAGAGGATAACTTCTGAGACTTGTTCTCTACCTTCTGTTTTTTCTTTTCCTTTTTAGATTCTATTTTATGTGTAAGAATACATCGCCTGCACACATGTATGTATACCACATGTGTGCCTGGTATCCACAGAGGCCAGAGGAGGCATCAAATCCCCTGGACTGGGAGTCACGGATGGTTATGAGCTGCCAGTGAGTATTGGCCATCACACTGGGTCCTCTACATGAGCAGCAGTCACTTCTAACTGGCTAGCCTCTCTACCTTCTTTCTGAGAGGCAGTGTCTCTCCTGTTATTTCTGCCACGCATATATACTCCAGGATAGCCCAGCTTCAGGGTTACCCTCCTGTGTTGGCGTCTCAGTTCTTCATAGGATTACTGTGATTACAGATGTGTGCCACTGCATCTGGTTGGGTTTTGCTTTGGTTTTCTTTTTCTTTTTAATGTAGGGTCTAGGGATCCAAGTTCCCGTTTGTCAGCCTTGTGAGGCCCTTTTGGCTTTTGACCTCTACTCATCAACTATATATTCAGTTTCTATTCTTCTGTAAATAATTCCCTCTTCTCATCTAAACCATGACCTTAGGGATGAACAGGAGGGAGGTAACCAGTGAATCTGGTCCCTGCCAACACTCCTGACTGATGTTATCCACATCAGACAAGCTTAGGAATGCTTTGCAGGGAGGCTTTCAGTACAAGCTCTCTGGGCAGAACAGATTCTTTTCTTCCTGAATTTAGCTTGTGATCTTCCTTTAGACTTTCTGAAATCTTCATCTAAATTTTCTATTTACTAGGCTACTAATCTTTTAAGACAGCTTCTAAAAATGAGGCACTCAAAACCTACACAGTGCACTGGGTAAATATGAACCCAGCTTTCTGTCTGCTTATTAGTTATCCACCCTCACAGTGTATGTAACAAAGGGGCCTGCTGTTTGCTTGGCTTAATCTGGTCTTAAAATCTCTGCTTCTTTGTCAGAAAACAATATTTGCAATTGTAAAAAAAAAATATTTACCAAGGAACTTGGATAGCATAAGTCAGAGGCTAAGAGCCAAAGGTCAGCGGTTCTTACCCCAAATTTTTGTAGACCTGAGAGTCTCCCGCTGTGGAGCTCAGCTGCACCAAACAAATACACTGCTTGAGAGTCCATTAAGAAGCAGACATTTTAAAGCAGGGAAAGGAAAGGAAGGGCCACAGCCTACCCCTCATCCAGAAGTAGGAGCTCTCTATCCTGCCCCTGCTGCGCCTCTGCAATGCAGTCATCTCCTTGGGGACATAGAGGCAACTGCCCTGCTTTACAAACCTGGGGGAAATCCTGAGTTCATAAAACCCTGCAGGGCAGACATTCCTCCCAGGCAAAGCAATAGCAAAAGGCTCTTTATGCTTCAGGGAAGATGCTCACCTATGTATTTTTTTTGGTGTGTGTGTGGGGGGGTTCTGGCATGACAGTGGGGGACAAATGTGACTCCTAAACACTTCTCAATCCATAGAGCAGTTTCAGACAGTTCACTCAAGAGGCAAATTATCTAAGTCTTGAATTTACCTTTGCATGTTAACTATTTTCTGAAAATAGTCAACTATTAGCATTGGCTATCAACGTAGCCTCTGGCAATGTCAAGAGCCTCTCCTGACCAGGGGCCCAGGCATCTAGGGTAGAAGAACTGTTCAGCAGTGAGTCCAGGTTGTGGTCTAGTGAAGCTCTGCTTTAAGCAAGAACCTGGCTCCTTTCAAATCCAAGGACCATGATTCCAGAGCACAAGCTAGAAGAACTGTCTTTGGGACTTCAGCACTGGGGATGGTGGTCCAGGGATCCCCCGCACGGCTCTTCGGGTTGTGGGCTTAGAGGGAGATCTTTGCCACACTGGCACTGACAGCTTTGCAGAGTTCCGCACCATGGTGGGGACAAGTCTTCACAAACAATCAGAAGCGGTCAAGACTTTCTCCTAAGACAAATACTGACTTTAAAGGAGATGGGGTCATTTGAAACCAAATTTAAGATATTTAAAACCTCATTATGGGGCTGCAGAGCCAACTCAACAGGTTGCTGGGAGAGTATGGAAACAAGAGTTCAGAGTTCAGAACCCTAGACCCTCTGTGGAAAGAGGACCCCAGACCCCATGTGGAAAGCTGGTGGTGAGACTGCCCTCCAGCAATCCCAATACAAGAGACAGGAGATTCCCTGAGGCAAGCTGGCTAGCCACACTAGCCAAAGGGACAAGTCCAAGTTCAGCAAGGGATCCAGCCTCAAATAGAAGGCAGAGAGGAAGGGAGGAGACACCTGTTAACCTAAGGTTTCAATACGCACAGGCACATGACAATGTGTAGAAAACACACACACACACACAAACACACAACTTTTTTTTTTAATCAATTTTATGGTTATACTTCATATTGGTCTGCAGAATCTCTTAATGAATTAAGGCCTCATCTATCTTCCTTCCTTCCTTCCTTCCTTCCTTCCTTCCTTCCTTCCTTCCTTCCTTCCTTCCTTCCTTCCTTCCTTCCTTCTTTCTTTCTTTCTTTCTTTCTTTCTTTCTTTCTTTCTTTCTTTCTTTCTTTCTTTCTTTCTGCCATTGTTGTCCCATTTGGAAGATTTTTTGCTTGTTTTTCTTTTTGCTTTGCTTGTTATAATGCAATGATGTAAGTGAATACCCTTCCGCTGAGTAGCAGCCCAGCCCTTCCACTGTTACTAAGTCCCATAGCTCTTCCTCCCTCCCAATAAATTCTTGTTACAACTGCCAAATTTCTTGATCTTATCGGGGTAACATAAATATCACGGGCTAACTGGCCTTGGGCTTTGAGTTGCCCTGAACTAGCATCTAAACGAACCCAGGCAGCACTTGCCATGGGCAGTGAGCAGCCCTGACAGGAACATGCTTACAGAAAAGGCTTAACTGAAGGAGCTTACCTTGAAGAACCAGGCCTTCCCCCTTGATGGTGTAGACAAAGGAGGTGAAGGGAGCCAGAGGGGACTTGGCAATGAGAATCTGCAGAGAGAGAATATTTTCCAGAGTTAGACAAAAGTTTAGTATGAGCCTCTACTCACTCCCTTTCTGCTTTGACAGCATGAGACTATAATACATTGAATTTGTTATTAAAAATGTTTTAGAAAGCCAGCCAGAGGTGGTACACACCTTTAATCTCAGCTCTCAGAAGGCAGAGACATAGCTCTACAAGTTCAAGGCCAGTCTGGTTTACATAGTGAGTTCTGGAACAGTCAGGGCTGTGTAGAGAGATTCTGTCTCAAAAAACCAAACCAAACCAAACCAAACCAAACCAAACCAAACCAAACCAAACCAAACCAAAATCAAATCAAATCAAAACAAACAAACAAAAAACAAAAAAACAAAAGCAAAAATTTTTTTTTGGTCTTCCCATCACCATTTGCATCAGGGAGCCAGGCGGTGCCACAGCCTTCTGCGCACAGCCCACCAGGAGAGAGTGATCTCCCAGCAATTCCTCCACTTCTGAGCATGCAGGTGAGAGCTCTACCTTCTCTCCAATATTTCTCTGGATGGGAATAGTGAGGAGCACATGGGGCATATGATTAGTGGAGCAACTGGCACCTTCCAAGCTCCATTTACACCACGGAGCCAGGTAGCTCTATAGCCTTCTAGAACCCTGCCAGAAGAGAGTTGGTTTCCCAGGAGTACAGAAACAGGCTTACAGGCCCACGGGAGGGACAAGCTCCAGCCAGAGACAGCAAGACCAAGTAACACCACAGACAACCAGATGGCAAAAGGC
Source organism: Apodemus sylvaticus (assembly GCF_947179515.1). Taxonomy (NCBI): domain Eukaryota; kingdom Metazoa; phylum Chordata; class Mammalia; order Rodentia; family Muridae; genus Apodemus; species Apodemus sylvaticus. The sequence goes on from NC_067477.1 coordinate 42,570,973, forward strand.
AAGCGCAAGAACATTAACAACAGAAACCAAGGCTACTTGGCAACATCAGAACCCATTTCTCCTATCACAGCAAGTCCCGGATACACCAACACACTGGAAAAGCAGGAGTTGGATTTAAAATCACATCTCATGATGCTGATAGTGGACTTCAAGAAGGACTTAAATAATTCCCTTAAAGAAATACAGGAGAACATGGATCAACAGGTAGAAGCCCTTAAAGAGGAAACACAAAAATCTCTTAAAGAATTACAGGAAAACACAAACAAGTGAAGGAACTGAACAAAACCATTCAGGATCTAAAGATGGAAGCAGAAACAATGAAGAAATCACAACTGTGGAGATAGAAAACCTTGGAAAGAAATCAGGAGTCATAGATGCAAGCATCAACAATAGAATACAAGAGATAGAAGAGAGAATCTCAGGTGCTGAAGATACCATAGAAAACATTGACTCAATTGTCAAAGAAAATGCAAAATGCAAAAAGCTCCTAACTCAGAAAATCTAGACACAATGAGAAGACCAAACCTAAGGATTATAGGTATAGAAGAGAGCAAAGATTTACAACTTAAAGAGCCAGTAAAGATCTTCAACAAAATTATAGAAAAAAAAAACTTTCCTAACCTAAAGAAAGAGATGTCCATGAACATATAAGAAGCCTACAGAACTCCAAACAGACTGGACCAGAACAGAAAGTCCTCCCAGCACATAATAATCAAAACACCAAATGCACCAAATAAAGAATATTAAAAACAGTAAGGGAAAAATGTCAAGTAACTTACAGAGGCAGACCTATCAGAATTACACCAGACTTCTCACCTGAGACAATGATAGCTAGAAGATCCTGAGCAGATCTCATACAGACCCTAAGAGAATACCCGTGTCAGCCCAGACTACTATACCCAGCAAAACTCTCAATCACCATAGATGATTCCATGATAAAACCAAATTTGCACAATAATTTTCCACAAATCCAGCCCTACAAAGGATAGGATAGATGGATAACGCCAACACAAGGAGGGAAACTACACCCTAGAAAAAGCAAGAAAATAATCTTCTTCCAACAAACCCAAAAGAAAGTAACCACACAAACATAAAAATAACACAAAAAAATAGCAGGAAGCAACAATCACTATTCCTTAATATCTGTTAACATCAATGGACTTAATTCCCCAATAAAAAGACAGACTAACAGAAATATTTTTCATGTAAATCTTCAATTTTATCAGAAAATGTTTGTAATTCCTCTTTAAATTAATTTAGTAATGTTTTTTATGTCTACCATTTTATCTGTATTATTTTCCATGATAATCTTCAATTTTAGCATGTTTTACTATATATTTCTTCAATTTTATCAGAAATATTTTCCATGTAAATCTTCAATTTTATCATAAAATGTTTATAATTCCACTTTCAATCATAGAAATTTTTTATGCCTATTATTTTATCTGTATAATTTTTCCATGAAATAGCCAATCTTAACATGTTTTTAATATATTTCTTGAATTTTATCAGAGATATTTTCCATGTAAATCTTCAATTTTGTCAAAAAAGTTTATAATTATACTTTCAATCAACTTAGAAATATTTTTAGGCCTACCATTTTATCTGTATAATTTTCCATGAAATAGTCAATCTTAATGTGTTTTTCTATATATTTCTTGAATTTTTTTTTAATTTTTTTTTTAAGATTTATTTATTTATTATATGTAAGTACACTGTAGCTGTCTTCAGACACTCCAGAAGTGATTGTCAGATCTTGTTAAGGATGGTTTTGAGCCACCATGTGGTTGCTGGGATTTGAACTCAGGACCTTCGGAAGAGCAGTCAGTGCTCTTAACCGTTGAGCCATCTCTCCAGCCCATATTTCTTGAATTTTATCAGAAATATTTTTCTTGCAGATCTTCAGTTTTATCAGAAAATGTTCATAATTCTACTTTCAATCAACTTAGAAATATTTTTATGCCTATCATTTTATCTGGGTAATTTTCCATGATAATCTTAAATGTTAAGATGTTATTCTATATTTTTCTACAATTTTATTAGAAATATTTTCCAAGTGTATCTTCAGTTCTATCATAAAATGTTTCTACTTCCTTTTTCAATTAATTTAGCAATGTTTTTTATGTCTACCATTTTACTCTTTAATTTTCCATGAGAATTGTCAATTTTAATGTGTTTTTCTATATATTTCTTCAATATTGTCAGAAATATTTTCCATGAAAATCTTCAATTTTATCATAAAATGTTTTTACTTCCTTTTTCAATAAAAAAAAGAATCTGGAAAAAGAATTTTTTGAACCAAATGTTCAGATGAGTCTTAATCATCTCAAAGTGGTCACCTAGGAAAGCCATTTATTTCGAACATGCCATTAAATACTATATTCTTAAATTCTTCTAGAAACAAGATTATTTTATGTGATATGGTTAGTTACTCTCTGCTCATTGATAAAATTACTCTGATTCTCTAATTTTACCCATAACTTAGCTATTAAAAAAAAAGGTATCCCTCAACAGAAGAGTGGATGCAAAAAATGTGGTATATCTACACAATGGAGTACTATTCAGCCATTAGAAACAATGAATTCATGAAATTCTTAGGCAAATGGATGGAGCTAGAAAACATCATACTAAGTGAGGTAACCCAGACTCAAAAGGTGACTCATGGTATACACTCACTAATAAGTGGATATTAACCTAGAAAACTGGAATACCCAAAACATAATCCACACACCAAATGAGGTACAAGAAGAAAGGAGGAGTGGCCCCTGGTTCTAGAAAGACTCAGTGAAGAAGTATAGGGCAAAACCAGAACAGGGAAGTGGGAAGGGGTGGGTGGGAGGACAGGGGGAGAAAAGGGGGCTTATGGGACTTTCGGGGAGTGGGGGGCTAGAAAAGGGGAAATCATTTGAAATGTAAATAAAAAATATATCGAATAAAAAAAAAGACAAAAAAAATCAAAGCTACTCTTAAAATAGTTACTCTTATGAAAAATACTTAAAATCTATTGCTGGGGGAAACAATGGTAAGCTGTTTTACTGGCCCCAACTCCTTACCGAGTGTACTTCCACCTTTTATCATGTGAGTGACGATATTTTCTCTAGCTGAAGGCATGCTGCACTTTTGTTGACTTTTGACTGTGGGTTTGGCTACATGGTTTCTTTTGGCTTATGCCTGTTCCCAGCCCAGGGCTCCATCTGTTCTCTGACACTTCTGTCATAGCCAGAGGAAAACAGATTCACACTAGTCAGGAGAGGCAGGGGAGCCTGGGGCAGAACTAGCCACTCAGGCCCAGCTACAGGAGACCCTCAAGCGTGAGAGGCCAGTATTACTGTGTGCCGCTGAATGTTTGATGGTGGTGTTGTGAAGCATTCTTGCACACAGGTGACCTGCACTCCAGCAAAAATGAAATGCTGGAGAATTTGGAACAATGACATACATTCCCCTAAGACAAATGTCTCCTGTAAAGATGGTGATTATTTGGTAAAAATGATTTGTGCAGAATCATTTTGCAGAATACATATACATGCATATATACATATACATATATATGTATGTATCTGGAAGGATATATAATCAAGTGCTTATCAATGGGTATATGAATAGGTTATCTGAAACACAAAATAATCAGCATGTATTTATTTGGAATAAAATAAAAAAATCCAGACTTTGATGGCCTGAGTTTGGTCCTCAAGATTCAGATGGTAAGTGGAAAGGAAAGAAACAACTTTTATAAGTTGCCTCTGACCTCTACATGAACGTCCTGGCATGTGTGTCCCAGCATGTGCATGCATACACACAGACACAGACACAGAAGACACAGACATACAGACACACACACACACACACACACACTCCTAAATGTAAAAAAAAAAAAGTTTCACTAAAAAGCCTAGAAAATAATTACAATATCTCTACTGATAGGATACATGTCCTGTTTTATAAGTAAAAATGTCTGCAGTAAGTGACAGTTTGTCGCAGAATCACTTTGGTAGTTAAGGAAGCCAAGGATAAAAAAAGATTCCAAACCATAAAAAAGCTTGCACACATATCTCAATTCCTCATCTATTGAGAGTCAATTTCACTTACACAAAAAGATCACAAGTTTTGGTGACAGGGTTTGAAGCTCAACCTTCAGCTAGGCACCTGGGCAGAGCCTACTGGCTTCTCTCATTAGGTTATTCCCCTTTTTCTTTCTAGTAAATAACTTGCAAGCTCCTACATTTCTTTGCTGTTTTTTTTTTTTCAACTAAATGTGGCCATGTATGCAAGCTTTGATTAACAGAATGTAAGTAGAAACGACAGGGAAAACTTTGGCTTATGTTTCCTGAGAAGCAGAATACCCTGACTTCTTCCTGTCCTCCTTCCCAAGGGCAGGAACATGTTCCAACCACACAGATGCTGTTGCTGCTGCTGCTGCTGCTGCTGCTGCTGCTGCTGCTGCTGAAACACGGGTAATAAGGGTGGTCTGAGAGAGCATCAGCACCTTGTACCCAGGTCACCTGGCCTCTCGGGACAGAACTACCTGTCTTAGCCTCTGTGTTTCAAATGTATTTGTTATTAACAGTAACTCCTGTGACTTTCGACAGCCTGAATGTTTTGGGTCTTCATTTTTTTATATAGTAAATAAGGATAAAAAAAAATACCTGCCTAAATTAATTATTATGAAAATTAGATTAAGAAGAAAAATGCTTGTCCTGGTGTCCAACACATACTAAATACAACATAAATAAGAGGGACTCAGCCCATCACACATGCCTCATGCCTCCCAAATGCTCTCTTACCACCGAGAAACAATACACTTTGCTTTTGCCAGAAGGGAGTTTCTAATTGAATCTTGATCATTTTTATAGCTGTTCTAAAGTTACTTGATGCACTAACTCATGGCTCTCAGAGCCAACGTCAAAAGCATCTCATCAGAAAGTTAAGGCGGTTCATCTCCTGACTGGGATAGTTTGGGGATGGCTCATGTGAGTTTTAAGGATGTTCTTTCAGTGCGGAATATGTTCCAAACTTTAATGTAATCACTTGCAGGCCCAGGGACATGTAGATTCCTATTTAGTAAATTTTGAAAGGAGCCTAAGACATCTAGATGTGCTTCTCACAGGCTTCCATTAATCATGCCTGTGAGGCTGAGCAGACTCTGGAGTCTAGAATGGGAAAGCATGAGCTGAGAGGCCTGGAGTCAGTCAGGAGCTACTGGGGTAAATCCGGGATGAGACTGAAATGGAACCATACCAAAATTAAAGCAAATAAATAAAACCCCAAATCTAGGATCTTTTTTGTTTGTGTGGTTTTCTTTTTTGAGGAGGGTTTCTCAGTGTAGCCCTGGTTGTCCTAGAACTCATTCTGTAGACCAGGCTGGCCTCAAACTCTACCTATCTCTGCCTCTCAAGTGATGGGATTAAAGACGTTTGCTATCGCACCTGGAAAATAGGATCTCTATTGTCTGTGTGTACCAACAAGAAGCAAAGACAAAAGAATATGATCAAATATGAATGCATAAGGTATCACATTTGGAATGTTATATTATTTTTATAGACTACAGAAGTTGAGAACTAGAAAAAAAGTATAATATTCTACTACTTGAATCTAAGCGGTCTGACTCCTGGTGCCACGTCTGCCACCCCACAAACAAGGTCCTGAGCCTGAGCCAAGGGACACTGTTTGGACCCTTGGCCTCTAGAAGGCCTTCCTTGAAGGTAGTCTTGGTGTTTGGACAGGTCACTGATTAAAATGCTCTGTCTTGAAGCAGAATCTGTGTGCAGTCAGTGAGAGAACCATGTGAGTTGGAGCCCATTTCCTTTGGGGAGGAGGAGACCTTTCAGACTGAGATGAGGGAGACATCTCCCAACATGAAATATCTAATTATAGCAGAAATAAAATGTGATCAGCTTTCTTGATATCCTATTGGATAAAGTAAAGACGAGTAAGGCTGGATGCTGGTAGCATTAAGTGGGTCTGTGAGTGATCAAATGGTCCTAGCAATCTGAGGGGCAGCAACCTCCAGCAGGTGCCTCTGAATCTAGCCTTGGCCTTGCCATGTTCAGCATTTTTACTGAGGCATGTGAGGATGTCACTGTATCTGGTCATACCCTATAACAAACATGGAGTCCGATAGAGAAGAAAGTGACAATAAACTGCTCTGTCTCAACACACCTTACATTCTAAAGGTTGCAGAAAGTAATGAGGAGTGGCCATGGTATGCTAGCCAATCTATGAAGGGGGAAGCAGAAAAGAGCATAGGATAGGACTTGTGATTAGGGAAGTGCTTTAAATAGAAGGGGAACAAGGTCACTGAAAAGGCTGAGTATTGTGTAACTGAACATACCCAAGGGATGCTGACTTGAAGGGTAACAGATGCAAACATAGGGGCTGGAGAGATGGCATTAAGAGTACTGACTGCTCTTCCAGAGGTCCTGAGTTCAAATCCCAGCACCCACATGGTGGCTCACAACCATCTGTAATGGGATCTGATGCCCTCTTATAGTGTGTTTGAAAACAGCTATAAAGTACTCATATATATATATATATATCTTAAGAAGGAGAAGGGGGAGGGTAAGGGAGAGGGGAGAAGGAGGAGGAGGAGAAGAAGAAGAAGAAGACAATGATGACGACAACGACAAATGTAGAGAGGAGTTTATATAGATCAGGCAGCTATGATAATCAAATGAATCTCAATTTGGCTAAAATGTTGAGATAAATCCTATGTTTATTTTAGCATAAGGGCAAAGGTTTATATATTAAGAGGTAACCAGAAAATCCTATATATCTTGCAGGGTACAATTTCATTGTAATAAATGTAAGGCCTTCTCTTTGGGACCAGAGTACCTATTATTGGTGACAGGTTAGGAAAGATGAGATCCGGCATTCAGAAAATAGACTAGGCATGTTAGTCAAATGAATCAGCTGTGAGATATGGCTCAAAAACCTAGTGTGGGCTCGGGTTGTAAGCTCAGCATCTGGTGTGGGCTCAGGTTGTAAGCTCAGCATCTGCAGGGGGCAGGGGTTGTATCAGCAAACCACACTTAATGAATGCAGCATGTTTGGATAGGGAACAGAATTCAAACATCAAGCTGACAAACAGGAGGACACCTAAAGGAGAGCAAACAAAGGTGGTTAAAAGTCCAAAGCACTTCATGATCTCAAACCCTTCGGTGCAGTCAAAGGCCAGAGGTTGAGCGGAAGTCCATATGGCTTCTGAGTTTTCTTAGGTGTGTTTGCACACACTAGTGGGGGGAATATAAAATCACATCTTAGCTCCATAGATGTCAAGGACGATACTGTCGAATGCTGCATGTCTTTGTAAATACACAAAGATTCTTCTCTCTTGAAACATGACCCAATATCCTATACCTTTGCTCCCTTTTGCCGTTCAAACTAAAAGCTAGCTTCTACGTATATGTGTGTGTATGTGTGCATATGGGGGGAGTGTGGAGGCCCGAGGTAGACTTTGAATGTCTTCAGTATTACTCTCAACCATATTTTTTGAAACAGGGTCTCCAATTAAACTCACTATGTTAGCTCTACTGGCTGCTTATCAGGCTCCCAGCATCCATCCTCCTGTCTCTGCACCCTGCCTCTGAGAACTGGGGTTAGAGGCACATACTGCCATGCCTGGTTTTCTTCATGGGTACTAGGGATCTGAACTCAGGCAGCCATGGTACTTTACCCACTGAGCCACTGTGCACTCCCAGGGTAAACTATCCTCTGAAGCAAACTGCTTTACAGCTGGTAACTTGGGCTCTTCTGCTTCAGATGTTCAGTGCTCTCCCGTGTTTGGAGTGTTCTAGTGTATACATGTGGGCTGTCATCAAGGGTTCCTCTATCTTCTCCAGAACATAGTCCTGCAAGGAGGCCTGGGGACTAGGAAAACCCTGAGTCCTTTGTGGAGGGGAAAAAAAGTGGGCTCTGCCTGTGAGGGTTTCAAAGTCTATATTTGCAACACCAAATGGCAACCCCCAATTTGACAGATGTAGTTCAATCCACTTCTCTGGGGGTGAAAATACCAGCCAAGGCAAAAGACACACTAGCAAATAAAGTCATTTCCTCCCTACAGTGAGGTGATTGCATGATTCAAGACAGGGGGAAGAGGTGAGGAGAAAGAGAACAGGCTAGGTTATCTGTGCAGTGGTCTCATGGTTTGTGGCTTCTACACTGGCATTGCCTTTCATCCCTGAATGCCTAAGCCTTTCATCCGGAGCTCCAACACTGCCTCTTCCAGAAACTAGTACTCAACTCCCCAGCCTAGGGCCATTTCTCCCTAACCCAGCATGCTGTCTCTGCAGCATTTTGAGAATGAAATCGTTTTCATTACTGTTCTTTAAATGTGTGTGTGTGTGTGTGTGTGTGTGTGTGTGTGTGTGTACATACTAAATCTGATTTTATGTGTATGGGTGTTTTGCCTGCATGTATGCCTATATACTGTGGTGTGCTTGGTACCTGCACAGCCCAGGAGAGGGTGTTGGATTCTTACCTGAATTGTAAGCTTCTATGTGGGTGATGGGAACTAAACATGGTTCCCCTGAAAGAACGACTAGTGCTTTTAACTGCTGGACCATCTCTCCAGCCCTCATTGCTGTTCCATTTCGTAATTACAGGCAACAAATCTACAATATTTGGTAGCAGCCGCCATCTCAATCAGCTGTTTTTGGACCCCACATCTTCTAGAATGTTCTTGATATAAAAACAAGTTCTTCTCTGGAGCAAAAGTTGGAATGAATAAATGTATAAAGTTATAAAAAAAAACTTATCTGTAGTTTCTTCCCCAGTTAGGGGTCTTGGAAAATGCCACAGAAAAGAGCAGGCCACCTCTCCAATCTCTGTCAAGAGACTTAGCTTGGGCAGGACCCAAAGTCAAGCCATTGGTTCCAGCTTGCTATAGCGTCATATGTTTTTCCTGGCCTGACCCTACTTCTATGAGGCTTAAAAGTAGAAAAGGAGCCATAGAACGGAAAGTGTTGGGCACAGGAGTCCTTCTCCAGGATGAGGACGTCTTCCAGGAATAGTGTCTGTGCTCTTCTGTTATGATACACGCATTCTATCATCTGGAGCAGCCTAGCCTGGTCTTCCTCCAGGGTTGGCCAGGGCAGACAATAGAAGCAGGATCTTGGGGTGTTGAGGAAAGGCTATTCTGGAGGGCGCTTTTGGAAAGATTTGGTCCTAGCAGGCTCCATCAGTTCCTGCAATACAGCCCAGTCTCAGGAAATAGTGAGTTTTGTTTTGTGGCCTAGGAAAGCAGTTTGAATAGGCAGCCATGTGTGGAGGCAGGCTGGCACCAGCTCTCCCACTTTCTCTTCCCCAACTCCCATACCCACAGGCTGCTTTTAACCCTGGTGATGAGCACCTTCCTCTTTTCTCTTCTTCCTCTTCCGGCCCGCATCCTAGAGCTCACAATGGTTGAGGGTGAGGGCCAGAGTAAAGGGCTTGGCAGAGTCAAAGTGCACAGAAAACCTTTTCTTTCAGCAGGAGCAGGTGGCTGGCTGGGCTGGCTTTCTGCTGTCATATGATGACAATGGAGTGTGTTCAGCTGAGGAAACAGTGGTGAGAAACAACTGACAGCCAGCTCAGAAGTGACACCTTGCACACCCACCCACGTTTTCCTGTCCTGCTAGCCTTTCAATTTGTTCTCAGTCTTTCCGTTGATCAGCAAGATTCTGCGGTTGTTGACGACTGGGCCGGGATGTGTTTGAAGGACACATCTGATCCTTTCATCTGTATGTGTGGCCCTACTAAGGAGCTCAGGAGAAACCTGTGGACTCTGAAGTGTCTTTCAATGCGGGTCCTGTTATCTCATTTCATTTGCAGCCTGGGCTAGTAGAACCCATTGCTGAACTGAATACATCTTTCCTCTGGCTCCACCAAGGGACTGTGACAATAATCTCGCATGCCAGGGTTTTGCCTCCTTATTGAAGACTTAGAAAAAGGTTTCCTCAAATGCTTGGAAGTCCAGGAAGAAAGCTGCTTGGCCTGGCATCAAGTAATCCGAGAGGTTAATAACCTCAAGGTTTGTCCCTTCCCCAGGTTGAGCAGAGTCCTCCAAGCTAAGGGACAGGAGGGCCGGAAATGCTTCAGACAGGAAGGTCTGTGTCTGCAAGGAGGCTGTAAGTTGAGGGGGGGTCCGAAGTATAACCAGAGAATCTCATAGGAATTCCCTGTCATTGTGTTGAAGGAACTACAGGAAAGGCGGCGGGGGCAGCTGCTGTGTGTATCTAGATCTGACCCCCGATTAGGATCTGCCTCATTGCTAGGAAAATCACTCTCCATAGAACACAGAAGCCTCAGCAACAATGCCACAGCCGCGAGAGAAGAGTCAGCAATGAGTTTAATGACATCTAAGTTGTCTTTTCCAATCAGAGAGGCTCAGGCTCAAGCAGCAGTCCAGTGCTGGAAAAGGCAGGGTGGAAAGTAGACTGTATCTCAGCAAGCGTACATTTATTAATTTATTTCCATCTGGCCAATGTCACTTCTCCCATAGACAATTAGTCATAGAAAGTAAGCTGACCCTATCTCTATGAAATAGGTATTTCCTAGGTTTTAGGACAAACGCCCTAGAAGGCCTGCACCTGAGGTTGTGAGATCATATTCTGCCACAGAATACTATTATGTTATTTGATAGCACCTCTTTAGTGGTTGTTTCCAAAATGTTTTCTTATAACCTTGGATTATGAAAGTGTTATCTAGAAGAGAAGGTATTCCTGAAGGAAAGCAGAGTGTTCTCAGGTCAATGGGATGCTCCTTCAGTAAGTTAGAGGACAGGGTCAGTGAGGGTCTCCTCACTGCTCTCCTCAGTGTTTCATTATTAGAAAATTTAAGTATGCAGCAAAATGGAGAACGCTTATAATGAACTCCTATAATCCAATCATCTTGCTTTATAATTAACATTTTTTATAGTTACAACCTAGTCACCTATCAACTCACTCGCATTTGTTACATTTCAAAGTAAATTGTGAACATTAGCTCATTTTTCCTAAATACTTTCACATGCATATAACTATTATATGATTATGGTTTGTTCATATATCTTATTAGCCACACTGGGTTATTATATTTTTTTTAGTTTACATCATATGTGACTTGAAAGTAGTACTGACTCTTCTTCAATATAATAGAATCAGAGAAAATAAGATGACTACACACATGTATTTGCATACAAACTTAATCAGTAAAGGTGAACATTAAACTTTCAATACGAAATTGTTTTGTTTGAGATATACTTTACATGCAATAATGTTATTCTTGCTATATGCATTTAATCTATAGATTTTCCTTTGAGTGCCACTTCACTACATCATGTAGGCTTTGGTATGATATTCTACTGCAATGGTCACAATCTTCTATTTTCTGTTCTGATTGATTCTTTGCTTTGCTGTTTATTTCACAGTATGTACTCAATTCAGAATTCTTGAAATCTCTGCCTGCTATCGGTTACTAACTTCAGTCCGCCGTAACTGGAGAAGTTTGTTCAGATTCCAGCTCTTTTAGATGTGCTGCGACCCATATTATATCCCCATATGCAGATCATGCTGGAGGGTGCTCGACCCAAAGTGTGTATGCTGCTCCCACAGGAAGTGGTCTACAGACGCCGGCTGAGCGCACTGAGAAGGTCACAGATCTCTTCATGCCTTCTGCTTCCTTGATGAAACACTGCTCAACTGATCAATCCACAATTGAAAATGGGATAGGCAAGTCTCCTAATGTTACTGTTGAATTAGCTATAGATAATCTATAGACGTCTTCTCCCTTTGAATTTGTTCTTGTTTCAAATACTATCTGGGGGTTCAGTTTTTAGATGCATGTATATTTATAACAGTTAAGTGTTCCTGATGGAGGAATTTGCTCTTAATTAAAATTTATATTAATACAATACATTTTGATTATATTTTCATCTCCATCAGCTCCTCCCAAGCCCTTCCCCATCTCCCAACCACTCAACTTTATATTCTCTTTCAAAAAAAATACAAAAACCAAAAACCATGGAGTTTGTGTTGGCCAAATACCCTTGATCATGGGCCTGTCCTGGAGTTGGTTGTTATACCCAGCGAGACTGCACTGGTGAAAACTGATTTTTCATTTGCCCCTGGGTATCACTTGTAAATATCCACTTCTTGGATAGGGAGGTACCCTGTTATCTTTTTCCCCTTTAGGCCAGGTTTGGTGGTTTATGCCTTTAACAAACAGAAGGTTCATGAATTTAAGGCAAGCCTGAATTATACAGCGAGATCCTGTCTCAAACATTAACAATAACATGTCCAATTTTGTTCTGGTAGCAATTTTTTTGTCTTAAAGTTTATTTTCTATGATTTTCATATGATTTTCTTTCTCTCTTTAAAAATTTTTATTTTTAAGGTATATAGTATATATTTATATAGTATATATAGTACATTATATAGTATATATTTATATAGTATATTTATAAGGTATATGGTATATATTTATATAAAGTATATTTAATTTTTAATCTTTGTTTTTTCAACCTATTTGTGACTGTCTATAGGGGTCACACTTTAGAGTTGAAGATACAGATAGGTTGGAAGGACTAATTTCAACTTACAAGTAAGTACGAACTATTTCATCCTCATCTCAATCTGGGGACTGCACTTTGTTACAATATTTCCTGTAGCAGACAGTTTCAAATGAGCAAGAATCACTCTATTTCTCTCCCTTACAGCAAGTGCACAAAACTGACCAAAAAAGCAAGACACCGGAAAAACAAGAACACCAGTTAGCTACCCACACAGAACACTCTGGACATCCAGTTAGGCAGCTCTGCCCTCCCAGGTTCTCCACAGGCCCACAGGAAGCAGAGCTTGATCCTCCGGTCCAGGCTTGCTAGAAAACACAGCCAAGGCGAGGCAGCTCTGGCCGTTAAGGGTCATGGAGGAAAGCTGTGGTTGTGTGATTATTATAGTAAAAAGATGCCAGGAACTCAGAGGGTGTGTCTTGAGTTCCGAAGCACACATCCCTATTACATCATGCTTGGGCCACATGGGACATTCTTTAGTCTCACAGGGATTGATTCAAGGAAGGCAACATGTTTCTGTGTAAAGAGGCTGAGATCTGGGCTTGACATGGCCAAGAACAGCTGGTCAAGTGGGACTGGCTTGTGTAATGCACCACAGCCCTAGCTGTGCTGTGATGGGTGGAGGACCAAGTAAAGGAGTCAACATGCTCGTCCTTCAGATTAAGTCTTATTAACACAGCATTCTTATTATTTCCCTAAAGCCCTCCTCCAATGATAAGAAGGTCAAAGGACAATAGGCAGAGTTCAGAGGGACACACACACACACAGAGAGAGAGAGAGAGAGAACCCATTCTTTCTCTATAAGGAGAACTAGAACTTTATTTCAATGTAGTCAGTGTATAACCAGAAATGCATCTGCTTAGATTTTTGCACTTTCAATATTTTTAATAAGATCGTATCCAAATCTCATGCTATATACAAGTACGGGTGACTTGTTCATGAAGTATTATGGCAAACTCACAGTACCTTTTGCGCCCAGAACTAGGCACCCATGCTGAAATAATTCGAGGAAGCGGAATCTGCATGAGAAAGCTTTTGAAAAGAACTCAGAAGAGCGCAACAGGACAAGACTAAATAAGGAGTTCCCACACTGGGAGCCCACCAGACTGCCATCTGGCAGTTTACTCCCAACACTGTAACTCTTGGGCAGACTGGATAATCACTGTGCTGACAGGCAATGTTAATTCTTTAAGCTCTCTTCCTGTGTGCCCAGGGCTGAGGTGTGTAATCCTATCACTCTTATCAGGGAAGCAGTATCATCCTCATTTTACTAATGAGGAAATTTGCATAGGCCTACTAATCCTCAAGAGGGAAAGACTGACTCTCCACGCCTAGGACACTTATTTATAGATCCCACTGGCCACTCAGAAGATCTGACTTGAGGGGTTCTAGGGGGTGTCCAGTCAAAATCTCCCCTGCCCTATGGACTCTGATGTCAGCACTTTTCATTAGAACATTATGTTTGGATTTAAGCTCTGCATACAGCTGTCCCACCTTGTTGATTCACAGGTACCACTAGCAGAGCATGTTTTCTTGAGTCTGTTTGTAGATTCCCTTGCCTGGAACATATAGCCTTGAAATTGAGAATTACGATGAGTTGGGTGGTGGTGGTACACACCTTTGATCCCAGCATTCAGAAGACAGTGGCAGGCAGATTTCTGAGTTTCTTGTTTCTTGTCTAGAAACAGTTCCAGGACAGGCAGGACTATACAGAAAATCCCTATCTTGATGATATCCAAAAAATATACATACATACATTCATATATACAATAAGATGAATATGGGCTGGGATATGTAGAAAGGTCTTGTGTAAGGTTCTGCAGTTTGTGATTCTGCTCTCAGAGGAGGTGTGGTAAGGGTTCAAGTCCTCCTATTGTGCCATCACACTGGGGGTCTTCTATAGGAAAACACACACACACACACACACACACACACACACTTTTTATGGAAATGGCTTTAGGTCTTTGCACTCATATAAATAGCACATGCCTATAATAACAGAGCCAAGCAATAGAAAGAGCTGGGAGAACAAAGCAAACCCCTCTCAGCAGATCTGTGAGGAAAACTTTGGGTCTGAAACTGAGGAACCAAGTATCCTAGTATGCGTATGCACTGCCTCTTGAGGTCCTCAGAGTAAGGGATAGTCCAGAGGATGTAAAATTTAAAGTGCTTTGAGGGCACAAACTGTCCTTCTGAGGTCGGTTTCAGTCCATAATCCCTCTGGTCCTATCTGTCCAGGCACGGAGCCTGCCTCTTGGAATGACATACATCATAACGACCTAGCACTTGGCCAACAGGGTACAAAGCCCTCCTTTGTTCCCTAGAGCCTTTATCTTAAATAACCCAACCTTTCCTATTTCCCAAACATTGAATCATGTTTTAGAAGCAGATCAGAGATCTGCCTAATTGCTATGGGACAAAACTCTATCCAAGGCAAGAGTCGCAGGGATCCCCGCTCCCCGCCCCCACTCCCCATGCTCAGGAAGAATCACTAAAAGGAGAAAGGATGAGTCGGTGAAAACAGCCCTATGGATGCCTCAGACTCCTATGCACAGGTAGGTAGATGGGTCCCTGGGGAACAGCCAGTATTCCTAAGAGGGATAAGATCCCAAAGATGACAATGGAATGTCAGCAAAAGCAAAAATGTGTTGGAAACTCTCTCAGTCTCCTTGAGGATCAACTGTGCAATGTCTTTCACCAGCACAGGATGAGGGGCCTTGATCCTGAGTCTGGGAGCAGATGGGGGTAAGAGTCAGGGGTACAAACAGGCTTTAAGCGCTTCATTGTTCTGAGTTTGTATGTCTTTGGTCATTTGTAATTTCCTGAGCTATCCCCTCCTTATTATTATTTCTATATTCAATTTGTGTGTGTGTGTATATATATATATATATGTGTGTGTGTGTGTGTGTGTGTGTATGTGTGTATATATATGTGTATGTGTGTATATATATGTGTGTGTGTGTATGTATAAATGTGTGTGTGTATGTGTGTGTGTATATATATGTGTGTGTGTATATATATGTGTATGTATGTGTATATATGTGTGTGTGTGTGTATATATATATATATATATATATATATATATATATATATAAAACTATAAATGTAATTTAGTGCCATGACTACTCTGGGCAAGAACTCTACCAATGAGCTCCACACCATAGCCTCATCTCTCTTTAAAAAGTCTATTGTATGAGGATCAATTAAAGTAGGCCCAACTAAGAGACACTGGAAATAGTAAGTATATTTAAAGATTGGTTCATAACACCTGTTGTAGAGTCACTGATAAAAGCACAGTAAACTTTTATCAATGTCCTGAGGTGAAGGGCTTAGATGGAGCATAGCTGTCTGAAGTGAAACTGTATTACTGCTTTTCTTATAATACAAACTTTGCTGTCAGTGCTGGTATGTACTCCTTGTTTGAGACAGGCTCTCTTATAGCACAGACTGGCTTCAAATTAACCATGTAGATGAGGATGGATTTGAACTTCTGAGATTATAGGTGCGCACCACCAAGTCTAGTCTATGCAGCGCTGGGGCTTGTATAGCACTCTACCACCTCAGCCATAAGCCCAGCCTGGTGATGACGATGATGTTTGGTAATTAAAAATAAACTACTTCGTGTTTTCCTGGCATGAGTTTAAAGAACACAGATTTTTATTTTAATGCTATCATGCTTTTGACTGAATACCTATACACTAATATTATCGAAAATCATGTTTCTGTGAAAAGTGATTAGTAAACACACACACACACACACACACACACACACACACACACACACACACACATACATACATACTGGGAGAGAACCTGCAATAACAAGATTCCTTTCAAAGCAGGACACATAACACTCTATATAGTTAGTACAAATAGAGAAAGCCTGCATTATATATCTGGGGGCAGATTTTTCCTTTTGCTGCATATTATTCTATCTTGCCTGATTCTCTCCACACACCTCATATACATTAAATTTTGTTTCTCATTTAGAATACACAGATGAAAGCCTCTTCTCCCTTCCTCAGGTAGGCAAAGCACATTGAAGGGAGAGAACTCTGCCATGTTCGGTCAGCCGTCTAGCGGGGATATTCAATTTGTCCTTGCCAGAGCTTTCCTGTGGAGCAGGCAGACTCCAGCAGAGCACCACTGACAGCTTTCAGGCCACAATGAAAATACAAGACCTAAAAAGGGCAGACACACTTTGCAATTATATAAACCCATATTTACAAGAAGTATAAGCAATGGTTACTTAGAACTGAATGACTTATTTCATGTTATAGTCATTCAACAAATATTTATTGAGTACCTCCTATGTCCCAGGTACTGAGCTAGACAGTAGGGAAAACAAAGACGAATATGATGCCGCCTCAGACCATAAGCAGCCAAATGGCCCAGCTTTGAAGTAACCCAGAAGGCCTTGGGAATCCAGAGATGACTCGTGCTTTAAAATACCCTGGCTTCTTGCTGCCTTGCATAGGGCGAGCAGCAGTCTAGGATTTAGTGGCTTATATGCCTGAACTTCTGGCCTTTTCAGATTAATGTGAACAACAGATCAAAAATGTCCTGGAAGTGTGTATGGACTGTATATCTAAATAACATTAAGGTCACACAAGCAAGGCCCTTGAAGAGAAAGCAAAAGTTGGTGGGTATCATGGTTTTTTGTTTTTTGCTGTTGTTTGATTTGAGGCAGGCTCTATGTAGCCCTGGCTGTCCTGGAACTCTCTGTGTAGACCAGACCGGCCTGCCTGCTTCTCTGCCTTCCAAGTGCTGGGATCGAAGGTGTGTGCACCACCGTGCCAACCTGCTGATCATGGTTTTAACATTTTGATGGGCATCGCTGGCTCCCCTGCAGTGATTCTTCACATCTTTCACATTTTTTCACACAGGCCTTCCCGCTGTGGGCTGACTTGTTGCTCCAGCTCCCCTTTCTCCCATCCTGATCATTCCTAAATTTGTTCCTATGGGTTAAACATGGGGAAGCTGCCTTTGCTTGGACGGTTTGTTCTCTGAATTCTGAATGTGATCTGTGAGAGCCCTTCTCCGAAGCTGCACTCAGCCTCAGGCAGGACAAGAGTTCTGCCATCTGTTTTAGGAGATCTTGACTTCAGCACAATTTTTGGGCTCTTGCTTGACTGTACAAGGTCAGCCGCTCTAGTTATAATACTGAAATTCTGCCATGTCATCTGGCAAATAGCTGCTACTTCTAAGTCTATAACTGCCCCACTGCAAACCCTGGCCCGAGAGCCGTCCTAGACAATCCAGCAATAGTGTGTGTGTTTGGAGTGACACCCGTATCCGTCCTTCTTTCTCCAAGTCCTGGCATCTGCTGTTTGTCCCCTCCTATGTGGTCCCTCATGTCCTTGCTATCCTCCTACTCGTCACACTGTATTTTGGTCAGTGGTTCTGAGACTTACTCTGGCCAGACTTTTGAACATGATATTGCATTCATTTTTGGCTTTTCCATAACCTAGCCTGGTAGATGGCTACTAAGTATCAACTTGCTGCCTGACCTCATTTCCCAAACCATTAGTAGCTTCATCTTATTTACTTGATGCTACTTTTGAACTGGAAAGACTATTTTACACCCCATCATTCATTGATGATTAAGTGAGACCAACGCAGAAAAGGCTGTATTTCAGCAGTGGAAGCAATGACATCAAGTTTCATATGTGACAAAGAAGCCATGGTCAGAATGGCTAACTAAAATTCTAGGATGGCTTTTAAATTGCTTTTAAGTCAGTACATATTTTTTTTAAACGGTCTATTTACTTACTTAAAAAATGTATGTGTCCGAGTTTTGCCTAAGTGGGAACTGGGTCCTCAGCAAGAGCAGCATGTGTTCTTACGTGACGAGCCTTCTCTTCAGCCTCTTAAGTCAGTGTTTTTAATTCACTCTTCATTCTGAACCTTTCCTGAGTGCCAACAAGGCTGCCTGATTTAGGTTTCTGGCTTTTAGCCTCGATACTGTGGTCAGGGAGGAAAGAGAAGGTCAACAGGAAGACAGGAAGGAGAGCAAATGCACAAGGGCCTCGAGGAGGAGGAGAAACGACCCAGTTTAGAAAGAGACAGACCCGGAGAATCAGAACTTGTCTCTGCCTAGTGGGAGGGCAGGGTCAGCAGCTCAATGATTATGTTTTCAGATCCGGAGCAGGGGTCAGGGTTTGGGGGTGGCGTGTGTGTGTGTGTGTGTGTGTGTGTGTGTGTGTGTATGAACGACCTTGCAAGCATCTCTCTCAGGGAACAGTCTTCTGTATCTCTCCTTTTCTTTGTGGATGGGATCCTTTGTCACTCTTAAGGTAGCTTCCTTCCACACTGTGGCAAAGATGGGCCCCCAGGAGCTCCACGCCCACATTCTACCAGCTTAGCCATCCCGGTTCCAGCTAAGTCTTGGGTTTACTTTAATTGGCTTAGTCTGTGCTTACCAATTACTGCAAACCAATCTCGGTAGAAAGGGAATGTGATCCTTCTGCTGGTCAGCCGTGGAGCCAGTGCAAGCAGCCCTGCCTAGACACACAGGTTGAAGATTAAAGAGGGTGTTTCCTTACAGGAGAACCATGGAATAAGCATTAAAAGAAAGGGTGAGAGGTCAAGGGTAAGACATACTCCAGGTGCCCATCTCTCTGCCTCCCTTTTCTACCATTAACTAGTTGCTTGTGCTTTAGGACATGCCTTCATTTCCAAGCTTATTTCTCCATTTGTAAGCCAAGGGTCATGGTATACACTTGCCAGTGTTATTGAGAAAACAGTCTCAGTATATTACAGGGATGATGCTTCCACAGATCTTCCGTGTCTGACAGGGAACTGGTGGCTGTTATTGCTGATGCCACTGTTTCTTGGGGATAGCAACGGAAAGCACAAAGGCTGGTATAGAAATGACCAGGAAGAAAGTTGTGTTGCCCTGATTCTGATGCCAGATGCTCTAGAGTCTATGTGCTCGGACAGCATCCTTCTCTCCAATTCTCTAACCTGGTGGTTCTTGGCCTTCCTAAGGCCGCAAACCTTTCATACATGCTGTGGTGACCCTCCCACCATAAAGCTATTTTTGTTGCTACTTCATAACTGTCATTTTGCTACTGCTATGAATTGTAATGTAAATATTTTTTGGAGATAGAGGTTTGCTGAAGGGGTCGTGACCCACAGGTTGAGATCCACTGCTCTAAAGCATTTGCTCTTCAGTCTAACACAGCGTCTATCTCCGTCTGTTCTATGTGTTTGATAGAATGGATGATCCCAGCTTCAGAAAAGCCAAATACCTTCTCTACACTTGTCTGTGATTCAAGGGAAGTCATAATTTCAGGGTTTTTTTTTTATTTGAATGATATTGCCTGAAAATGGCCAAAGTCCTTGTGGTGGTTTGAATATGCTTGGCCCAGGGAGTAGCACTAATAGGGGTGGGCTTTGAGACCTTCCTCCTAACTACAGGGGAGTCAGTCTTCTGTTTGCCTTTGAAACAAGAGGTAGAACTCTCAGCTCCTCTAGTGCCATCTCTGCCTGCATGCTTAGTTCCTGCCTTGATGATAATGAACTGAACCTCTGAACCTGTAAGCCAGTCCAAGTTGAATGTTGTCCCTTATAAGAGTTGCTTTGGTCATGGTGTCTGTTCATAGCAATTAAACCCTAATGAAGACAGCCCATTATAACTTAAAGTGGGAAATTAAGAAGGCTAACTTCAACTATTTTATTATTTGTGTCCTTAGTGTTACAGACTGAAGCGAGGAGGGATTCAGGAAAGCCAGTTAACATTTAGACACATTTGTAGAATTTGAGCCTTAAGTTGGGGAGGAATAAGAACCATAATCACTAATGATTCTGCTACTAAAATTCTTCATGTATGAAGCAGGGAGGTGGGGGTGGCAGTAGTTACCTTACAAGGTGTGGTGGGAGATGGGTTTATGCATGGTGTTACAGTACCTTAAAACATCTAAATACTCAGTAGCCATTAGCTGTTGTTAAGCATTACGGCACTAGAGAACACCAACTTAGTAAGCTTGCTGATCTTTTCTGAAGGAGAGATCCATTCCTTCTGAAGGGAGAGATCCATTCCTTCTCAAGGAAGGGGACTTTGAAGGGATCTACCCAGTCTTTTAGGTAGAGCAATGTGTAACTGAAAAGAGAACTCTGTAGTCTCTCACCCCAATGTGTCCCTTTGTGGTAGGCCTGTGGACCATCCTTTGAGGCTACAAGTAGAGTATGTCTGTGGGAACAGACCATGCCTGCCTTTGCTATTGCCTCTGAGTTCCAGAAGGAGTTCTTTGCCCAGCTCTGGACTTCATAAACAGCCATGAGAAGAAAAATTAGCCAAAGTTCAATTGTGTATCAAAGAAACCCACAGAGCCAGAGAGCTCTCCCAGGACCCACACAGCTGCTTTGTCGAGTGCCAAGCCATGGCCCTAATGCATGGATACGCCTGTCAGCCAAGAGCCAAAGCCACAAAGCTCTACCAGTCCAGCTAGCCTTGGCATTCTGATATACCAAGGGATCTATTATTTGGGCTGTTGTCTCATTGTCAAGAATAAAGATAGAAATACCACCCCCATCTGTAAACCAGTGTATTGAAATCACGACCACTATCCCCCTCAAGTCTACCCTACCCCCTACTGTGAGAACAGGCCTATTGCCTTGTGTGATAAAATGGAAAAGAGGCCAGCTTTCCCCACTGGTTAGTTGTGGTCTGATTTCTTTGTGGTCATCCTTTCCTATGAGCCTGACTTGTATTGGCCAGTTTCTATATCCAAGTGCACATACTTGGATCCCACACGAAGAATGGGTCTATCTCAGTTTTTCTCTAAAGGGAAACCGTCCTATGGTTCAAGTGGGTTTTCTACCTCAGAGTATAGCAAAGGGCTTCACAGCTCTATCAGTGATACTCATATCTTCAAATGGTTGCCCCAGATCCAGAGGCTACAACTGTCCTTTCTAAAAAGCATGATGTTTTTCTAAATGTGTCTCTACTTGGAAGTTACAAGCAACAGCTTGTCAACTCTGGAAAAGTTTTTTCATCTAAGTCAACCAATGCTTATTGGGCATTTATTCTTTGTCAAACACTGAGATGGGATTCTCCTTAAGAGCTAGAGGAAATGGGAGCCAGAGAATTCTACTTTTTTGGTGGCAGTTGACAAGAATGTTGGGTACAGAATTTCTAAGGCTAGGCCATAGGGTCAGTGCTGAAAAGTTCTATGAAAGACCACATACTGCAAAGTCTCAATCAGATCACAAAATTATAAATAAGGAGCAAATTATAAATATCTGTGGATTTCTAGAATGTTCAAAATCCATCCTATTAAAAACACATTTATTTTTAGAAGCACAGAACTTAAAAATTAATTTTAAGTAAAAAAATTTTTGACATGGAAATGTAATCTTTATAAAGTGATTTATCTAAAATCTTGGCAAAGATTACTGTACTGAATCCTAAAATTGGCCACAGTGGAGGTTGATTCCTTAGAATCTCCACTTTGTGTGCTACTATCGGACCACCCTGCCATCTAATAAAACCTATGTCATGTCTTGGATCTGAGGGTTTGAAAACAGAAAGAAATGTGACAGGTCAAAATTTCAGTCCCTAGCTTTCTGATTACTTGCAAATACATACAAGGCTCACGTATCTCTCTCCTCTCCTTCGGTCAGCCTCTGAGTGTCTGCCTGTCACATGAGTGGTGAAAACTTAAAGGCTATGCTGATGTGTCTAGCATGTGGAAAACCAGTCCCTGGTTCTCTCCGCCCTGAGACATCCAAAGGCTCATGAACACGCTCTCAGACACCCAAACAGACGAATCTGTCCACTTGTGCATGTATTCAACACCATTAAACACTTCTTTGAAAAACAGCGTGCTTTGCACAGACTTTCTGGGAAGCCACAGGCTGAGTTCTCAGTCACTAGCCAAGAGAGATGGGATCCAACCCATCCGTAGACCACAGGGGGAAAAATGCTTTCAACCACAGAGCTGGCTGCAAAACATATTCTTTTTGTAGGAAACAAAATGTTTCCAGCCCTGGGCTTTTTTTTTTTTTTTAATTTTTTTTTTTTTTTTTTTTTGGTTGGTCCTTTCATTGCTATTGAGTAGGAAAGGCAAATGGTCAAGCCAGAGGCCAAGTAAACATCTGGGAATACCAAAGCCAGGTTCCTCTGCTGGAGAGCGGAACTGCATCTAGTGAGCAGCTCACTGGGTGAATCCCAGGCCTTGGGCAGCTCTGGGTCAACACCAACTCAGGCAGTTCTTTACCTGTTTATAGCCCTGCCTTGATTCTATCTCACTGCAGCTCTACTTACAAAGTAAAGTTAGACAAGTTGCTTTATTTTTCTGAGCCTCAGTCTGATCTCAAGTATGACCTCTACTAATAACAACATGTGTTACTAAAGATGTGGAACAGAGGGTACAGATCTATGATGGTGAATGTGCAAAAAGCCCTGAGTTTGATCTTGAGTGCAAGAGGAGGAGGAGGAGCAAGAGGAGGAAGAAGAGATGATGATGATGATGATGATGGCGGTGGCAGTGGTGGAGGTGACAACAAGGGTAAGGATAAAAGTTATGGGGTCTGGGCACATGGTTCAGTGGGTAAAGAGCTCATTGTGGAAGTATGAGGACCCAAGTTCGTATCTGCAGGCCAGAGGTAACAAGCGGGCACATGGAGTACTGTGTAGCTAATATTACAGTGTCTGGGAAACAGAGATGAAGTCTGTGGGGCTACTAGCCAGTCAGTGACTTCCGGTTGAGTGAGAGACCTTGTATGAGAACTAAGGTATAAAGAGATTGAGAATGACATCTGGAACTGACCTCTGACCTCCACAGGAACATATGCACCATATGTGTATACATACACATGGGCACATGCACAAATATACACACCACAATCACACAATACCCAGTACACAGTAGACACTTTTTTTTTTTTTAACTAAGATAGGTTCAGTAAGTCTTATAGGTCACTAGGGAATGAATCTCACAGACCACTAGAACCCAAAGGTCCCTTGGAGATGAATACTCTAGCTCTGTATTATGTAATGAGGAGGCCATGGAGAGACAAAAAGGGCCCATGAAGACATGCAGGTGGGAGAAGGCTTATAGACAAGAAGCAAACAGGAAAGAGAGCCAAAGCCACTTCCATCACGGAATATACATATGCCTTCTGCTGGCAGTGGATCTCAGGCTTTGTGTCCCTAAGAACCACCCAGGAATGTAGAAATTCAAGTTTTGGGGGGAGGGGAAGGAAGACATCATTTCTGGATTCATCCTAGAAAGGCTCAGGAATCTGAACTGTCATATGCTCTGCAGGCAGAGTCTAAGCAGCCCTTCTTTGACCACCTGTCCAGAAACATTACACAAGGAAGTCACCGGCCAAATAAACAGCGGAACCATAGGATTATATGATATGGCTTTGTACAAATAAGCCATGTGGCAATTGCTGAAGATAACGAACAATGTTCCTATTGCCTAAAGCAGAGGCAGAATGCAATGTCTCATCTTCTTCATAGAAGCAGAGAGTACAGAAGAGAAATCCAGGGCTAGAAGGGCTGCTCGGTGGAGAGGAGTGCACACTGCTTATATGGGGGACCTACGTTCAGCTCCCAGCACCACACCGACAGCTCCCAACTGTCTGTCACTCCTGCTCCAGGGGATCCAGTGCCCCCTTCTGGAATCTCTAGGCACTACACACATATGCATTAAACCACATGCAGATATACACGTATACATAATATATAAAGCCTCTTTTAAAAATGTAGAAGAATCAGTGATTCTCTGCTAAAGAAGAACCATCTGTCCATGATCAGATATCTTATTAGAGAGAAAGCCTGAAATTAATTTTAAAGTATCATTATCTTTTTGGCAATAAAAAAAAATCTTTTCTCCTCCATGGTACCTATTAAGAAGAAGATAGTGTCTTTTGTATGTATATTTTATTTTAGAATTCATTAATTAATCTTGATTTTTGAAAAAATGGGAAAAGCTACACTAACCTTTAGTGTACTCAAATGTAGCCATGCTCCATCACTATGTATGTAGCTGACTCATGTTGTGGAATTCTTTGTAGGCTAATGAAGGAAGCATCACATATAACCATAAATATACTTGGGGTGGTAGGCTTGAAACTAACAGGGTTTCCTTTGAAAAAGGTGCATTGAGGGATTTCAGGGATCCGCATGCACAGGTCCTAATCCTGCCCTTCACGTGGTAGATCATGGCAGTGTCCTCAAATGCACGGTGAGTTCCTTGTTTGTAATTTGCAAAAATATTTAATAAATTATTTATTTTTATGTGTGTGGGTGTTTTGTCCTCATGCTCGTCTGTGCCCCACATGTATGCAGTGCCGGGGGAGGCCAGAAGAGGGTGACGGATGCTATGGCACTGGAATGGTTACAATATCACACACATGCTGCTGGATATTTCAGAGACCAGGAATCACAGGTCATCTGTGCATATCACCTGCTTCCCTTTCATTGGCAGCCTGCTCTTTAATAACCATGTTGGGAAACCTGCTCAGTGGTTATGGTATTAAAGACTGTGTGAAGTTTCTACATAAATCAATAAGGAAGTAGAGTCAAGTCATTTCCAAAGACATGGGATTTTATCTATTACTTGTAGTGATAGAAATATGGAAAATTTTGAGCTTATTTTTACCACCAGAGAAGAATGGTGATTTTCTTGTTAATAATTTGGAAAAATGTTAAATAAATTATTTATTTTTATGTATATGGGTGTTTTGTTTTCATGCATGGCTGTGCACCACATGTATGCAGTGTCTGTGGAGGCCAGAAGAAGGCGTTGATGTTCTGGAACTGGAGCTACATATGGTTGTGGGTGACTATACAGGTAAAAAATTCACTGGGTTAGTAACTGTGGCTTTAGAAAGTACTCATTATGATTTAGGCCAATCTTATAGTCATTAACATGGGGCAAATAGCTCCCCCCCACCGCCTGGTTTAACGTACAGGTCTCCTCATAGACTAGGAGATTGCCCCCAAGTTAGAATCAAAATCCATGACTAACTATTAACAATCCCTTCTTCCACCAGAGAATGCTGTGGACAGGGCATTTAGAGAATGCCAATCCCTCCCCAACAGTGAATCCACTAAAGGTTGGGAGCCTGCTGTGCTTTACCAAGGTGTGTGTGTGTGTGTGGGGGGAGTGGAGTGGGGTGGGGTGGGGGGCCGAGTTAGGACCTGTGTGTGTGGATCCCTGAAATGCTTCAACAGACCCTTTCCAGAGGAGGCCCTGTTAGTTTTAAACCCATCACCCCTACAGACACTATTTCCAGTCATTAAAATGTTTCCTAAACTTAGATACATCTGGAAAGTTTTGGAAAATCCTACAGGAAGGAGACGAGGCCAAAAAGAGCTCCTTTTCCCATGCTGTTCAGGAAGCGCTGCACAAAATCTTTGCCCTCCGAGACAGCCAGCTCAGGAGCCTAACTCCTCTGGCTAGAGAGCCACTGGAGATAGATGAGAGGAGTACTTTGGGGACCTGGGTAATAAAGAACATATCTCGAGTCTCATACAAACCATTTATCAAGAGAGAACATTTTGGACCCATATCAGTCTATGTCACAGAAACTGGGCTTGTCCCAGGAGATTCAAGAGAGAGATTTAATTTTTGGAACTAGTTAACACATGCTGAGGAAGGGCTGAAAGGAAAAGAGGCTGTCTCCATTGTGGGGCTGGAGGAATCGAGAAAGAACTCCCACTGCTGCTGGAGCCGAGGCTGAAGAAATTCATCCCATTGGACCTTGGACAACAAAGGAACCAGAGATGCCTGAGATGGGGCTGGAGGCAGGGAATATGTGTGTGTGTGTGTTTGTGTGTGTGTGTGTGTGTGTGTGTGTGAGGGTGCAGGGAAGAATACACAGCTTCTTTTTACATATCCAGAATGAATAGGAAGGGAGCCTCGGGGATATGAACTAGGGGTCAGTTCTCTTGTGACATCAAGCTGAACTGGAAGGGCAGAGGACAGGTCTGAGAGGGGACAGGTTACTTACTAGAGAGATGCACAAGGGAGCTTCCTGATTGTCAAGTAGGGGGTGTTTTACAAAAACCTGGATGCTGAAAGTTCTCCAAATCCACTGCTTATCATACCCATTGACCTTAAATTTGCCAGATTTATCTGGGGAAGGAGGCAGGGCCATCCATAGGAGATCCCCTTCCTCAAGAGAGCAGGGGTTTACTGCAAAGTCTGTTCTTTTCCCTCCCCTAAGTAGGCATCGCCAAGCATTTTATTCTGATGTCCACCTATTCAGAAGCCAGGGCTGTAATAGAGAAAATAGCAGGGTTCTAACAGTTACAGGCTTTGTCTAACTCAAGGCAGAAGAATTAGGAGAGGACTTGTGTTTATGGCTAGATGCACACAAAGGACTATTATAACATACTAACATTTTAATAAAATTTGTAACTAAAGGCTTTACATGTGTTATATACCATCTTAGACTGTTCTATGTTGCTATATCTGAATACCACAGACTGGGTAATTAGTAATATACAGAAAGGTATTTCTGTTCTAGGGCCTCAGACATCTGAGATGGAGTGCCTGAATCTCGTGTTAGCCTTTCTTGCATAATCACATAATGGAAATACAAAGAGAAGGTGAGAAAGAAATACAAGGGGGCCCAATTCACATTCTCACCATGACTTTAACCTAGTCACAGAACCTTACGGCACAGCCACCTCTTAAATAGCGTATCTTTAAAATAAAACTAATGAGTTAATTAATGATGTATGTGCACCAGTGTGCATGTGTGCTGGCGTGCACACACCATGAGGAAAGCTGTCCCGGGCTGGTTCTCATCTTCCACTCCACAGAGGCAGAATCTCTGGTCCTGTTATTGTACTGAATGCTCCAGGCAGGCTAGTCTTCAAGCTTTGGGGGAAATCCTGTTTTCATCTTGCTATTGGAATGCTGGAATTGTAGATGCAAACATCTGCATCTGGATTTTTATGTGAGTTCCAGGGACAACCTGGGTTGTCGGGCTTTCATGTCTAGTGCTCTTACCTCCTGAGCTATCTCCCTATCATGCCCCGTCTCTTAATACAGTTATTTATAACAACCATCAACTTTCCAAGATACGTGTGGAAAGTCATTCAAACTGTAGCATATACTTTTATTTTTAGCTGAGGGGTTAAAAAAATCACATTTTAATAGATGAGAAAAAGGGAACAAGGCCTTACCAGTGCTATCAACTCATCCCTAAGAATTTACTTAGAAATTGCTTAGCCTCTGGGCAATCACACCATGTAGCAAGAGACTTGCTGTGGAGGAGTCCCAGGGACTGCTGTTCCCCTGAGACTAAGGTTATGAATGGTGCCTCAAAGGACTGGCTTTCTCAAATCAATGGGATAAAATGCTGATGGCAGTCAGCTGAGTCAGTCCCCAGGATCTCAGAGCAGGGGTGGGAATGTCAGACAAAGGCAAAGGCAGTGCTGGATGGAGTCACAGTAGGAACTCGAGAACAGTTACAAGGAAGAGCCTAACAGCCCACGTAACTGCCCAATGTAGGGCAGTATATGCAGGGAGAACACTGTGTAACTGGCTATTCATAAAAGAGAAGCACGTGGTACGAGAACAGCTGTTGAAGGTCTGGAGGCCATGTTGAATCTATTAAACCTTTTGCTTCCAAGCAAATGCCAGTGAAAGACCATAGGATGGCCAGCGACACAACACTGATTGGATCGTTAGTAGAGTGCAGGAATGATACTTCTAGAGAACAGACAACTCAAGACTTAAGGTAAACCATGAAGTTTACCTAAGTGGAAAAATGACTTTGTAAGAGAAAAGTAAGGGGTCAGATGTAATTAGCGTCATTCTGTGTCACCCATGAGGAAGCGATGCACTTCTGGGATCTCCTATGGGTCCTGCCCATTCTCCCTGGAGAACATCCTGGATGGATGAACAAAAGTCTGCTCTAAAGGTGGGAAAATCTCCACAGAGGCGCCCTCTCTTTCCTCATTGACAATGATGGACACAAAACAAATGCAGAAGCCAGTCCATGGAAAGATGCTGCTGGAAGACCATCGTTTGGAAGCTGAAAGGAAAGGCAGAGATTTCTCTGACTGGACGGTAAGATTCAGGGAGATGTCCAAGAGCTCACTCTCTGTCAGAACTGTTCTGGTAGCACACAGAGCCAAAATGTCATAGGAAATAACTAAGGGTTGCTAGATGTAGATCAAAATCGCCTTTTCAAGGTAAAGATCATTCCATCCTTTGAAGGACACATTCTATCTAATATAAGCACTTCAGGTGGTCACCCCCCCCAAGGGGCTAAACAGAGGAATTAATTCCAAGTGCATTCATGAACAACCTTACATTAACATGGGATATAGTATAGGATGAAGGTTAAAAACCCAGAGGTGTAGATGAAGGAGTACAGATGTATAAGTGGAGCTGGCACAAAGGAGAAGAAAAATTCTGGGCCAGAAGCCATGTGATTTAGAGCCAAAATGTAAAGCTCTATAAACCTCAGTGTATTCACCTATAAATCATACCTAGAAATGCCTACCCCATAGAGTTATTATGAGGTTGGAGCAAGAGAATGCCCACAAAGGACTTAGAAGAGTAATTGGCCCAAAAGAAACCCAATAAATAGCTGGGATAACAAAGCAAAGTAACCCCAAAGCCAGGAGTGTGGGGACCTGGGGGGACAGATCCTGGTCCCTCCCAAATATACCCAGGACCTCAGCTCTGTTTTATGAGCTTGGTGAAGATGTATCTCCTCTGTGGTTCTAAGGGGCAGTGAAGAGCTCTTTTGAGGAGGGTTGCATCAACATTCTAGTCCAGTCTTACTGCCAGTTCTGAAAAGAAGCTTTCAGACAGTAGGTAGAGGGACACAGGCACCAGCTTGGCTACCAAAGGTGTTCTCAAAATCACAGTCCCTTTGGTAACAATAAAGCAGGAGTCCAAGAGTCAAGCACACACAGTCTTTGTCCAAAATGCCAAGACTCTAAAGCTCTGCCAAGCCCAGAAGGGAAACTTCCAGAAGGAGACCCAAAGCTGAAAAGCCTCTGTTTCGAGCATTTCAACTAAGAGCTATTGCCTGCTCTAGAGAAGGCTAGGGACAGGAGAGGGATAACAGGGGAAGAAGGCTGAGTGAAGAAAGGAGTATGTCAACTGAAAACTCCAAATTAGATAAAGCAGCAGAAATCACGAAAGCCCAGTGACTTATATTGCTTCTGACAACCAATCATGCATTTGATAATGTATAGCATATCATAAAACATTACAGTAACATAAGACTTCATAAATTTGAACCGAATGCCAGAGACATATCCATT
Source organism: Apodemus sylvaticus (assembly GCF_947179515.1). Lineage (NCBI taxonomy): Eukaryota > Metazoa > Chordata > Mammalia > Rodentia > Muridae > Apodemus > Apodemus sylvaticus. Next base: position 42,600,747 of record NC_067477.1, read on the forward strand.
TACCCTCACACACCCATCGTGCAACTCCCTTGTCTGCATCCAGTCCTTGCCCCTAACTTTGTAATCTGTTTGGATGCTGGAAGAGCCTCACTCTACCCAGTGCTCCAGTCAGAGACCTCAGGGAGAATGAGAAATGCAAATTAGCATTGTACCTGACTCTGTACTCTCAGCCACAGCCCCTCAGCAGAGGCCATAGACACAGGTAGCCTGCAAGTGCACTGTACGTATTCTCCCTGGCAACAGTTCCCAGACTGTAGTACTATGACCTGGGTCTGCTTCAGTGTCATGTGCAACAAGGTGTTTGGAGTCACAAACACCTAGACAGAACAGAGCACTTCATCACCAGCCGCTGTCAGGAATATTTTAAAGCAAAACAACACTCAGAACAAGGGAAGAAAGCGTCAAACAGATCATCATCCCTTCATGCCCTGAGTGGGCAGTACCTTTCTCACAGGTAACTCTTTGAAAGTAAGTTAAATGACATATCTAGATCCAGCTGTCTTTCAGGAAAACTAAGCACGAGGGAGTGAGGGAATGAGGGGGGAGTTTAGGGGGAGAGACAGAGAAAGAGAGAATGAGAATAAGAGCCATTAGCTGTGAGACAAACGTCACATTCCAGTTCCTCATCTAATTCCTGCACTTAAAAATGTAAACAATAGTAACACCAACAAAACCTCTTAAACCTCAGACCGCATGTTATCCGGGCTCTGGAGTGGTACAAACCCGTCTACATTTTGAAGTTCCCATTGAATATTCTTATTTATCTTACCAGCCCAGCTTTGCTTGATAAGACTGGGGACATTAATACCGGTGTTGAAGGACTATTGTGGTGACAAATGGAAACCATGCATTTGAAAGAGTCAGACGTGAAGGCTGCAGTATTACAGGTTCTGCCGCAGGCTAACTTTTCCCCTCCTAGAAGAAGCTTTGAGTTCTGCCTGGAACTCTGGGACCAAGCATGAGGCCCTGACATGGCAGAAAATGGGCCCCCACGCAGAATGCCTCCTGCTTTCTGCTGCCTCCTGCCCTGTAATGCCTTTTTGCAGAGAACATGTAAGACTCAAAAATGAGATAAGCACAAAGCATCTTCCACATTGGAAAAAGCAAGAGGCCAGGAAAAGGACTGAATGCCTTTAACCTATGAAGGCAGGCAACAGGAAGCTTGGGCCTGAAAAGTGGCCTTCCAAGAGGACAACTGACGTCTACAGGAGATTGCAAGCACAGCGCCTCCACCTGGAATCCCTTGCTCACCATGATGTTTGACTAGGAAAGAGACTCTGAGCCTCCTCTCTGAGCCCAGGGTTCAAAGAGGGACTTTCGTAATTCATTGCAATGTAGAGTGGGAAGGTGTTTGTAAGAATACTTTTTTGCAGAGTTCTGTAGAATTTTTTTTTATGCACAGCTGAAAGTCATGGGGGATATAAATAGCATACCACCTATTAGATTAAGAACTTGGCTGCATTTGGGGACTTTTTTGAAACTCAGAGTCTATCTTAAAGATTCATCAGAAACAGCAAAAACGACACGAATTCTAATTCCACACCCATTTCTTGCCAGCTCCAGGCCTGTGCATCACTTAACCTCAGTAACTCGCCCAACTGTAGGTTAGTTAGGAGATCAGAAGAGTGAATGAGCCTAAAAGTCACTATTGTGAGAGTTACCCACAGCTTCCTAAAGACTTCAGACCCTGCCTCCGGTCTACCTTAACTGCCTCCATCAGTAGGGAGAGGGCCCAGGGCCTCCTGGGTCATAGGCACCTTAGCTTTTCCGGTGACTCACTGTAGCTAGAGACACTGGATAAACCAGGAGGTATTTCAAATGAGACACTGTCGTGCCCTAGTGGAAGTGCAGATTCGAAGGCCGACCAATTCAGAGTTGATGAATTATGAAAGCCTTCTCTCCATTTGCCTTCCCCAGTCAAGGGTCTGTTCCACGGTTTCTTCACCCCTACCTGAAGAACCAAGGGTAAAACGCAGCATCCTCCCCAACCTTCATTTTCAAGTGAGCCAAACACATTTCATCGTCCTTGACTCGCAGGTCACAGGCCTTGTCCGAGAAAGATCACATAGCTGTTTTCCTGTGTTGCTTCCCAACTGAAAGCATTTTTTAAAAAGCTAGACAAGCAGGGTCTTCAGTTTGGTTCCAAAGCCCCATGTCTCTTTTACTTCCTGTAACTGCTTAGATTTCTCTGGAAAAAATAAATCTCACCAGCTACTTGGCCTTCTTTCCTCTGCAAGTTCAAGCTGGGAGGGTCACGGCACCAGGGGATTTGGAACTAGACAATAGCAAGTAAAAATAACACTTCTCAGATCTGGAGAAGGCTGGAGAGACAAGCTCATTCCTGGATATTCAGCCTTCAGAGCTTCTAGTAGACCTAGCGCTGGGCTCCTGGTGGCTGGGGAACAGGATCCTCAAAGAAAGAAAGAAGAACATGTAAGCAGGAATAAGCCTGCTACAAAAATAGGGGCATATGGTTTAATACACTAATAAATATATTCTTTATCCACATATATGTTTTCTGTACTCTTTTGGTGTTTAAGGTTTTGTTTGTTTGTTTGTTTGTTTTTTGAAATGGTGGTCACAACTAATTTTACAACTCTACTTTGACAAAAACAAAATGCTTTCATTTTTATTTAGACTTTCAATGTCTCTAAGGTGCTCAGAATCTCTTAGGAAAGATCCCTCTTGAGTGAAGGTCCATGATCTGTCATAGCTGAAAGTTAGAATAAAGAGCCTTCAACAGAAGGGCCAGGGACCAACTGAGCCTGTTTTTAACTGAATATGCCCAAGGCCTCAAGAGACAGCCCCCTTTCCTGGGATCCATTAAGAAATGGTGATAGTGGGCATACTAATTTTTTTCTTTATAAAAATGTTATTATTTTTGTTGTTATTATTGCTATTATTATTATTATCATATGGGTGTTTTGATTGAATGTTTATGCACCACATGCATGCAGTGCCTGTGGAAGCCAGAAGAGGGTTCTGCATCCCTGTAACTGGATTTAGAGTTTGTTGTAAGCTGCCATGCAGGTGCTGGGAATCAAACTTGGGTCCTCAGGAAGAGCAGTTAGTGCTCTTAACAACTGATCCACCTCTCCAGCCCCTACCCATTGGCTTTTTTCCAAGGAGCCATATCAAGTTGTGTGTGTGTGTGTGCGCGCGCGCGCACACACATGTACATGTGCCTGTGTCTTTTAGGTGGTAAGAAGGATATGGATGGGTATGTGTTTCTCAAGTATGGAGATAGTCATAGGGGTTTTTGACTTGGTAACTGTGTTGTCCTTTTCTTCATTAGACCCGTGTATATGCTCTGTGACAGCAACTCAACATAACTGTGGCCACAGCATCCTTTCAAGTAGAATTTCCTCAGATTTTTCTTTATCTACCTGCCCTCCTACCTTCCTACTTACCCTGGTGGTCTGAAAAAAGAAAAAAAAAGAAAGAAACAAACCCCAAGTCTTTAAAATTCTTCATTTTCCTAATCTGTACAATACCTGTTTAAGAGCATTTCTGATTGAAGAGTATGGGCAAAAGTTCAGATTTCACACTTGAGCAGTCTGAAAAGGGAGGCTACATTCATACTCAAGGCAATGCACTTGGCTGGAATTCCATGTTTCCTTGGCCAGTTCTACAGATATTTATGCTTAAAAGAAGTTCTTCCCACTCAGTAGCCTAGCCAAACTTTCTTTTGCATATATGATCTTGTGATCACTCCCCGCCCCTCCCCCATCTCCCTGCTCTCCCTCCCTACCTATAAAGAGCAGGCAAGCACATGTGCTGGGGTGAAAAGCAAGGGAAATAGTATGATTACCTAGAAACTGTCTGTGAGAAGGGTTTATGTTTGTGTTAAGGCTTAACTAAGTATGATCTCTCTGGAGCAGAAATCTTCAGAGAAATCTGAAAGCAAGGAAACACAAAACTGTGTCTTACTGTGGTTTACACCACCTAACATCATTTAATGTTTGAGTAAGCCCAGGCATACGTCTACCTTATGGACTTCTGTGTACCCTCAAGTACTCAAGCCACCTGCCCCTGAAGGTGGCTGTAGGATCCCTCCCTCATGTGACATGGGCCATGTTGAGGGCTCTGGCTTGGTTATTTAAAGGAGTGCCTATGGGGGTTCTAGCAGAATGGCTCCTGCTTTTCCACAGCTCCCAGCAGATTACTTCTGAACTGTCTTTGTGGTCAGTATTCCTATTACACTTCTATACAGATGTCTGCTTGCAGCTGTGGTCTGAAGTGAAACTTTTTAGCTGACTACTAATGCTTTAAGGAACTACTAAGCTTCAACATTCAGTATAGGGAAGAGTAATTTAAGGCTGGGCTCATGTATTAATAAAAGAACGCTTCTTTCTTGTCATTTGTTTTATGACGACTGCCTAGGACCTGCCTCCTGCTGCTGCCTTAGCACACTAAGAAGGATTTGTCCACCTCTTTCCTTTTCACCTTCCTTCAGAACAAAGGCCTTACATGTGTGTCACACAATGTCCGCAGCTCTGAAGCTACACCTTCAATGAGCCCCTAGTTCAGGGCTCGTGAGTACAGGCAGAGACATAAGTGTCCAGTATAATTGTAATCCAGAGGGAGGGGGGCAGTCAATGAAGGCTTGTGTCTTCATAGTGACAAAGACTGGGTCTTTGAAAAGTACAAAATGGATTCTGAGAAAATTCATCATCAGAAAGGAAACACTGGCTATTCAAGTCCAAGACCCCCAACAACCTGTGGCATTGAGCCACAGATCCAAATCAGGATTAGGACTTGACTCTATAATATTGGTCTGATCAACACATGGGCTCATCCCTCAAGTGTTCAATAACTTTAGGGTGCCTCCTGAGTAGAAGATGAAAATACCGTTATAAAGTCTATTCAAATAAACTGCCTATATGAAACGGCTACTTCCTTCTAATCTGTTGAAAAAAAGAGGGTCATAATATTTATTTCATCAAGAGGGTGTGAGGCTTAGCCAGGATTAATTTATTTCATTACTCCTTCTTGGGCACTTCAAAATTTATATAATGCCATATGTGGCTTGTAGGAACAGACTTCATGAGGATTTGATGGAAATACTCTGAGTGTTTCATCAGGTTTTGCATCATTTTCAAGCACAACCACCTCCGCTCCAACTTCCTGAGTCATCACAGGGAACCTGATGCTTCAAAAACCTCCCAAATGTTAGTCTTGGCCAATTCACTGTGTATATTGCTGCCTCTGTTTTTTTTTTTATTTTACTTTTAAAGATTTATTTATTTATTTAATGTATATAAGTACACTGTAACTGTCTTTAGACACACTAGAAAAGGTCATTAGATCCCGTTACAGATGGTTGTGAACCACCATGTGGTTTTTGGGAATTGAACTCAAGACCTCTGGAAGAGCAGTCAGTGCCCTTAACTGTTGAGCCATCTCTTCAGCCCATATTGCTGCCTCTTTAATCCTCCCAGAACCTTTACCAGTGGTAGAGCCTCTATCGACTCTGCATTTGCTAATTATTGATGTTCTTAAAAAACATACCATTTTCATGGTTGTCTTTCCAAGCAAACTGAGCAATGAGAGGGGATCAGCTATGTTTCTTCATTGTTTGATTCTAGTATCTTCCACCATAATAAGCAGACAGGGGTGATTCAAAAAAGATTTGTCAAACAAACTCTGGGAAGAACCCTCTGCTCAGTTACAAGGCAGAAACCAGCCTGTATCACCTTCCAGATGTTCTTCCATGCTGGGCTCCATCCTAACGTCTTCCCTTTCTGCCTCTCCTTATTTAAAACATGGGCTCTCAGCCTTGCTAGTTCATTAGAATCAATCACCTGGGTGAGCTTTACACTTGAAGTGATGCTGATGTTTATGTGTGCTTTCCTGTTCCCTCTCCTCAGGCAGAGACTTTACTTTAGTCAATAGTCAACATGGAGGTCCAGCATTGGTATTGTATAAAAGATCTCATACTGAAGCTGCAATGCAGCCAGGCCTGAGAACTACTGGTTGGAACTACTCAGGTCCCACCAGCTTCTCCCAGTGTATTCTAGGATGCCCTTGATGATTTCACCTTTCTTTAGATCCACAGTGGTTACTGTTTTAGCCATCCATGTAGGAGTTACCCAGACACCATCCTGTGGTGAAACTCCAGTATCCCTTACTCTGGACTCCCTATTGATTATCCATGAGTGCATACATGTGCATACACAAAATCTTCCATCCTTGATTGGAAGGTGCCATGCGCTTGGTGAGCTCACACAAAATGTTGGATGATTTTAAAGGTCAAGGATAAGAGAAAAACCTAGTAGAGGTCACTTTCATTCTACTCGAAAGTCACGTCTTCAGTTAGAGGAAAAATATTGCAAAATGACTAGAGCAGGGTTGAAGCAGCACAGGGAAGGTGCAAATAAAAGCCAAGTGGAAAAGAGCCCTGAATTAGTCCAAAAGAAAGCATATTGCGACTTCTTAAGAAGGTTTTTGCAAACACGGAAGTGGAATAAACAAGAGGCTGAACTTGGCTTGTACCCTGATAAGGAGATTTCTTTCTTAGTTATATAATTTTACAAAGTTTCCAGGGTGTAAAGAAAATAATCAGCTGCAGAAGGGGGAGGGCTTCCTCTGGACAATACAATTTAACTCCTAGGCTTCTCAGCTTGACCTGACCCCTGCCGGCCGCATGATCCCAGACCAAGCCTTATATTCAGGAGCACGGGTACAGGATAAAACATAATCCTCATTCCATAAGTTTGATCCCTTGGTAGGGTGGTCTCTGTTTGCAGGCTGAAAGCAAAATACAAACCAAGGCACACATACTATACCTCCTGTCTTGGAGTTGGTGTCTCAGAAGTATGGCTATCCTAAATGGCCCTATACGCGCTCCTGCTGAGAAACCATAAGAAGGTATTTCTAGACTAACTTGAAAGGATTGTTTTGCTACCCATATCACCGAAAAGCCTTATCTCCATATAGCTTTATTGCGTTCACGAACTGAGACACAGGAAAGAGCAAGTGAATCACTAAGCTCACTGTCCACTCAGGCAGAATAAGGTCATCAGACTGAGATGTGTTTCCTATATCCTAGGTATTATAAGCCTACGTATTAGGTCACACATTTAACAATATATTTCTTCTGAGAAAGTAAATGTATGTTATCTTGTGTGGATTTGTAGTCCAGTCATATTTTTATTAATTGTTCATTGTTGTTTGAAAACAAGACTTGAAGGCATTCAAGTCTGCTGACTGATTAGTAACCAGGGCAACACGTTTTCCTTTGTAGATCATACCAATGAACCATCTAATGGGATATGAGTTCATAAATGGTCACTGCTCCATCCACACTTTGTTCCTGTGCTTTCTTGTGATCAATGGCCTGTGTTTGACCCTAACGGCTAAAAGCCACCCAAATCCTTAAGTCACCAAAGATACAAAAATATAATATTGGTTCTGTCAAGTACTTTCTGTTGGCTCTGACAAAATAGACATGGGTGAACATAATATAAGGAGATCAAAAATATGGTTTTAACTTTATTTATTTATAAATTTTATATAGAATTAGAAAAATTAAAAATTGGAAGCCTAGATCCCATGTTGCTATATGTGAAAGATCACAGAATCAGTATGTTTCAGGAAGAAAGCCATCTCAAATCAAAGGCAGAGATACTATGGGTTTTTAAGAAGTACGGTCCATGAAGTGAAAGAATCAATACTGACATTGAGGACACAAAGGTCCCTATACTCACAGGTAAGCACTAAGGAAACCAGCAATGTTGGTTTGCCTCTTCGATGGACGGGATGTATACCTGTTCGATATACCAGGAGTGGATATACAGTTAGTAACCCGGTGACCTTTGCTATCTATAGGGCCAGCCTCACCCTAATTGTTCACCTCAGATTGTTTATTCCAGACTCTTCCTACTTAGGCCTTTCTCTTTAACTTTGCTTCTCAGTCAATAGAATGCATCCTTATAGATGTCACATGTATTTCATAGCCTGATGACCTCTACGATATCTGTATGACCAAGACCACACCAGATCCTAGGCCCTCGAGCAATAGAGTCCCATCTTTATAGAAGAGGTCCTATGTGCTTTGTAAAAGAGTTTTGATGTAGTCATGCCTTAAGCTTTACTGTGCACACAGGATTGAGATAGCCTTTACCAGGAAACTTATTTCCAAAGTTGTATTGTACTTAAATGTGTCTAAAATAAACTGCTTGGTGTCACTTTTGCAGTTTGAATCAACACAAGCTAAGTCATGTTAACTGGATTTCCTTCTTGCCTCACACAGCCTATTACTCTGCCAGCCCTGGTGGGCACAATGGCCTCTGCCCACACTGATTCACAAAGAATGTTGTTATTTTCAATGCTTTTTCTGATAGCTACAAACTGCTTTTTTTTACCGACATTCGCCACCTAAGGGGCATACCAATGGTCATTAGGTTCTCCAGGAATCTGGATGCATTCCACCAAGAGAAGTGTTGGCCTCAGAGCCAGGATACTGGAACCACAGTGGAAAGGTGTCTCTGAGTAACAGACATGCTAGGGCCTGAAAACACAAGAATGCTTCCTTGGATGGAATAACCAGCTTTATCTTCTTAGAACAGGGCTAACCTAGTGTCCAGGCTGAAATGTTGTTTACACAGGCCCAAGAAAATCAAGAAGAATCCTCTGGTCTGTAACCCTAAAGTTGTCTGGAAAAGGCAAATAAATGCTCATGTCTGTATTTGATGATTCCTGCCTCCTTGCTAGAAAAACAGTCAATTTATCTCCTGCTGTAAAAGCAACCCCATCCTGCCCCATGTCCCCTGGAAAGGCTCACCAGTGCTTCCCCCTTCTTTATTAACCTAGATTCACTGTGTATTTAGCTGGCAAATCTGGCATGTGAATTATGCTCCATTCAAAACATCAGGGTATCCATCCAATCTTTTCCCTTTGCCCAATTTCCTAAGAGATGCTAACTCAGTCTAGTCAAAAAGTGGGATAAAGTTAAGGTGGGGCATCAGAAGACATAAACTTTGTGAATTTTAAAAATATCAGGCTCTAGGGTTCCTATCTCTGGAGTTGGGAGAAAAGATTAGGAAGGGAGTGGAAGCCAAGCGGTGGTGGCGCACGCCTTTAATCCTAGCACTTGGGAGACAGAGGCAGGTGGATTTCTGAGTTCAAGGCCAGCCTGTTCTACAAAGTGAGTTCCAGGACAGCCAGCGCTACACAGAGAAACCTGTCTCAAAAAAAAGGGGGGGGGGGTGGATAGTATTACTTTCTGAATAGAGGGATTCTCTCTTGAGGCTAGAAACCTAGACAGGGGGACCTGAGAAAGTCATCATGCTTTTGGAGCGTCCTGTGATGTCACTTAGTTCTTTAAACCACTAGCATATGTGGTAATGTAAAAGCATTCGTGATCTGGCTTTAGCACAAAGCAGAAGTTGTCCACCTTAGAGTCTCCAAACACACACACACATGCTTAGAAAAAGCTCGGCAACTACTTAATTTGCTCACAAATTAGCTAGTCCTCGACAAATATCTAACGGAATAATCACTTAGAAATGTAGGAATCTAAATCCCTCTAAGCATGGTCCCCAGTCATTCACAGATGTTGAGGAGATGCTAACTGCAGGACCCACTCTCAGACTGTTTTCCTGTGATATGGCCAACTCCCTCCCCTCCAGGACACACCCCACCCACCCCCACGCCCACCTATTTTATTTAGAATAACAGAGTTTTCCTTGTGATCAGTCAGTACTTGCCCGGGACAGATATGGTGGTGACCAGATGCTCTGATTTCCAGTTCATCTTTTTCTCTGACCTTCACACTTGAGGAACTCTGAGGGAGCACTCACTCACCTGCCTCCTCTCTGAATCCAGGTACTGGAGAATCAGCCGGGTGTTCACACAGTGACCCCATGTGTTTCCTAGTGCGGCTACCAAACAGCTGGGTCCAGAAGTGCCTGAAAGGAGTCAGAGCAAAAACCAGTTTGCAGAGGCCCTGCCTTACATGGCATTTGCCTTAAGCTCAGTCATTATTCTTTCTCAGAAGACTACTCAAGGCTCTATCACAACAAAAGGAGATGGATTTAGAGAAGGCTGGCACTAAGGAACTGGGGACAAAATAAGAGCCAACATGGAGTCCTTCAGCCTTGGTGGAAAGTGACCCCTGAAGATGGGTGGTGTGGCAACTGAGTTACTACTCATAAAGAACCACACCTCTCCCGTGCCTGGCAGAAGGGCACGAGCGCTACTTTATTGTTTATGAGCGGTCTTCATTTAGTTGCACTAGCTGGTCTTCGTTTAGGTTGATAAGCATCTTAACCCCGGTTTTCCTTACTAATCTCATGGCATATATAACATTCCTTTACCCTCCCTCCCTGTGTACATCCACACTCAAAAAGGGAACCTGGACGAGCTTAGCCTTTCCTATCCAGTCTCCTTTAGCTTGCTTTATTTCAAGAGAAACATTCCTTTACCCTCTAAGACTTCCTGTAAGGAGGATCTGAACTGGACTTCGTGTGAATTCCTAGCTTACTTCAAGTTGCACGCGGACAGCTGTCTCATATCTGCAAAGCTTCACTGATCTCTTTAGACATGGCAGGGAGAAACCATGCCTGCTTCCAATCCCCTTTTTCTTTAAAGGCAAGCTGCCACTCCCTGCGTCAAGGAATCCAGCTCTCTCTAACTCAAGTCTGACACATCCTGAGGTTTCCTCCTCAATCTTGTGCCCTCTGACTCCAGGCCAGGGCATGGAAGCTGGCCTGAGGGAGGCCCACTGAACACTTTGCCTCCCTCCACTGAGATGCCATCTCTTTTCAGTGAGTAGATTGAGAACATGGATGTTCACTGAATTACTGAAACCAAATGAGGCATTGTTTGTAGCCTCCTCATGGCATTATCTCATCTGCATCCTACCAAGGTCAGTGGTCAGTGGTCCTCTTTCCCAGGACAAAGTTTAAGGTAGCACCAGCTCCACTAAAACACAAGTTCTTGGGTCAATGGGACTTAGCCAGAGGTGGTTTTATTGGCTAATGACTAAAGGGAAGGCTACAAGTGTCCAGAAAACAGAGGCCAGTGTTGAACATCCCCTAACGCACAGACCGGGACTACAACAAAGGTCTACCCACCCCTCAATAATGGAACCCCAAAGTCAGGTAATGAGTGCACTGGATGAAAAAAAATCAATGCACTGGGACTTGAATAAGGAGATTTAAAGAATTTACCATCGAATAGAAAAGAATAAAATTTAAAGTTCCCCTGGCTCATGTGTACACAATCCAAAACATGAACAGAGGAAGGTGAAAATAAATAATCTGGCTGTGGGAATCTGATGACCTCATCCCCTGATCTAATCCTTTTGGTCCTCTATGCCCGAGGATAAGATGCTAATGCCTGAACAGTATATTCTGCGGGCTTTGTCTTCTGCCCCTGCTCCTCCCTCTGACTTACCCTCTGAGCTCCCTCACGGAATGGCTTCCTGTAACCTTTCCACTTCCCAGTTCTCACTAGCCTTCACCTCTAATCAGCAGGTGATGAAGCTCCCCACACCTTGCTACAGACTCTTCTGGCCTTCTCTGCTGACTCTTAGCTTGGAGAGCACTTCTTTATCCTTTCTGCCTTTCATCTCTGTCTTCCTCATCTGGGTGGACCCCAGGGAACAGGGCATAGCCAGTGTTTTCTCCCATCTAATACCAAATGCTAAAGAACCACTGAGTGGTTATAAATTGAATGTTTGTTATTAGTAAGAGGCCAGGTCTTTCTTACCTCAGAGACTGAACTCATTTCTAATTTCCTTGAGAGTCACAACCTTTCCATCTCCCTTCCACTGTTCCCTCCCCCTCCGGTAGTGTGCATGCTTTGTTCATGGTACTGGGTTACAGAGAGTATTTTCCTACAAGTAGATACATCACTTTGAACACATTCCCCCATTTCTCTCTGTCTTCATCTTTCTTCTCTCTCCTTATTAGCTACCTTTGTTTTACTGTTTCCTTTCCAGATTCATTTTATATATATGAATGAATATATATATGATTTTATAGATCTATATAAAGTCCAGGCAGTATGAATAAGAGAAAACATGTAATATTTGCCTTTTGGAGACTCAATTTACTTAATACAAATATCTCCAATTGCATCTATTTTACTGCAATGATATAACTTTATTTTTCTTCATGTCTGGAAACAATTCCATGTGTCTCTATATACCGTGTTTTCTTTAACCAGTCCTCTGTTATAGATGTAGGTTGATTCCATAATTTAGCTATTATTTTTATGTGTATGAGTGTTTCATCTGCATGTATGTATGTGCACTAGTGTGTGCATGGTGCCCACTGAGTCCAGAAGAGGGTGTCAGGTCCCCTGTAACTGGAGTTATGGATAGTTGTAAGTCACCATGTGGGTGCTAAGAGTGGAACTTAGGTCCTCTGTAAGAGCAGTGAATGTTCTTAACTGTTGAACCACCATTTCTCCAGGCCCTCTTTTGATTTTTAAAAAGAAAAACCAAAAATAAATGTTTTGAGTCAATTTTCCTGATTTAAAAGTGTTAACTTGATCCAAGACATTGTTTGGTGGTAGAGTACTTGCTTATCACATACAAGGCCCTGGGTTCAATTCCACAGCACCACACATAAAATTTCCCTTAATATTTACATTTTAAGGGTTTTTGTTATTGTTGTTGTTGTTCTGTTTTGTTTTCAAGACAAGGTTTCTTTGTGTAGAGCTCATTGTCCAGGAACCAGTTCTGTACACCAGGCTGGTCTTGAACTCAGAGTGATTTGCCTGCCTCTGCCTCCGAGTGCTGGGATTGCTGGCATGCCCCCTCCCCGCTGCAGCTAAACAGATGGGCTTCATGCCCATCAAGATTTTCTGTGTGCTCATAGAAAATGTATGGTATAACCTCATGTCTAAAATCTACCTTGTGTCCAGAGCTGCCTCTCTCAAATGCCAACTTCTCTTATCATCACATAAATAATTATTGCCTTCCTCCTCTAAAGTTACAAAATACTAAAAATTCTCTCATTTACCTCTGTTTTCCATTGTGGCATATTATTTGTGTGATTTTTGTATAATATACATTACAAATGAGCCAGAGGCCTGTCTGGTTTGTGCCAGCAGGCCCTGTATCACTTAACACAAGGATGCTTACACTGATTAAATGACAAATAAGTTATTTCCATTCGATGCTGAACTATGTTCTAGACTTGTTTTAACAGCATATTTACATTCTTAATTCTACCTTAAGCTAAAATTAATAGGTTTGCATTTTTTCAAGCAAACTGTTTATACATCTCCTAAGTGAAGGGATTAAGTGAAGCTGTGCTTTATAGTTTGCCAAGGAAAGGCTACATGTGAATAATTAGGAGTTACTAATTGGTTAAGAACTTACAACCTTTTTTTTTTTTTTTTTTTTTTTTTTTGGTGGTGATAAAACTGGAGGAGGGTCCTAGTTCTAAAGGAAGGTTCTAGAGATCTAAAGATGGTTCTAGAGATCAGAGACGTAAATAAATAAGCAAATGGTTATAAAGCAAACAAAAATAAAGCAAACCAAAAAACTCTCTACCACTAGGCCAACGAGAATGGGATGGATTGGTAACAGATACTTGGCTGGTCTTTGGTCAGATGTATTTGGGTCCTAATCAAGGGCTGCAAGGGCAAATAGCAGAGAAAAGCTTCCAGGGCAAACTGAACGAGTGACCTTGAGAAGACATGTTTCAGAAGCACTTACAAGCATCAGGCCAGTGTAGGAATAACCCCAGCAAGGCCTTCCAAGTTAATAATGACGAAGACAATACTTTCGATTTTACTATATGCTAGGCACTATGTAAACCCCTCAAATAGAGATGTCTTATACTGTTTGAATTTCATATCTCAGTAGACATTTTTGTAAGCCCTACAACAGCCTATGGGATAGCAACACTATTAATTCTATTGATAGACTTAAGCTACCTAAAGAGCTTGAAGACGAGAGGAAGTCAGTTCCTCAAAGTCATGTCTTGATTAATGGTGGAGCTAGGGTTCAAAACTAGGCTGCTATCCCCTATTTTGATTAGCCTTCTCTGGGCTCATCATGTCTTGAAGATCAAATATCTTGTTATTCTGTGCACAGGGGTCGAGAAGGGTCCTGGATTGCCCAAAGGCCCATCTCAGGAACGGTCCTGACAAGTTATCTTATCACTCCTATGAAACTGCATGTCATTCAGACTCCACAGTCAGCTTCCTTTGTTCTGATGTTCAGTGATAACACAGGGCAAGAGGTCTCCACAAAGACAGCACACGCATGCCCTGGCTTGGCAAGTTATTTAACTTTGCTCAACTAGCCTAGCAGCTGCATTCACACAAGTCAGGTGGCCTACAGCTGACCTTCCCTGGTCAGAGGCTTAAACTTGGGTTAGGAGAGGCAAGATAGGTCACTTCACAGGGCTTCAAACACAAGAGAACTGGAGGCGGCCCTGGTGGTAGGATCACTTGAGACGGGTTAATGGGGAGGATGTCGGTTTCGATACATTCATGGCCTTGTTTCCTACAGGAAAACTCAGTGGTCTTTTTTGTCTTTGGAGTTTCTAGCATTCCCATGAGAGGGCTGGAGTAATCCAGCCCTCATGATCATTAATGCTGCTTATGAGAAATTCAAAGCAGGGAGAGTCTGCTTACTGGCTCTTTGTAAAAGGTGATTTCCTGCCCAGTGACCTCATTGGTTAGGAAACTGATAAGTGCCTCTTCTCTGTGTTCATTTTCAGCGGAAGTTCTGAAAACTGGGCCACTCTCCCTTCCTCCCATTTTTTGAACAACTGTGATATTTAGACCTGCCAAGGCTGCATGACTTCACTGTCTGGCATTTGGTGGATTCCGATACAAATAAAAAATAAGTCAGAGAGATGAACTGGGACTTGAAAATATTTTCATTATTGGGGTTTTTTGTTGTTGTTGTTTTGTTTTTGTTTTCATCCTCAAGGCTTGAGCCGGCAGAAGCATTTGAGTAAGGTCTCTAGAACAGCCTAATCCATTCACACTGAATCAAGGCTCTCTCAGAAGACTGTGGGAATCCTTACTCCCCACTCTCTCAGAGACTGGGTTAGGTGAGTCAAAGCTTGCCAGTCTCCTTCTGTGATTGCTTACCCATGTGTAAAATTCGAATAATAATTCTTGCCACCAGGCAACCAAAGGTTCTTGGTGACCCTAGATGGAGATACTTGATATGGATAAATAGCAGGAACAAAGATACAAACGCAGAAGATGAAAGTTGAGGAAGAAAGATGTTTAATCGTAGCTCTCTCTGTTTTTTTTTTTTTTCCCCTTCATTCTAACCGGAGATAGCAAAGCTTAGGAATGAAGGAATGAAGTGGTGAGGTTAGGATGGAGATTCTGAAACTTCTCCCTGAATTGCTATCTGTTGGAGGCAGTTCCCAGCCTCTGGTGGGAGCTGGAAAGGAAGACACATTTCTCACATGGTCTCCCTGCTCTGTACACACAGGGTGTAGCCCTTATGATTTCAGGGCTGGAGGAAGATAGCCAAGTTGTTAGGGAGCCTGGTTTCTAGAAGGTGATGGGCAGCTGGTACCACTCCGTGTCAGTCAGTATTTAGAAAGGGCCTGGGTGTGTGTGTGGGGGGGGGGCGTGTAATGAAAAAGTTTCTTTTCTGAAAACATTTGAATTTACGACTTCTCTGCTAAACATTTCTGAGAGGTCAGACTGTTGACAGTGAATGATAGGCGAATGTTTCCCTGTGGCGGAGGACTCAACTTTAAGCGAATAGACTTCTGCATGTTTAAAAATAAGTTAAAACCCCCATCCCCAAACCATACACGCAAACAACAATCCCCTAAAACCAAACTCACAAGTGGTGACTTCCAGAATAAGAAGGGAAGGGGGAGGGGAGGGGAGGGGAGGGGAAGGGAGAGGAGGCTCAAGGGCTTAAAGGAGTGAATGTTTTGAATACTTGGTCCATCTTGTCCTGTTAGATAAAAAGTAAGTTCCTGAGATAAGAAGTGGGAAATTAACAACAACAACAACAACAACAACAACAACGTGCAGGGTTTTTACAACTGAAGTAAATATGGGGCAGGATGGAGGGATACCATGGGAAATTTCTATAGCACGCTTGATGAGTCTGGCCCTGTGGTTCTACTGCTGGTCTAGCTGCAGGTTTTCAACAAGAGCACTTGGGAGAAGGAGCAGCCATAACAAAGCACCCAGGAGCGAGCCTCAGGGCTGACTGCCCCCAGGCCTCAGTACCTTCACCCAAAGTGACTTCAAATGACTACAAACAAAAACAAAAACCCCAAAACTAATAAACAAGCAAACAAAAAACCCGGAGTCTATGATATTTTGACAGCAAAAAATTGGCTTTTTATTCAGGGCCTTGTCTCTTCTAGGAAGCCTGAGCACAGGGTACTTCCACACTGTCTTTGAACTGCCAGATCCTACTCAGCAATCACTTACACCTAAAGACAGTGTAAGCATGCTGTCCCTTTTCTGATAACAGGTTTCTCCCTATACCAGGGATTTTTCTTGGTCTGTTTCACCTACTATAACCTATGAGGACCAACTTCTAGCAAACACAATTTCCAATCAACAAAGCTTCAACTCCAGAGTCTGAGTGGTTGAATGGGACTGTATGGAGGTCACCATCCATTTGATTCCATGTCTCCTCTTCCAGACCAGGCCAGGGAGCTGCTGAGCTGAGGCAGACATTTTTCCATTGGCTTGCCCATTGGGTCTAGGGAAGCCACTGGAGAATTTGGGTTACCCCAGTAGAAAGATGAAGTAGGGGAAATATTCAGATTCTTTTCCCTTGGCTTTCCAAGAAGTTTATGCTGCCTAGTTGGAGGCTGAACAGTTTTCACTGTGTCTGATGCAGAAAGACAATTTCAACAGCCACAGTTGGAGATGAACTGGACACTGCCTGGGACAGTAGTTTAAAACAAAGATTCAAGGTGACCTATGAGTTCCATGAAGCCACAGGGTCAAATAGAGAGACTGGGAAGGCTCAAACATTTGTTCTCCAACACAACTCCCTCGGGGGCTTGCAGTTCATAGCTGAACCTGTGAACCAGCTGTATGTATTTAGCGTGCTCTCTACTTCCTTGGGTCTCTAAAACTGACAATCGTCTGTAGGTCAAGTTCCAACGGAAGTGACACTTCTGACCTAGCTCTATAAATAGAGTACTGGAAAGAAAAAAAAAAACCATCAGCTGCACAGACTGGCCCAGGAACCACACGCTATCTATTAAGCAACCATAGAATCTGTGCTGCCATTTTAGACGAGAAAGAAATAGCTTGTGTTATTTATAATCTTCTGAGTTTTGAGATTCTCAAAATACTTGGAAGCTATTAGTCTTTCAGATTTACAAGGAAAGGATCTGAGGCATAAAGCCATGTAACAACTGTCTCACCCAATACCATCTGCTCACAGCCCAGTGATCTGCTAGAGGACCTGGCCACTTTGCTTGGGTCATGCGGAAATTGTCATCTCGGGGCTCTCTTAGCTAAAGGAGGGATGGATTGCTGTCTGCTGTATGTATCACATACTCAGCCTGACTCAAGTCTCAGCAACACTCATTACGGGGGAGACTAAGCAAAGTGAAAGAGAAGCCATAAAAGGTAGAGTAATCAGCACCTTTGGAATGCAAGATTTAGAGGTGGATTAATCTCCCTTAGCAGCAGGTGGAGCAGAAGCGGGGGTGAGCTAGTCGCTAGGATAAAGCCTGGTATGCACCAGCACAAATCATTCAAATAGCCCCACTGATTTTTGTATGGGGAGAAAATACACTTTCCAAGAGTCTTGGAATGGTCATGTAAGTTATTATCCAATTGGGATACTTTTGAAATAGAGATGGGCTCATTTGAGTCATAACAGGGCAGTAGAGATGATTTGGGACTATTCTGGGTGAATGCAGGTGTCATTTATAGGGTCACCATGTAGAAACTGTCTGGAATCAGGGTGAGGAGGCTCGCTCTTAGAAAAGGTCAATCTAAAGACTATCCTATTTAGCAACCAAACTATCCCAACTATGTAGGGCTTCTTCTGTGCTGTGCTTGCAGTGACAGGCATCAATATAGTTAAATATAGCTAGGGAAAAATAGCTGGAATAATAGTCCCAGGGTCTGAGTAGAAAGAAGCGATCTCCTCTCTCGGGTTCAGCTGGCAACACTGCCCAGGAGATCACTGGAGCCCCTGAGCCCCGCGGGAGCACTGCTTCCTCCCTGTTACTTTCTCCTGGAGGGGCCGGTCCTGAAGGATGACCTGAAACAGTCTCTCAATCTGTGAAAAGAACTTGTGTGGGCAGGTGTACATATCCATACAACGCATAGAAGCCAGAGGGCGACATTAGGTATCCTGCTTTTCCATAGAGACGGGATTTTTACATTGAATCTGGAGTTAAGCTGTGAGCCCCAGTGTTCCACTGTAGTGCTGGGTTACAGGCGGGCGTGGCCATGGCTAGGTTTTTATGTGGATGTTGAAGATCTGAATTCAGGCCCTCATGCTTGCTCAGCAAGTGTTCTTATCTGCTGAACCATCTTTCCAGCCCTGAGGAGAACTTCTAATTAATAATGAATTCCCCTATTAGAGTGAATTCGCACACATGCATGGGCACGGGTGCGTGCACACACCATCCTTAAGTTAACACTAGCAAAAAAAAAAAAAAAAAAAAAAAAAGCAAAAACTGAACTATTTAAAGAAACCTGAAGCACATTAAAAAAAAAATGTCACGCTCATTTAAAATAGGCCAGAATGTTTACATGAAAAGTGCCTTGTCCCTAAATGTATTTCTATCCTCTCACTGTGAATTTTTCAAATCTCACCTAACAGCTGCCCTGGGCTGAGCTCTGTTTCCCTGCTCCCATCACGGTATCTGAGGCGGCAGGAGGATGCCAGAGTTGCAGTCTCAGTAAATCTGTGTTATGCATGGTCATCATCCCCGTCTTTGGCCATCTGATGTTTGTTTCGGGAAGAACCGCCTAATGGAAGGATCACAGCTGTTCAGTCTGACATCAGGTTGGTTGGAGCCCTGACTGCTGGGGTGAGAGACAGTCCTCAGACACACACACTCATTCAGACGACTGCCTCCGAAGAGAACTGGCAAAGGTTAAGGAATGGCATATCCTTTATTAGGTACTCCTCCTGGGGAGACTTAAACCACAGAAAACATATACAAGCTGAACACGTTTCCGGCCTTAGTCCTGACGGTGAGAGCGCCACGTGATAACCCACACAACTGAAAAGCCAGGGACTCTCTGAAAGCTTTGACTTTGGAGCTCAGTTCACCAAGAAACGGCAACCCCAGGTCTGGGAGCCCGTCCCTTCATGGTTAGTTGACGTGGACCCAGGCCTGTGTGAGCAGTTCCTACTTCATGCCTGCGTCAGCTTCATGCCTTGGCTCTGCAAGCAGCGAGGTCAGCAGGCAAAAAATGAAATGGGATTTGTCAGGAAGTATATTCTTGAAGAAAAATATTCCTGTGAAACCAGTGACTAAAAGATCTTAATACACAATGACATTTCGGCTAAACACAGTGTCTAATCCTGGACTGAACTCTGGAAAACCTGCCCTAGAAACATTACTGGGACACCTGGCAAAGCTTAAATATTGCCTTTATATTAGATTACAGTGTTGTATCAATGTTAATTTCCTGGGAGAAAGAATAAATGTATTATGGCTATAAAAGAGACACTGTTGTTCTTGGGAGACAAATTAAAGTCTCAGGGGGGTGGAAGACCATGACATCTACAATGTACTGTTAAATGGTGCCACCAAGACAATAACAACTTAATGACGTTGCAAAATAGATGGATAATGACAGTAAGCCAGAAGATAAAACAGATGAGGCAGGAGATGGCACCCGAGCTCACTGTAGTTTCTTTAGAATGTCCTGTGTTAAAAATGTAAGCTAACTATGAGGGATGGACTGGGCCACTCACAATAGCAGGACGTGGGGTGGGGTCAAATGCATCTCACAGCAGAATCATCTGATTAGCTGCTTAAGGTGTTGAATATGGAGCTCCAGGATTCAAACCCCAAATCTAAGACACCAGCACTTTACACACACACACACACACACACTCACATACTCACACACACACTCACACTCACTCACACTCGCATGCACACGTGTACATACACATGCACCCGGAACAGGAGTTTGCGTTTCTGTTTGCAATGGCCCAGGTGCACTGGGAAATCTTCAGCATCTTGTGACACAGGCTCTGCATCCTTTTCATCTTAGAGACATAGCTTTGCAGAATGCCCTTTGGCCCAGTGTTTAAAAATGTTGTCTGCTGACTTTATCCTCGTCTTAGCTCCCAAGGGGAAGAGAGAGGAGAGATGTGATTGCTTTTCAGAGAGGCCATAACTCATCTGTCTGGAGCTGCTGTCAGAGGCGCCACCCAAAAGATCCAGAAAGGGCGGAGGAGGGACAGCTGACAGTTTGTGGCATAAAACAGGTCAGGGCTAGAATGGGCCAGGACCCTCATTTAGGGACTCTCATTAAGGTGCTTCCTCGGTTATGCTCCTTGGCTTGAAGTTCTTCAAGGCACTAAAGCCTTCAAGAGCTCCAGCTTCTGCTGTCACTGACTAAGGAACACTCAGGGAGTCAGGATAAGTAAAAGGGACAGGAGACAGACATCCTCAAGTGTCTCCAACTCTGGGGTTGGATATATAGCTGATAAAGTCAACTGAAGTTTCTTTCCTTTGATCTTAAGACACAGGTACACTTAGGAGGCAGAGGCAGGTGGATTTCTGAGTTCGAGGCCAGCCTGGTCTACAGAGAAAGTTCCAGGACAGCCAAGGCTGTACAGAGAAACCCTGTCTCAAACAACAACAACAACAAAAAAACCCAACCAACCAAACAAACAAAAAAAGACACAGGTACAATCATTACTCCAGTGTAAGACAGAGGGAGGGGGAGAGGGAGGAGGTTGGGAGGGAGGGGGAAGGAAAGAGAGAGACCTAGTCACTGTAGCCCACCACCTTGCTGCAGACACGGTTGAGGCCTGAGTGCAGGCCTTTCTGCTGGCCCAGCGGCCTTCCTTCTGGCATCTGAGAGCAAACTGCGGTGGAGAATGCTTTTAATTATCACCTAGCATGAATGTGAGGATTTATTGTTATGCTTTGCTCCCACCCATCTCAATTGCTCCTCTGGGAAGCAGAATGACTGATAGGAATCAGTATACACTCTTGCATGGAGAGAATGGAATGTGGGTGGCACTCATGTCTGTGCCCCTGAAGGCACTGAGCAGGGGAGAGGAATAGAAGTAGATTCAGGAAGAGCTCAGGTCCATGAAGGCCTCCCGGTGTCCTTCCCAGAGCACTCCCCGTGCTGCCCTAGCTACACAGGCTGCTCAGTTCCCTCAGGGTGGCCTATCTTTATTTGGCATCTGTAGCAGGGTCTCCTTGAGCCAAGGCTAGGAGAAGCTGTCAGACTTCCCTTTTGGAGAGTTGTGCACACATGGAGGGAATCGCACACTGTCTCCCATCACCGCAACACAAGGCTCACAACAAATTAGGGGCACAGAAGAGAGGGAAAGCTCTTCCTTGTACCACATTCACAGTGAACTCTAGATGGTAAATTGTAGGATCCTGACAATGTGTAGATAACCTGTATGTTTGTGTGTGTGTGTGTGTCCATCTGAGTGCATAGGTCAAAGGGGTGAAGGTACTTTTAGTCAATGAGGTAATCTCACTTCAACATTTTCTACTTCCCTAGAGGCATCCAGATCTCCGAGGGTTAGTCAAATAGTTTTAGAAAGGGGCCTTATGGCAGAGAGGAAACTGACAAGGGAGATATGCTGGCACCAGCAGAGTCTTTTTAACTGGGGGGAACTGGTTTCAGTGGGTAGTAGGCAGTCAGGATACATCTGCAAAATATGAATTCTTAAGCAAAGCAATTTCCGTCTTCCTCACAGCCACTGTTTATCCAGAAATGGGATAGAACGATGGGTTTTCCAAAAATGACCAGAGTCAGGAGAGCAATCAAGACCACCAACCTGTGTAATGTGTCCCACATCTCAGACATTGGTTGACATAACAGTAAAGACTTATGAGGTAACATTTTAGGATAATGAGTGTGTTCCGGGTGCTGGGCTAAACACCTCGACGTATATTGTCTCTGTGAGGGAGGTACTAGCTTTCTAAGGGAGAAAGCTGAGCTGCCAAGAAAGTTATTTGCCCAAGGCCACTTGGCAAGTGGCACAACCAGGATGTGAGCCCCACATTCTAACTCATTATTTCTCCTTTCATTATTTCCTTTTGGGAGGGCAAAGTTACAAACCCTCAGCCCACGCCATTTTCCAGATATCCTCTTCTACCTCAATAAACTGTAATATACAAATTTCATTTAGCATTCTTGGTGCCTTTCTAGAAAAGATATTTTAACGAAATTCTCTATTGTTGAAAAATCCAGTCAAGAAACTGATACCAAAGAAAAATAAATCTCCAAGTTTTCTTTACTGGAAATATGTAAAATAACCCCAGCTGCTAAAATCATGGCTGCTTTCTTTCTATGATCATAATCTACCATGTGGATTTCTTTGCCAGAAATGCATGATGATGCATCTCTTCATGTTTTTGGTCATGCCTGTATTTTATGGCATCTCTGAGCAGAGGTGCTGTGTTAAGTCATTTCGCTTCCCATTGCAAATTTCATGGTTTATTTTCATTAGCATTAACTCTACAATGAAAAGCTGCAGAAGGCACATGTGATAGAGTTCAGAGCCCTGGAAAAAGCCAGTTAGGGGGCTACTTTGGGTAAGGGCACTTGCCACCAAGACTGACAACCGGAGTTCAATCCTCAGAAACCACGTGAGAGAAGAAAACCAACTCCCACGGCATGACCACCTACCATCGACCTGCCCCCCCAAACCCCCCAAAACATCTTGAAAGCTAGTTAGTTTATTTTTAACCCATCCTGTTCTTGGGGGAGAAGAAGATGGGTGATACTCATGACTAGTACTTACAAGCACCTTTGTGAAGCAGAAACTGTTGTACAAGGAAAGAGCCCTTCCTTCATCATGCTGCCAGCAATATGAAATAGTTATTACCATCGCTCCTCCTTTAGAGAGGAGGCAACTTTATTTGTATAACTATCAAGTGGTAGGGCCAGGATTCAAACTCCTGCTGTCTGGCTGTAGGGCCCACATGTCAGCCTTACGCTCAGCTCTGCCAGGCTACTTCGTATCTCTGAGTTTGATCCTAACAATGAATCGTTACAGCCTCTTTGTTTTGAGACAGGGTTTCTCTGGGTAGCACTGGCTGTCCTGGTACTCACTTTGCAGTCCAGGCTGGGCTACAGCTGGAGTTTACCTAACTCTGCCTCCCCAGTAGAGTGCTAGGATTAAAGGTGTGTGCCACCACTGTCCAGCCCATTACAGACTCTTAAGCAAAGATTTCCATAAACTTTCCATGATATTACCATAGGCTTATTATGTTTATGAAACAGCAATGGCACAAACAAAAATTGCATGTGTTAATGACTGTTTCACATAAAAGATTATTAGTATTCCTTAGGAGAGTCACATTGCTACACAAGCCCTGGTCAGGACCAGGTCAATACCTCTTTGAATCTCCCCTATAACCAGGGCTGCTGCTTCACCTAGGAGGCCCCCAGGGGTGCCTGTATCTAGGAACTCCTGTAGCTGCCCATGGTTCTGTTCAAGATGAAAGGCTCCACAGCACCTCTAGCTCTAAATTAAAAACAGCACAACAGGGCCAGTGTGATGACTCAGTGGGTATAATGACCTGAATGTGATCCCTGGGCTCCCCATGGTAGAGGCAGACAACCAACTCCTGCAAGGCGTCCTTTGATTGCTACAAACAAACAAAAAATCAATCAAACACACATGTACACACAAATACACATAAAAACAAACAACAATGTAATAACATGGCAGGACAAAACAATAATAATAAGACAAATGGTAGAAAGACCCTAGGGACATACAACTTTCCTTAGATGGATCACTAAGGGGATATTCTTTCAAGAAGCAAGTGACTGCCAAAAGGAATCTAAATTCATTATTGTGTATTTTTCTTCACGATTGAGAAGTTTTCTATTGCCCCCCCAATCCTTTTCAAAAGACTACCCCTCCCACAATCTTAAACTTTAAACTTTAAAAGTAGAAGCTCTCTCTCACTTCAAAAGATTTTTCTAAGTAAAAAACTCAAAACCCCACAGTGGTCACAAACTGCTCCAGGGGTGGGGGTGTCACCTTAGGGGACACTACTTTCGTAGTATAGAGAAGGAGAGGGATGGAAGAGGGGAGAAATCCGGAGTGAAGAAAGGGAGGCAGAAGGAGACTGGATAAAGAGGGAGAGTCACTGGCTTGAAAAAAAGTGACATTGTCCAGAGAGGTGAAAGGGAACAGATGGCCGTGGAGAATGTGGCCCTCAAAGACCCCGACGAAAGGGCAGTGCTGACAGATCTTGCTGTTTCCCACTGATGCTTGGATGTTCTGTGTTGGAGAGCCGAGGCCAGAGTAGCCACCAGACCTCTGTCCCCAGCAGCTCGCTGGGGCAATGGCACTGAGGGTCCAGGAGGAAAAGAAGGGGGAAGGCAGCAGCTACCAGCAGCAGCAGGGAGGGCTGCGTCCCACAGCCTCTCTTCATGGCCAGGGAAGGTCAGCCTCGCTCTTGACTGAGCACTGGCAGAGGTGAAAGAGGGGACAGGGGTCCAGGCCAAAGTCTCTTGCTTCCTTCTTTGAGAACCTGCTGGGGGAGGCATGTCTGGATCAAATGGCTACACCTTAGGAGGGAGAAGTGAAGAAAAGAGTCCGAGCATTGAAGAGTGAGCCGTTCAAAGAACAAACAAGAAACCTGGAGTTTTGAGAGAGGACAAAAGAGTGACTTGCTGAGATGAACACCAACATGGGTTAGGAAGGAACCTGGGTCAGAGGCCACTCAGCCTCTGCAGAAGTTCAGGCACCAAGGTGTACTTGCCTGGCATGGCATGACAGGACAGGACAGAGGAGGGGAAGGCATGTCCCTGCGTGCCTGTCTGGCATGGGGACGGGATGCCAGTGGGCTTGGTGGATGCAGCTGCGCCACACTGGGGAATGCCCCTGGAGACTCAGAAGTCATTTCAGTGAACAGCTAGTGCAGGAAGCCCTGGCTGACTGCTGAAAGCATCCTTTTGGAGGAGAAAGTCCAGCAGCCTCTGCAGCCAGAGGACCAGAGAAGCGGTGAAGAGAGGGAACGGTTTGCAGAAGTAGTAATTACAAAGAGGCTTGTAAACTTCAGGGGATTAAGATATAATCGGTGTAATTTCCTTAATATAACTTTGATCAGAAAAATCATTGTTCCAAATGCCCCCGTGACCTATCTTTGTACCGTTTACAGTGTGTATGTGTGTGGGGGGGATGATAAATTCAGTCCTGCTCCTGCCGGCTAGGAGGGGGTTGCATGCTTCTCACTTAAATGTTTAGTGAGCCCAGAGAGTTATGTGAGCTCAAGACATTTTCCCAGTTCTGCATTTTCTGGCCCTGAAAATGGCCACAACCTGCCAGGGGCCCTGAGTTTTGAAGCAATGGAGTATGGGTTTGTGGAAACTGATCCCTCACTGGAACATCGGAAACATTCCCATACATGCCAGGCTCCACACACATTTCTCATTTGACCCTCTTAGGGGAAGGAGGGATTAAAAGAAGGCTCTGGATATCTTTAGTGACTTGGTAGGCTCACCTTAACCTAGAGCCAGGGCCCCTGCTTTGACCTGGATGAAGATGCCACAGTGGCTGTCAAAGTCCCACGTTTATACCGTATGTCCATTGCTCTGAGTTGCTGAGAAATTTCCCATGAAGCCACACAGTGAAAAAGACAATGATAAAGACCTTGTCTTTTATTTCTCTCCTTCAGCAAAATTGGTCCCCAGGCACTTTAGACTTAGAAGTTCCACTAATAAGCCTTATACACTGCGAGCCCAGCCTCTGCATAGAAACGACTTTGTATAGCCCCTAAGTGAAATCCCCCGGGGGACAGAAGATGCCCACGGCTTTAACAACCGAGACATAACACAGCCTTAGTATGAGAACAGAAGACAAGCACTTTCTGACATCCCAATTGAAACTACAGGCTGAATCGGACATAGAGGAATGCAATTACCTTTTCTAGTCTGATGGTACACTAAAGAAACTGGAGAAGTGGGATACCTATTAGGTCCCCGCTAATCCTCCTCCTAAATTCAAAGCAGGGCTGGTCCCTGGAACTCATTTCTGAGTATTCTTACTCCCTGTCATTGTTAGGCAGCTCAATTGATAAGTGCTTCCAGCTCGTAATGCTTTCTTCTTTCCCAGCGGCTCAAAGCACTTTACAAATATCACCTCATTATTCTTTATAGCACTCCAGCGAGCCTGATAGGTGGAAAGGTTCATTATCTTCTCCTCAGCAATAGGGGAAATAGACAAAGGAAGGAGAAGTGACTCGCTGAAGCCAGCAAAGCCGAGGCTGGACTGGAAGTACAGCTCAGCCATTCTCCCAACTCCAAATGTGCACATGTCTCATGTCAGCTTGTAAAACTGATCTGCTGACAGGGTGGGGTTTTCTCTTAAGCACTGTTTTGTAATCGGCATGTCTGGAGGGAGGCTCCGGGCTGGGCTGGAGGGGAAAGGGCAGGGGTCGAGATGAAGGCTGCCTTCAGATGGCAACACTTAGGTTAAGACAGAATTCTTCACCAGAGTCCCAGTGCCTTGCCTAGAAAAGGAGATGCTTAGATTGGAGGACTCTTTCTGCTCTTTATGTGACGGATGAGGAAAGCGTTTCTGAAGACTGCTTCTAGTGTTCCTCAGTCCCTGGGACCACCGGGGACCATTTTGTAAGCCGGAAACAGCTGGAACCCTTGTCTTCTTATAGAGTGCTTCTTTTCATTCACCACCCACCATCCACCATCCACCTACGACAGGAAGCATCAGGGCGGCCAGTGTGACAAGGCAAAACAGAGAGTGGCCCTGGTGCATTAAGGCCAAAAGAAATGGAGACTTGGGGAGCAGGAAGATGCTGAAGGGACCGTAAAGGAAGAACTTAAAAGTGAAACACTGGTAAACTGTGTCATGACCTGAGTCTCGGTTTGGACCAGAGACACACCCTACATTCCATGGAATTTATACTAAGTCACCAAAGTATGGGAAGGCCTGAGAACAACAGGACTTGATTTGGCTTTTCCAGATAGAGGATTTGCCAGCCCCCTCCCGCCCTTGTGTGAACAATGGTCTAGTGTAGCTGGCCATGGCAGTTTTCCATTTACACAGAAGTTCATCTTAATAATAACAATAATAATAATAATAAGCACTGATCTTCAAGTTAATCAAAACTGGATTATACAGGTTTCAGGAGTTTACAATTGGGCGCTGGAGCTCCATAAGCCTAGGCCTTTAGGAAACCTGCCATAGCTCATCTGAGTCTTCAACACTTACCTCTAAATGACACACTGACAGAGCTGGAGAGGTAAGACGTAAAGTCAGTATTTGTTTGTAGGAGCAGCTCCTGCCACAAGAATAATGACCTTAGATAATAAAAAGGAATGATGCTTTGGGGTGAGGGAGAGGTTGGTTACAGGGACCAGAGGTAAAGGACTGACTATGCAACCACCAGAGAAAGCACATTTTTGTAATAATTAGGTTGTTTTTGTTGGCCTGATCTTTGGCGTTCACCATGGGAACTGTGTCACTTGCTTGCCGCTCCTACAGAGACTGCAGAACACTTTTCTTTATACAGAGTAAAAGGAATAAATAATAAGTATCCCCTGAAAGCCAGTGTCTTCTGGGGTGGGGGACGAATTGTGTTCATCTCCACGTCCAGCTGTAGACGGGCCACAGACTGCCATCTCTGTTCCATCTGCTCTTGAAGGGCTTCAGCCTGACCTTGTGGAACCTTCTTTCTGGGAAGTTAAGGAATTTCCAGGATTAGCTCAGATCTCGAGGCTGCCAACTGTGACAATCTACAAAGCTCTCTTAGGCAATGATTCAGACCCCATTTCTGCTCAAAGCCAAGATGGTTCCCAGTGAACTGGAAACACTCTCATTTCCTGGATGTAGGCTATAATGGGAGTTGACCCCGGAAGAACTATGGAAAGGCAAGCCTTGGCATTTCTGCATACTGCAGATTCAACAGCTGATACCAGATATGACTGAAATGTAATAAAACCTGAAAAGCAGGGTAAAGAGGTCATTAGACGCAAGTTTGAAAAAGAACACCACAAGAAAAGGGGGGTGTGGTATGTTAATGACAATGATGGTTAATCTCATATATCTAACTACCCAAGACGGTATATTTTGGGGGGAAATACCTGGTGAATCTCTCCTGAACTGAATTTCTGGACATTCTAGCATAAGTCTAAGTTTCTAAGTCCTGAACAAGTTGGTACTTTGGGTTAGCCAAGGTAAGAGCTAGGCCTCAGATCCAGCCAGGAACAGCACTGGTACACTAGGGCCCTCATCTTTCCCTCTGATACCTGAATGCTGCAGACATCTGAGCTCCCTCTGTGGCCTTCTTAGGTTTCAGTCCCATCTGAAAAGCAAAGAGGACCTGAGAGCCTCTAACACCCGTCCTCTGAGGAGCCCTGCACGACTGTGTCTCTGCAGAGCTGGCTCCGGCACTTTCTGGCTACAGTATATTCTCTCCCTTTCAGGCTTCACTGAATCCTAGTTCCCGGGCAGTCCTAACATTGTCTCACATCACAAAGCAAAGCTTTAATGAACAATTCAATCAAATGTTTCTTCCACCCCTACAAGGCAGAATTAACCAGGACTCTACCGATCCAGCTGACCTCATGAACTAAAGATACTCCAAGAGCTCTCTAATCCAAAACAAAAGGATGAAGACTCCAAATATGAAAGCTTAGCAAGAACACACACACACACACACACACACACACCCCCACACACACACCCCTCTGTGGGTTAATTTTACAGTGCAAGCATCTAGGAAGTTAAGACAGCTTTTTAACATAAATAGCCAGATATTTTTTCAATAGTCAACATTTCCAGTCTAGTCCATAACCCAGCTCTATCCATAACAACGTTTCTATAACGCTAGCTGAAGGAATTTTAAGAATAGTCAGCAACCCCAAGGAACTTTTCATTCAAGGACTCCAGAATGTTACGTAAGGATTCTCATGATCCCAAACAGATGTAGAGAAGCTATTCATCTGAGAAATGAGGGACATTTTACAGATTTGTCTACAGTCAGCCAGGACTTGAACAGAGATTCCAACAAAGCACTTTCAGATTTGAGTTTCCTAATCTCTTACACATTAGCAGATACCTGAGTGAGTTACACAGGAACTTAGAAAAGTCATCAAGAAAGAAGGGGATCCCAAGTCCCTGATTTCTCTTAGACAGAACCAGGGCAGACAGAATTTAGACTAGCCCAGATGATTAATATAAATACTGATCTGTGTTCTTAACTTAGGAAATCATTTCCCACTCTTGCATATTATCTTTTGGTTCAAGCCCAAGTGCATGCTCTTTCAGATGACTAGTATTTAGAACATGTTGGGGTAATAAGGACAACAACAAACCACAAGTATGGTATGGTCTAAATTCTGAGAAAAAAAAAAAAACCTCACTACAAGTGTTTCTATCCATCCATCCATTTCTTGAGTCATCTTACTATGCAGTAAGCAAAGAGAACTCCTATGCTTCTAGGCCCACCGTGAACATCTCAGTCTCCCTTGTGTTTAGATTACACTCCTGTCACTGCAGTGGGTTTATAATCTTCATTTTCCTTTTCTGCTATCTATATTTTTCTTTTTGTACTTTTTAAAATTATACAGAGTTACACCCATTTTGTGTAATCGTATTTTATATTGGTATACAAAACAGTAAGGATAAACGTCACGAACAACATGAAGCCAAAGAACCTGCCCCCAAGAGTGAGAAACTAGTTACACTGTTGACAGAGACTTCAAACGCGGACAAACTAACTTAGGGTTGCGGAACCCTCCAGTGGGTGAGTATTCTGGGGATGGGAAGGGAAGGTGGGGCAGATGGTGCCAGGGCAGGGATCATCCTGGAGACCAGTAGTGTTCTGCTTTGTACTCTACATGCTGGCTGCACGTGTGTGTTCATGGAGAAAGTTAGTGGTGCTGTCCCTGCACAATGCATACCTGTTGCTGATTCTATATCACACTTTTTAAAAAGTACTTAGAACAAAGAAAATACTCAGAGACTTTCCATACTATTCTTTTAAGGAGT
This sequence comes from Apodemus sylvaticus, assembly GCF_947179515.1. NCBI lineage: Eukaryota > Metazoa > Chordata > Mammalia > Rodentia > Muridae > Apodemus > Apodemus sylvaticus. The sequence continues at coordinate 42,630,874 of NC_067477.1, forward strand.
CTAGGGAATGGCTCTTTGTGGACAAGGGAGGGAGAGTTCAAACTATACTTTCAGTTGTGTAGCTGTATTTTGGGGGGGGGGGAGAAGGTGCTCACTGACAAGGAGGAGACAATTCTCCTTCACAGCTCTGTGTCTGAGAAGGGGGCTCCACAATCTGGTTCCATTAACCGGGAAGAAAAACACGAACTGACATCAGCAAAAGGTCATGACTTCTGCCAAGATTAGCAGCCTTTGAATCTTTCTGACAACACAGGATTGATGGTGACTCTGAAAGGCTGTGTTTTCATTCATCTCAGGCTCTCCAGAAAGGCTGATACTGGACCAGAGACATCACATGGAGAGGCGCACGAGTAGAACTAAACCCAGATTGATGAAAACAAGGGGCTGAATCTTCTAGAAGAAACTCTGAGGAGACAGCGACCTTGTATCCCCAGTTCCTAGTGTGAGATCGTCTTATTAACAGAACAGGGGCTCAAGAAATACTTTTGACATGTGTGAATGTTTAAATCTCTGTTCCAAAAGAAAACTGGAGATGTGCCAGTTCAAGCAGAGGTGACTGTGAACGGGAAAGGACGGGCTAGAATGGCATGTCGGATTGATGCTGTCTCTGCAGCATCTCAAGGAAGCTTTAGCATGAGGGGATTGAAGTTGTTGTACACATCTGGGGAAACACTCTGGAAAGATGCAACTGTCCAGCGGAAATATAGTTTAGGGAACACATGACATTTAAAATTCTTATTGGCTATGTGAAAACAAGCGAAATAAATGCTAACATTTTATTTCAGTTAGCACACTATGTCCAGCCTACCAGCAGATCAATGTGCAATCAATATATATTTCGCTCTATATGAACTCTCTGACATCCATTGTATGTTACACTTAGAACGTGTTTTGAATACTCAGCAGTCGCATGTGACACTGCGGGTCTAGGTGGCTTCTGTTTGGTGGTGGTGGAGGTGCCCTCTATGTGGCCCAGGCTACACAGAAAAATGAGCATTTAACAGTGCTTCTTCCATCTGCTCCTGTAGTCAACTGATTCCAAATCCTCTGCTTTTCTAGATACCTAGTATTCCTGTGGCAATTTCACTTTCTGCTTCCAGTACTTTAAGCATGGTTTCTGTCACATGCAATAAAAGCAGGCAGAGACAGAGAAGGCGTGCCTATGGGTACATCCTGTTTAAGTGGTGGCATGCCTGTTGAGTAACAGACGGGTAAATCAGCACGGTTGAATTTATAAACTAAGAAACATTATTAAAAGAACTATGCCACCATCTTATTCTTGGCTTTCAAGGCCATTTGCTGTAGGTTACACAATCAATTTGTCAATCTCTTTGAGTTCCTGTTTGAAGAATTCCAGGTGGGTTTGCTGTAAATTCTGAAACAAACAGGAGTTTAATAAGGTGCAGGCCTACAAGATACCTGAATCCTATCCATGGGAGACTGCTACGATGTAAAAGAATGAACAGAAAGCCTTAAGCCAGCAAACTCCTGCTCCATCTCAGCTCCTGTCTTCCCAAAAGCATGCATGTATTTCTGTGTTTCCAGTTAAACATGGAACTGGAGTTTGAGAGGAAATGGGCCAGTGGAGACAGTTGAAATCTCCTGTAAGGAAAGCGGTGGCCATCCTTAACACCTGGACCCAAATCCTTAGTGATTTAATGATATTAAGTGTGGCTATTTTGGAACCAGCATTCCTTTCCCTCTGATAAAGCCAGATCCATGCAGAAGCGGTGAAGGCAATACAGTCTCCTCTAACCTATACTTTTCTCTGTCAGAAAGCAAACTTTGAGTATTTTAGGTAGTAAAGGCTACTCTGATTTCTAGGGTGTCGTTGCAGGTGATATCGGGCTGGCAACTTGTAAAGTCCAGACCAAAAAATGAGGCAGAAACAATCTTCTTCCCACTGGGAGATAGGAGCCCTCTCCTGGGACCAGGAGCACTGTTGCTAATAGGCATGTACAATTCAGTGGTTTTGGAGGAGATGGGAAGGGCATAGGAGTGGGTATTTAACAGTGTTTAACTCAACATAGTGAGGGCTGAGACAGAAAGAATGAGAAAGCAAACATGCCACTATATCCTTTAAAGTATCAGCACGGGTCCTGTGTGCCAAGTGTGGGGGTGGAATCTGCAGAATTTACTGCAACTCCAGCTATCTAGAGAGGAGTTAGATATTCAGTGGGTGTCTGTCAGCCAAAGAGGGAGCCAAGAGTGGCACGCCGCTACTCCATGTGTGTGAGTCAGGGCCCTGTAGATGCCTTTTCCCTGCACAGATCAGTCACCATGTAAGAGGGAAACGACACACTTGCCCATGAAGTTAGACTAGGAAGTTCCTTGTTGAAAAGCTCAAGTGAGTCCAAGAAAAGTTGGCCTTTAACATCCAAAGTTTCTGTTCTGCTCATCCTAATTATGAGTAGGTGAGAAGCTTCTCTCTCTCTCTCTCTCTCTCTCTCTCTCTCTCACACACACACACACACACACACACACACACACACACACACACACACACACACAGGCACAAAAGCAGGACCTTTGAGTTCTTCTGGTAGTTTTGTGTGTGTGTGGCTTTTCTAAGTCCCTGCTTTTATCTCAGGGTGCCATTTATAAGACGGAGGTATGGAGGTATGGATAAACTCCAAAGGATAGCTGATGAGATCATATCTGAGACTCCCAAAACTTTGGAAAGGTCACAGGAAAGAGGGCAACAGAGTGGCTGAGGGACCTCCTTAGGTGACACAGAGAAAGGCTAAGGCCAGACTTTGGAGACAAGCTTTGGGTTTGAAATCCTCCCTCGATGCTTATTAGCTGTTTACTTTTGGACAAATGATATAACTGCTCTGTGCATCCCGTTTTTTTTTTTTTTTGACCTGTCACTCAGAGACAGCAGTGCTATCTTACCTGTTGGGAACCATGCACTAGATGAGGCCATGGATGTTCACTATCTAGGGCATCTTGCACCCATCAATATTAGCCATCCCCATTAACGGTAGCACAGTGTGTTCTCAGGATTTACTTAGAGATATAGTCTCCAGTCCAGGCTGGCTTCAAATCCCCAATGCAGGTGAGGATGACCTTCAAATCTCTATCCTCCTGCCACTACCTTCCTAGTGTTGGGGTTATAGTCATGTATTACCATGTATTGCCATGTCCTATTTATGTCATGCTGTGCATGTTCATCAAGCACTCTACTAACCCAGTTGCATCCTCAGCCCCATCCTTATTTCTTTTTTGTCAATTGGCACTCCTCTTGCTTCAGCATCAGTACAGGTGAAGCAAGTGTGGGCTCCCAAACATTGTCACACTTTTACTGTTAAATCTGGAAAAGACTATATAAATGTCTACCTAGTCTTGCTTAGAAAACACCCCTTCATGTTAAAACCAAAAAAGATCAAAATAGTCCATGAAAACAATTTGTGTACTCCAGAAATCATGGGGGGAAAGATCGTTTCTTAGTTTTTTTTAAGCTTTATTTATCATATGTTTATGAATATGCACCACTGAGTGCCTTGGAGTTGAAGATGACTAGGAGATACCATGTGGACACTGGGACTAATGCCCAGGTCTTCTGTAAAAGCAACAAATGTTCTTAACTGCTGAGCCATCTCTCTAGCCTCCAACATTTCTGAAGAATTATTCTCAGAATTATTGGATGTGCCTAATGCTAGATTAAGGCTTTGCCTTCTGGGAGGTAGTTCTGAGAAATGAATTCAGCCTTGCTTATTGGCTCTAAGCATTGGTATGGGCTCTTTTGAGAAATACAGAAAGCATGCAAGAGTCTGTGGGATGGGGTATGTAGTGTTGTCAAGCTTTATACCAGACAGAGCTTAAAGCTGGGCCTTGGAGGGGGGCTGGGAAGGAGTACCAAGAAGAGAAAGGGCAACATTGCCTGGAACCTTAGATATCCACAGGCTTCCATTTCAATTGCTGAGGCTGGGGAGGGGGAGGCTTTACCTCCATGTGATGTAGCAGGGAAGGGTGGCAGGCTTGGCATGCTGCCCATGTGGAGGAGTTGCCACCCAGCTGAGGGGAGAGTCAGGCTGAGCAGTCCCTCTGTTCCCTGGAGACTTGGATCAAGCTCATAGCCAGGGGAAGTGCGGATTAACACAATGTGGTGTCCGAGCTAATGAGTTAGCAAAACAGAGACAGATGGCAACTGAGTGACTTAGCCCATCTCTGTTTGCAACTCACTCCCACGGTGGCTCCTGTCCTTGTGCTGTCTAACTCTGCAGAGCCCTTTCCGTCCAACTCAGAAGGTCACGGTCACTGAGTAATCATCCTGCATGAAAAACAGCTACAAGCCCACTTTTTAAACACAACTGTTGCCTATGATTGGTGCATAGTGAAGTGGAATTTTTACTGGTGGCCTTGGAAAGACACCCCCAGTTCTAAAGGGGACACAGCGATTTTTATGGAATTCTTGTTATTTTATATTTAAGATAGAATTCCTTTTTACCAGCAGGCAGTATGTACAGAACATGATATTACTTAGGGGTAACTTTTGTTCTGACCCTGAAACAAATTTCCTTTAGTCAGATCTATAGATTGCAACAGTTTCCTTTGTGGGCTGGGGGGTGGGGAAGAGAGGAGTCTTGGCTAGAGAACACGGCCAGTGGACAATGCTGAGACAATGCTGAGACCAGACATGTGGCTATTCACGTGGGAGGCAAATGACTGCTTTACAAATTGTCTGTAACTCTGTCTGTTACATCATCCCCCCCCACGTACACACTAACAATGTGTGCTCCCCTCAAATAAGTGTTTGGGGGGGGTGGGCGTGCGCGTGCACACACATGCATGATACACACTGACATACACCTGTGGAGGTTAGAGGACAAGCTACTGAGGTAGGATCTCTCTTTCTTTCACGTGGAGCCTGGAAATCAAGCCCAGGTTGTCAGGCTTGGTGGCAAATGCCTTTACCTTTACCTGCTGAGCCGTTTTACTTGTCCACTCTGTGTATCTTTTTTTTTGTTGTTGTTGTTGTCTTGTTTTTGTTTTTGCTAGAAACGAAACCAAACAAACATGTTTTCCAATGGTCATTATTCCCAGGTGGGATTAAAGGCAGCTGCCAATTGTGAGACTTGGCTATTGCTCACATCAGCTCAGATAGCCAGTTTGGAAGACTATATATAATATTTCCTGTAATAGTACAATCCCTGTTATATAAACAACAGAAGAATATCTTCAGAAGAAGGGAAGGTTTAAAATTTATTTCCTTTCCTAGTCCACCTGGTTATTTCATTCAATGAGGTGATCAGAAACCTTACGCAAATCAAGACGTTTTCCAGGGTCTAGCCCTGTAAGGGTACTCCTCACCCTTTATCAAGGAAAATTCTCTCTGCAACAGAAGGTGACCATTAAAGAAAGCACAGACAATCAAAATCTATAGTTGTGGAGATCACTTCCAACTGATACACCCACAACCCAACTCCTGTACCTAAGGCTCAGGTGTCATTGTGGACTAGGGGCGGAAAGAGTCAGATACAGGGAGTTGATGTGAAACTGTGTCTCCTAGAAGCATCGGAAGCTACCCCCATTGTCTCACCAACATGGCTGCCTCGACATGAGCTGAACAAGGGCGATATTAATGAACATGCTATTGTAGATGAAGGAAGGCTCAAGAGATTCCAACCCTGTACAAAGAATTGCAGGCAACTAGGGAACGCTGAATGCGGGAGAAATAGTCTTCTCCAGGGAGGAGCACATCAGTTTGTAATCCATACCAAATGGTCAGCCCTGAAAACATGCACACTAAAGTAACATTATATGGATGGAAGAGGTTGTATTTATGTATTTAGAAAAACACACACACCACCACCACCACCACCACCACCAACAACAACAACAACAATAATTAATGAAGAAGGAGGCCATGCATTTAGAAGAGAATAAGAATAAATCTATGGGAGGCTTTGGAGGAAGTAAAGAGAAGGGGTAAGCACTGACTGTTCTTTCAAACATCTTGAGTTCAATTCCCAGCAACCACATGGTGACTCACAGCCATCTGTAACAGAATCTGATGCACTCTTTTGGTGTATCTGAAGACAACTACAGTGTACTCACATACATTAAATAAATATTTTAAAAAATAAAATAAATTTAGTTTATTCATACAAGTGGATTTTGCCTTTGGAAAGTAAAAAGCTAACTTAGAAGAAGAAACTTTCAGGAGTCAGTGAATGATTTAACAAAATACTTAAGTAAATAGGAGCACAGATGCAGACATTACCAAAAGACTCCTCATACCTCCACCCGTTCATTCACATTTCCTTCTCCATTCACCCTCTCAGGACTTCCCTGTTCACACCTGGCTTCTTAAGGTAAGGCCTTGGGATTGACAATGACAAAAAGTGAGCAGTTCAAAGAATTCTGAGCTCATGAGCAGATCAGATCAGGGAGAGTATACTTCCTCAACTCTGTGTGGGTTCAAAGTTGAGTGTACCAGTCAGCTAGTGATCTGGAAATTCTTCTAAGTGATCATGTAGTTGTACTGGCTCTTGGACCTAAGCATCAACCTTGAGCCCAGTCAGTAGCATCTCCTTATCCCTCTTGCCAGGTAATTAAAATGGCCTCACATACTACCGAGCACTGAAAGGGAATTAGCCACAAATTACAAGGTTCATGAACTTCTTCTAATAGGTCAGAGCCAAGAGTGAAGCAAGAAGTATTTGGTTTTTTCTAGGTATGTCTCATTTAGGAAGAAGAGTCTGAGTGAAATAAAGGAATACAATACAATATTAAGACTGGATGGAATCATGAAGGGCAGTGTCTGAGTGAGTTTGGATCCAGATGGGCCAGAGAAAAACCCAACCAACCAACCAACCAACCAACCAACCAACCAACCAACATGTTTCCTGAAAGTCATTTAATGAAAGTCCATTGCATCGGACTCTGAGTCTTTCAGCTTTAATGATGTTACCTTTCTATACCTGCAATCTTCCAACATCCTACCAATAGGCTTCAAAGTAGTCTTGAGGACATTTGCACTGGTCTAGTAAATGATGTGGCTGATACAAGCTAAAGGCACATAATGAAACACAACTTCAAAACTTGAACTCGTTAGCCCTGGTGAGCAAATCAACTCTACAGAGTAGCGTTTGCATAGGTCTAAATTCTAAGAACTCGTGGGTAAGTTCTGCTTTTTGTCTAGACTTAGCAAAGTGCCTGACGTGTCATTTACAATAGCTGCCATTTGGATGAATGAATAAAGAACAACAAAACTAATGTGTATTTGTACCAGATAGGAACTGTCTAAAGTTCTAACTTTTGAGGTTATAATTTGGAGGGCCATTCTATCCTCTCACAAAATACCTTCTGATGTGGCTTTCAAAGACAATATATCTAAGATTGGTGATTCTCTATGGAGAACAGTTCTCTTCTGACCCTGACTTGTGGTTATTTGCTAATGTCTAGAGATATATTTTCGTTGTCACAAATGATAGGGAGGGTGCCACTGGCACCACCTCAGTAGGGAGGGCCAGAAGTACAGCTAATACAGAACAACATACATGACAGCCTTTCACAGTCAAGGAGCAGCTGGCTCCAGATGTGGAGTGGTCTGGTTGAGAAATCCAAGGCCAGACAATCCATTGGCCAGAGCCAAATAACTAGACATATTTCCCAATGATCTTCATGCCAGCTCCTGTTTTTGTTCTTCCTAGGACTTTATTCTTTTCTTTTCTTCTCTTCTCTCTTTCTTTCTCTCTTTCTTTTCTCCTTTCATCCTTTCTTCTAAAATGGTTATTTTACTTTATATGTACAGATATTTTGACTGCATACCACATCTGTGCCTGCCAGAAATGGGTGTCAAAGCACCCGGAACTGGAGTTTCAGATGGTTGTGAGCCATCGTGTGGGTGCTGGGAATTGATTCTCGCTCTTCTGCAAGAATATCAAGTGCTCTTAACCCCTGAGAGTCTCTCCAGCTCAGTCTTTTCTGTATATATCTACCCATCTCAAGCTTCCTGATACCAAATAATATTTGTATTTTTATCTACTGCCTATTGCTATTTGCTTGTCTCAAAAATACTCTGAGTTAACTATAGGATGAAGTGAGAGAGACAATGGTCAAGGTCCCATAAAGGACAGAAATCAAGCATGAGTTGTTTTTTTCCCCTCAATAAAGAACAGCCTGAAAGGATTATGAGTAGATGCTCAACTGACGCCTTCCATACTATTCTAGTCCATTTATCTTGACATTCTTACCAGTTGGAGTTAGAGGTAGCATGAGAGCCTAATTGTGGAGGAAATCTACAGTCTTTAAACAGAAGCTCATCATGATCAATACTGTTCTGGGCCAGGGTCAGATTATTCAGTTCTTCTAAAAAATAGGTTAAAACACATTATATGTGTGTGTGTGTGTGTGTGTGTGTGTGTGTGTGTGTGTATAATGACTATTTGGCCAAGCAGAAAGATTAGAATTCTGGTGAATTTGTTCCTAACTAGCTAAGTAGCTAAGTAGCTAGTCATTAGGACTTGCTTCCCTCATCCAAAATAAAGAGATCATGACCATACTAATTTTGATGGTTGATGGGACAAGGAAAACAGAATATACAGAAAAATTGGCAAGAGTGAAGGATTTGGACTAAATATGAAAATGATTTCTTGGCTGGAAGTGATGGGTCTATATTTTAATTTAGAAGTCTATTAACAGGTGTCGATTAACCTGTAGCCACGTCATTGATCAGATCTAACTCCAAATGACTGGAATGCCAATCTCATTTGTTTTTATAAGACTGGAGCCATCACTCTTTGAAACCAAAGGGTGCTATATGTGAATGCGCACAAACCACAGGTTCAATGGAGGTGGAATTCAAACAGAACTTTCCTCTGCAATCCAAATATTGAGGCTAACACTAAATGGTAAAGGCCAGGAAAATATAATCCAAACTCTTGCCTCCTTGAGTGGAACTCTGAGACTACCGAAGAAGTTAATGAAACCAAATAGAATGAAATAGTAAGAACATTGAAACTTTCAAGGCAAGAGTTTGGATTATATTTTCCTGGAAATGACACTGGGGTGGTAATGCCAGGTAGACTTCTATGTGAGTTACTCCACAGATAAAGCCCAGTGACAGGTATTTTCGATGTGTTGTTTTGGTCCCAGTGCTTATAGCTTTACATCAACTTGACCAAGCTAAAGTCATCTGGGAGGAGGGAGTCTGAATTTTAAAAATGTTTCTATAGGACCAGATTCCAGGCAAGTTAGTAGGGCATTTTTTAAAATTAGTGATTGATGGGGAGAGCCCAGCCTTTTATGGGTAGTACCACCTTGGGCTGGTGGTCCTAGGTTCTATAGGAAATCAGACTGAGATTTTGCATCAGGTCTTGCATCCAGATTCCATCCCTGTTTGAGTTCCTGTCCTGACTTCTTTCAATGATAGTCAATACTATGTGGAAGTGTAAGCCAAATGAATCCTCTCTTCCCCAGGTTGCTTCAGTCATGGTATTCTATCACAGCAATAGTTAGTCCCCCACTGCTGACTCTGGCTAGACCTAGTGATCTTCACCTTACTGTATCCTCTGCTCATCTCTATGGGAATTTTAATAAAATGAAATCATCTTAATTATACACGCATATTGACATCCCAGGAAGCTCATGAAAACTGCCTGGCAGAAAGCAGAGATGTACATTCTCTTTAGCTTTGTCTCTGGGCTTTGCTGGGGCATTAACCACAGTCCACGAGTGAGATGTCATCTTAAGCTTGTGTGTGGCCGGTTAATCACCAGTGCTTCAGTCTGGCTGAGTAAATATGCTCTGAAAGTTCACTTTGGCCTCCTCCAACAGTCTTAGTTTTTCAAGATGTCCAACAACTGACAGGAATGACTGGAAGGGGAAGTCACCCCTTTGTTGGACGAGCAAAACCAGGCCATCTTATGGAGTTCCTAGCAGCTAGTTGGAGGCATGATTTAAGCCTAAAAAAGTCTCTAGAATCCAAAGGCTTCTACAAAAAGGCAACTTCAGAGAAGGGCAGCAATATAAAAGCCTGGGATCTCAGGACGTGGTTCCAGGAACAATGAGTACAGAATCGGAGTCACTTTTTCCAGGCAGGCCACTTCCACAGACAATGCAGTCACACGGCAATAAGCAGCATTTACGAGTATGTGAGGACACCCTGCATGTTTATAGACACCGCAGCAGCCGCCAACAGCGGAAGAGAGGGAGTGGATCCATTTGAGAACAGCAGCCTCTCTCTTCACCCTGCTATAACTCCACCAAACCCATGGGAGCCTAGCTTACCAGTTCAGCAAGAACCATCTTGATTAAAATACGATGTCTCTGGTCACTAAGAGTTCTCCCGGGAAGCAATGGGAGAGGAGCCAAACCACACTATGTGAGGAGCAGACGAAGTCTCTCTCCTTTGCATGCAGACGTGTTCTGGCTGGAGCCACAGCCTTCCCGCCAGCTCCTCTGCTTTCCTACCCAGCTTCCCACAGGGTGTACCTGGCTGCCTCCTATTTACTCTTCACACCCTGTCATACCTCTCCTTTATCCCTGGGAGTGTCAATTTCACTCATCCCTGGCAAAAGGATACCATTTACCACATCACCTTGGAAGTCTAGGAAGTCAGTCTTGGACAGAAAGGTGGAGAAAGCCAGAAAGGGGATTTCTTATGTTGGCTGTCAGTCCACCATTTCTCATCAGTTCCCTTGTTTCCCCTCAAAGCACTTGGAAGACTCTCAGCACACCCTGTTGACTTAGTACTTGGAAAAGTCCATGAGGTAAAAATGACCTCCAGTTTACAGACCTTAATCAGAAAGATTTTGTTAGTTTGGGGTTTGAGGCGGTCTTACTGCCCTTGTCTCCTGAGTGATAGGATTACAGAGGCATGCATCCCTAGGCAGAAGGATCAATTTTTAAAATCCACTCATTCATTACTCACTCAACAGTCAATAAATACAGAGTACCTGTATATACCAGGGCCTGGGCTGAGACTGTCTATGTCAGTACTGATGCCATGTGATTGACACCTGGCAATGCCAGTCTTTCTTTGAATGAGAAGACCAATTTACTATTTCTTGAAACAAATAACCCTGGATTAGCACAGTAGAATGACTGACAGATATCCACTCTTCTCTCTTGTTATTCCAAGAATAGGAAAGCTTTGCTGGGGAGAATGAATCAGAAAACACCAGGTGCTTTTTATGGTCAGATTATCCTCCCCTCTATAGTGGGCATCATGCTACTGATTTATTTACTAGACAACGTCTACTCAAAGTCAAAATGGATATCGTCAGTGAGATGCCTCAGTAGTAGAGGCTCTTCCCACTAAGCCCAAGGACCTGGGTTTGATGCCCAAGACCCACATCATAGAACATGGTGATTAACTCCCATAAGTTGCCCTCTGACCTGCATATGCGCACCATGCCCACACACATAGGCACACAAAATAAATAGGTGGATAATTTGCACAAATGCATTTTGTAAAATATGATTAAATGGACAAATAAATTTAATCTTAGGTTTATAAGGGTTGAGAAATAAAAGAAAAGAAGTGCCAGTTGATAAGGTTAGTTAACAATAACCTAGATGCTCTGATTCTTTTTAAATCTACATGGGTGATTTTTTTTCTGCATGTATGTCTATACATTATGTGCATATAGTATCTGAGGAGGCTGGAAGAAGGCATTGGATCCCTCAGAAATGGAATATTAATTGGTTGTTAGCTATCACGTGCGTGCTAAGAACTGAACCTATGTCCTTTAACAAAGCAAAGCAACCTGTGTTCTTAAACACTGAACCATCTCTCCGGCCCTTTGTCTTCCTCCTTGTTTGAGGCTGGGCCTCTGTTCTTCTCTGCCTCAAATACCCATGGCTCAGTGGCCCATGAGTTCCCAGAGATTCTCGTGTTTCCCAGGTCCATGTAGGAATACCAGGCTCGCAGGACCAGATTTACATGGGTTCTGGAGGTCTGACCTTGGGTCCTCTTGCCTGTGTGGCAAGTACTTTACCCACTGAGTTATGTCCTCAGCCCAGTGCTCTGAGTCGTAAAGGGAAAAGCAGCCTTTGTAAGAAACACGCTCTTTACAGTTTCATGGATGTTTTTGGTGGAAGAGCAAATGTCTTGATTGTAAAAGCAAAAGAAGCCCATGTGCTGAATGAGTTAAGCACACTGTGGTGAGAAGAAAAAAAAATCTTAAAACTAAGGTGTTTTGCTTTATCGCAAATTCTATTGATTCATGGAGTCCTTTTAAAAAACAGCTATTTGAGATTCCCATAATACATGGAGAAACCTCCAGAAAATGTTACATAAGTTTCAGAATCATCAGTTTAAGAAACTTAATATTTATTTTTTGCAGTGTCTTTCAACTGTAATTATACTGTCTTTATAATTAAAAAAAAATCTTTGATGGTAAGAGCATAAAAATTTTAAAAATCTCATAGAACTTGCAGACCCCAAGTCCCAGAGCCCACAATTTGAGAAATATTGATTTTTGTCTCGCCTTCGCCTTTTATGGGTGAAGGAACAAATGACTCTCCTAACCACACAGATGGCTCTCAGCACAATCCAGCCAGAAAGCTAGGTCGCCCGGTTTCTAGAATAGTAGTTTTTCCTTCTTTAGACAAGGCCTCCTCTGTCTGCTACTCAGCTCACTATCTGTCCCAGACAGACACTGGCTTTGTACTAGTCCAGAGATGGGGAAACAGATGGAGGCAGCAGGTTTGAGGGGAAGTGCTGTGGGTGTGGCTGCCATCCCTGCAGCTGGGCCAGTGTTCCAAGGGAAGGGACTCCTATGGTCACATTCTTCTGCGCATCCTTGAAACAAAAGAAATGCTGGGCGGAAAAACAAAGGCAGCTTTAGGAGGAAGCATTTCTGCCTGGCAAGTTTGGGCAGAAAGTTTGAAGAACACGGTCCTGAGCTAGAGCCAGAGAGGAGCTCCAGAGGTATGAGGTTATAATTCGGGGTGGCCGATTTAATCAGCTCATATTCATTAAACACCCACATGCACACGGTGCTTTACAGCTAACCCCTTCCCTCACGCAGAAGCATCCACAGGCTTGTTTTAATCGGGCCACCCTGTTCATGTTGGGAATCCAGCCAGAGTGTTAAAGCAACTGCTTCCCTTCCTAAGAAAATAGGGTAGACTTACTTCTGAGAGTAGAGGGGAAAGCCTCTAGTTTTACATCCCATCTGAAAGCTGGGAAGGACACAGGGAATCTGTTTTCCAAGGAGTGTTTGTAAAACTCAGTGATATATTGAAGCTTCCTCTGTCAGACTGGCCATATCCCATGCCATCCACATTCCAGACTTTCCCCTGCCGTTTCCTCGGGTGGGGTCCCTTTCTTTTATCTGAGCTGAACTTGAGCACTTATCAATATTCCCACAGAGGAACTGAAGCATTATGACCCTTGAGTTACTCATAATTGGCCAATCAATGATTTTGAGCACTTCTGGCCCTCAGATAATGAACTCATTGCTAGTAAAGAAAGCTTGTTCTTACCGCTGGCTGTTTAAACTGCCAAGAATGTTTTCAGCCCCACTGATTTACCAAGCAACTTTTGGTTACCGGCTGATGAGAGGGCTGACTGAGGATGTTGGGCTGAATCTCCCAAAGAGCTGGGTTTGGCAAACTTCGGGTAAGAGGTGGTCTCTGGAAGCTGATCGCCGTGCAGGGCATCATACAACTTACGTCCCTGTCTGAGGTGCTGGCAGGTGCTGTGGTTTTTCAAAGAAATCTGTACTTCTGCAACGTGTCCCCAACAGAGATCATTAGATCATCAGGAAAGTCTGAAGAACTGTCCTGACACCAGGACATGATGCTAGTCATCTCTTACATGATGCTATCCACTGGTAAAGATCCTATGAAGCTTAGTGAAAGACTCCAGGTATTCAACTTATAACTTAGAACACAAAGCACAAAAAGTAGGTGTCCAACCAAATACTATTGTGCTCTTTGTAGTTTAGGGGTAAGGTAGGTTTATGACACAAAAACAGAGGCAGGATGGCTCTGACTATTTCCAAAAATATGACCAGGGAAAACAGGTGTTACAAAGACACTTAGGTGAACAATCACATGAGCCAAAACCTAATAACACCCTTACAGTTTGTAAAACTCCTTAGGCTTTTCCAATAGCTCTGTGGCGGATATATATGAAATGAGCAGGTTTCTGTCTCTTTAGTTCAGGAGTAGCCAACATGCCGCCATATTAAGGATCAGAACTTTGCCAATGTGCTGGAAGTGTCATCTCGCAACCCCCTTCCCCAATGTTAGTTTTATTTTCAGCTTGGTGACTTTCATCTAAGCCAGTGTCAACACTTCAGAAACCCTATCAGTTTTATAGATTAAGATTCTCCAAGCCAATTTAAGGCCCTAAATTCTCTTATGTCTCAGTTACCTAATTCCCTAAGTCATTCAACAAATGTTTACCAAGTACCAGTTATATATGCCAAGCAAAGACACAAGGAGTAGAAAAACAGACAGGAATGAGGCAGACCAGCCTCTATAATGGCTGGCACACAAGAGACTGTGAAAGGGCCTCTGTGGTAAAATGGAGGAACATGTAACTGTGGGTTACATCCACGGCTATACATGAGGTCTGGGAAGGTGTCCCCATGAAAGCACTACAGAGAGAGAAAAAGGCACAATGATTTGAGCTGTCAATGAAAAAACAAAATCATTGTTTAATGATTACAGTTTGTTTGTCAGACCCAAACCTTCCAAATGTGGGGGTCTGCAGAGAAATGTAATCTACAGTGAAAGTTTGGAAAACACTATTCCAGTGTGGCACTGAAGGGTGTGGGAAGCAGGGCATTCAGTGTTAACATCACAGGCACAGATCACAGAACACCCTTGAACCAGACAGGGCTCTGATTTGCCTCTCAGCCCTCTCCAGACTGAGACAGAAGCATCATGCAAGTTTGAGGCTGGTTAGTGCTCCATAGTAAAACATTGTTTTAAAAAAGGAGGGGGGTGGGGAAGGAAAAGACCCTTGCATCCTGTCTCTTGAAGTGCTACTTCCTGCCATCAGCCACAGCTCATGGGCTTTTAACTCTTGGTTGCTGGAGCAGCTTCATCTCCACTAACCTTTACACACTATGACTATGTCAGTTTTTCCAAGCAGGAGAAATGGATGGAAAGCCAGGCCACATCTTAATAAGGCCCTGGTGAGCTAATGGGTGTGATTATTTCATTGTCTCGGATTCATGCCAGCCTAGGCTCATCAGATACAGGCACAATCCAGGAGAAACATGACCTCACTTTTGACATGGCGCTGTGTGCACAGATGCCAGCAGGAATTTAGCGATCCCTCAGCGCAGGTAAAACTCAACTCTTTATGGTTGCAGCTAATGAGAAGCACACCAAAGTTACCTAAAACAGTAAAGCTAATATTGACATTAGCGTACTAGATATGTTGGGATAAGGGAAGCCAGGAAAAACTGCTGAGACCATCTGTGCTAAGTGTGTCGCATCCATAATGAGGCACATATTTAAGATAAATTGCCATCTCTTTAAATAATTAAGTGCCAGATTTATGGAAAGCTGCAGCCTTACCAGGACCACAGTGTTGCTAAGTGGTTTGAGGCTATAAAGGTGAGACTCTCACAATTCTGGTTGTGTTACAAACTGTTCACTGACTTGCAAAGCTTTTCTGTGTCTCAGTTTCCCTGACAACAGGAGAGTTCCATTACTTACACTGCTCAGCTATGAGTATAGTAGACTTTTGCAAATCAGAACACACATTTTTTTCAAGGATGAACTCTCTCAGACCCTTCCCATGCTACCATCACAATATGCACTGGGAGACACTAGGAAGTGAGGTACAAGGCTCCATGCATTCTAATTGCACTTCAGAGCACATGAATTCACTAATCATTCAACGTTTCCTCCCCAGCATCTCATATGCACCAGAGTCAGACCCTGCCCTAGGCATGAGAGATATGATATTCTGAAAACACACTGCTTGGAATCTGAGATTTAGCTCATTGGTATAAAACAAAACAACCTGAGGGAAAAACAGACTTCTTCCCTGCTCTGATGGAGCCTGGAGTTTGCTGAGGAGAAGCACCTAGGTTGAGATGTATTCCTTTGTGTGACATATGACATTGGACAACTTTGTTTCCTCATCTGCATAGTGTTGTCCAATGTCATATGGAATATAAACATGAGTAAAATTTTGTCTGACACATGTAAGTTAGCCAGTAAGTGTTAATTCTTTCCTTCCTCTTTGCAAGTCACAAAAGGAAAACACACACAAACAAAACGGTGCTCTCAGTTTCATCTCTTCAAACGAAAGATGCTTCACTAATGCAAATAACCAAGCCATGATCAACGGTCTCCCTACAGTAGGCAGTGTGGTAAGAAGAGCTGGGAACACAGTCAGAAACTTGACACTTATGTGAGGCTTTCAATAGACTATTTAAACCTCTCTGGACCTTTGTGCCCTCATCTGTGAAAGGTCAACAAAATCACAAACGTGAGAATTAAGTACAAATGTGGCTTTTATTTCCTCAAAAGAAGGGATGAGAGGAGAGCTGTGTGAATACATGGCTTGGGCTGAGCTCAGAGAGGTTCTATCTAACTATCTCTAGACCTACTACACCTAGAAGCATCTAGCCTTGTATAACCTAATCTCCTACAAGCCTGGACCTTGAAGGCTTCAGTTTCCAGCCTCTGTCTCCTAACCTAGACCTAGAATGTTTCAGCCTCTGAGACTTACAGCTAAATAAACTCACTCTTTCTAGCTCTTTCTGACTACTGCTGGCTGGCCGAACTCAGCTGTTCTGGCTCAAACAACTCTCCAAGCTGACTGACTCAAACTGGCTTCTCTTAGTTTCTGGCTGAATTGCTCTGCTTGGTAAATCTGCCTCTGAATTCCATGAACTGAACTGCACTGATTGCACAAACTGAACAGAATGGCACGAACTCAGCTGAACTCAACTCCACTACCCTGCACCGCTCATGAGTAGACTCTTTCCTGTCTGTTCTTTTGAGGGTTGGGCATATCCTATCTCTGACTCATTTCGACAAATATTTCTATGATTTATCACTTTTTCTGTCCCTCAATTAGATGTCATTGTTAGGGACTAAAGGTGTGTAGTAAGAATGTCTAAATTCTAGCCAGAGGGATGAAAGGTGTATATTCCAGCCAGATCACACAGACCTAGAAGGTCTCTGGATATGATCCCTTGCCAGAGAAGCATTGTTGCTGGATTAAAATTCTTCTTCATCTAAGAAAGAGGAATACAACCTATCTAGGATAATCAGGAAGGACCTGCAGCTGCCTGGCTCATTAACAAACAATGGGGGCAGCAGAACACTGTCTTAAAGTTGATGCTTTGGCTTCATAGTACTTCTATTTTTCTTATTTACGTGTCAGATTCATAGAGATACAAAGAAATCTCATAACTCTACAAACAGCATTGTCCTGGGATTTCTGTTGAGAAGCAGTAAAAAAGATGGTCATCAAAAAGCCATTTCACTGCTTTCCAGGGAGAGGAAATTCTGGCATTTGGATTTCTATTCTTTTGGTGACCCCAGAAGAAAAACATTAGCAACCTTAATGTTACTATTTCTTCTTAATTATCCATAAGCCCAAATATGAAGCAGGGATATTAAAATATCAGAATCCTAATTAAAACTAGCAAACAAATAACATTTGGGTGGAATCCAAATATGCTCTGGGAAGTTCTCCAGTAACACTGTTCTTCCCTCATCCTTTCTGTTGAGTCTGTAGTACATGCAGATGGGAGAGTCAAGAACTCTTTCACAGTTGAAGGGAGTCAGTTTGGACCAGTCTCATCCCCTCAACCCTCCTCCAAAGCCACCCACTGGTGCTATATTTCCTGCTTTATTTCTTAGCTTCCATCTGCTTCAAGACTTGATCAAGTCTATGCAAGTTTCCAAAAGTGTAAATTAAGTCATGTCTATCTCCATTTAAAAAATCTGTATCATGTTTAGTATAAAATTCTAAGTCTTCCCCTGGATTTACATACCCTAGCTCCAGTTCTACAGGCCTTAGCCTTTAAAAAAATAACTTATTAGCCATACTAAACTATTATAAATGT
This sequence comes from Apodemus sylvaticus, assembly GCF_947179515.1. NCBI lineage: Eukaryota > Metazoa > Chordata > Mammalia > Rodentia > Muridae > Apodemus > Apodemus sylvaticus. Next base: position 42,648,879 of record NC_067477.1, read on the forward strand.
AAAACTAGATATCAAAAAAAGTTTAAAATTATTAGGGTCCAGCAGTGAATGCTATTATTATTGCTATTGTTGGTGGTTGATCAGTTACTCTTTGATGGAGAGTTTAAAATATTTCTTCTAAACATAAACTGTAATTCCTGCCAATGGCTATGTATCTTTATGGACAAACTGCAATACAGGCAAATCCTTTCATTCTTGTTAACATGTTCAGGCATTATTTTCCTGCTATATATTTAACTTTGTCTTTTCCCCTTCTGGATGTAGATGCTCTTTGCAGGAAATAGCAGCTGTGCCACTAGCCCTGGACCATCTCCAAGGCCATTTCCATATCCTGTGAGAGGATCATCCTCTCAAAGTTTGTTTTTGCAGCAAAAAAGAATCGAGATTATTTTATTGTATATAGCATTTTTTTTGTTGTTGTTGTTCAGAACTGACTTTTGTGTGATCCAGAGAGATGACCAGGCCACAGTCTCTAATTCTGCAGCTTGCACCAAGCTAGTCATTATGCATACTACATCTATCATCTAAACTCAAGAGGTTCTGGATGGAACCTAGTTGCCAGGAGCAGCATACCGTGTCTTAGGAGGGGACATGAAGGACACAGCATCTATTTTAAAGAATAGCAGGATTTTCTGAGAAGAATTTCACTGACTAACTTATACCCAAATTCAAAGCCAAGTAGCTAACAAGTAACGCCTGAGAAAGGCAAAACCACCGCTTCCCATCTCACCTAAGAAAAAGCCAATTGTGCAATAAATAAAGAACCTGAGGTGGCACAAAAGTGCTCTGAGTGAGGATCATCAAAACTATATCTGAAGTCCTCTTGGCTTCTAAAGGGAGAGCTTGAATTCCCATAATTCAGTGGATCCAACCTGTGCAAAAATTTGCATGCAAAAGGGCATTGCACCCTTGCTAAGGCAGTGCTAAGAACATCCTGATGGGATGGAGGGTTTCTAAACTTCATAAGTTGTCAGATCCACTTGCACTACCCTGGTGACTTAAATGACTTTATTTTTGGATAAAAAGTCAGCAAACACTTGAAAAATCTGGGAATTTAAGCAAAGCAATAAGCCCAATGGGTGATATCAATATGGAACCATGTCTCATCTCCACAGAGAGATGAATCATCGGGCTCTTCAGGACAAGCAAAGCACTAGCTGTAGGGAAGAGTTGGGTACTGACTAAACTGCCTAGCTAAGGGACATCACAGCCAAGACTGTGTGTGTGTGTGTGTGTGTGTGTGTGTGTGTGTAGTTTCCATCTCACTCCATACACAGAAGAAAAATACAATAGTCCTAGAGGAGGAGGAGGAGGAGGAGGAGGAGGAGGAGGAGGAGGAGGAGGAGGAGGAGAAAGAAGGGCACTAGCCAAAGCAAAGAGATTGTAGCTCTAGTAGTGCTTCTCAAAACAAGGCACTAAAGCAAACTGGAATCTATCATCACATTTAAGATACACATTTGAGCTACAAACCTACTTTATTTACACTTATTTTCCATTTCAAGTCTTCAACAATAGCTCTCATAAATTTACTGGCCCATGTTGTTCATGCAACAACAGAGTGTTTTCCACCTTGGCAGTAGGCATAGCTTTCCTGCAGTGGTCTTCAGATGACTTCTCTCATCTTCTGCTTTCAGGAGGAAGTAAAGATTCGAAGGCTAGATCTTTGATGAGAGACATGCAGGTCACACACCACTACCATTCCAAACTGAAGCATATGGAGGCAGCTGCATCAAAATTTCAACATAGTGATCCAAATACATTATCTAGCATGGCAATATCTTTTCGTCATCTCTGGCTAGAAACCACTGCTAAATAAAAAATAAAAATAAAAATAAAATGGTCTGTCTTTACTCTGGCAAGTTACTTAACTTCTTTGAGACTTTGTTTGTTACAATATGGGTAAAACATTTACTTCATGAGTTTTCTATGAAAGTTAAAGAAAATAAGAAACTAAGATGGGCAGTGGTGGCGCACACCTTTAATCCCAGCACTCGGGAGGCAGAGGAAATCTGTGAGTTCGAGGCAAGCCTGGTCTACAGAGTGAGTTCCAGGGCAGCTAAATATACAAAGAGAAACCCAGAAACCCTGTTTTGAAAGCAAGCAAGCAAGCAAGCAAGCAAACAAGAAAGCAAGAAAGAAAGCAAGAAAGCAAGCAAGCAAGAAAGCAAGAAAGCAAGCAAGCAAGCAAGCAAGAAAGAAAGAAAGAAAGAGGAGGGAGGGGAGGAGAGGAGAAGAGAGAAGAGAGAAAAGAGAAGAGAAGAGAAGAGAAGAAAAAAGAGAGAAGAGAAGAAGAAAAATAAATGTACTTAGCATGTGATTAAAGTCGATTTCTTCCCAGATCAGTTTTCTGGTATTCTAATTCACAAAAGCAACTCCTGTGATGGCTGTTCTTGTTTGCCAGCTTGACTGTATCTGGAGTTAACTAAACCCCAAGTGGCAGAGCACACCTGTGGGGGACTTTGCTTAATTAAATCATTTGAAGTAGGAGGACTCACATTTAATCCAGATTTTTGCAGGTGGGAAAATCCACCTTACTCTGGGCCATACCTTCTGCTGGCAAAAGGACATAGGACATAGAAGACAAACAACATAGAAGAAAGAAGCTTCTCTCTCTCTGCCTGTTTGTTCTCATTGGCAAGTCCATTCCTTCACTGGCACTAGAGCCTACTTCTTTAGAATTCCAGCATAAATTAAAGACCAGTAGAGACATCCAGCTTCCTGGACTAAGCAACTACTGGATTCTTGGATCTCCCATCAATAGACAGCCATCATTGGACTAGCAGCCTGTAAGTCACGCTAATAAATCCCCTTTATATATCTATATAGATCCACGGCATCAGTTCTCTTACTCATAAGAACCCTGACTAATACATCCATCTAGGCTTAGTAACATTTTATCAGGAATAAAAAAAGACTCTACCTCTAAACTAAGTCAGCAATAAATGAAGAAATAATAAGATTCTTCTAACTCTTTGGACTTTGAACTGGTCTACAGCCATTAAGATAAGAATCAATTCTAGAATGTTCCTTAAGAACTCTTCTGTGTGATCTCCCAGAAGATGCCCATACCTGTAGAAGGTTTCATAATGCTCCCCAACCCCTTTATTCATAAAAGCGTCTCAACCACTGGTAACTCCATGTCTGACAATCAGGACATGGAGTTAAAAAAATATTTGAGTGTTGAGCCTTCTACTTGGAATGTTCTCTGCTTTCCTGCTTCATAAACTCATGTGCCATCTCTCCTTTGGGTGTCTTTGCACTCTCATGTTCCCAAGAAGCAAAGGGTCCCTTTCCGTGTGTCCCTCTAACCTTCATGAACCTGCTTTGCAGATACTTTTTAGTGATCGTTGCTTTCCTCTGTATATCCCTGAAGCAGGGATTCAGTACTACCTGAGAACATGAGCTAATTAAAATACATTAACAAAAAGTTCCCTGCTTTTTAGGTGACTCCTTACAACTTACCCATAAGGTTATGGGTCTGTGGTAAGTCTTGAAATCCCCAAACTTTTCTGTAAGAAATAGGACTATGGCGAGCTTTTCATTGTATAGACACAGTTAATTTAGTCTGGATTATAGAGTCATGAGTAAGGAGGTGGCTATCAGGCACAGTTTGGAGTAACACTGTTATTGCCATTGGTTTTCAAAGCCTGATAATTCAGTGGTGAGCTTCATTAAGTGGCCATTTTACAAAGGCTTTCAGGTTGCCTGCCTGTCAAGTAGGACAATCCACAATGACAAGGACTCCATAGTAGCCTGTAGACTAGACCCTTCCTGCATTTTATAAAGAGCACTTCAAATGCTCTGAAGAAAATCTGTTAGTGTCCCAAAGCTCCTGAGACTGAAACGCTAGAGTTAGAAGCTGGCAGAAGCTCACTTACACACTGAAGTTATTAACCCCCTTCTTATATGTTTGATATAAGCTGGAGGGCACTTGGGAGAGCGATCCAATTACCCAATTCAGAGAATTGCCCTTTTCTTTCAACCAAGTTCAGAGCTCTGAATTTTTGTTCTACCAATGACTTTTTGTTTCAGTCAAACAAGGTCAAGGAAGAGGCCAATATCTGCCAAGGCCAACAGGGGTTTCATTTACATGCCCACTAATTCGAGCAACATAAGAACCTCTTGAGAGCATTGAACTGGGGTGTGGGACAACAGGCCTGTTATTTATTTATCAGCTCTTGATACCATTTCCTTGCAGTTCAGCATTTTTGGTGACCATTTTGGGTTTGATGAAACTTTTGTATATGTGGAAGCTGTGGGTAGGAGGTGTCAATAGGCAAAAGACCCTGGGGGTGTGGGGTGTGCTGATCCACAGAGAAAGGCTGCTTGAGTCCAGGGTCACAAGGCAAATTACGCACAGTCTGCACTTCCCTTAAAGTCAGACATTCCCAAAGCTGACTAGAGGTTAGGGGCTTTCTTTCTCCATCTATCATTTGTCACAGACCTTATTATTTTGTTGATTTTTTTATTTATTTGTTTAAGTGCTATATTTTTTAGCTCAAATCAGTCTATTCTTTTGCTTCCATCACGGCCAGAAATAGGACAGTCTGGCCAACGTCCCCTCACTGTCAGAGACATAGGCTATATTGATGATAGGATGTCTATTACTTGAAGTTGAATGTTATTTCAGTTTAGAATAAGCATTAAACTAATGGACAGGGACTGGAGAGATGGCTCAGTGGATTAGAGCACTGGCTGTTCTTCCAGAGGACCTGGGTTCAATTCCCCACCTGGCAGGTCAACAATTATCTGTAACTTCAGTTTCAGAGAACCTGACACCCTTACACAAACATACATGCAGACAAAACATCAATGTACATAAAATACAAAAAATAGATAATAAAATAAAAAGTAAACTGATGTTGCAGAGAAAGAAAACACATGTCAATCCAACTATCAAAACTTCCAAGACTTCCACTTGAGAAACTGTGAAGAATTAAAGTGATACAGAAGTTAAGATTTAATCTTGGAAATGTGCATTAAACTCAAGAATAACTCACTATTTTTTTTAATTTACCACAAAATGATATCAGCCTTTGAATTGTTACATATTTATAAGAGTGTAATCAATAGACAGATTAGGAAAAATCTCCTTCCTGTGTATTTCACAAAAATATTCAAAATATTACTGAAAAAAAGTCAGGAAATTAAGAGGCAAATAAAAAAATATTATTTCCTAGTATCCTGATCAGAAAGCCAAAAGTTTTTGAGCTTGGTATGGTAGAAGTGATAGCATTTTATCCACGGGAATACAATTGCTAGAAATCAAAGAAGAAAGGTTGGCATTAAGACATAACTTACCCATGCAGTTAAACAAGAAGCAACTTGATTCATGCTCATGATGGCTCAGATCAGACCCTGTCTCAATTGCCTTTCTTTAAAATCAAGAACAAAGAATTTCTAGATCACACTAGTTAGGCTAAGGGTCCAGAAAGCAAAGGATCCTGGGGGTAATCTAAAGTCGTCACATCAGCTGCTCACCTTGGGCAGACTTGGGAATCACTTGAATCTGTTCAAGCTCCATCTCTCCAGACAAAATATCAAGATGACAGAGCACACCCTGACCTTTTCAGGTGGTACTGCTTACCTGTGCAGGCTCCACAACCACGCCATGTCCCACCAGAAGGCCTGAAACACTAGACAGAACACCCTAAGACAGATGGACACCTCTTTGTTTCTGAGTGGGGCTAGCAGAGCGTGGGCAGAACACTCTCACATCTTTCCTTAACACACAGTTGGAGCAGGCCCTGAGCCTGATCTCTGTCTCCTACACAGGCCTCCTTCCCAGGCACTGCCCAGAAGCGCTGGTGTGTTCTGAGGTGGCATACAGGGCCTGCCTTCCTCTCTCTTCAGTTTTCACATTCCCTTTGCTAGGAATCCCACCCCCTCCCTCATGGCCTTTTAAGCACTTTCTTCAGACTTGGGACGAGGTGAAAAAATGCAATGGAACACATTTCTAAATCTCTGCTGAGCTCCCTCACCAAAGAAGAGGGCAACTGGAGGCCGACAGGAGACGTGGGCATCATGGATGCTCTGTCCCCAGCACCTGCCAATCCTGCCTATAACTATCTGAAGAATGCTGGGGGCTAGGGAGCATGAGTGCAGAGAGGGTAACCGAGAGAAGGGAAAACACAGTTCTGGTCTCAAAGCGGCAATAAAAATAAAATTAAACCCTCTCTCACACACACAGGATTCTTTATGTCTTCAATTGAAGTTGCCTGAGTACTTCACACTGGAACTATGGGCAAGAGGATTTTCTGAAAAAACAAACCACACACACAACAGACCTTGCTGCTCCCTTGAAGGGGCTTATTTAAGGCAAAACAAGGCCTCCCATCATTCCTGTGAGAGATCATTGTCCCCCTTGTTGCCACAGCGCCCTGTGAGGCTGTGGGAAACAAATGACCTCAGAGGCACTCAGTGTGTGTCACTGCAAAAGAAAAGAGAATCTAGGGGGCTGGAGGGTGGGGGGAAGGGGGCTGCTGGCCAGCGGAGCCCTCTACAGCCCGGCATCCTCCAATGATATCCCTCTAGGCACAGCGGGGAGGAAGCTTGTGGGCCCCAGGAGTCTCCCTCCCGCCTGTAACGAGATTAGGCTACCCTCCTCAGCAGCTAGGCTTCCTTCAGGACGTCCTGCTGCTCACCCTGGTCACTCTGGCCTCTAATTGGTCCTCCCCACAAAAATGCCTGGTGGTTGCCTGTGTCATGCACTCTGTTTCATGCGTGCCCTGAGTCAGGCGAAGGCTCTTCGGAGGCCAGGGAGAGCAGTTGTGAGCATCAGGAGAGGATGGGAGGGTTGATGGGGGATCAGGTAGGAGATCTATAAACAAGGGCAATCCAGGGAACAAGAAGATGGGGGTGGGGAGGAGAGAGAGGATGAAGACAGACAAGAAGGGGTGACAGCAAAGCAAAGCTAAGATAAATATTCATCAGACCTTGGCTGTGCCACACAGAGTACATGCGCAGTTAGAGAAGGCAGTCCATTGTGGCCTTGCCTTCCCTTGGAATGCCTATGGAGAGATAAGCATGTGACCTAGTCAGACGTGTGCCTTTCCATGGACGAGTCTTTGTCATGGGTTCTAACTTCCATTCAATTTGTGTTTCCCTGTGTGTCTGTGAAGCAGGGCAATGCCTGAGATTCTCAGTTTGCACCAGGGCACACAAGTCTTGACTTCAGGGCTCTCTCACAGGAGAGTATCACACTTTACTTTCAGGGGTGACACCAGTCCCAGCCCACCTGCTTGAACCACATGGTGATATCAGTCACAACATGAAGGACCAAACTAGGAAAAAGCAGAACGTGCACAGTTGAGGAGGGTAAGCAGTCTGACACCTGAAGATACTTCTGTTTCTATTCTGGGCCTAATCCAGAACATGCAAACAAATAAAATATGATTTTATATATAATAATACATGTGTGTTTTATATGTAGAGTCTTACATTCATGCAATTTCTGTGGATACGAGTATTGTACAATTGTATCATTTTCCCAACTATTGAATTGTTTATATTAACTCATCAAACATTTTCTCTATGCACAGTATCAGTTTCCTAAGTATTAAGGGTTTGTAAAATTTGTTTTGGCCTCTACCAAACATGGAAATGTGGTGACTGCAGGGATGAGAGTAACAAGTGCTAAGCTAATTGTTCCTTCAGGAACAGCCTCAACCATGGAAATGTAGGTTTTATGCTCACTGGGAAATGCTAGCGTGAGAGAAGCTGAGCTTGGAGCAAAGGGGCTTTCCCATTGAGTTGCTCATAAGAACGCACATTCCTGGCTGCCTGTCATCCCCTGAGCAGTGTCTGGGACAGTACAAAACACCACAGGTGTCCACTTACATACACTCACTCCCTGAAAACACATACCAGGGATATGTTCTATTTCCATCACCACGCTCTTCAAGTGTAGCTGAGGAACATGTATGCCCGAAACAAGAGTCCAACTTCCTGCTCTTACTCTGTGTACCTCCACTCCCTCACCTGGAACAGGCTGCTATGGAAATGACTGGGGTTGTGGAGAAGCGATGCGATATAGATAGTTCATATATAAAGTTCACCAAAATAAATAAATAAATAAATAAAAGCATATTTTACAAAGACAAAAAAGAATGCTAATTTAAATGAGCTGATATATGAAAAATCCTTGCAATGATGTTTGGCAAATAGAAGCAGATATTAGTCATTGTGATTAATTGCTGATATCAGTAGAATTCTATTGATTTATTCCCATCTAGGGATTTTTGTCTTCTGATCAAGGATTAGTAAACAAGGTAAAAGCTAACATTTCTGGGGTGTTTTTTTGTTTTTGTTTTCAACATATTCCATTAGGCACCATTTGTAGTTGTCTTCTCAGGAGCCCTCTATTAGTTTGAAGCCTATAATATGACTGACATTTGATTATGGTGCACTTACAAAAGCAGAAGCTTTATTCTGGTTAGCAGACTGTCTTTGGCAGTAACTATAAAGACTGAAAGAACAAGAGTCAGATCAAGGAGAGAAGATAAAACCTATCTCTCTTCCCCACCCTCCCCTGCTCTGATAAGTATGCTGTGTGTGTGTGTGTGTGTGTGTGTGTGTGCACGTGTAAGATGGTGCCTCTTCAGATTCTTGGCAATGCTCCCCCAGGCACAAAGCCTGTTTCAGTTCATCATTTAACATGTCTTCCTCAAGCATCTAATAAGAGATTCTGAAATGGACAGAGGAAGCTCTGGGTGTCAACTTTGGTCTAGACACTTAAGTTATGTGAGCTCAATTTCAAACATTTAAGCCTCACCTTCATCTGTAAATGGAGATGCCACCTATGACAATGGGGTTGGTGGGACAGCTGTAGATATTGCTCACCAGAACAGAGCCTAGTGACTGACAGGTAGAAAAATCATGGTGTCAATGGTGTCATCATGACTTCTGCTGCCCCCTCAGGCTGGACACCTCATGATTGGCTCTACTTCCCAGGACTTCAGCCAATGAAAGAGAGAAACAGAAGTCATGATACCCTGTCTTCTCTGAGGATACCATGCATTCAAAACAGCCTAATAATATGCTGAGCATGGGTTCCCAGGGGAGGTGGGAAAGGCCTTGCAGGAGTCAAGTGGGAACGAACCAGGAGGGTGGTGATTGGCAAGAAGATGCCTGACAGAGCTGCTGGACAGGGTTGGGGGGAAGAACAAGCTGTCTGCCTTCGCCAGCAGTTCAAAGCCAGTAGAAACCAGACACACTTCAGGAGATTCTTCTTGAAGCCGCCAAGTAAATTGTTTTGATTGTTTTAAGTGTTTGCTGTTGGGGACCCAGGAGCTCAGCCCAGATGGAGCAGGTCCAGTTTCCCCACCCTGCAAACACTGTAGAAAGGTCAAAAGCAAACATGCCAAAAAGACCCATACCAAAAGCAGACTAGATTTTTTTTTTCTCTTCCTTTTCCCTTTTTCCAATGTCTGAAAGGCCTGGTCTCTTGAGTCTTTATTTCAGACAAACAGAACGGACAGCCCCTGCTTCTAAACACTGGCACAGAACAACCACTTTTTCAGAGAGAAAACACACCACCCACAACACTCATTTTTGCCAGCAGCATTCAAAATGGTCCCTTGATTCTGCCAAGGGGACACAGAGGTGAACCCTCACATCTCCAGGCTGACCGGAGGGGCCTGCCTGGGCCTGCGGGCCTGCTTGGGCCCCTCCCTCCACAGCTGTTAGTATTTACAGTTCAGTACCTTGAACTAGGAGAGGAGATTTCATACCCCAGTGATGGCCTTTCTCCTCGCCCCAGCCCCCTGAGCCCTCTTCTTCAACAACAAAACCCTGCCTGCCCCAAGCTAAAGGAATCCAATCACCCAGAAAGGGAGACTTTATGAGCTCTCTGGGCGCTCTGGGCAGACGGAAGGGATTAAAGCGAGGTGTGCTTTATGTCTTTTGTATTTCCCTCTCTGCTGCCTTCTGGAGTAGCCAATTCCCCACCTCGGACAATTCTGCCGTTCCTCTGGGGTCTGTTTTTCTTTCTTCCCCCTGTGGTTTTGGGGGAGGGAAGGAGAAGGCAGTAAAAATTTCATCTTAGACGCATCATAAAGCCTGGAGAGGCAGCTGCAGGCAGGTGGGGGCAGGCACCACAGCATAGCCTTCCCTGGCAAGGCAGACTTGGGAGGTTTTTTTGCATTTCTACTAATATTTGCTTAGACTATAACATAGGGGTCCAGATGAGTGCCATCCTGTCTAGGATTGGCACATCTTTAGCAGGTATTATGAATTTCTTCATTTGGAAGGACACTCCGGCTCCATGGAATATTTCATCATAAAATAAAATTCTCAAAATTACTTTCTCATGATTTTCAATAGGTTGGCATATCACATAATCTAACTGAAGAATAATTTATAGCCCAGATCCTGCATTCCATAGACCAAGCAGACCATAACCCCCTCAGAGTGTTCAGACAGGTCCAAACAAGCAAGTCGCCACAAGAGAAATGAGAACGGACAATAAGTATATATTTTAAAAAAGACATACATTCCCTCCAGTAATCAATCAAAGAAAGCAAATGTGACGATGTGAACCAGTGACATTGCTTTCACTTGTAAGAGTTACAGAGGTTGAGAAACAATTACCAGTCCAGCAACAGTGCGCATGACCGAGAATCCACAGTCCAGCAACAGTGCGCATGACCGAGAAGCCACAGTGCAGCAACAGTGCGCATGATCGAGAACTCGCAGGCACTCTTGATCATCATGTAAATAATATGCTGCCGACAGGCAGTTTGACACGTGAACATGGGAACATGTATAGAAGCTGTCGAGACTATTTAGGGATACATTCTAAAGACACAGACAAGTACAGAAATCTGGATATAAAGAATGGCCATTGTAAAAATTTAGTGACAGTAAAAATTGGTAAAATGAAATGACCAACAATTGGGAAATGTAAATGGAATATGGTACAGCTTTTTAGTGGATATCCTTAGCCAACAGAACTGATGGTGTTACTCATAGACATAAACTTGCCTACAACAGACTTGCACAGTAAAAAGGCCACAAACTGCCAGTTCAGTACGCCATTGTTTTCTGACGGTGGCATGTGTAAACGGAATATGCACAGATCCCTGAAGAGGGGCTCACCAAACGTATTTCTCTCAGGAGAATGACCTTAATTGACTTTTCCATTTATACATTTAGGGTTTTTTTTTTCATTATTTAAAAACCATTAAATTTTCTTTATTATTACCATCATCTTATTAGTTAAAATAATTTTAACTTTAAATATATTTTGAGCACATTCTTCCCCTCCCTCAATTTTTAACTAGAAAACAATAACAACTGGTCTATTTTCATTGGGATTTTTAAAAACCATCAAACAACCCCCTCAAACTCCTAGAATAATCTCAACAGCAAACCTGTCTGATTCTGAGGATGACAACCGCAGGCAATTGACTGCAGAGACTTCATTAATGTTGAGAACAAGAGGGAGAAGGTGGGTAAAGTACCTAGGAGACGGAAGAGTAGATTAAACTAGAGAATCTAATAGACCTACGCACCCAGGTACCACTCTGCTTTCTCCTGTTTACAGATTCCCATCAAAACTGGCAACACAATGAGGATTTAAGCTTTTTTGGCAAAAAAAAAAAAAAAAAAAAAAAAAAAAAAGCTGAATTTTAGACAATATTTAGAAGAATTTTAAAATGTTCAAGTTACTTTGAAGATATTGAAGCTAACCAGGCACTTGATAAGTTTGCATTCATATTTGTTAAATATAATAAAAAGAGTTAAGAAAATAAGATATGTCTTGAAAAATGGGCAATAGAGAAAGTGAAATCGCTATGCTCTGAGCATCTTCACAAACTCTTCGTCCCGGGCACTGTTTCAGGAGCTTTAGGGAGCTGGGTCTTGATAGCAGTGGGCCACTAGGAGAGGGCCTTATGGGCTAGCCTCGTCCTAGTTCCAGCTATAGTCACTCCCCCTTGCCCTTCTCTTCCTCCCTCCCATGCTCCCTCCTTTCCTCGCCCCCTCTCCTCTCTGATTTATAGCCCACCGAGATGAGCACAAGCAGCCTCAAGCTTCTGCCACCAATCACAAGTTGCTCTCATAACTATGCTTTCTCTACTGTGATATGGTGTCCCCTCAAACCACGAGTCAGAAAACAGTCTTCATCCCTTTGGTGTGCTGATGCAGTCTATTGGAACAGAGAAGAAGTGGGGGCACTGCTATGCTGTGAGGAAGCTCACCAAGCCGGCCTTGGGCTTTGGTTTGGAACTGGGGTCCAGTCAATCGCTAGCATGTTATAACCGGGGCTTAAAGGGTGATTCTGCAGGGAGTGATGACGGGCCACGTGCACACAGCCCTGGGGACAGCGAAGGACAAGCTCCTCGGACTTCAGGGGACACAGACTTCACAGACAGCCTGACTCCATCCTGCATAAGTTCTGAAAACGTGAGAGAATCTGGACTCACATGTAATGGGCTAACTTGTTTGGTGGAGACATTGTACTATGGGGCCGCAGTGTGGCTATGGCATGGCTACAGTTCCCACCTTTAAGTCAGGTTTACAGTGAGAATACAGAGCAAGAACCAGAGACAAAGTTGATAACAATGTGTGCTTTAGGGAGGAAAAGACTGTACTCAATTAAAACTGCAGGCAGGGTGGTGTGCAAAGAGCTGCTGAAGTCAAGTAAGAGATAACTGCAATAAAGAAGGAACCTAAAAGGGGCCTGGGGCCACCACTGAAGGGTTTGGCTTGCAGGTAAAAGACCTGATTTTTTTTTTCCCTCAGAATCCTCATTTTAAAAAAAAGCAAAGCTGGATAGTACACTCTTGTAAATCAGCACCCCAGAGAACCCCCCCCCCGCCCCGGTCAAAATTAAACAAAACAAAACAAGAGTCAAAGGCAGGCTGTACTAGAGGAACAACAGCGGGCGCTGTCCACTGCTCTGGGCATCCATGTGCATGTGTATGTACAACCACACAGCAGACGCCAGCCACAAACGCTTCAAAAATTTAAAAGAAAAAAAGAGGGGACAAGAAGGAGGAGGAGGAGGAGGAGGAGGAGGAGGAGGAGGAGGAGGAGGAGGAGGAGGAGGAGGAGGAGGGAAACAGAGGACATAAACTGCACCCTGTGCTCTGGAACTACTGGAATGGTACTGTGAGGGGAAGACCTCAGTAGACATCACTCACCAGAAGGTCCAGGGTGTAACAATGCAAATGTAACTGGAAAACCTTTATTTAAAATGAGAGCACCAACAAGTGAGAGAAAAGGGTTCAAACAGGGTGACACATAGCAACAGCCTGCTCCCACAAGGGCTGCTCAAACTAATGCTTTCCCAGGTCCAGCCTCCCAGGCACATGGAGGTTGTCATACTGTGGAGAACGGGGTCAGACTATATCTGAAGCGGGAAGCAGAACTTGGCACCATCTACCAAGTTCTGGATTTGAAGAAATACAACATGAAGGGGTCATAGGGTTGTGCAGGTTTACGCCAAGGAGGTTCCAGATTGCCACCAAGGCCAGGCATGTGTTGTAGGGTTGGGTTCACTGCATGGAGTCCCCTGAGCGGGCTGTGTAGGTGAAGTCTAAGTGGCAGTGAAGATACCCCAGAACATTGAAGATGCCAATGACTTCTTAGGAAAGCTATAGATACCCAGTGGAAGCAGCCTAAGAGAGGTGGAGTGTGCTTCAGGCAGCAATGCTGTAGGGGCGGGGCTCCCCAGGCCTGTTGGAGGCCAGAGGAATCCATTATGAGCACTAGACATGGAACTGAAAGATTTAGTGTTTTCCCTGCTAAGCCTTGATCTTTCCTTGCTATGCCCAAATTCCACCCTTTGAAATTGGTAAGTTTACTTGCTCTATATCATTGTATGTTGGAAATAAATAGGAGTTCAGTTAAGAGAGGGGGGAGAGAGAGAGGGAGAGAGAGAGAGAGAGAGAGAGAGAGAGAGAGAGAGAGAGAGAGAGAGAGAGAGAGAGAAGAGACTTCGCACATTTAAATAGTGTTGTTACTGTAAGATCTTAGAGATCTTTATGTGTAGACTAAATCTGTTTTACACTATGAGATAGATGGCCATGAGTCTATGGGCCAGAGGTGAAAAATTATGGTTTGGATATGAAACCCCTTAAAGACTTATTTTGTCTTTGAGCACTTGGTCTCTGATGGGAATGCTGCTTTTGTAAGTTATAGGACCTTTAGGATGACAGTCTTTGCTGAAGGAAGCGGGTCACTGGGAATTGGGAAGCTGGGCTATGCTATAGTGAGCTCTACTTCCAGCCCTGGTCCCTTTCTGTCTGTTTTCTGTCTGTTTTCTGGCTCACTGAGATCTGAGCAAGCAGTCTGATGCTCCTGCTGACACAGTCATTCCTACTGCCGTGAACTTTGTTTTATTATAGACTGGACCCATAAGGAAAAGTCCCAAATAATTTCTTTCTCTCTTAAGTTGCTTTTGGTCTGATGCTTTGCCATAGCCATGAGAAATGTAACTAATTCAGGAATATAAAAAACACATTTGCTCAGTTGTCATCAGAGAGGCTTCAGCCAGCAACTGATGGAAACAGATGTAGAGACCCACACCCAAATTTAGGCACAACTTGGCGAATTCTATAGTAGACGAGGGTGGGGTGGGGTTGGAGCCAGAGGGGTCAAGGATATCACAAAAAATCCTACAGAATCAACTAAAAAGGGTTCATAAGTGTTCACAAAGATGGAACCACTAACAAGGCAGTCTACATGGGTCTGACCTAGGTCCTCTGTGAAAGACACTGGTATCGGCTAAGGATCCCTAAGACTAAGTTCTCAGCACAAAGACATTTATTTCCCCAAGAGGGACAAAGGGCGGAGAACAAGAGACAAAGACTTGAGATAGAGGACAAGGGAGGAGGGAGAGGGAAGAGATAGAGGGTATATGTCCCAGGGGACAAAGGACTGCCTCTGGATAGAGAAGAGACAGGCTAATGGTGGTTTATAAAGGTAAAAAAAGGAAACCCTGTGACAGGATGGGGTGTTTAATTTTAATTGGACATGTTAATTAGGTGAACCAAAGTGGGCTTTTGATTGCTAGACTTCAATACTTTGATAGCTGGACCTTGGTAGTCAACATCAAGAGGAGGAAGTGGCCAAATTAGGGAAAAGAACTTGGTGGCTAGTTTTAGTAACAGCAGTGTTATCTAATGGTTTTTAGCAAGGGAGGGGAGGAGGGGAGGAGAGAGAGGGTCAAGCCCTGCCAGAGCTATGCCAGGCCCCAGCTAGCTACAGTCCCTTCACTTTGCACATGTTACAGTTGTGTAGCTTCGTCTTGTTGTGGGACTTCTAACAGTGGAAGTGGGGCTATCTCTGATTCTGTTGCCTGCTTTTGGGACTGTTTTCCTTATACTGGGTTGCCTTAATGCCTAGTCTAACTGCAACTTGCTATGCCACGTTTGGCTGATATCCATGGGAGGATATCATGAGGAAAAACAGAGATGTGGCAGGCTGCGGGGTGTTGAGGGGGGAAGCAAGGGTACCTGAAAGGGAGGAGGGAGGGAAACACAGACAATAAGCTCTTCACTGAGCCCATCGTGGTCCCATCTTACTCACAAGAGTTCATTTTCCCAGAATCCTTGTTTAAGTGCCAGAAGCACACATGTTTAGCAAGTCTCTTCTTTTTCCATTTTATGTAAAGTAGGAGCTTGCTGTGCAGGCCAGGCTGGACTTAGATGTAAGTGATGTGTAAAATTCTTATACTAGGACATCGTCCATGTATAACTCCATAGTGGTAAGAACCATAGCTCCTTTTTTCTTTCTAAAATTATGATATAGTTCATTTTCCTAATATTGTTTTTTGTAATCTCATGGTCAGGAAAGCTTTGCACTGCGTTATTTATTTTGTTTTGTGGAAATGGTGATAGGAAAGGAACATGTATACACGTGCACACATGCGTGCACACACAGACACAGACACACATGCACAGTATATTATCCTCACAGGAAGTTTATATAGTATTTATATACTATTTAAGTGCAGAGGTACTTAAATAGGAGACCTGGGGCTCCTCCATGAACTAATTCTGTCAGGTGTTCAGTTCCTATTTACTCATCTGTTCTCATGGATCAGTAGTCCCCTACAGGGAAATGACTCTCAAATGCCCAGATCTCTTCACCATCTTCACTAAACCATCTCCAAGGTACTACAGATGTCTCCAAGGCCAAGGTAATAATCAGCTTATGAATTGACTTCTTGAACTTTCCTCAATCCTCCCATGCCCCAGTTTGGAACAAAGGGCCCTGAATATACTAGGCAAGCACTCTACCGCTGAGACCCACTCCAAGCCTGTGACTACTGTCTCTTTAATGTCACCCTCATCAACTTGGTACAAATAGCATCACCCACCTGGACAGTCGCATCTGCTTTCCAGGGGGAACTCCCTCACTTACCTGTCTAATCCTTTCTCTACACTACAACAGTGTCTTTTCAACAAGAAAATCTCCTAAACTCTTTTGTTGCTTGAAGTAGGTCAACAGTTTTCATTTGCTTTTTCATTGTAGGCTGGCCCCTGACTCCAGCCCATGTGTGCAGGCCACATGTCGTCACTTTCTTACAGCCTCTTACACACAGTATACATGATAACTTTCCTCCACAGAATGCTCTCAGCAATGGCTACTCCCCTCCCTTAGTGAAGGCCTGGGAAGTATGTTTGACTTTCTTGCAGAGCTCTTAGTTCCCTCAGTGTAGCCATCTCCTTTGAGGTAGACACAAGGGTTCTTTAACTCATGTTTATTCCTCCTTCAGACTATACACTTGGCGCAGGTAGAGACCATGTCTGTCTGGTCCACCTCAGGCATTCCTGAACTGATACCCTAAGGATGAAGGAGGAACAAGAGCTACAGTTTCTAATGTTTGTGCTTTTGTTCCCTGAGTGTAGCAGATTCTTTCCCTCATAATTTAAAATGCTATTCCCACTCCAATTACCACTACTTCACGTCTTTCTTCCATTTCTGATATCCTTTGGGGTCTGGTCTAGATCAGGGTGGCTTAGTCACACAGTTGCCCTCAGCAAGGTCCAATCCATCTCTATATCCCACTGCCATCTAGACCACCAACATGAAGGCCTAAGACAGTGAGTACCTTCCCTCAGTTATTGTAAAACTGAGGAGCTGGTGTGGGGGGTGGGGTGGGGATCCTTTTCTAAAGCTGGAGGCCAATACACTGCTTGGGAACACTACTGCTATGTCACCCCACCCATGACTTCCTTGAAGTCTGGTAGGTTCTTTTGTAAACGAAGTCAGACTGATAAAGTTTTTATTCTGGATCGTCTTGGCATGTGAAGCAGAGATCAGTAATAAGCCATAGCCTTCAGCATAAGTAGCACAGCGAGTGTGCTCAGTGGGTTTGATGAATGGGGGTGGAGGGAGTTGACTCTACCGGGGCAACCACCACCTCCCCTTCACTAAATCAGGGCAACTGTCTATCTTCACTTTGCTCTGTTTACTTAAACACTAGCTGAGAGAAACTCATTGTAGTTTATCCCTCTGTCTCATGGTTGCCACAATATAATTTTCAAATGAAATTTCTAAGGGCAGACCACACACGCTATTTCAGTGGACCTAACATTGATTTATGCCTTGGCTTTGGGGGAAGGGAGACATGCTGAAGAAAGATGCTTCGCCAGCAATTTTCTACTGCCAGTCATTGGCTGCTCTGCTTTAGAAGCACGCAGACGGAGTTTAGGGTCTCCATTACTGCAGCATTCGGCCATCTGACAGATCATCTCTGCTATACCAAGTGAGCATGAAGGTCAGAATCATGATTCCTAAGACAGTTGTGGTGATGGAATATAAATTAAGAGAACCCTGCTTGCTGAGCCATCATTCTGAGAACATCAGAATGCAATTTGTTGGACAGATTCTATAATCTGCAGATGAAGGCAGTTATAGGGCTCAGGTTTATCCAGCGTTAACAAGCCCTAATAGTCTAGTTCAGCTCAGACATAACAAACGGAAATGGCTTTAAATTATCCTTCCCTAGAGACATGATTTCATAAGAGAACAAACTCTATATGTGCACAGAGAGATTTCCAATGTAAACATGTGGTGGAAGCTAAAAGCTACAGCCAGGCTTCATGCCTGGATATGCCAATGGCAGGGTATTTTATTTCAAAGACACCGGTTTCCTCCCCATGCAACAGTGTGCAAGCTTTTTCTGCTGACTACACTTTGAACTGCAGAATACACACACACTTGCATATATGTGTAATTTTATAGTTTCTTTCTAGCTAGGATATTAATAGATTTCACATAGCCTTTCCATGCAGAAATTTGACTGGGACACAGATGCTTAAGGGGATAGGGTTCCTTGTGGGAAGCACAGGGCTCACTCATCACCCGGGCTGCCTGAAATGTAGACTAGTCTCTGAGGGTTTGGAAAACACAAGGTGAACCATTTGGCTTTTCCACATTCGTGCAGTGTATTGAGCAGCTTCTTCAGAATGGGAAACGTAGAGAAAAGAGAATTCCCATAGCTTCCACACAGGACAAAACCATCTGGCTCATTTGGGCGGGGACAGGGGCCTGGGGTGGAGTGGGGGACTGTTTAGCTTTAAACAGACTAAGATCAAGGCTTTACAATGGCAACTATCCAGTGTCCATCTGATCTACCTGCTGAGGCTTGTCTCCAGTTTTTATATGGCCCACAGGCTAAGAATTGCCTTAATGATTTTTTTCTTTAATTTTAACAAGGACAATAGAAACATATTTGTGACATGTGGGGACTATGTGAGATTCAAGTTCCCAGCTTTCATATTTCACAGAAACACAGCCGTGCTTAACTGTTCATAGTCTGTGGCAGGCTATGATGGCAGAACAGAGGAACTGCTTCAAAGACCATCTGATGTGCAGTCTCTAATATTTACCGGGGCCCATACAGAAAGGTTTCTTGACCTCTCAGATCTCTACTGTGAGATAAAGGCATTTTTCAGTTCCTAGTTTCACTTTTCCGTGTGCTTATGCGTTATGCCTAGGGGAGCACAGCCAGTTAAACAGTCCTTGTGTTTATCCAGAATCCACACATACGGAACCTTTGTAGGCTTTCCCACAGGCCATCAAGTCATGCATGACCTATTTACACCCAAGATCACAAAGGACTGCAAGTGAGAAACTTTTGATTTTTATTAACAGTTTCCTGAGCTTGAAAAATCTTGCGATCCTTGTCCCAACAGAAACCAGTTGCAATCTCTGATTTAGGCCATTGCTGTACTTAACTCTGAAATACGTCTTCATTTTTCAACCATTACTTGCTATTGTGGCAGGCTTTAAGATAATTTCCCAAGATTTACACTTTATTTTATACTTTTAAATAACTGTATCATCAGAACCTGTCACAAGAGGTGTATGAGATGCAGCGACAGTAACAGCTATGGCTTGTGTGTCAGGAATGTCTTCACTGTCTTTTAACCATGCCTCCCAGAGTGTGGGTCTGCCATGGTCCATACTTGGTACTTGTTGGTTTTAACAAGGAAGTGTGGAATCACTTCTGCCTTGCCCTGTCAATTTTCAGAGCCTGAACTGAACCATGAGCGATTCATTTACCTCACCCACGCACTGGAAAGAAACACAGTTCAGCAAACCAACAAGGATGAGGTTTCCTAAAGTTTTGAAGTCCCTTCTCAATCCACAGATATCCTCAGGCCTGGATTCCCAGGTAGTCTTTCTATGTATTACAGTAAAGACCAAGGAAGGAAGAAGAAACAATTCTGTACCCTACAAGGAGTTGACGGTCACGTCACTAGCTGAGGGCCTGCCACTGTTCATAAACCTGCTTTTTTACAGCCAGATCTTTGCTTTTTATACTCAGGACCTCCAGCTACTGTGTGGGAAGAGCCGATCCAGTTCCCCACAATTACAGGAGTAGAAAGAATGCTGCTAACAAGAAGAACTAAATTATTCATCCATGCATATAAGCAAGGGCTTTGTGAACATGTATAGAAAATTATAACTGTGTCAGGTGAAATGCTATATGCTAAGGACAACAGCATGGTCTTTGTCCCTATGCTCATTCACTCTAGAGAAGAGAAAACCTTTGAGTAACAGTTTATGGACCCCAAACAGGGAAACACATAGAAAGTCTGATCTTCAGGGGGTGGATCGTGAAAACAGCTTTGTCCAGAGGTGTCACCGAGTCTTGAACACAGGGTCTGCTTTAGGGCAAGAGGACTAGGCCAGGTAGGCAAAGATAAATTACAAGCAGGTAGACGATAGGAGCCACTCTGAGGAATACAAACTGCCTCAGTGTTTGGAGGAAGGTGATAGAGAACTGAGGCAAAGGAGAGGCCATTCAGGGAGATGCTGCTTCAGGGCTCAGCTGCGGACAGATCTCACGGTCCTGTGAACATGCTCAAGAGTTTCAGCTAAATCCCAGAGACAACTAAAAGACACTGAGGGAAGTATGGACGCCATACGTCAGAATGGATACTTGGTCCTAGAGCAAGCGGGTAGGAACTACTTCAGAGGGGAACTGTCAAACCAGTCAGGAGAGAGAAGCTCAAGGCATGGATCTGGACAAAGAGCAGCTTAGGAGGGTATCAAGGAGGGAGCTTAGGAAGAAGACAGGGCAGGCCACAGAGGAGAGGACTTAAGCTGATTTCTAGGCTTCTGGTTTAGTGACTGGGTAGCTATTGGGTTGGTTTGCCATGTACAGGAATAGAAGAATAGGCTTTTTAAAAAATTTAAAACAACACAAAACCTTTAAAGAGACAGTGCCTTCCTGATTATATTTGGGTTAGGAAACTATATTCAATGAAGCTGTGCTTCAGGGTACCAAGGGAGAGTTTTTCTGTCTCTATGGCTTTTAAATGTCATGCATGAGATTACCATGTCAAGGCTGAAGCCACTGTAGGTATGTTTTGGAAAGAGATGAGGTATAAATGAAAAATAAACAGAATGCTAATGTTTTTAGAGTCTTCTCTATTCTTCAAACATAACCAAAGACAAACATAGAATCTTTGCAAAGCCCCTTTCTTGATGCTTGAGGAGGTATTGAATTAGATATATAACTTCAAATATATCGCAAAAATACTAGACTGCTGCTTATCAACTGGATATTGTCTCATAATTTTCTCTTATTGTCCTTTACCTCTTTGGAGTGAGATATTTAATATTGAAATGTGCAAGTTGTAGTCTAAGATGTTTGAATTTAAAAAAAAAAAGAAAGAAACAAGAGAATTTGTCTTTGTAACAAAATGTACAGAGCTGGCAAATGGCGTATTAAATAGGCCAAGCGCAGGGAAGCAGTTTGGCATGCTCACATTCATGCGTGGAGCTCAGACGCTGAGAGAAGAATGGTGGTTATCTATACTGAGGCGGGGAGGGAGGGAGGGCAGGTGGGGATGAGAGTCAGGGGTCCAGATCTTCGATTAATCAGGAGGAATAACTTCCCTTTGAAATTTGGGGTATGTTGTATTGTGTGAGTAATGACAGATTGCACAAGGTGAACAAAATAATGCATTATAGGCATCAAAAATGGGGGATTGGAGAGATGGCTGTCAGTCAAGTGCTTGCAAGGAGCAGAGTTCAATGCCCAGAGCTCGAAGAAAAGCCAGGCATGGTATCACACATCTGTAATTCTAGTGCTGAGGCAGACAGAAGGGTCTCTGGAGCTCGCCAGCGGGGAAGTCTAGCTGAATCAGTAAGCTCCAGGTGCAGGACAAGGCCCGACCAAGCAGCTCTTCTGTCTCTGCCTGTACAGCGTGTCAGTGATTCTTCATCAGTGAATGTATCTCAGTCGCCATGTGTGCTATTGTGTAATGCACGAGTAGACGTTTTCTTTCCACTTGACTGGTGTCCCATCCACACTTCTGACAGTAGAAGCCCTCCTTACAAGAACCGATATCACCCCCCATGGGTGCCCCGTCTTCATGCCGCAGGGCCAGGGGGTTATCCTGAGAGCCAAGAGAAGGCACTTGTGCTTTCTGAGGTCCTGAGAAGCTGCTTGGCTGCCACATGGCAAAAGTGGCAGCTGAGAACCAAACCAACAGGCTAAGCCAGCAGGCAGAAGGGAAGGAAACGCAGCAGAAAGGGGCAGCACACTGAAAACCCGGCTATAGCCCCTTCCCTGCCTATACTAGGCAGGAAACTCCATTGCATCTGGCACCGATTTTATCATTATTTATAAATTACTTTCAAATATCACTTAAGGATTGGGTCTACTGTTCTTTCAACCTAAGTTTCTAGGTTTTCAGGTTTACAAAAATGTAGGAAGACTTCCTAAATTAATACTCAAAGACAAGTTCTAAGGATTGCCAGTTTCTCTAAGGATGATATCTGTGCTGTTTCCTGGTGAATCCTCTTGGATGTGGTACCATTTACCCACTGTCACCTGTAGCATTAACTTCTCCTATCACGTTTTTTATTGCTCCATGATTTATTTTATCTGTTGTGCATTGCGATTTACTGAAATCCAGCCCCCTTAATTTTCTTTCTTTTCTTCTCCTTGAAGCAATAGATTCATCTTATGATTCTAATACATTTATGACCACTGCTTTGTCTTCTCAGATCATCTCAATGGCGGATCACCTCCCCTACATAAAGCCCTTGCTTCCCACCTTCCATGAAGGGGTGGGTGTCAGCAAAATCAGACTTTGTTTGACTGACCCATAATGAGTCCTGTGTCCCCTCTCTATCCTATACAGATGAGATGGAGCAGGTAAGGACTCTACCCTCCAAATCTATGCCAAAATGTCTTTGTTGGCCTAATAATGACTGCTTCCTCTACCAAATCTGAGCTCTTAGAGAGCCAAGTTTCATGAACTCCTTTGGCCATCCCATATATAGAAGAGAGAGGCTAGATAGAATAGGAGAGAATGGGAAACAGTTGTGTACTATCCCTAGAAGTTCATTCCATCAGTCTGAACCCAGTCATTTCTGATAAAAGAAATGCTTAGTAAACACTATCAGTTAGACTGTACTGAATACCAGCTTTCTTAGTTAGGGTTGATATGGATGTGAGAGACCACCATAACCAAAGTAACTTGGGAAGGAAAGGGAGAAGGAACCTGGAGGCAGGAGCTGATGCAGAGGCCATGGAGGGGTGCTGCTTAGTAGCTTGCTCCCCATGGCTTGTTCAGTCTGCTTTTTTATAGAACCCAGGACCACCAGCTCAGGATAGCACCACCCACAATGGGCTGGCCCTTTTTTAATTAATCTCTAATTAAGAAAATGCCCTACAGGTTTGCCTATAGCCCAATGTTATGGAGGCATTTTTCTTAACAGATTACAGGTGACTTTAGTTATGTGAAGTTGACATAAAACTAGTCAGCACAATAGCTATATGCCAGGCTCCTGTTAACGTTAAAACAAAACACATGTATTTGCTTTTGTGTGTGTGTGTGTGTGTATGACACTCACAGTTGGCTATTTCCATTCACCTTGTAGATGGAATCAAACATGTTATCAGGCTTGGTCGCAAGGCTTTTTGCTTGCTTATTTGCTGCCTGGTATCTCTCTCTCTCTCTCTCTCTCTCTCTCTCTCTCTCTCTCTCTCTTTCTCTCTCTGTGTGTGTGTGTGTGTGTGTGTGTGTGTGTGTGTGTAGAAGCGCTTTATAAAGTTCTGTGTCAGCATCTCCACGGTAAATGAGCTCCTTCCCCGTTAACATGCTTTACTGAGGTGATTCAAGGTACACACAGTGTAGACAGTATCTCCATTGGACTCTCTACTCTTCAACTTTACTATCTAGGAGGGGCAGACTTCCCAAAGCTGTGACTTTCACATATAGAAGGCATCACAATCATATTCATAAAAGGAAGAAAAAGACATAGGAAGAGGAAAGATTCTCAGAGCAATATTTGCAAGGAAATCCTTCTAATATGATGAGATTGTGGCACACAGTCATGTCCCCATCAATAAGGCAGAAATGGAAACAGTTATTTAATAGAGTTCTGGGTCAGGATGGAGGCTATGGAAAGTATGAAGACACATTTTGAGCTGAGTATGATAGTTCGTGCTTGTAGTGTAAAACACTCAGGCGGTGGAAGGAAGATCATGAGTTCAAGGCCAGCTTCCCGCACAGTGAGCTTGAAGTTAGCCTGGATTATGTGCAATCCTGTCTCAAAAACAAAACAAAATAAATAAGACAAAACAGCAATATGACACACTGTGAGATACCTAGACAGCTTCTAGTATGAATCTACACATTCAGGGGATGGGCTTAGGGGTTTGGAAGCCAGCTCACAAGAGGAATTTAGATGGATCCATGCTAATTGGCCCAGGCTGGGAAATGAAAGGAAGAATAGGCAAACTTAGGTACCTTGAGATGTAACTATGTGCTTTGGCCAGCCAATAAAAAGAAAACAAGAAAGTAGATACAGAATCAAGTGGCTATTGGACACCATGAGGTCTTGAGGTAAAGAGACTCAAATGAGGAGCAGGAACTACTTAGCAACCCTGGACCCTTCTAGAAAGGCCATTCTAGCTCTGGCAACCTGCTGAATCTAATTCATTGGATTGTGACTCCTCTGATTCCCTCTAGTAGATCCCTTCAATTAAAATAGTTTGAGTAGATTTTGGTTAACAAAAAACTTTTAATCTAGGCAATAAAAGTGGCTCTTCATTCAAGTTGAACATTAGAATGTCCTAAAGAGGTTTGTAAAAACACCAAAGCTCTCCCTTCCCTGCCTTCAGGAATCAGATACAGATGGTCTATGGTATAGCCATGACAAGGTGAAATCTTTAAAAGCTCAACCCTAGGGCTACAGAAACGGCAAGTGGTAAGTATCAGGCAACTTTCTGCTAAGTGTCTGAAAGGGTATGTCTGACCAAAATAACATCTTCGCTCCTTTTCCATTGCTGTGATGAATACCTCAATAAATGAAACCTAAGGGAGAAAGGGGTTCTTCTGGCTTGTAGTTCAAGGGTACAATCTACCACAGCAGCAGGAGCTGGCTAAGAAGCAGAGAGTGATGAATGTTAAACTCAGCTTGCTTTCTCAGATTTACTCAGTTCAGGATTCCCTACCTAGAGAATAGTATCCTCCACAGTTGAGACCAGCCTTCCCACATCAACTGTCCTTATTAAGCTAATCCCTCATAGATGAGCCCCAAGGCCTAAGAACTCTAGATCTTGTCGAGTTAATGACTAACACTAATCATCACAGGCAACAATGGCAAACAGGAAGAAGAACGCCAGGGTTCGCTGGCCTCTGCCATCAGCTGAATTTTTGATCTCAGCATCTACTTTCATACTGACCACAGCAGGCAACCTCAGCCATCTACCTTAGAAAAGACTTAAGCATCCAGAGAAGGGAAATAACTGTCTGGCTTACATATTAATAAGCTATCATTCTGGGGGTGCTGGTGCATATCTGCAATCACAGTACTCAGAAAGCTGAGGCAGGGGGATCATTGAGTTCCAAGGCCAATCTACACTACATAGTGAGACCTCTTCATAGAATAAAAGCAAAAGGAAATAAACTGAAATTTTAACTTAAATAACTTTTGTGCATGGCATCAAATGTTAAAAAATATTATTTAGTTGTTAATTATAGGTTGTGATGGGTTTGGCTGGGCCCACATGAAAATGAGACATTGGGTGTGTGTGCAAAAGGCAATTACGGGAGAATGTGCTATAAAAATCCACCCCCCTCTGCACACAGGAAGAAATCCAGTCCAAAATCTGATTGCATTCATCTGACAGCAAGATTAACACCCAAACTGTGGAATAAATTAGTAAGTAAACTGCAATGAAATCATCCTCTTATTACTTTAACAAAGGAATTTACTGTAGGGCTAGAACACAGATCATTTTGAAGCAGATGAGAAAAATTACTAGAATGTTTGTTCAAAACAAAACCAAAACATTTTGAACAACTGAATGAAGGAAATTTTATTTTTTAAAAAAATTATTACATTTATTTAATTTGTGTGTGTGTGTGTGTGTGTGTGTGTGTGTGTGTGTCATGCACCCATGCACTAGCACATGGGTGTTGGAGGTCAGAGGAAAACTCATGAGAGTCAATTTTCTTTTTCTACCACATGGGTCTCAGGGATAGAATTCAGGTGGCTTGATGACAAATACCTTTACCCACTGAGTGATTTCACTAACTCACAACTTCATTATTTAAGAATTACATTGTTTATGATCTGGAAACAAATATTAATGTGGGTAGCATCTTTACAAGCCATGGGAATGAATTCTTCGCGGTGCATGGTTGGAGTCTGAAAGACTTGTGAAAAGTAACACAAGATGCAGTTTGGTTTCAGAGTTGTCAAAGGGAAAGCGAATGTGACTGAGGACTGAGCGGCTTCACCCACAGAACAGAGCAAATCTGGCTAGAAGCTGAGCTCTGCATCACCTTCTATTAAGGCTCAAGGCATTTCCATGAAAATGGCTGCAGAAATTGGGGTACCACCTTCCTTCAGAACCCACATAACTTGCATTCAGAGTACATTGTGACAGAAGTCTGGATTTTAGACGGTCAGACCTGGCTTGGTCTTTGGCCAACTTACCTGTCATATATAGCCCCATATGTTCCAAAGGCTGAGTAAGCGTGGAATGAACTATAATAAGGAACTGTAGTCACTGGGATGCATTTATAACATTGTTCTTGGGAAGACACATGCTCTGATGTTTCTTGACTGTAAAACTGAGACTCATGCAAGTCCAACTCCACCACATTGCTGACAGTCTTGAGAGGTAAGTACATGGTTCAAGGCAATAGATGGAAGGGATATTACTAAGTCTTTGGCTTCCCCAGTGGTTCTACAGATGATGTCATGATAACAGCTAACATTTGCTGGACACATTAGTTGAGTGACTGGCTTCTTGGCAGTCTTCCAGTAGAAGCAGAAGGGCAAGGGCACCTCTCCTGTCAAGGAGCCTGCTAACTGCCTGCCTATCCTGGGATGGGCAGGCTCCTGGCCATCCATCATTTGCCTAACCACCATCCTGGTCAATCTGCTACTTGATGCTTGCTCCTTGTGCATAGGAAGGAGAGCCCAGGACCAGTCACTCACAATCACCCATGGATCCCAGGAAGAAGGTAATATAGTCTGGGTGCTCTTGATTCTTCAAGGAAGAGTTTAGAAATAGACGAGATGACTTGGAAATCTTTCTCCTCAGCTTAGAAAATGTAAAGATGAAAGAAAGCTAAAGTGGAGCAAGCAAAGATACTTAGCATGTCATTGGTTTCTCTGTCAGAGCTAACTAGGGAGAGCCTCAACTTACAAACACAATGACACCACATCTTATCTTCAATCTATGGTGTAAACTCCTGCACCAGAGGAATTTAGATCTTTTAACATGTGGACACAGAGGCTGTTCCTTGATGCTGTCCCCAGGGTTCTCAATGGAGAAGACTTATATACCACATAGGGAGTTTGAAAGAAAACTGTATTATCAAAAGTAATTCAGTCTCCTTGGGTTTTCCTGAACTAATGATCTCATGTCAAGACTGCACTCTTAAGATGAATTGTATTTTGACTAATGACTAAAAAGTAAATGACTAAAGTGTGTTTATATATGCAGAAATTTATATTATATATGGACGGGGTGTATCTCATTTGTGTTTGTATGTATATTCCAGAATGAAAGAGGCAGCTGTTTTAGCCATTTATGCTTGGGGATAGGTGGGTAATATGGTAGGTTCTGTTGAAAGGAAATTATAGGAGAGAATTTGATATCTTGAAGTTTTCAGCAAGACAGGATTCAGAGGGCAAGTATAGAAATAAATTTAGAAACTGGCTTCTTGGTTCCCAACATGGTTTTAAAGGTAAGCATATCACATGAAGCGTTTTGCTCAGGCTTTTTGTGTTGGAAGGTTTTGTGTGTTTGCTTTTGTTTTGAAGTTCATTTTTTTCCTTAGCTCAACTGGAAAGTAGGAATGAAAAGAACACTGTAAAGTCCTTTTCCATCAAAACCACCATCTGCAGCAAATCCTCCCTCAAAACAAGTTTGCAAAGTTGATATTCTTTTCTCTTCGCAATTATTCCCCATGACTTGAAAACTATAAACCTGGACAGCATCATACCATCAGCTGAACCTATTCAGAATAAGGGCTGATGAGCTCAGTATAGTCCTCTAGAAGTTGACAACCCTCCTAGATACTTTCAAGTGACCATGTGGGCTCCACGAGGGGGGCGGGGATGATGGCTGGTATGGACCTTTCCTGGCCCAGGAAATAGAAGAAGGCTGTTGTGTAGCTAACTGATAGATATGCAGATGCGTGAATCTGCTACAGTGGGGAGCTGGTACCTGTACAAAGCATACTGAGCACCACACAGTACAACTTCATGAAATGGTTGACTAGTATAGAACAGTGTGGAACAATATACAGCCTCAAATAGTTTTTTAACTTTAGATTTTAAATAAGTTTAGATCCAGCCAAGCAATAATAACGGCAAAGCTTTTCTTCTGTAGACTTTCCCATATAGAAAATGAGAATGAACCTCGTAACTGAACTTTTTTTCCCCTGAGTGTCTGAAGCCCCGGACAGACTAAGTCACAGAAAGAAATATGGCTGCTCCCTCTTAGAGATGACATTAGATGCCCTCAGCTCAATATGGAACCCATTTATTTAAGCAGTGCCAGAACACTGTGGCTCCGCTAGCCCCTGGCTTTCCCCACTTGAATGCTGCCCAGAAGCTAAACTGAAAGAGTACAAAACAAATGCCCCTCACCCCTTTAAAATCAAACATCTGTACTGAATGCATACAGACCTTTTTTTTCAATAGCATTTTTTTTTTCTAATTTGCTGTTTGTCCACACAGCATCTGCCTCTTCCCAAGAGAGTGTTGGGAGTCCCTCTAGGCAGAAGTGCATCCCTAGCAGACCAGTCAGCGCTCCCTCATCTCAGCTGGATCCTCTTCTGAAACTAAAACACTCTTCTGCTGAATCTCTGGGAAGAAGAACCTTAAAGCATAAGCTCTCAGCTCTCAGCCTGTTTAAAAATCCTGTTTAAAACTCCGATCTCCTAGAAAATACTCTTTCATCTAAAGGGAATGTCTTTATCCGTCTACCTCTCTCTCATTCTCTCTCTCTTCCCATTTCTTTTTTTAAAATTAATTTATTTATTCACTTTACAACCCAGTATCAGCCCTTCATACTCAGTGGAAGCAGAAAACATCTGCACATCTTTTTCTTTATAAGATTTTGATTTAAAGTGTTGCTTTAAAAAAAAGGCATAATTGATCCTTTGAGTTCTTTTATAAGGACATTTTTAACATTAGCTTATTTAAAATTAAAAAATATTTAACTCCTTTAGAATGTTTTATAGAAAGTAAAATCTGGACTCCCAGGGTTTTAATGCCAGTTGGTTCTCCATGTGGGCTGGTTCTGCATCTATGGATTCAACCAACTCTGGACTGAAAATACTTAGGGGGAAAACATCTGTACTGAATGCAAACAGACCTTTTTCTTGTCATCATTCCTTAATCGATACAGTAGAACAACTATTTGCATATAGTTTGCATCCTATTAGGTCTTTATAAGTAATCTACAGATAATTTAAAATGTGCAAGAGGAAGTGCCTAGGTTGTATGCAAATACTGCATCATTTTATGTAAGAAGGCTGAGCATCCATGAGTTTGATATTTGTGAGGTTTTGGGTGTGTCCTCCTGGACCCCTCCCCCCAATGCCATGGGAGATTTAATTGCAGATGTTCTTCACAGCCAGTGACATATTGTGTTACTAGGCCTAAGCTTGTTCTTGGAATTCCTGCATTCCATGTGTATGCCGTTGTGCTTTCTGAAACTGAAGAAAAAGAAGAGTACTCTCTGTAGCTTTCTGGAATTCCCAGCTCAAACTGACTGTTACAGTTTGAGTATAAAGTGCACCCCCCCCCCAAAACAAAAACCCAAAAAACAAAACAAAAACCAAACCAAACCAACAACAGCGAAACCAAAAACCCAAACCAAAGCAAAACAGCTCATCAGAGCTTAGTTCCTAGCTGGTGGTGCTATTCTGGGAGGTTTCGAGAACTTTAGGGGATAAAGCCCAGGCACAGGAAGCAGGCTGCCAGGGGGTGTCCTTGGAGGCTGTATCTTGTTTGAGGCAGCTCTCTGGCCTCAAGCTAGGCAGCCTCTGTCTCTTGCTCCCATTCTCATGATGATCTGTCTTGCTATGGGCCCAGAATCAACAGAACCAAAGATAAGAGACTAAAATCTCTGTAACTATGAGTCAAGATAAAGAAGCCCCTTTCCATTGTTTTGTTCAGAATTGCCAGAGCCATCAACAAGTAACACAGTGGTCTTAGTACAGAGGCTTTATGGTGTTGGTGGGGCTGTGAATTCAGAAAGTGCTGAATTCTCAGACATGAATCTGGGTTATAAGCGGCAGTGCACATACTCAGGTAGATTTGGTAGGCAAAGCCACAGTAGGGTTAGGGACAGACCTCATGGGCCTTACCACCAAGCATCTGAGTGAGCCGTATAAATGAGGGAACCCTTCTCGACCTTAAACCTCTGATTTGCAGTATGTTAATGTTCTCAGGCAGCCTCCTCTAAAGTACAGCTATACACTGTGTTCCACCAGGCTGGTATACTGGTAGGCTGCAGGGTCCTTCTTCCTGGTGTTTCTGACTAAATTCTTGTAGTAATGTCTCATATTCTCAGCTTGGGTCATATATCCATTCCAAAGCCAATCCTGGAAACCCTGACTTGTTGGTATAGGTTCAGAGCCAGCCTATAGCACTGGACGCTGGTGTCAGCTGCACGTGAACAACAAGGATGGTGGGAAACTCCTGAAAGGAATACTACTGGGTTACTGTTTCTAAAAGCTAGGGAGCAGAAGATAACAGAGCACCATCTATCCATACCCTTAGTGTCTTATGACTGTCTAAGAGCCTATGGTCTAGGATGACCAGCAAAAGAATGAGAAGAACCACTGACTCAGTAATAGCAGTGGACCTCCAACTCTTCTGGCTAATGGTAGCACCATTCAGAAGTGCACAGGGGGTCCATTGGAGAGCAGAGAATAGTCTAAGAAGATAAAGTTCTTTCAATCAGGGAGGGAAACTTAAGAATCAGGAGAGACAAACTCTTGTAGCGTTACAAACTTAAAGCTTGTGATGGGCATTTCTCTGTTGCCCGAATCAGTAATGTTCTAAGCAAACTTTTGCAGGATGATCACAGACAAGACTGGACTAATGCACATGGTGTCCATTGGAGGGGAGGACGGGACAGGCTTTACAGGGAAAGGAAGTGCCTGTGAGGCTTGAGGCAAGGTTAGCAGACACATTGTATGTTTCAATGGAAGACGAGAAAACACTACCTTTTGAAAGTGACTTAAGTGATTTCTTGTCAAATACCAATTATTAAAGAAATGTGGGAAAGGAAATAATTAGAATAAAAATCCTATGATAAAGCTAATAAAAATGTGTCAAATGTGCCATAAGTATGTTTAGTAAGGCACATCAATTGGCTTTTAGATTTCACTTCACTGTGTCTTTTACGGTGCATATATACTTTTGCAACTATAAGTTGTTGTTTAATTAATGATTATTCTACTCTGTTTTAATAATACTTTCAAGATTCTTACTTGTAGTACTTAGTAATATTTAGAAAGTGAAATAGTGCCTTAGCATACCCAAGATATAGTTCACAGACCAAAGGAAGCTCAAGAAGAAGGAAGACTAAAGAACGGATACTTTGTTCCTTCTTAGAAGGCAGAACAAAATAGCCATGGGAGGAGATACAGAGGCAAAGTGTGAAGCAGAGACTGAAGAAAAGACCATCCAGAGACTGCCCCACTCAGGGTTTCATCCCATAATCAGTCACCAAACCCAGACACTATTGTGGATGCCAACAACACTTGCTCACAGGAGCCTGGTAGAGCTGTCTCCTGAGAGGCTCTGCCAGTACCTGACAAATAAAGAGGTGGGTGCTCTCAGTCAACCATTGAACTGAGCACAAGGTCTGTAATGGAGGAGCTAGAGAAAGGACCCATGGAGCTGAAGGAGCTTGCAGCCCCATAGCAGGAACAGCAATATGAACCAGCCAGTACCCCCAGAGCTCCCAGGGACTAAACTACCAACCAAAGAGTAGACATGGAGGGACTCATGGCTCCAGCTGCATATGTAGCAGAGGATGGCCTTGTTGGACATCAAAGAGAGGAGAGGCCCTTGGTCCTGAGAAAGCTCGATGCCCCAGTGTAGGGGAATGTCAGGAGAGGGAAGCAGGAGTGGGTGAGTTGGTGAGCAGGGGAAGGGAGAATGGAATAGGGTGTTTTCGGAGGGGAAACCAGGAAAGGGGATAGCATTTGAAATGTAAATAAAGAAAATATCTAATAAAAAGAAAACTTAAAAAAAAAAAAGAAAGTGAAATAACTGCAGTCTGTTTACCTTTGGTTCCATGTAAACAGTGGTTTTCAACCGGTGAGTCGTGTCCTCCCCAAATCATTAGAAAGCACAGATATTTACATTATGATTCATAACAGTAGTAAAATTATAATTATTAAGTAGCAACACAATAATTTTATGATTGAGGGTCACCATGTCATGAGGAACTAACTATATTGAAAGGTTGTAGCATTAGGAAGGATGTAGGATCTTAGATTAATTATGGAACTATCTGCAAATAATAAAAATAACCTTACTGGGGAGTATAACCTTTAGTATTGAAAACAAAAGAGAACCAGGGACTTTAGTCAGATCCCCACGGACACTGGCTGGGAAGGGCCAGTGGGGACGCCCTATGCTAAATACCTCCAAAGGTAATAATATGCTCTGAGTCTAAACACAGAAGAAGAAAGCAGAGGAGAGACACACAGAGGGGAACAGAGTGAGTCCCTTTGCAAGAAGCAATGTTTCCAAAGAAAAAGATTTTTATTCTTTGCTTGTTTAGAAGGAAAAAAGGTTAGTTTATACATAATTTTCTCTAGGAACAAAATAAAACCAAACTAATCAGACAGCAAGATACCTGAGATCATCAAATTGATAGTGTTAACAGCTATGGCAGAAGCTATTAAAATTGTAGCTTTCCCAAACAGGTAAAATGGAAGCACATATAATTACCTCTAGAGTCAAGAATAAAAGCAAATTTGTCAGACATCGCCTGTGTCCCTCTAGTTCTATTCTAGTTCCTCCTCCACCCCACCTCTGCTTTGGCAACCTGGGTTCTGTGGATCATCTTAATAGGACTCCCCTGGGCACGGTCCCTGGAAAACAATAGCAGGAGACAGGAAGGAGGTTATCCTCAGTCAGGGGTAAAGAAGGCACTCACTTGTAAGTACCCCTAAAACGCTGCACCGGTCTAGAAGTTTCCTCCTAACTACCATTCCTTGAATGCACTCCCTTGATTACACAAGTCTGCTGAACCAATTAGCTCATCCCATCTCCTTCCTGATAACATTCTAGCTGATAGGATGATAGCAATAACGTTGACTTGAAGTGTCACCATGCTATAGAAAATGTAACAATGGCAACCTGTACCTCTTCCTATGTCTCCTCCTGACATTTATTATCCTTTTTATGGGAAATGAATGCAGGCCAACCCCAGGCACAAGAAAGGCTCTGCTCAAAAGAGCCTTCTACCCACACGGCTACAGAAGCCCAGGACCTGGGATGCCTGCCTTTCCTCACAGCAGTCCATGCCGGCTTCCCCTCTCCTTCCCTCAAATTCCTGCCTGTCCTCAAATCACGCCACCCATTCTTTTCACCAGTGGTGGAGCAAGGAGCACTTGCTAACGCTGTCCAGGACAGCACTGGGCCCTGGGTAAGATCAGTTAATCAACACTGCGTGCCCAGTTACTGTTTAACGAAGGCGGGCAAGAGCAACACCCCAATGAGTACTTGCACAAGAATGATGCCTTGCTCGCCTAGTCCCCAGAACAAGCACAACACCTAGTGAGCGCTGTGGAAACACTTGCTGACATGAGTTATGGTATTAAGTCTGAGGTCCAGGAGATAGTAAAAGTGCTATGTGAAGCTGTGGTTGTGAACTCCAGCTGTGCAGGTCTCTCCCACCCTTTTCTTCTTATCTTATTTATTCATTTTAATTTGAGGCGAAGTCTCCTTATATCCCCCAGACTGGCTTCAAACTTGTTATACATCTCTGGTTAACCCCAACCTTCCTGCCTTTGTGATTTGAATGCCAGGATAATAGGGCTACACTACCATGCCCAGCTTCTCTCCTCTAGGCGGAACACCAGTGATGTCTCTGCGGTGGGTTTTGACCTATTTTTGGAACGTGGACTTCCCCTCTGACATTCTGATGAAAGCTATGTACCTTCTCCACATCAAAAGATAAATAGCTCAAGGACTACAGGTTAAAAAAATAGCTGAGATGTTCTGTGTCATCCGGAGCAGACAGTTCTGATGTGGAAAAGGGCAGAACACAAAGTACTATAAAGAGAATCTGAAAAGATGCATTCCAGCCCAGACTCCCTAAGAATGGGAAACAGGAACTGACTAAGAATGCAACTCATCTGTGCTTCATGTATACTTTATACACAGAGCCTGAGATATTTTATATAACTGGTTTTACTTGTCTATATTTTGACTTTGAGGTCCGGGGTAGAATTATCTGGTATCATGCTGACATTCAAAAGTCATAGATTTTGGAGCATTTCAGATTTTGAATAAGGAATGCTCAGCTTAGATCACCTTTAATATAAAGAAGATGC
This sequence comes from Apodemus sylvaticus, assembly GCF_947179515.1. Taxonomy (NCBI): domain Eukaryota; kingdom Metazoa; phylum Chordata; class Mammalia; order Rodentia; family Muridae; genus Apodemus; species Apodemus sylvaticus. Next base: position 42,683,420 of record NC_067477.1, read on the forward strand.
CAGAAGCTTTAATAACTGTATTATAAGCCAGGGTTCTCTAGAGTCACAGAACTTATGGGTAGTCTTTATATAGTAAGGGAATTTGCTGATGACTTACAGTCTGTAGTCCAACACTCCAACAATAGTCAGCAGCAGCTGTGGATGGAAGTCCAAGGATCTAGTAGTTGGTCAGTCCCACAAGGCAAGTAGGCGAAGAAGAGAGAGTGAATCTTCCTTCTTCCAATGTCCTTATGTAGGCCTCCAGCAGAAGGTGTGGCCCAGATTAAAGGTGTATGCCACCACACCTGGATCCAGGACTTGTTTTATCCCAGATGGCCATGAACTCACAGATCTCCCGGTCTTAATCTTCTAGGATTCATAGCCATTATGCCTCAAGATCTCCAAACCAAGATCCAGGTCAGAAACTTGTATCTTCCCACCTCCAGATTAGGATCACAGTTGAGCCTTCCAATTCTGGATTGTAGTTCATTCCAGATATAGTTTTCAAGTTGACAACCAGCAATAACCACTACAGTAGCCTTCATTTTGAGCTCTGCAGCACCACCCAAATGCTTGATCTTGTAACTGGTTTTCTGCTGCCACTAACTACCCACTACTTGCACAGTCCTTTATTGGATGTACTTGTTAAACACTGAGTAGCAGGCAGATCAGGTACTATGCTAGCTGCCCTGAGTGAGACCCATGGCCTCATAAACAGTTTTTCCTAGAAAAGTCACAGGAGCAGAGGGAGCTTCACTCACATCAATAAGACCATCTGCAAGGGTGAGAGACAACTGTGGTAGATCATTAGGTCCCCCGAGATCAAGTATAAATAGACAGCTAAGAAATTTACAATCTACAACAAGACCAAACTTGAACAGAAATGCAGTGATAAAAAAATTAATGGGGAGAAATGAGAAAGTAAAGCAATTAGTGAAAAAGAGATATAGTCGTCATGAATCTACAATATGAGATTAAAGTCTCCCTCTTAAATATTTTATTACGTGATATGAAGGTGTATGTTATAGTCTTTCATGCAAACAGAAAATGCAACTTGACAATCAGAGCAGGCCTGGTCTAGCCCAGTGTCAGCTCAGGTCTCTAAGAGGCTGGTCCATCTCAAAAGGACCAGTCCCCATTCTGGACCTAACTGTGTACTAGACTCTGTGGCAGGTATTAGAGACAAAGAGATGAAGGGGGTAACAAGCATAAGAGCTTGAGAGAGATAAGCTACTCTGAAATTCACTGTAAGACTCTATGGTATCCATGACATCAGGGATAAAAAGAATCTATAAGATGACACCTGAAAGCCTCATCAAGTGACGGCCCAGATGTGTATATGTTGGGAATCACAGGATTTGCTAAGTCGTCCTGGGCTTGGATGATTCATCATAACATCACTTCTGTGGACTTTATAATAGAAAACATCTCAGATGTTATTTGAGAACTACCGAAACCATACTATAAGTATATCGTATACATGTACTGAGATGTTGGGTACAAATCAGTAGGTATAACTATCATTTTCATTCTCTAGAACTCAGTGAACTCCAGCTGACCCTAGTGACTGGACATACCTGTGCCACTTCTCAGCTTCTTCCCTGGTGTTTTGGGCTGCCTGTGTAGGTTCTAAGGACTCACAATGGTCTCCTCTGGTCAACAGGGCCCCTGGGCTCTTTCTGTATGTTCTCTTAGTATGTAGAGCTCATGGATAAAGGTAATGCTCAAATATTCAGATGTCTCTGTTTCTGCTTCTCTCTGGGAGTATGTTGAACATCTACATATCACTTTCTCCAATGTAGCTAGGTTTCCCTGAAAACTTTTTTTTTGTTGTTTATTCTGTGCTTCATGTCTGGCAGACCAAGATCTTGGACTTGATGGCCAGTGCTTGGTACATAGTAAATACTGTAGGATTTACTGAAGGATGAAGGGACAAAAGAAGACTGCTCACTTCTCTGGATATCTAATCAGTTATGCTTCGTGCATACTTCACATCTCTGGATGGTCGTCAGTGGCACTAACAGCCCAGCTCGTCTGCCTCAGACTGCCCAGCTGGTGCTAGCACCGGGCTCATCTGTATACTACATCCCTCCAGTCTGCTCCCTTTCCCAAACCCCATGGGCTCCTCAGGCCTCTGAGTCAGGAAGATCCATGTATCACATCACTGTGCTCTGCCTGGAGAAAAGCAGCATCTGCCTGTATGCCACTAAAGGCTGACCTATAAAAGCAAGAGTGTCTACACCAGTCCCTTCCTTCTGAAATCCTCATGTGTCAATCATCCAGATAACAGACAGCAAAAGCACTCCCAAAGCCCAGAGCATGAGCACATACTTTCCTTTTGTTTTTTGAGACAGGGTATCTCTGTGTAGTCCTGGCTGTCCTGGGACTCACTCTGTAGACCAGGCTGGCTTGGAGCTCAGAAATCCCCGTCTCTACCTCCCAAGTGCTGAGATTAAAGGTGTGCAGCACCTCTGCCCAATTTCAAGCTATTTTCACAGAAGTGAGTTTCATACCTTCTTTACCTAGCTACCATAGCTCATGCATGGGAGGGTAAGGCTTTGGTTTGGATTGAAACTACTGGGATTAGAGCACAATACTTTTCAGCTCACTCAATCGTGTTTTCCAACTTGATCTCCATCATGGGAGGTACAGGGCTGTGTGAGTTTGCAGAGGAACGTTTATGGCAGTGAAGGCCTATGTGCCAGTGTGTAGTGGCAGCAGAATTTGCATTTTCTCTTACATGTTTTATTTATTTATTTGGAAAAGCCTACATATGAGAGAGCACATTTCTCAGATTGCCACCAAGAACCACCAATGCACACAGCTTCCCCCGCTTGGATCCTCAGTGCACCTATGCACAGAGGTGCTCAGGTCCCACCAGCTCTGCTTACTTACTTTGGTCCCTTGGCCTGTGGAGCTGCAGCCTTTTCAGGGGCAGCCTTTCACATTGTTATACGAGGTACATTTTAACCAGCTTGTCAAGGCACTGCACTCTGGGTAAGCATGCTGGTTAAACCCTATGCTTCCTGCTTGCAGACGTTCCTCCCGTCACTCCACACAACAAATCCCAGTGACCCCTCACACGACCAACTTTGAAGTGGCTGTTTCTATTGAGGCCTATACTGGTGGCTGAACTGTCACAACACAAACCTTCAGGAGGGTTTGCCTTTCTACTGAGTGCAGCTGTGAAACCCAGAAGCAAGACGCTAGCTCTGAGCTGCCTCTCAGATCTAGACCAAACTTTTCCCACTCTGCTCAAGCTCAGATTAGATACCCAAAACATATGGCTAGACTCCACCCATTGCGAGTCGTATCAATTCATGTACAAAACTTGCAGAATGGCACAGTGATCAGAAATGCAGGCCTCATATCTCAATAGGATGAACAACCTAAAGGGAAGAGAACTTTGTGCTCAGTCAGAAGCCTGATGGCCCTCATGCTGACAGAGCCTCTAGACTGGTGGCTGTAACCGAAGAGGAGGCAGCAACAGCAATAGAGATATATGGAGGAAAAAGAAGGAAAGTTGAGTGGGAAGCTGGAGTAGAGATGATGTCAAAATACACTAAGGAATGCATCAAGGCCAAACTATCGCAGTCCTTGAGCGAAATTATGCACCATGCCATTCGAATCCTTGCAAATGGCCACTTGTGTCTTGCTTGGACCTATAAAGCATCAGGCAGAAGTCCAATGCTGTTCTTTTAGGCATAGATTAAAGGAAGAACATTATTATTATTATTATTTTTCATACTGTAAGTATGTATTTAATATAGTGTTTACTGTAGACAAAGTATGTTCTTGGAGAATTGTTAAATGTTAACTCATTGGCTCCCTCACAATGTCGTGTTGGAGCCAGAAAGATTCCTCTAAATCTCTACACTGCTGCTGCTTCTCCTGCTGACTGTGGATCAAACCCTGACATTTGCTGAGCCCCTCAAGAGGAAACAGAGTGTGGAGAGCGAGGGACAATCAACAGTGTCTTCTCTGTGCCATTTCTTCTAAGACTACCACTTATTAAACTGGTCCCCAAAGCCCTGGTGGCACTCCCATTCCAGTGCTCAAATGGAGCATACATCAAGTGACCAAATCAGATCTACATCGTCAGATGGTTAGTAAAGGATAGCAGCGTAGGGGTGGGGGGTGAGGGGGTGGGGGATCAGGGCCAGGGGGGAGGGGCAACCAAGGCTAGCTTTGGGCAAGAAAGAGAATGTTTCTTTTCAGCTTATAAGGCTAATGCAGAGTACAATGTTTGCTTCACCATCCTTACCTCCATTTCCCATTGTTTGCTTTAAACTTTCTTTTTGAATTGGATGGACTGTGGGGCAGGAGAGTTGACAAGAAAGTGGGGCTTGTGGTGGGGGTGAGGGTGGACAAGCAAGGCAGGGCTTGGGGGAGCACCACACTGGACGCCAGATGGAAAGCCGGCTGTGAGTCTGAGAAGGGCTGGGAAAGCCTGCACTGTGCACTGCTGTGACCCTTGGGTCCACAACCCACAAGTTTAAGAAATGACATTGTGATACATGGTAGCCCACACCCACGGAGATGTTTGATACTTAATGACTTGTGGCCACAGCAGATGATAGGACAAGATGGCTAACTTCATGAACTTTTCCAACAGGAGAAAGTAGAACTTTTTATACAATAAGACCAACATGCCTACTACTTAGTTTACACAGGGAGTCAACAAGGGAGGATGTGCTAATTTAAAAAGAACACGATATTTGATAGTACATATCTTTTGGTACTTTTAACCATTCGGAATGCTGAGAGGGCAGAGTGGCTGGGGCAGCAAAGAGGGGCCCTTTGCCCTGGCTACAGCCACCCTGCAATTAGAGCAGCCACCATTTTTGCCCAATCATGTGATTTCCTGGTCAGGGCATCTTGGAGCTGGTAACTATTTTACAGTATGTTGCTCCACAGACCGTCTTCAGGCTCTTTAAATCTATGTCTTATTGCTGTGAAGAGACACCATGACCACGGCGTCTCTTATAAAGGAAAGCATCTAATTGGGGTTGGCTTTCAGTTCAGAGGTTTAGTTCATTGGCAGGAAGCATAGCGGCACACAGGCAGACATGGTGCTAGAGAAAAACTAAGAGCTCTACATCTGGATACACAGGCAGCAGGGAGAGACACTGGACCTCACTGAGGCATCTGAAACCTCAAAGCCCACCCCTAGTGACACACTTCCTCCAACAAGGCCACATCTCCTAATTCCTGTCAAATAGTGCCACTCCCTGATGATCAAGTATTCAAATACGTGATCATATAGAGGCCATTCCTATCCAAACCACCATAAATAACAAAATGAAAACACATTAAACAGTGTCCAAATCAAGATCCTGGGCTTTTTGTTTCTTTTGGTTTAAGCATTTTCACACAACACAGGAAGTGTTCAGTTTAACATTCAAGCTAACCTGTAGTGCTCAGTTTCTGGGTTGTTGTGTTACTGTCCTGCACACACAGACAAAGCCGTGTAGCATCAGTTCTGGACGAGAAGGTCTATATCAGTTCTAACCAATAAGGGTCAAGGATAGAAAGGAGTGGCACACCAAGCCAGGGCTCGGGGAGCGAGTGGGAAAGCAGGGCTCTGAGGGTGGGGCCTGAGCAGAGGCGAGCAGAGGCGTCCCGCTGCTGCCTGAAACCCTTACCCAGCTCTGCTTTGCAGTGGCTCAAGTTCTTAAACCTCCATTGTCCTTCATTGCCTTGTTTCTAAAACTGAAATTACATCCATTTAACATATAAACTCCTGTAGGTAGACGTAGGCAACGGAGGTAAAGCAGTGGCATATTAAGTACTCGGTAAGTGACATTATTATTATTATTATTAATTGCTTATTATTATTCTCTAAGATATGTCTAGTGGGACCCCGCCTCACTGAGCTGAGTTTACAGAAGCAAGAATTTATGGGGATCCAGATCTATTCTAAGGAGGTCAAGAACACTGACATTCAAAGGGAGCCACAGTTCTACAGCTAGCCAGTAAGAAGGCCTTTTCCCACAGAAATGGACTCCTGGAGCCAGCCACAGGAAGTAGAAGGGGTGAGAGGGCTCATGTCACTGAGACAACTGGCTGGGTTCACAATCTTAATTACTATGTTTTGCTTTAGCTTCAGTTTGATAGTGACTTTCAATAATTGTAAAAATTTTCTAAGCTTCTTGGGTGGTATATATGCATTTTTAACTGTACAAGTACCATAACAAAAAAGGTGCCAGATTTATCAAAAATAAATATATACGGTTCAATTAAATTTATATTTCAGATAATGCTAGACTTGGTGGCCCATGCCTGTAATCCCAGCACTTGGGAGGTAGAGACAGGAGGATCATAAACTTAAGACCTGGGTACATTGCAAGTCTGAAGCTGGCTTGGGTTACATGAGACCTTGGCTAGAATAAAATAAATAAATGAACATAATTTAGGCAATGAAAGATTTTTTTTTTAGTATAGGTACATCCCAATATAATAGCTGGGATGTATTTAAATTATGTTTGGTTGGTTTCTCTAAAATTATAATTTCACTGAGAACCCTGGATTTTATTTGACAAACCTTAACAGTGTACAAAAACTTGCCCTTTTCAACTCTCAGAGTGACAAAGCTCACCTACCCTCCCCAACCATAATTAGTACTGCATTGGAAAGTAAGATACAAAAACAAAATAAAACCCCACACAATTTCCAGGTCTGTTATTTCTTAGTAAAGCAGTTCTAGATTCACAGACTTTTCTTGTGTTTGGTTTAAAAAATTACTTACCCACATTGGATTTTTTTTTAATTAAAAAATTAAAATTTTTTTATCTTAGTACAGATAAAAATAACAATGGGAGCGGACTTCCCCTCTGATGGCATCTAAATAATTATTGGTAGGCTGACATTTAAGACATGACATTTTTAAGATTACTGGCTCTTACATTTTTAGCTTGTTTAGAAAGGCCAATAGGCTAAGATATGTTCTTCTAAAAATCTCTCTTCCTTATTCTTTATGAAAAAATAAAAAATACAAATTGCATTCCCCCAAATGAAGCAGTACTTTTTTTTTTAGCAGGTTCAGTACCACTAAATACTGTGAAACCAACCTTTGAGACTCAAAGGGCAATGTTCAATGGTATTGGTCATTGTGTCTAGCTCTTGCTGAGATACGGCCATTCACAATAATCCCAGTCAGCCATGTCATAAACAAGACCACACAGGAGGTGGGCCAGCAAACAAATACAAAACTCCCTCTTCCTTGGTAACATTGAAACCAGCTGGTTCATCCCATTTCTGACTGGGAGCCAAAGATATCCCTGCTTTCTAAATATCTCTGAATAACTCTAGGTTCTTCACCATCTTAAATTTAGAAATTCTCACACTGTAGGGCCCCAGCACTTTTAAGCAAACATGTTCTGTAGTTGTTTTGTTTATCTTTTCAGATCTTTTTTTTTTTTTTAAGCTACTCAAGTATGAGATTATGCTCTAGAAGGTAAGCAGTTGACATTGCTGTCCTTTTCTTGTTAAACTTCAGGGCCAGGACACAAGGGTCCACAGCTGGGCAGAACTGGACAAACAGAAGAACTGGTTCAGCTTACAAGCCTGGCACAAATCATGCGCCTACTCAAAGAAATGCCTTTTATTTTATTTTTTAATTAATTAAATAATTGTATTTTTAAAATGTGTGTAAGTGTTTTTCCTGCTTGTAAGTATATGCATACAGTTCCAGGAGAGGCCAGAAGAGGGTGTTGGACCCTTCGGAACTGTTGTTACAGATGAAGGCTGCTTACATGGTTGCTGGGAGTTGAACCCAGGTCTTCCTTGAGAGAAGCCAGTGCTTTTAGCAGCCAAGCCATCTTTTTATTTTAGTAACATCTCTAAGAAGTCTTTACAGAAGATTTTTCAATTCCATGCAGTCTATGACAAAACTCATGATGTCATATTGAAATGACCACATAAACCACTGGCCCATTGTCTCTTGTTTCACTGAGTGTTAGCAGTGCCAGAAATGAGAAGTACCTGAGTAAGTAGACACATGGATAAACGCTTGATCAGATGTTTACAGTGACCTATGAGCTCACCAAGGAGAGCTTAAATTCTCATTTTCTGTACATCCTCTTTATAATCAAGCAACAAACAGATATTGACACGTGAGAGAGGTTCTGGGGCAAACAATTGCTCAGTATTTTTAATGAGGTCCTGTCATTTGGAAAGCAAAATTACTGAAAAATCTTCCTATATGTAAATGCTAATCTCAGGACTCTGTGTACTCTGGGCTTGAGACTAGATGTCTCAAGTGACTTCCCGGGTGGCCTCTCCCTAGATAGCCTTTATTCTGCACCTCAGCTCAGCTTCCATTCCAATTACGACTGCTGGAATTTCTGAAATCAGTCCAACTAAAGTTCTAAAATTGGATTGAGGCCCCATAAATTTACTTTTTAAAAAACCCACTCAATTGTATACTTACAATGGATGAATGTTATGGTATATACATTAGACCTCAACAAATCTATAAAAAACTTAAGTGTATGAACAAAAGAGAATCCTTTTAATTTTCATTTTGATTCCTTGGCCTATCAGAGCAAGAGATAGCACAGTTGCTCCTTGTTAGCCTGGAGGTGAGTCCACTCTAGAGGGAGTGTGCAGGCAGGTCACCAAATGTAAACAGTTCTACAAAGGTCACCACAAAGGCACTGTTGTTCTGTCTCATAGAGAAGAGGGGAAGGAGAGTCGCCACAGGATATCTACTCTTTTTTGTATCCCTAATTAGAAACATGTGGAAAAGGCCCACCCACAGCCAATCAGCCAGAAAGGCTCTATTTCAAATTATTAAAAGTATCTCCAAAGGCCACCATCAAAGTACCAGTGGATTTTTACCAGCAGCTCCCCATGATTTGAAAAACATTCCCTTGACCAGCGCATAACCTATGCCAGCTTGGTAAACTGGAACCAGCTCCATTTGTTTGCCCAGTTCAACCTGGCTGTGGACCTCCTGCACCCTGCCCCAGATTGTGTACCGTTCAGATTGTCTTGGGTAGGCAAAATGTAGACTTTCAAATGTAGAAGGTCTGTGGCAGCGTGGCTCAGTCAAGGCCTGCAGTCTATAGTTGTCGTCTAAGTTGAGCACGGTGCTCTGATCTTTCCATTTTACAGATGGAGAATACAGAGCCTATACCTAAACAGTCTTAATGAGAATCAAGGAAATGAAGGATAGGTTGATACACTCTCTTTGCTAAAATGCCATTCGTGTTTAAGATATACTACCCAAAGAGCAGTGGGTCTGTTCTCACTCTAATTCCCCATAGTATTGACTTTACATCAACTCTGAAAGAGAGTGACTTGTTTTAATATGAGTGTGAGTAAGACTCCAAATTATTTACACTCACACAAAAAGGCCTCTTTATAACAGAGGGAGCAACACATGCAAAAATTGTCATGCTGACCCAACACAGGGCCTTTTGCAAAGATCAGATGTACAAGAGGCCAGCTTTGATATAAGCCAAAGCAGGCATTTAATCTCCTATGTGGAAAAAAGCTATAGTTCTTAGATTAATTATTCAGCCACAGATCTGCTGCCAAGCTGCTCCAAACCTTTCCTAATGGGAAATAGAATGGCCATTTACCTCAAACCACGTGGTAGAACCAGCTTGTGCCAGAGATTATGCATTCCTTCTTCACTTACAGATACACAGAGGTCACTGAATCATCTTTGTGCTTTGGGAGCAAGAATTCGATATTCTGAACAGGTTTGCTTGTTCAGACACAATACCAGGGGTGAAGAGTGGCTGATTCTTAGGCAGAAATTGAGCCAACTAGAGGAAGTCAGTTTTGCATGTGGAGACCTTATCCTCACTTGAGGACTGAGATATTGGGAGGAACAGCCAGAGCTGTCCACCACACCTAGTGTCATTAGCTAGCTTTCTACAGAATGAGCGCTCACTGGGTTTTGACAACTACTGGTGACAGTATTGGGTTGAGAACCAAAGCCAAATTTAGAACCTGTGATTCTGACTAAATTAGAATTTGGAAATTGGCTTTCTAGGAAAGTGACCACCATTGCCTGTCACAGAGACTAGAGGATGGAACCTTGGACTCAAAGGGATAATCAAGAATGAACTTTTTGCCTTCCCTTTGTCTCTGTGGTTTCAGCCAATTTGGTATGGAATGAGGTAGCACTGCCTTCTGCCCCAAAGCAAAGTAATAACTTACCACCACACTGCTCTGTAGCATCAAGGATGCAGAAGTTGAATTTCTACAGTACATAAATGCTAGGAACTAAATGATCAGCCACTAATGTGAAATCGGACTCTCTGAAAGATACAAGCACATAAGAGACTGCCTTTCAAGGGCATTTCCAACCTCCCCGACGGCTGAGGCATCCTGAGAAAGTCTAAGACTGTTTTGTTAACCTCTCCTCCAAGAGGTATTTGGGCAGGGCTGAGGATCAGGATGAATGCGTGAGAGACAGAGGCTGGGGGTGGGACAGAACTGTCTTTGTGGCACACACTTATTTTTCTCTAGTTAAGACAATTATAGTGAGCTTGTCATTCGTATGCTTGAACTAATTTTTCCAGATGCTTCTCTGAAGAGTGACTCTAATGTAACCTTTCCCAAACCAGAAGTTAAAGAAGAAAAAAAAGAGGAGTTTTAAAAAGCTAGTAATGCACATGGAATGGTATTAGGGCTCAAACCAGGGCTTTGTTCATGGTAGGTAAGCACAGTACCACTGACCACTTCTCTCTCTCTCTCTCTCTCTCTCTCTCTCTCTCTCTCTCTCTCTCTCTCTCTCTCTCTCTCAATAAATGAGGCAAGAGAGAGAGAGAATGGAGTCCACAGCTACTACAAGTCATAAAATCGAGTTTCCCACAATTGGGGAAATCAGACTTTGAGAGCAATGGAGAAGTCTCACACTTGGACAATCACATTCTTGATTAAGGCATCTCCCCTGCCAGCTAACTAGTCTCCAGAATTTTTAAGAGAGAGCTATGTTCACTTGTATGACATAACCAGTCCTGACCTTACTCTTCTAGGTCTGACGAGGCTGTAGATCAGAGGCCACCAGGATCTTTATTTTTCTTTCTCCTAGATTTCAAATTAGCCAAAGGGAAAAAAAGAAGGAAGCTAAGAACCCTGGTACTGAACAATCATGGCTATTGTCATCCACTGTGTGTGCTTTCTATCAGCAAAACCATTTACATCACTGCAGATCTATGCAGCTCTCACAATCTCCGCAACTGTCACTCAACCTATGATGGCTCCAGGGGAACTGTAAGCCAGAGGTGAAGGGTTCCTTTGTTTCCATCTCTATGGTAGGATGACATGTGGTCCTGAGTGCCAAGGTACTAAGATAAGAGAGATGCTCAAAATGCCCAGATGGCTGGAGAATGAAAACGGGAATACAGAGCCAAATTTGCACAGCAGAAAAGGGCCACTGTGGCCAGGCTGGAAGTGGGGTCCTTGTAGTCCACAGGCAGCGGAACTAAAGGAAAGCCATCCCCCAACTCAGCTGGTGGGAGCTGGGCAGCTTCCCAGCTGGAAGGAACTCTCAAACACATCCCTGTAAGCTACCCATGAGAGACAGAGACGCTGTTAAGAACAGCACACAAAAGGGGCTGCTAATCAAGAGGAACTTCAGCCTTAAGAATGGGATTCAGTCATCCTTCCAGAGATGCATGCCTGGGCCAGGGCCCAAGAGAATGACATTCAGCTGCTGTATCCCTCTTTGGGGCCTAAGTTGGAGGCACTGAAAGAGAGATTCACAAAGGAGGCAGATGGGAAGGCCCCATGGCCATGCAGTGTGGTTCCCATGCAGAACACCCGAATCAACAGGTAGAACCAAGCACAGTTGGAATCAGCTGCTTGGAACAGAAACTACATTTTAAATAAGAAACCAGCAAGGGGACTGGAGAGAGAGAGCTCTATACAAGCCTGGTAACCTGACTTTGGTCCTTAAGGTGTAAGAGAAGAATCACCTCTACAGTTATCCCCGAAGGGTCCAACATGGATCATTGCACATGCACCCATAAAGGCATGCACACACATGGACGCATGCACACGTGCATTCACACACATGAAATGAGCAAAGACCTCAAACTCACATCCTACCCTTTCCCGGTAAACTCTGAAAGGGGTCCGTAGGCTAGGCATTTGATGACTGATGCATAAGGGCCAGAAGACAGCAGCCTCTGGTCTCTGCCACCCCAGGTTCTGACACTACCAGGCATCCCAGCCATGAAAGCTTTCTGCAGCTCTTCAAGCACAGGCCCTTCATGTAGATAGCCCATCAGCCTTAACCATCACTTCCCATGCTTCATGCTTATATCTCAGCTGTTCACTAACAATGCCTGCCACACTTCTTTCCTAATGCTTTCAATACCATCCAAGTCGCTCTTAGGAACATTTTATCTTCCACTCATTCTAAAAATAGAAAAGCTATGACATCACCAAGTAAATCAAACAGAACAAGATGTAGAAAGGAAAACACTGAGAGCTGCAGGACTGGGCTGGAAATGGATAGGGTGCAGAAAGGAAGGATCTGCTAATGAGGAATTCTCACGTAACAGGTTAGGGCCACTTGACAAACAGCCAGAGTTGTGTTGTCTTTTCTTTCTGCTCCTTGTCCTTCTCCTCCCCCTCTCCCCTTTCTTCTTAGTGTACCTGACACCAGGCATTCACACAATGACAGGGACATAGTAGTGAGCAAATGGGGGTAGGGAGGGGGTGTATCCTCACGGTCCATAAAGACTGATCTTTCCTTCCTATCTTGCCTTGACGGCTGGGTGGGACAAAGAAACAGCAACAGAGTCTTTTCCCTCTGGGCTTTGGACTGTAATGTGTTTGCAGTGGAAAGACAGCAGGAAGAACAGCAGATAAGTTCTCTACCCTGCTTTGGACACACAGGGACATGGGCAGCTGGGAGGCTCCCAGGAACTGCACCATGCATTTCTCAGTAACTTGGGTATGGTTAGTGCTGACATTCTGAGCAATCTTACCACAGTGTTTATAATTTACACTTGAATAGAATACCATTCATCAGCCAAAATGTAGAACAAAACCATATTTACCCTCCACTGCTCTGCTGTCCTATATGGATTTGGACCTTTTTAGATGGAGAATAGTTACCTCTGTAAATGAATGTGTGATATGCTCAACACGAACAGAAGTAACAGTCTCAAGTTTCACTGGGCCCACATGTTAAAGCTTTGTGCCAATATCTACTTATTTCCCTTTAACTTCTGCCCTGTCTTAGATGACAGCGTCCATGGGGAGAGTGCTGTGATCACACTGGAGCCCTGTCAGGTACAGCAGCGATGGGAGATGCTGCTTCTGAGGTGATATACCATCATTCACTTTTTTTTCTTTGGTAGAGGGAATAACTTCATCAGTGTCTAACACTACCACATTAGTTCAGGCTCACATCTTTGATAGACATTTTAACTCTATTACTCGGGATCTTTTACAGCAATAGCAATGCATTTGGAAGTACTGCTTTGAGGCTGGTGAGATGGATCAGTGGGTAAAGAGCTGGCTGTGTAAGTCTACTGACCTGAGTTCAATTTCCATGACCCACGAAAAGATAGGTGGACAGAACCAACTCCACCACAAAGCTGTCCTTTGACCTCTATAAACTCTCCCTCTCTCTCTCTCTCTCTCTCTCTCTCTCTCTCTCTCTCTCTCTCTCTCTCACACACACACACACACACTCTTTTAAAAAGCATTAAAAATGCTGCTTTCTTGGGCATGGTGACACAAGACTAGAACCCTGACTATTCAGAAGGCTGAAATAGGCAGACTGCAAGCTCAGAGCCTGCCTGGGCTGTGTAAGAACTCCCAGCTCAGCCTGGGAAATCAGTGTACCAAGGCCATGTGTTAATTCCAATAGTGAAAGAAGGAAGGAAGGAAGGAAGGAAGGAAGGAAGGAAGGAAGAAAGGAAGAAAGGAAGAAAGGAAGAAAGGAAGAAAGGAAGAAAGGGAAAAAGAAGAAAAACTTTCTTTAGGGAGAGTTCATTAAAGATTATTATTATTATTATTATTATTATTATTACTGCTATGAAGATGGTCCTAAGTATAGACAGAGAACTCTTTGCCCTTCACCCAACCTGTAATTTTCATCTCTGAAAACACTGAACTTAAATCTAGCAGGAACTACACAGCTTACGATCTTGAAAGACGCAGTATTGCTTACAGTCCATCTGGTCTCCACCCCACGCCCTTCGCCTTCCTCTGCATTTCATCTCCGTGTCTGTCCTTCCTTCTTTCCTCCCTTCTTGATAACAAACGTGTTTTCTACCTTTGGCCCTCCCATTTTGTGACTCAGTGTTCTGAACTGAGCTAAGAATGAATAATGACCACCAACCACCCTGTGGCTACTTCCAGCGCCAGGGCCGGTGTCACCCCGTTGAGCTGGCTCAACAGTAGGGAGCAGACATCCCCACTTGATGAAGCTTGCCATCAGACCAATGGACACAGGGTCACCCTGAGTTTTGCTCTAGGAATGGCTTCCCTATCCCACAAGCAAGACAACTGTTGAAGAATCTGCTGACATTTCTAAGAACACTCATCTACTGGTGACACAGGAACATCACAGAGTGTGGCTGATGCAAGGATCTGTTGTTAGACTCGAAACTGAGAATGGTGAAGCTGAGACACTGCGGCAAAAGCCCTTGTTTCCTAAGAGTCTTCCATCTGAGGATTGCCTGTGAATGGGCATCAGTGGCCACTTTTCCAATGAAAGTGCATTTGGGGGCTGGAGAGATGGCTCAGCAGTTAAGCGCACAGACTGCTCTTCCAGAGGTCCTGAGTTCAATTCACAGCAACCACATGGTGGCTCACAACCATCTGTAATGGAATCCAATGCCTTCTTCTGGTGTATCTAAAGAAAGTACAGTGTACTCATATACATAAAATAAACAAATAAATCTTTTTTAAAAAAAGAGTGCATTTGGTTTCCATTCCATTTTACAACAGAGACTAACCCTTAGCAAGATGGGGAATTTTAGACTACATTGTTCAAGCTGAGGATGGCTGACTTGGGTGGCAGGAAAGCTGAACAGTCTCTACTCTGGAGAAGAAAATGTCTGTGAATAGCAGGCCTCGGTCCCCAAGCCTTAACAAAACAAAACAAACAATTCAGCTATAAATGCCAATGAAAGAAAAATCAAAGGATCATCTCAAGTCATAGTATTGGGAAGGGCCCACAAGAAATCTTCATTTGACTAAGTTGGAAGCCTTGTTTTTTTGTTTTTTTGTTTTTTAAATAATTACACAACCCCTAAGGCACTATTATGTAATATGGTCTGAGGGCAGAGCAACGTATTTGGAAATATCTCTTGTGGAGCCTTTGTATTATTTTCAGTAATGAGAAAATGAATGAACCTTTTTGGTTTGTTTGTTTGTTTTTTGTTTTCATTTGATTTGGCAGCCTTAAGATTTGAAGGTCTGTTAAGTAGAAAAGGTAGAATGGGACCCAACTTGAGTTCCTCTGGCAAGGAAACTCCCCATGACACTGGTTCATGTCTCAAGCCAGACACGGACTTTCTATCACTGCAGTTTGTCAAACACTATGCCAGGCACATTTCCTCCTCCCCCTGACACAAAGGAAGGCACACTGGATAAGCTAACACAGTGGAAGCGTTCTGACGTACAAAATGTCCTAATGATGTGTCCTTTGTGGTAACAAACAAACAAGACTGAGCTGGGAATTATGTAAGGCTATATCTTTGATACTATTTAGAAAAGGGGAAAATGCCATCTGCCCTGTGTTCCTCGAGAACATCCAATCAAGGGCCCAGGCATGTTTCCTGGCTTCAGATTGACTATAAATAAATTTAATAAGGATGAAAAAAGTCACTGCATCATTTACAGTTCTCTCTCGTCTCCAGCTGACAAAAATCCAGTCCAGATGTTTGTCCGAGATCAACAGTAATGGTGTGGAACTCCCTCTGGAGTAAGAGAGCTCTAGAAGGGATTGGTTGGAAAAGAAAGAGAAAGGTTGGTAGGGTGGGCGTGGACTAAGCCTGTTTGATACTCACTTAACAGAGACACAGCACTTAACTGATTTCATGTAAGTATCGTAGTTTATACAGCCGTCCCCTTCCTTGGTCCTTCTCTCAAAGCCACAGGGACTTGGCTTGCGAAGCCTGCAATGGTTGTTCCATAACCTTTGCTTTTAAATTAAACAAATGACCTCAGACTTTGGAGCAGTTGTTGACTCGGGGGGAAAGTATGCCATTAAAAGTGTGCCAGAAACAGAGTTAATTGGTGCATGTCCCAAAAACTGTTCCAAAGAGCACAGGCTTCCCGCATATAGATTTCAGGGAACTTACTCAAAGGCCGCGCAACTCTGTCAAAATTTGAGCTGTGAAACAAGCCAGCTGAAAGAGTCCGTATCAAAAGGGTAAATTCAATTCAAGAGATATTAATCTGATTACCTAAGTATGGCTGCGAATCGGATATGGTCCATTGTGCGCTCTTGTTCAACCTGGACAGCTGGAAGAGCCAACGGCTTCCTTTCCCCTGACATATAATTAAGTTTTAAGAGCCGATCAAGTTACGGATACCAAGTTTTAAGAAATATTTCATTCAGGAGTGGCATTTACAGTGCTTGCCTGTTGCAAGAGTCATTGTTCATTTTACTTCCCTGAGCCATGCCGGAGAGTGTATGGATCAGGGAGCAGTGGCTTGGTGTTTGTGTTTCAGGCTACAATAACCGCCCTCTGTGCACCTGCCTGGAGGAGAAACCAGTCCAGCCGCCTCCCAAGACAAAAGAGCCCTGTTTTAAGTGCTGAAAACCCAGACGTGAACTGACCCTGTCAAATTCCAGTTAGAAAAAAAAAATCAATATTTTTCATCCAATCCAAGGGAGCTGGGTTTCCTTTCCTAGCCACACATAGTTTGAACAAGAGTGACTGGGCAACAGAATCTTCTCTCTTCTCATGAGTCTCCATGCTCCTCTAGATTCCTGCCCTGAAGGCAGAACTCACAGCCTGGTATACTATCACCTCTCCCTTGGAGTCCGTACACATTTTTTTACCTCTTTCTCTCAGACAGCTCCCAATATAATCTGACTTCAGCCATAGAAGCATACCTTCCCAAAGCAATGTGTTGCTATGTTAACAAAGACGTCCCCAGTACACACTTGTCACAAACTGCAGGTACACTCACCATTGTAAGAATGCTTGCCAGTAGGCAAAGGGCCAAGACTACACTCTCTCTATTCCTATTATGGCTTTTAATACGAGTTGGTCAAAGGCCAGGGCTAATTTTAGATGTCTTCTCAGTTGTGCAGCTCCAACTCATACTAATTCATATTGAGGATGAATCGCACCAAACTCAACTGAGAAGCATATAGCATCATAAAGAAAACAGTTTCTTGAAAAATCTGAAACAGCCAACAATATGAGGTTTCTTTTGAGCAATCTACTCAGGCATCAGATGAGTGACTAGAAAAGGGAGGTGACAAACCTAATTTGAGAGCACAAGTTGGTTACAATACCAGAAATGACCTGTGAATTACAGTTTCCTACTTTAAGTGAAGTGGGAGATAAATTATGATTTTGACAGTTATCTTAAGCTGCCATTGGTAGTGAGGCCCTGGCTAAAAAATGTTTTTTATTATGCCTGCTGATATACAGCTATAGTTTCAAGGTTGAAGCTTTCTTAAGACTGCATCAGAAGCAGGAAAACCAGATGATCAGCATAGAAAAGCCAGGTTTCCTGACATAACACTGCACCAGGATGTGATTGATTGATTGATTGGTTGGTTGGTTGGTTGTGTCTATAGTGAGCCTACAAACCAAGCAATAGTTTATCTGATTTGGTTCTCATTAAAAAGCTACCTAAGGAAAAAGAGTTGACCACTTCAGGTGTGAGCTGCACTGAGCTACCTTGGCCGGGCTGGTGAATTCTTGGTGAGGCACGGTACTGAATCTCAGCTGCCATTTTACCAGTAGATGCAACCAGAGACAAAGGTAGTCAGTCTATTAGATGATATCCAGGGTACTAAATACACGTTGACTCAAAATATTAGTCAAGGAGAATGAATGCCTTAATTTTGTTCAGCTATCCTGTAATGGTGGCCCTGGCCATCACCATAGAGACTGACTGACCTCCATTTCTCCCTTAATAACATTTACTTATCTACTTATTGGTGAGCACATGCCAGACATGCATGTCAAGGTCATAGAATGACTCGGTTCTCTCCTTGTCCTCAGGTGGGTGCCGGGAATTGAACTCAGGTTGTCTTGGTTTGGCAGGAAGTACATTAGATGCTGAGCTTCCTACCGGACTTGACCTTTCCCCTCACTCTTGACAACTCATTAGTTGCTGTATAACACAACATTACACAACAGCAATTGTTGCATGTGTATGAACTCCATTATCAGGCCATTCTCTATTTGTTTATTAATCAACTATAGCACAACACCTGGCCAACTCAGACATAAAGTTGAACTTCATTACAGTATGCAGAAATTCTAAGGTTCCAAACAGGGAAGCTGAGCATTAGAATTGGTCTTCATATTCTAGTAGGGCCAAGGCTGAACCTGGTCTTCCTATCCTCTGAGAAACCAGTAAGATTTTTATATTATAGAGCACCTTTATATTATAGGTGTTCTACACTGAATGAAATGATAGATTAATGAGAAAACAATAGAATGGATGGAGCCAATGCTCAAAGGGGTTAAAGGTCAGTGAGATGACACAGTGGGTAAAGGTGTCTGCTACCAGGTACAATGGTCTATGAGCCCTTCAATCTGCCATGGTAGGAGAAGCGAACCAACTCCTGAAAATTGTCCTCTGATCACACTCCTGCTATGGCATATACACCTCAAAAATAGACAGACAGACAGATGGATTTGGGGGTATAGTTCCACTTTTCTTGAGATAGTAAAGAATTCTCTAAAGAAAACGTGGGAGACTTTGGAACTAAATCCAATGCCAGACATACCCATCCCACTTAGATGTGGGAAACGGATGGCAGAACCTGCCTCATTTTCAAATGTCCTATTTCTAATGTGGTTTGCACTAGGCTTTACAGAAAATATACTAAGTATGGATGGCTTATAGGAATGGAAAGACTTCTGCTTTAGATAAACAGCATAACTGACAAGGAAGGTGCCAAGTGCATGCAGAGAAGTTGGTCCAGCCTGGGTTCGCCCTACTCATCATCTCGGGATGAAGAGAGAAGCCTGCCTGAGGCTCAGACAAGAATATAGCACCTTGTTTTGTAAACCCTACAAACACTCTGAAAAGGCCAATAGGTGTCACTTAGTGTGGCCAAGGGAAAGGAGGGCCAGGGAGATACTCTAAAATGACCCATGACTGGGGCAGGAAGAAGATAATGTGTCTTCCAGACACCATAGACAGTGGCAGTGGCACCCACTAGAAAAGAGGTGACTCATATCTGCCCCTTCCCCATCAATAAAGCTTATTGTCATGGTCCTTGGTTACCCAATGTAACCTGATGGTATGACTCTACTGCTAAAGATACTACATACTTGAGTCATAGGACATAGAAAAATCAAACTGGTACCAACCTAGAAATTGTCCTCACCAGTACTTGACCCATCAACTAGATTTCCTATTGCTGAAAGGTCCTATTCAGCTACCAAGGAAGAAAAGTAATCAACTGTTCTACACAGCTGTAAACCCCGTGAGCTACAATAGAATACCTTGGCAAGATAGTGCATGTTATAGGAGCAATCAATCACTTTCTGATTCGACTTAAAGCCTGCACTACAAGATGAAGCTTGTGCCTGGTACCATTAACCGGGTGTCTTAGGGTCACTATTGCTGTGATGAAACACTATGACCAAAAGCAACTTGGGGAGGAAAGGGTTTATTTAGCTTATACTTCCACATCACTATTCATTATTGAAGGAAGTCAGAACAGGAACTTAAACTGGGTAGGATCCTGGAGGCAGGAACTGATGCAGAGGCCACGGAAGAGTGCTACTTACAACCTTTATCCTCGTGGATCATCCAGCTTGCTCATGCTGCTTTCTTATAGAATTCGGGACCACCAGCTTGGGATGGCCCTGCCTACAATGGGCTGGTCTCCACCCCCACCCTTATCAATCACTAATTAAGAAAATGCCTTACAGCAGGATCTTATGGAGGCATTTTCTCAGTTGAGGTTTTCTCCTCTCAGATAAC